>NC_040099.1:41150798-41775798 GCF_003369695.1 Bos indicus x Bos taurus
AGTGGTTCCCTAGACCACGGTGATCAGCACAACTGTGGGCTCTCGGAGTGAGTGCAGCTGACTCTATGTGGTCAGAATGCTTGTGATCCGTGGTCAGCAAGTTTCAAGGGTACAGTTCCATATCATTAACTCTGGTCGCCGTGCTGTATGGTAGAGCTGTGGAATTCACTGCTCTTATAACTGAAAATTTGTACCCTCACCAGCATCACTCCACTTGCCCCTCCCCTGACAATGACAGTTTTAGTCTCTATCTCTATGATACTGACTTCTCTGTAATGGGACCTTTAAAAAATTCTGAGCCCCAGGCCCACCCCAGAGACTGATCCAGGTGACATGGACCTGGCTTCAGCAGCCGTGGGACAAGCGCCCCAGGTGACCTGATGTGCAACCGAGGATAAGAAAGTTCACGGGTGGTCTAGAAAGGCCCTCGGCCCGTCCACACGTTGGATCAGCTGGGGCACTTCACAGATACAGGAGCCAGGCTGCGCCCCCAAAGATGGGGGTAGACAGAGCCCGTGTGATATGCCGCAGGTGAGAAACACAGCTCAGGAGGACAAGAGGCCAGTCCTGCAGTATGGCCACGGTGGTGGCGGGGCAGGCCAAGCCCACTTCTCATTTCTTCTCTTTACTGGACCCAAGAACAGGGATCTGAGCTGCTTCCAGGACCAGGGAAGGCAGTGGCCACAGGCCAATGGGTCTGACTAAAGAACCAGATGCACAGACAGCATGTGGCCTTGGAAAGGGAGAAAGTGCTTCAGACTCTTTCAAAGCTATACTGAGTGCAATGACCCATCCATCTATCATCAAAGACAGGCAGCTGCCCCCCAGGGGTCTCATAGGCTGGTCACCCAGCGTGACCCCCTGGGAACACTGATCCAAAGAGTCCCACCTGAGGGTATTGGCACATGGGCCCACTTCCCCTCCTGGCAGGCATGTCGGGCAGAAGCGTTTTTCTGCTTGTCAGCAAGGATCCAGCTTAGACTGAAGCTGGTGTTCATTTCCAAAAGCAGGTGTGTGTGTGCAGGGGTGGGGAGGGGGAAACTCTGCCCCAGGTGAGTGCACAATCTCTTTGAAACTTCTCAGGCGACGTGGGGTGTTTGAAGTGACAGGCTGACTATGGGGCCATGTTCCGCAGACAAAGGCACTGTCCGGCCTTTGGGGGAGCCGCCTGCAGCCACCCGCCGCCGGCACCAAGGCCTCCCATGCCCTCCCTGAGGGCAGGGACTCTTACAGCGTGACCTCATGTGGGGTATCCTTTCAAGTTTCACTTTCTCCCTGTTTTGTGAGAGCAAGGGGCATCTGAAGTGAAGGTGGGGACTTGAAGAGGAGTTGCCAGTTACTCTGGTTGCAGTCTAGCACAAAGATGCTCACGTCATCAGCTAATGTCACCCAGATTGGGAAATCCTGGGACCAAAGCATAAACGCCCTTTCTCCCCTGAAGCAGAGATGGTTCATGTGGCTTAATTATACTGTTCAAAAGAGAGAAAACCGCCAAAGATGGGCTGTATCTGGTGATCAAGTGTAATCAGGTTCCAAGTGGGAGGATTTCAGGTGTTTTTCGAGGTGCCTGGGGGAGGGGACCAGCAATTTGTGATCTTTCTGCTCATTCCCTGTACGGAACCAGTCATCACAGTCTGTGGAGCTAGCAGCCTATTTAGGAAGGATGAGATGAGAAAGAGAACTCATTCTGAAAAATTGTAGTCATGCCTATGATGGGGCACCTTCAGTGATTCCCCCCCCAACAGCCGACCCTTGGGATGAACCCGAAACCCCTTCCTGGCTTCCTCGTTCACCTTTGACCCAAGGCAGCAGCCACGTGGCCCTTTAAGTGCATCTTACTATGTTAAGGATCAGCAGTAAAAAAGCTGCCTGCCAATCCAAGAGGCGTAGATTTGATTCCTGGATCGGGAAGATCCAGGAAATGGCAAGCCACTCCAGTATTTTTGCCTGGAGAATCCCATGGACAGAGGAGCCTGGTGGGCTACAGTCTATGGGGCCATAGAGAGTTGGACACGACTGAGCGACTGAGCATGCATAACACTCTGTTAAGAAGACGGTCCCTAGTTGGCATTGAAACTAACTGCACAGCTAGCTTTGTACAAAATCATGTTTCTGCAAGAAGGAACTGATCTCTTAGGTTTCCACGAAAAAGAAAGAAGAATTGTCTGTGTGATTCACAAAAACAGCAATGATTGGAGCTCGCCTTAGCCAGTGTTCAGCCATGAGCTGACAGCATCAGGATTTTGAAATTCGAGTGATTTCTTGTAAATATTCTGAAAATAGAAGTATCAGATCCCAAAATAATAAATCCTAAAATGTGGATTGGAAGCTTGCGCAGGTGCTGGTCCGGGATCTGAGAAAGCTGCACTCAAG
Source organism: Bos indicus x Bos taurus (assembly GCF_003369695.1). Taxonomy (NCBI): domain Eukaryota; kingdom Metazoa; phylum Chordata; class Mammalia; order Artiodactyla; family Bovidae; genus Bos; species Bos indicus x Bos taurus. The sequence goes on from NC_040099.1 coordinate 41,153,172, forward strand.
AGAAATGAGTTCACTGCCCCATTAAGAACTGGGATGTGGCTCCCAGGGGGCATCAGACGTTGCCCCCAGTGCCTGTCCCTGTTCTGCCATCTTTACCCGGGCAGCCTGCCAGGAGGACCACAGTCAGGAGGCCCCCAGGCTTTACCATTCAGACTGGGACACTTTTGAGAGCAAACAAGGCTTCAACTCTCCATTCCGCCAAGGTAACAGGCATCAGTCAAGACTGTCCTGGGCAACCCAAGGCACTTAATATCCACCTCCCCCAGTCCACATGCTCCTCCTCCAGCTCCCCATCACCTGCCACCCCCTCACATCTCCCCTGAGAACTGCTGCTCCCCGCTCCACTGCACCCATGTTGGGGACCATTCGTGGGCCCCACTCAGCTCTGCCTCTTGGGGGCCCTTGGGTCCCTGTCTCATCCTCCTCATTGGACCATGGACTTCTCAGAGTCAGGGGCCAGGTCAAGGTACTTGGTATTTAAGAGGTGCTTAATAACTGTTCATAAACCAGAGGGAGTCCTGCTGACTGACAAAGGTAAAGCCAGGCCAGGCGTGAAGCCACGTTTATTCACTGAGCAAATCAGGAAGGCGCATCTCCAGCCTCCCTCCCAGTACACCTCTTGGCTTTCCCATAATTTGTCCTCAGGATGTTGATATAACAGGTGCACTTACACGTGTGGACAAGCAGATGTGTTCCAGTTGTCTGGAACTTTCCAAGAAGTCTCACAAGTGTAGATGTCAGAATATTTCTTTCATTGGCCTTGTGTGTAATATCTACAGTGAATACGTGTGTGGTCCAGGATTGTGACGTCCTAGCTCGTTTCTGATTCACCTCCTTCTCAGGTTGATTGCTTCCAATTAAAGCCCTAATTGGGGCTTCTGAGCAGTAAAGAATCTGCCTGCCAGTAGAGCAGGTGCAGGTTCGATCCCTGGGTCTGGAAGATCCACTGGAGAAGGAAACGGCAACCCACTCCAGTATTCTTGCCTGGACAGTCCCACGGACAGAGGAGCCTGGCGGGCTGCAGTCCGTGGGGTCACACAGAGTCGGACTTGACTGAGCACGCACTCACCCACGGCATCATTGCTCTCAGAGAAATGGGGCCCGCTGTGGCCGCGCTGATGTTGTGTCCCTTCTGTGTTCCAGGATCAGTACAAGTTCTGCTACGAGGTAGCCCTAGAGTACTTGAATACTGGCTGACAGCGTGAAGAGCCCCGCACACCAACCTTCCATCCTGCACAGCCAGGAAGTGCCACGGTGTTTGTGCCGATGAGATGAAGACAGCTCCATATGCTTATTTTGCTTTGCCTAATTGGCTCTTTTTAAAAAAGAGTCCAAGAAAAAAAAGTGTTTATAAAACTGCTTGCACTGCCCGATTCCCAATAGTGCTGTTGCCTGACCGAAACCCACCCACAGCACCCAGCGGTCCAACCCCGTCGTCCTGGGCACCGGCCCCTTCGAGCAGCGCGGACAGATGGTAAATTGAAGAGCACAATTATATTCTTATGAAGGAATTTGTACCTTTGGGGTATTATTTTGTGGCCCGTGAACGTTTCTTATTGTCACAGCTGAGTGTACATTTTCGTTCTGTGGAGAATGCTACCTGGCATTATGATAATATATTATTTTAGTTAATATTTGTATTTTAACATGTCGCATAATATATGTAGCTTTCCAAGACTAACAGATAAACGTATAATGAACCAAGAGATGTTGTATGAGTTGTTGTTTCTATCAGATTTGTATCGTTTCCGAGGGAAAAGCTCGGGAGGCGTTCGGTTCAGGAAGGCGGAGGTCGGCGATCAGGTTCACAGATCTGAAGTTCTTCAGTTCTTCCTGTGTGTTTATATTGTAAATATTTTTGATTTCATCAGATTATTTATTCATTAAAAGAAATTTTTGTGAAGCGCGGTGAGTGACAATCATTTTTATCCAGCCCTGGAAATCATTCACTGTATGATGCTACCTGTGTGAATTCTCAGCTCAATAAATAAAGACGCGTGAGCAGTGTGGTGTCTGCCTGGTGTCCTGACACCCCGCGGGGCAGCCCTCGGGCAGAGAAACCATGGCTGGTCTGCTGGATTGGAGCAGGTGGAGTTAGGATTTCGGAGAGATCTTTTGTCAGGGAGAAATCGAGACCCATCCTGAGCTGCTCCTCTGAGCCCCAGAGGCCACCGGCCAGTGAGCTCTGACCTGGCGGGCAGGCTCTGACAGGAGCTCTGGGCTGGACTCCAGAGTGGTGATTTTCTGAGCAGGAGGAGAAGCCTCTGCCTTTCTCTGGGGGATCATCTCCATCCTTTCCAGGCTTCATTCATGCCTGAGACTCACTGCCAGAACACTCTTTAGAGAGTGGCAGGACCAGAGTGCATTTGAGCCGGACACCACGCTGGACAGACGTTTCTTGCAGAAGGGACTGCAGCCTGAGGGCTCTGCTGGCCTCTGAAGGAGGAGGAAGCTGGGCGAGGTCACACACCGAGTGCAAGCTGAGCCCCAGCCTGTGTGACCCGTGGGTGACAGGGACAGTCCTTCGAGAACACCCGTCTGTGCTGAAAACTGCAGGGGCTTCCTCTAGTGGCAGCAGGTCCTTCCCCCCAATGGTAGGACTGGACATAGTTTGGAGCCATTGAGCCATCGGATAGCTGAGAGACTTGGTCACAAGAGACTGAGCAACGTGTCCAGAGTCACCCGGCCTGGTGGGTGCCAGCTGCCTGCAGGGCCTGGGGGAGGTAGGGGCAGCGTCCTAGCATCACACCTGTGTCATTTATACAGCACTCGGGGTAGGACCTGCCCAGGGGCTTCCCTGGTGGCTCAGCTGGTAAAGAATCTGCCTGCCAGTGCAAGAGAAGTAAGACGCGGGTTCGATCCCTGGGTCCGAAAGATCCCCTGGAGAAGAGAATGGCAACTCACTCCAGTATTCTTGCCTGGGAAATCCCATGGACAGAGGAGCCTGGTTGGGTACAGTCCAAGGGGTCGCAGAGTCAGACACGACTGAATGACTACCACAAGGTAGGACCTGCCCCTCCTGTGAGACAGGACACAGCCCACTGCCCGCTCTAGGCATTTCGGTGACTAAGACTGACGAGGTCAGAGGTTGTCCATCAAGGGCCCGAGGTTGACCCTGAATCTGAGACCTGCCATCTTCTGCACTCTGAGTACACTGTCCCCTAGCCCCCTTGAAGGGGAAGGAAACCCATACGTGCTCGGGAAGTGCTAGCTGCCACCGATTGGGTCTGGACCAGATAACTCACTACCCAGGTCCCCCAGGTCCCCGTAGAAAGTGGCCTCTATGCATCACCACGCCAACCCTCTTGGACGAGCTCCTGAAAGATGAAAAGCCTCTTGCTGTCTACCTCTCTGGGATTCAGGAATGGGGACCATTCCCGTGTCCAGGGCGCCCTTGTACCAAGGCTGGGTTGTGAGAGAAGTGGTGCCCTTGGTCCTCTTGGACAAGGTCGTGGTGGTCTTTACTCCACGAAGCGTGGGAGGAGGAATCATTCCAGGAGGGCCCAAGATCATGGGTGTAGGAATGCTGTTAGCTCTTGGTCCCTCCCTTTTAGGTCAAAGCCGTCTCACCTGGGAGCAGTGGTTTCCACCAGACTTCTGAACCTGTTAGATTTTCACCCTCCTTTCGCTTGTCTTTAGCCCTTAGCAGAAATAGTGCTGGAGGAGCAGTGACGTTTGGAGGCTGTTTCTCATCCCGTGAGGCGGGCTGCAGGGTCAGGATTCCTGCCGCTTTCTGGACACAGCAGAAGTCCCTGCCCTTTGCAGATGAAAGAGGCCGACCGCTCAACTGTGTCCCTTCTCTGTCTTCTCTCAGGACCCGGGGTCCCCCTCCCTGTGGCGTCCGGTGACAATGAGGTCCAGGTCCCTGACTTCTGATACGGTCCTGCTCAAGGACAGCCTCATCATAGCGTTGGGTCTGGGTGCTGTGGTGTCTGTAATGTGTAAACTTGGCCTCAGTGGACTGCGTTTCCCAGGATTCCATTCTCTGTGTTTCCAGGTAGGTGGGCCCCGGGGTCACCCAGTGCCTGATGCAGAGGCAGGAGTGAGGTGGCAGCTCTGCTGTTTTTACCCTCAGAGGCCCAGCAGTTGCCCCAAACTGACTGGGTGACCCCGCAGTGACTGGCACCCAGCATGAACTGCTCACCATCTGGATCCAAACCTATGCCTGTATGGTTAGGTTTTTCTCAGACCTCCCAGTTCTGGGTACCAAAATCAGCACCAGTTATCTACTGCTGATTAACAATCATCCCAAAATCCAAATGCTAAAAACACCAAAGAACAGTGATTATCTCATGCAGTTTCCATGGGTCAGAAATCCAGGAATGGCTTTGCTGGATGGTCCTGGCTCTAAGTTCACTCATGCAGAGACTGTCCAAGTGTTAGGTTAGGGCTGTGGTCATCTGAGAGCCTGCAGGGGACAGGGACCCGCTTCCAGGGTGGCCCCACACACCTGACAAGTTGGTGTAGGAGGCCCCAGTCCTCTCCACATGGGCCTCTTCACAGGCTGCTCTTGTCCTTGCAGCATGATGAGGTCTTCTCCCAGTGACCCAGGCAGCAATGCAGAGGTCTTTCATGACCTGGCTTTGGAAGTCATGCCGTCATTTCCACTGTATGCTATTGCTTTCTAAAGTCAGCCCTGTTTCGTGTGGGAGGGGACACACCAGGGCACCAGTCCCAGGATACAAGAGTCCTTGAGGCCTCCTGGAGGCTGGCTATCCCCCTGCCAGCCCATCTCAGACCCCCACCTCAGCTGGAACCTCTCCAGTGGGCTGGTCAGCTGGACACAGTAAATCTTATCCCCAGATGCTAAGCCTGTCAGTCAAGGTCACTCCTCTCATGTGTGGTACACTCCCTGTTGCTGTACGTCTTTATTGTACCTGCTTCTTCTGCTGACATTACCTCTAGTCGCCTTTGCTGTGTCCTAAGGAACTTTTATTTTATTCCATTGTAAAGGAACTTACTCCACAGCCTGGATTCCCATGAGGCGCTCTTTTCCCACCTCCCGAGGAAGCACCCCTCCCCCCAAGTAGAAGCAGCTCATTCTTCCACATTCCAGGTGCTTCCTCATCTTCAGCAGCTGCCCTTCATATGCCACTTGAGCTAACAGATGGCCACATCCTGCAGCTGGTCACCTCGTATGGCCTCGCCTCTGAAATCTTCCAGCTTGCCAGACTCTGACCCCAGCCTCTTCGGCTGCCAGCTTCCCCTTGCCCTGTCACCACCTTCCTTGCTCTTTGAATGTATGAAGCCCTTCAGGTCGTTCTCTGAGCAAGGCTCCCCTTCTTACCTTCTTTCCCAAAACAGCCTAAGCCTCATAATGCAGTGCTTCATCCAACAGCCTCGGTGCTCTTGACTCCTTACAGTAGCATCATGTCTGTCCTACAAATGGTCAGCTTTAGAGAAATCTATCCAGGACTTCACAGAGAAGGCAATGGCACCCCACTCCAGTATTCTTGCCTGGAAAATTCTATGGAAGGAGGAGCCTGGAGGGCTGCAGTCCATGGGGTCACTGAGGGTCGGACACGACTGAGCAACTTCACTTTCACACGCTGGAGAAGGAAATGGCAACCCACTCCAGTGTTCTTGCCTGGAGAATCCCAGGGACGGGGGAGCCTGGTGGGCTGCCATCTATGGGGTTGCACAGAGTTGGACACGACTGAAGTGACTTAGCATCCAGGACTTCAAGTCCCAGACGAGCTAGAGTAGCAAAGACTAGATTTATCCTCCTAATTGAAACCAAAAAAAGCAGTGGGGGCGGGGAGGGGAGTGTGAAATATCCTTTAAGATAATTCTCAAGGGACTTTCCCGGTGGTCCAGTGGTTAAGACTTTGATTTCCAACACAGAGGGGGTGGGTTCAGTCCCTGGTTGGGGAGCTAAGAACTCACATGCCTTGTGGTCAAAAAAGTTGAAGTGTAAAACAGAAGCAATATTGCAACAATTCAATGAAGACTTTAAAAATGATGCACATCAAAAGAGAATCTGAAGAAAAAAGAAAAGATGGTTTTCAAGACACTGGACATCAAATAATGCTGGGAACAGAAAACATGTTAAATGAACCCTAGGATCACCCAGCTTACAGACTTGAAAGAATATCCAGATAATGGATGCACAGAGGGGAAGTCCAGATGGAGCCCAGTGGTTCCCCTCATTGTGTGAACTGAAAGTTCAAAATAGCCAGAATGCCTAGTTTGCAGAGCAGAGTAGCAGAGATAAGAATGCTGCATAGAGAAGGAATTCTGAACATCTGCAAAGTCCCAATCAAGTCTTCAGCTAAATATTGATCAGGATAAACATCAGGAAAGGACTTGAGGCTGAAGAAAGAACCACCCAAAAAGACAAGAGTGAAGAATACTCAGTTCACATGGGGCCATACAGCTCCTGTTCCCACTGGACAGAGAACCCAAGAAAGTTTGGCCTCGGTAGGTGGGGAAATTATCTCTAGACTAAACACAGCTGTAGTCCTGCCTAGCAAAGCAATAACCAAAAGGATCAAACTGTTTCCAAGTAACTTAACTCACCACAGAAGAAAACTCAAGAATATTTATAGGAATACAAAAATACCCAGTACCCAAGAAAGCAGACATCCAATTCAAAATTACCAGGCACACAAAGAAGCAGGGATGTATGACACACACAAAAAGAGGAGAAAACTAATCAATTGACACTAACTCAGAAATAACATGGATGACGGTAGGCAAATACATTAAAGCACTTATTTTATAACCTTATTCCAGATGACGAAGAATCCAGAGAAAATATTTAGCATATTTAAGCAAAAAACATGGAAGATACTTTTAAAAAGCCAAAGAGAACTTCAAGAGATGAAAACTACAAAGCCTGAGATTTTAAAAAATATTCCAAATGGGATTAACAACAGATTTGACCACAGAAGAAAAATATAGTGAATGTAAGACATCAATAGAAATCATTCAAAATAAAGCACACAGAAAAGACTGAACAAAAAATGATCAAAGCACCAGTGAACTGCTGGTGTCTCCCCAAAGTGGAGGGAAAGAAAGAATGGCAGATTTTTTCCAAATTTGATGGAAATTATAAGCCCATAGATCCAAGAAACCAAATCAGCCTCAAACACCAGATATATAAAGAGAGCTACACCAAGGTACATCATAATCAAATTGCTTAAAACCAATGACAAAGAGAAAATCTTAAAAGATTTTCTTAAAAGAAGCCAGAGGGGGTAAAATGTTGTGTGCAGAGAAAGATGAGACTTACAGCAGACTTCTCTCTGGACACAATGCAAGCCAGAACATAGTGGAGCAATAATGTAAATACTGAATGAAAATAAAAACTGTCAGCCTGGAATTCTATACCTTGTAAGAATATTTGCCCCAAAAAAGTCTAAATATAGATGTTTCTTGACATTACCAAAGTTGAAAAATTCATCACCAGAAGATCTATGGGTATAAGAAATGAAGCTATGTTGCAGGTGGAAATCTGCATCTATACAAAGAAATGAAGAGCAGTGAAAAGAGTGAGTACCTGGGTAAATCTAAAAGCCTTTCCATATTGTTATTTAGATATCCTTAAAAGATAATTGACTGTTTAAATTTAAAACATGGTAACAGTGTATTATGTAGTTTATAACATAGGTAAAAGGAAAAAGTATCACAAAAATAATAGAGTGAAGATGGAGGGGATGAACAGCAGTTCTGCTGTAAGATTCCTCTGGTGCAGAAATGGTAGGAAGTCATTTAGAGGTAAACAGTGAGAATTTAAAGATCAAACTCTAAACCTTATGTCAACCACCAACATGCCACAACAGAAAGCTATGACTACAACAAAGGAGATAAAAATGGAATCATAAAAAAAGGCTCAATTCATCCAGTAGAAGGCAGGAAAAGAGAGAAAAATGGAACAAAGAACAGATGGGACAAATAGAAAACAAAGAACAAGATGGTAGATTTAAATTCCACTACATCAATAATCACATTAAAATGTAATTGGACTGAATTGCCCCAATTAAAAGATTGTCAGATTGGATTAAACACAGCAGACCCAATTACATACTACCTACAAGAAACCCACTTTAAATATAAACAAAGAGAGAAATCGATCCATCTGTTTTCTTTAATATAACCAAACTACTGAGAGCTGCTAGATAAAATGTATGCATATATTGAATATATGCAAATAGGCGTATTATTGCTGCAGTATATCCAAAGTGTCCATCTTTCCTTTCCAATTCCCCATCAATAATCCAGGACTGTCTATACTCAACTGTATTCACTCAAGTTGTATACTGCAACAATGGCTTTATTTCTTCCTTCAAGGGAAAAATAAATTGTCCACCCTCATATCTATAGAAGCATTTATCTCTACAGCCATTTTCACCTCCTTTTCACCAAATTCAGAGAAACAAGCCTTCAAGAGACAGATTCTGGAGGGCAGGGACCATCTCTGAAGTCTCAGGCATAGGACTGTATCAGGGATGAAGCAGTGGGTTTGCTTTCTCCTGGGGAGATCCTTCTCACTGTCTTGGTATTTGACCCTCTGTTCCCCAAGTTATTTAATCAGGAAATCTGAGCTTTTCAGAACTACCCACCTAAGCAGCTCCCAGGTTCTTGACCCTTGGAAAGTTTGTGAGATGATACATATTTTAAGCTACTGGGTTTCAGGGATAATTCTAGTACCTAATAGGAGCTTTCAGAAAGAGGTTCAGTTCAGTTCAGTTCAGTTCAGTCGCTCAGTCGTGTCCAAGTCTTTGCAACCCCATGAATCGCAGCACATCAGGCCTCCCTGTCCATCACCAACTCCCGGAACTGTCCATTCACTCAGACTCACGTCCATTGAGTCCGTGATGCCATCCAGCCACCTCATCCTCTGTCGTCCCTTTCTCTCCCGCCCCCAATCCCTCCCAGCATCAGAGTCTTTTCCAATGAGTCAACTCTTCGCATGAGGTGGCCAAAGTACTGGAGTTTCAGCTTTAGCATCATTCCTTCCAAAGAAATCCCAGGGCTGATCTCCTCCAGAATGGACTGGTTGGATCTCTTTGCAGTCCAAGGGACTCTCAAGAGTTCAAAAGCATCAATTCTTCGGCGCTCAGCTTTCTTCACAGTCCAACTCTCACATCCACACATGATCACAGGAAAAACCATAGCCTTGACTAGACGGACCTTTGTTGGTAGGGCAAAGCTGATTGTTTAATATCTTAAAAATGCTAATTGTCTAAAGTACCTCAGGAAGAGGTACTTGTAGCCAAGAAATTTAAGGTGTAGATCACTGCTCTTTATTACCCCCTAGGTTCTAGAACCTTCTGCTCAGGGATTATTTCCTGAAGTATGGCACACAGACCCCAGGTGGTTCACATGACAATTGTAACTGGTACAAAGATGAGCATTTATTCTGATCACAGTTCTGAGTATTTCAGTATGTACCAGAAAAGTACTGGCTTTCCATTTTCAGTGCTGATGGAATTCTTAGTATTGGAGGGGCATCTGTGCAAGAAGAGGAATAGACACTGCTAACTGTAATTTAGGCTACACCCCAGTTATTAATCTTAGGAATTTATTAGACAATTAGCATTTTTTAGATATTAAAACAATCAGCTTTGCCCTAAATATTTTATATTCACTTACAACTAATAAATAACATATTATAGATTCAACAAAATAAATGTTCCCAATCAATAAAAACCCTAGATTACAAACTTACCTCAGAACTTTTAGGCATTTAATTAAAATCTCAACTCCAACATATTAATTCCCTTCAATATGCTAAGACTCTTTAAATGCAAAATGGTCACACAAAAAGTATAAAAGCTACAGAATCAATTAATGTCCTTACACTAAGAGAGGTTACAAAGATTTGGTGCTATGGCTTTCACTGGTTTTCTTTTTTGGTCCTCACTCTTTTTATTGTATATTCCCAGTGTCACATGCTTTACACTGTTCTAGGATTTCAATATCAGCTCAATAACCAATATTTTGCACCTTTCTAGAATTTTGGAAATTTTACCAGACCCCAAAGTAAAGGACTATTGCCTTGACTGCCCTGAGGGATCCAGGCTTTGAGCTGGAGACCTATTGATTCTTAGTGGGGACTCAGTTGAACAGACCAAGTTGATTCAAACCAAAGCCAGTGGTCTTTGGGGTGAGTTTCCTTTTCTTGCAAGGAAGCTGCACTTGTTCTATCAGGGAACGTTTAGGTTCCTTTCTTCCTTAACCATGCTGACTTTGAGATTTGGAGTCTTTCCAGGAATAAAGTGGCCTCTAAGATTCATGTGCACTCACTGTGCAATCATTGAGATGTACCAGTCTGGTCTATTACCATAATTGGACATATGTCTTATCTGTTGTTGTTCAGTCGCTCAGTTGTGTTAGGATTCTTTGCAACCCCATGGACTACATACAGCACAACAGGCTTCCCTGTCCTTCACTATCTCCTGGAGTGTGCTCACTAGGATCTCCCTGTGTTGCCAAGGGTTTCATTCCTTGAGAAAAGACAGAGTAAGTCTGGAGTGGGCTTTCTTCTGTTAAGGACATTTGGCTATTCTGTTATCTGGGAACACGTGTTTGGATATTTGTTAACTGGCGAGATCAGTGAAGCTCACTGATGGCTGCTTCACTTCCCACGTGCCATCCACTCTTGCTCTCGGCACCGTTCCTTTATTCACTGGGGTTACTGTAGCTGACTCTCCAGTTTTAGTCACTCCTTCTGCTTCTGCTAGTCCGTATCTAACATCTGATAAACAGACAGGAGCTTTCCAAAGAAACATGAGAACCACAGGTAGCATAGATAACACTTTTACATTATGAAAAATAACAAGGGTGAGACATGTTCCATCAAATTCACTTTCTTTGAATAACTTCATTCTTTCATCTTTTATATTACCTATCTGGATATTTTTTATATGCATGCTCCAAAACATGCCTTCAATCCCCAATTCAGTTTTTTTTTTTCCTTTCCATTGGAAAAGAGTGTTAAAGACCGAAATCTGGGCCCCACAAGCATCCATGAGCTTCAAATATTCAAAGAAATGCCGTTTCTCTTGTTGTTGGGACATTTTTTCCAACAGAAACGTCAATGGTATTTAAGTCCATATATATATATATGTTGACTTCTCAAAGTTAGTGTATCATCAAATTACCCACATCTCTCTAATAATAATAATGGATCTAATTGATTCCATCAATCACCAAGACTAGGACTTCCCTGGAAGTCCAGTGGTTATGACCCTGTGCTTCACCTGCAGGGGACAAGAGTTTGAACCCTGGTTGGGGAACTAAGATCCTATATGCCACGAGGCACAACAAAAAAATTAAAAATCACCAAGACTGTCTGTCCAGGATTGATGTACAGTGGGGAGATAATGCTTCCTTTTATAATATATTTAACATTAAAATGGAAAGCAATTAAAAAGACACTTCAAATAATATTACTGGGGTAAGACAAACACCCTGAATGTGGATTGTGACTGAGGGAGGCTCTGTGCTTGCCCACCAGTCTGTCCACCTATGAGGTACTCCCACCCAGCCCAGGTGGGTGAGGGTCCTGGACCTGCTGTAACAGACACCACAGACTGGGGGGCTTAAAACAACAGAAAAGTGCTGTCTAGGCTCTGGAAGCTAGAAGTGTGAAGCCAAGGTGTCGGCAAGGCCAGACAGTCTGAAACCTGCTCAGGGAGCATCCTGGCCTCCCGGGGAGAGCAGGTGACGGTGCTTCGGGATGGCACTGGGGCCCATATGTGACTTCCAGGGGGTGAGAGCCAGCAACATGAGGAATCGGCCTCGAGCTCCCCAGAGAGGCGGCTCCAGCAAGAGGCCAGGACTGCGGGACGAGCAAGCAGGTGAGGCCACCCCTTACGCCACCCCCAGAACCCCCGTGCTGGAGCCTGGCCAGCACCCAGGCCAGGCCAGCCTGGATAGCTGTGCTCCTTGGAGGTCTGCTCCCGGCTGGCAAGAGAATCTGCCATTGAGGAGCCATTCGTGAGTGTTCTGCATCCTTTCAGTGCCATCAGGTCCCAGATCATCTGACCTAAGGGCTCCTGGCTGCTTAGCAAAGCCCAGAAACTGGTGGCAGCCTTCCCTGGGCTGAAGAGAGGTTGTCCCAGCACTAGAAACTGACTGGGTTTGGGGTGTGCATGACCCAAGAGCTGGCTCCCCAGCCCAGCCTGGGGCAGGACACTGGGTTTCCCATCACCTGCTGATTTAGCGAGGGGTCTGTGTCCATCGAGGCTTCCCAGGTGATGCAGTAGTAAAGAATCCACGTGCCAGTGCAGGAGCCACAGGAGACATGCATGAGGAAGATCCCCTGGAAGAGAGCATGGCAACCCACTCCAGTATGCTTGCCTGGAGAAGCCCATGGACAGAGGAGCCTGAAAGGCTATAGTCCACAGAGTCATGGAGAGTCAGAGGCCACCGAGTGACTGAGCACACAGGCATGCTGTGTCCATCTGCCGAAGTCCCCTCCCTTCTTCATGCTATCTTAGCATCTCCATCTATTTTGTAAAACACTAATTTATCAGATATTACCCTCATTTTCAATTATGTACATTGGTTTAAACATAATTCACCTTCTCTTTCCAATCCCATTAGGTTATAAAAGCGTTAGCAAATTGTCACACATTTAAATGACCGCGTAATGGGTATTGGTTTTAATTGTCAGTACTTAAGTGGCCATTAGAGCTAAGTGTTGTGCTTTGTAAGTCAGGTAAGCCCCTCACTCTCCAAGGAAAAGTGCCTTAGACTTGGCGGCTGCAAAGCTCAGAGCTAAGTTTGTTGTCCACACACAGAATAGGACATTTTTGACTTCAGCTTAAAAAAAGTCAGAAACTTAAAGAGTTTTTTGTTGTGGCTGTTGTGAGAAAATTTACATAGCATCAAAACAGAAATAGATTCATAGATACAGAGAACAAGCTGGTGGTTGCTAGAGAGGGCAGGGTGGAGGGTTGGGCTAAATAGGTGAAGGGGATTCACAGACACAAACTGCCAGTTATAAAATAAGTAAGTCACGGGGATGTCATATACAGAATAGGAAATAAAGTCCATAATATTGTAATAGTGTTAAATGGTGATAGATGATAACTGGACTCATTGTGGTGATCAGCTCATGATGTATATAAGTGTTGAATCACTAGGTGGTACACCCGAAACTACTATAATATTTTATGCCAGTTATACTTCAACTTAAAAAAAAAAAAAGCATTGGGAGCATATTGACCTGTTTTAACTTCCCATGGAGCCTAGCAGGATACTTGGCACATAACAGGCACCCAAGTGTCTTTTTATCATTGATTGTGAGTCTCATTAAGTTACAATCTGTCTCTTTATATTAAAAAAAAAAATAGTTGATCAGTCGTGTCTAACTCTTTGTGACCCCATGGACTGCAGCATGCCAAGCTTCCCTGTTCACTGTCTCCCAGAGTTTTCTCAAACTCATGTCCATCAAGTCAGTGATGCCATCCAACCATCTCATCCTCTGTGGCCTATATTAGATGTACAGCTGTAAAAAGAGAGATAATAGATATATCCAATATAGATAGAAATATAAAGCATTGACTCAAACACATCTCTCCCCCAGCTTAAGTGTAGAAATAGGAAGTTTGCTGCCTCTCCTGCCGGACCTGGCCCTTCGAAGTCTGGACTGGACATCCCACGTCCTTTCTGTGGGAACAGACGTCTGGGCCTTCCTGTTCTGTAGAGGAAGGTGTTAAGTCCGTCTTCTTGGGGGAAGTGTGGTCTCCACAGTGAAAGAGGTTCAAGACCTACTTCCCTGCTTCTCTGTGCTCAGGTTTCCTTCCCAGGAAGGAGAGAACAGCCCACAGCTTCCTCTTGCCACACTCTACGGCTAGTGTTCCCTGTAGGAGGCCTAGCCCTGCTGCAGCGGCGGGGGGCTCTGTGGCCCAACTCCGTTGTAAAATCACCTGCTTTGCTGGAATCATGACAGTTGCATACGCTGTGTCACCCAGAGGCCACAGCATCACTGATGTGGTTGAGAGTCCAGTTCCTTGGTGTGTGTGTGGCGGAGGGGGGCGGCAGGGACGGGTTAACGGCAGTGGGCGGGGGGCGGGGCGGTTAGTGGGAGAAAGCAGGGCTTCCACTGGTGAGAGTAGGAAACACCTCACCATGGCAACCAGGAAGGATGGCTGCCAATATAAATTTTCCCATCAACAAGCATAGAACTTACCCATAACTTGATCACTGTACCCAAGGCCCTGCTCCAACTCCTATCTTCCTTGTGGTTAATAACGTTTTAGCCACCAGACGCCCCATGAAGCACTCCTCCCTACGGGGAAGTCTGCTGCCCAGAACTGAAAAGCAGAGTAATGTAAATATAGAGTGATGGGTTTTGTCAGTCAGTTTATGTCAGAATGAGGCGATAATGTTCCCACCCAAATTAATGTATCTGAGCAGATGTTTAATTTTTGAATATCCTGTTTTGAATATATATTACCTGATGACGTATAGATACTGAAACTACTTTTTATGTCCACTCATTAAATCTCAGTCAAACCAGTAAATAGCCAAACTACAGAGGCACAGAGACCCTGTTTCGCTTTTTATCACGTGGCGGCAGTGTGTTGTGGTGTAAGACGAATGAACTGCTGGTACAGTTTTAACATAACGGCAGTGACACAGCCAAGTGTGCAGAAGTCCTAAGTGTGGGTTGCTCAAAGACTGGGAGGTGGTTGCGGGGAGAGGGGGAGAGCGCCAGGTTGAACTCTGGTTGAGCCACTCATCGGGTGACCTTCAGTGGCTACTTGGTCTCCCCAGGCCTCTGTCCCCCTCTGCAGACAGCGACAGTTATTGTGCTATTTGGGGGGATCCACTTGAAGAAAAAGAATGCAACCTAGGGATACAGAAGGGGCCTTGGAAGGGGCCCATGCAAGCAAGGGGGCCACCACCCCCCAGGGTTTTATTTCATGAGTTTCATAGTAAATCTGCACTGGAGTCAATAAATAAACCCATCGGTTCAGTCAGCTCAGTCGCCCAGTCGTGTCCGACTCTGCGACCCCATGAATTGCAGCACGCCAGGCCTCTCTGTCCATCACCAACTCCCGGAGTTCGCTCAGACTCACGTCCATCGAGTCAGTGATGCCACCCAGCCATCTCATCCTCTGTCGTCCCCTTCTCCTCCTGCCCCCAATCCCTCCCAGCATCAGAGTCTTTTCCAATGAGTCAACTCTTCGCATGAGGTGGCCAAGGTACTGGAGTTTCAGCTTTAGCATCATTCCTTCCAAAGAACACCCAGGGCTGAATGAATAAATGACGCTTGGTATCAGGTTGTCTGAGTTTTAAAAATTGGTTGGTATTTTTATTGGGATCGTGTTCAATGTATGAATTAAAATAGAACTGGCATATCTATGCTTCCCTGGTGGCTCAGACAGTAAATAATCTGCCTGTAACACAGGAGACACAGGTTCAGTCCTTGGTCGGGCAGATCCCCTGGAGAAGGGAATGGCTACCCACTTCAGTATTCTTGCTATATTGCTCAGTTGTACTATTCAAGAGCCAGGGGTGTGTTAGTATTTGTTCCAAAGGTGAGAAGTCTGTGTTTAGAAGTCTGAAATTTAATAATTTCAAATTACTTTATGTTCAAATGACCACATTATGTGGAAGGGGCTATGTTTCTTTTTCTGTGATGTGTTTTCTTTGTTGCTTTAGTTTTTCATCTTCTTTTGCTATTTAGGAAGGTTTATAGTCTATTCTAGGGCTTACCTTTGTAACTCACACCTTTTTAATTGTCCCCAGTCTCCAGTTATTTTATTTATCTTTCACTTTGTCTCCCGCTAATTGCCTAGACAGCAATCAGTGAGGTTATTTTGCTTTCTTCTTTGCTGCTCCTTTCTCCTTCCACTTTTGATTGAATTATGTCTCCTTCGTGATAATATATAGCAATGTACCTGCGTGCTCAGCTGCTTCAGTCATGTCTGACTCTTTGCAAACCCTATGGACTGCAGCCTGCAAGGCTTCTCTTTCCCTGGGATTTCCCAAGCAAGAATTTTGGGGTTGGTAGCCATTCTTCCCAACCCAGGGATCAACCACATCTCTTATATTCCAGGCAGAGCCACTGGGGAAGCCCATATATATAAAAATAACATGTAGCACATAAAATATTATTCTTCCACCCTTGTTGTGACTTTTCTGTATTCATGAATCTACGTTTATATATATTAAGTTGCTTTACTATAAGTCCTCTCATTGAAGTTTTTCCCTTCAGTTCTTTCTTTCTATTTTGTTTTGTTTTTTTTTTTTGAAGGCCATAACTGGGGTTTTTTGTTTGGGGTGTGTTTTTTTTACCTTTAATTTGCTTTAATTCATTGAAAATCAGAATCTTTAAAGCATCTTGTAGTCGCTCAGTCATGTCTGGCTCTTTGCGACCCCATGGACTGTAGCCCGCTAGCCTCCTCTGTCCATGGGATTTCCCAGGCAAGAATGCTGGAGAGGGTAGCCATTCCCTTCTCCAGGGGATCTTCCCAACCCAGGGATCAAACCGAGATTTCCCACATTGCAGGCAGATTCTTCACCATCTGAGCCACCAGGGAAGCCCCGGGGGGAGATGGGCTAGGGAGAAACAAATTCTCGGAGGATGCTATGGCTCTCTTTGACATTATACCAGGCTGCCTCTGAGGCCCCCTTCACCTCCTCAAAGGGGTAAGCCTCTCCTGTGAGTTCTGCAGTTTTTGCACCATCATTTTCCAGCACTGCCTCAGGTTGAATATAGGGTTTTCTGGGCTGGATTTTGGATGCAGTCCTCTGGGTTGTGGGTCAGGAGTTGTGGCTGGAGATGAAAGACCTGACCTCAGCACTGTGACGTCCTGTGGGATTTAATGCATTCCACCTGGTAATCTCCTGGCAGGAGGCCAAAGAAGTTGGCTACTTGCTGGATCACAGAAGCGATTAGATTGCGGGTTTGTTGTGAGAGGATTAACTCAGGAGCAGTGAGATGGAAGAGAGGCACAGGGCAAGGTCTGGGGGAAAGACACGGAGCTGCTGTGCCCCTGAGAGCAATAGAGCATCTCCTTAAATCTCCGTCTGTTTACCAATCCTGACGCTCTCCCCTTAGTTCTTTCTCTTTTACAATATTTGGGTACACTTTATTTTTATATGGGTTAACATTCTGCTATATTTCATTTCATTCATTCTTTCTAAGAAACTGAAACTTGAAGATCATTTCCAACCAGTATCTGAGTCTTACAGTATCTCATTATGCAGCCCTTTCTTCCCGTTATTTATATATATATTTTTTTTTTTTTGCAAATAATAGTCATTTTGACCCATATCCAGCATAAGTAACTTTTCACCTAACTTAAGACAACTGAAATTTACAATCATGTGGCAGTATAAATTTTTAAATTATAGTACATATACTTTACAATCAAGGTAGTCTGAAGTAGGAAAAGTAAGCTTGCCTTTAGCTGAAGTACCTTTTTAAATATTAGACCTGCTAGCTAGTCTACAAAAAAATACAAGTTTTGGATGTTCTTCAAATACCTTTTGTATATGTCATCTGCTAGTAAACAACACATGCGGGTTTCTAGATTTCCCTCTCCCCTTAATTCTTGACTGATACAGTTTATCCTGTGGTCCATTCCTTAGACAGAGGATTTGCTACATGCTTGTTTATTTAAAATTCTCTTTTCTGTAAACTTCATACGTAAAGAATGGCTTGGCTTGATATAAAATCATTGATTCCTACATTCCACAACTTTTTCTGAAAATAACAGCCTTAAGGCTATGTCGTTTTTTAGGAACAATGATGCAATTCTTACACTTCTTGCCCTTTTAAATTACTCGATCCTTCGGCTTGGAAGCCTTGAGGATTTTATTTTTTCCTTTCTATTTTTTAAATATAATTTTATTTATTTATTTATGGCTATGCTAGGTCTTCAGTGCTACGCGGTCTTTTCTCTAGTTGCAGCAAGCGAGAGCGGCTCTTCATTGCGGTGCTCCAGCTTCTCATTGTGGGGGCTTCTCTTGTGGAGCCTGGGCTCTAGGGCGCACAGGCTCAGTAGTTGCGGCTTCTGGGCTCTAGAGCACAGGCTCAATAGTTACAGCCGATAGGCTTAGCTGCTCCACAGCATGTGGGATCTTCCCCAAACAGGGATGGAATCCATGTCTCCTGCATTGGCTGCTGCTGCTGCTGCTGCTAAGTCGCCTCAGTCATGTCCAACTCTGTGCGACCCCATAGACGGCAGCCCACCAGGCTCCCCCGTCCCTGGGATTCTCCAGGCAAGAACACTGGAGTGGATTGCCATTTCCTTCTCCAGTGCATGAAGATGAAAAGTGAAAGTGACGTCGCTCAGTCATGTCCGACCTTCAGCGATCCCGTGGACCGCAGCCCACCAGGCTCCTCCGTCCATGGGAGTTTCCAGACAAGAGTACTGGAGTGGGTCGCCATTTCCTTCTCCGCTGCATTGGCAGGCAGATTCTTTACCACTGAGTCACCAGGGGCCTTTATCTTTGAGTGCGTGCTAAGTCACTTCAGTAGTATCTAACTCATTGAGACCCCTGGACTGTAGCCGCCAGGCTCCTCCATCCACGGGATTCTCTGGGCAAGAACACTGGAATGGGTTGCCAGGCCCTCCTCCAGGGGATCTTCCTGACCCAGGGAGCAAACCCACGTTTCATTATGTCTCCTGTATTGCAGGCGAGTTCTCTACCACTAGTGCCACTGGGAAGCTCTCCTTTGTCTTTAAATTCCAGTAATTTCACCAGATGTGTCTTGGAGTTTGCTGGTCTTGGTCAATTCCCCCAGGGACTGAGTTCCTTCAATATGCAGATTCAGGTTTCCTCTTGCTCCTGGCAGGCTTCCTCACATTCTAATTTAAATATTAGGTTTTTTCCGTTGTTTTGTTTTTCTTTGTCATGGTTTCTGATGATGTCTGTTGGTTTTTGTTTGCCACATTGCCTTTCAATGGCTTTCTCTCCGAGCCTTTTTGTTCTTTTCTGTACATCTGTTTTTCTTCTTCAGGCAATGTCCCCACCTTTCTTCCATGCACCTTATTGAATATGCATGGGCATCTTTCTCCCCTTGCAACTCATTTTTCATTTCTGAGGTCATTTTGTCTTTTTCGTCCTTTTTTTTTCTGGAGATCAATCAACTCTTCATTTCTTCCTGTGTCTGCCTGATTCTGGCTTTGACTTTGGAACTTCTGATTCAGAGTGGGATTATAGATCCTAAAATGCTTGATGACATTTAGTTCAGTGCTGAGGATGATGTTACAGTTATCTTCTGCTTTGGGGTCATTTGGTGGAAGCAGATTTTTAGCAGCTGAGGACTTCTTTATGTTATGGTAGTTTTGCATATGTTTAGTCTGTTTCCCTATTCATTGTCCTGAGTGGCTTAAAGATTCCTCGTTAGCCCTACGGACTTCTCTGGTGGTCCAGTGGTTAAGACTCTGCGCTGCTAATGCAGGGACCTGTGTTTGATCCCTGCTCAGGAAACTAAAGGCTTCCCAAGTGGCTCAGTGGTAAAGAATCTGCCTGCCAATGCAGGAGATGCAAGCAACGCAAGTTTGATCCCTGGATGGGCAAGATCCCCTGGAGAAGGAAATGACAACCCACTCCAATATTCTTGCCTGGAGAATCCCACAGACAGAGGAACCTGACAGGCTAGAGACCATAGGATTGCAAAGAGTCAGACACGACTGAGCACACACGAAGGAAACAGATCCAACGTGCCTTGAAGTGCAGCCAAAAAAAGAAAAAGATTTCCTCATTCAAGAGCACCTCTCCTGTCAGCGTGGGGAACTGTGGCTTCTGTAATGAATAGTTTTTCTGGATGGGTTTGAGTAAGGGATTGTGTGAATGTTTTGCCTCTTTCCTGCCCTTCAGAGCCCATAAACTTCTTGGGCTTCTTCCTTCCACCCTGCCTGTCCTCCAAAGTGTGCCTCTTCCTTCCTTTAGAACTTCGCCCCCAAAAAGAACTTCTCTCTCGCCTTTGAAGACTGACCCTTCCAGTCACATTCACTCCCGGGGCATGTTTGTACCTCAGAGCTTTTAGATGACTTCCCTGGTGGCTCAGAGGGTAAAGAGTCTGCCTACAGTGCGGGAGACTCAGGTTCGATCCCTGGGTCGGGAAGATCCCCTGGAGAAGGAAACGGCAACCCACTCCAGTACTCTTGCCTGGAAAATCCCACAGACAGAGGAGCCTGGTAAGCTGCAGTCCATGGAGTCTCAAAGAGTCGGACACAACTGAGCGACTTCACTTTGGGTCCTACCACTAGGCTCCCAGATTGTCATCCACTCAGTTTATCCCAGGCTACTCCTGCATTCAAGAGTCTTGAGGCGGGATGTGGAAACAGGCTACAGAGGCTGGGTGTTTATTTTGCTACTCAAAGTCATTTGTGCTTTGTTTTTGTGGGATTTCTTTTTTTTTTTTTTTGGTCTTAAGGTATGTGGGATCTTAATTCCCTGACCAGTGATTGAACCCACATCCCCCTGCTTTGGAAGGCAAAGTCTTAACCAGTGGACACCAGGAAAGTCCCTCAAAGCCTTATTTAAAGCCCAGGCATTCCGTTGTCCCTCTCTGCTGGCAGCTGGGTTCCATTTGCCCTTCTTGTTGTCTGCCTCTGGCTTGGGGAGGACATACTGGAAGATCTGGATGTGTGAAGCTGCTGTTACTTCAACTGCCCAGAATCCTTCATATTTTCTGGATGAATATAAAAGGAAAAAATTTACCTTGTATTTTAAAATTTTAAAAACCTTCCAGCAAAATGAGATGTATTAGAATGATTTTCAGCTTATTGGAGGTTCTGGGAGGGTCTTTGGTTCTAACATAACTCAGTGCCATGTGATAAACAAAGCTTCCCAAAACCTGATGTCCTCAGAGGGAGAAGCAATGAGATGTGTCCCCAGTAGTGTCACCGTCAGGAATCTCTGGAGGGACCCTTCCTGACTCTGAAATGCCACGACTCTGTCCACCCCACCATGAAGCCGAGGCAGGGGTGCCCCAGGCACTGAGCTCAGGGGAGTGGACATGGTCCTGTCCCAGCAGGTGGCCCTCAGTCTCTGCTCCTGGGGGTGTCTGGGTGTCTGGCTGGGGCGTTTCTGCTCTCATAGGCACCAAATTGACCTGAGCTCGATCCCTGGGTTGGAAAGATCCCCTGGAGGAGGGAATGGCTCCCGTATACTTGCCTGGAGAATTCCATGGACAGAGGAGCCTGGCGGGCTACAGTCCATGGGGTCGCAGAGAGTCGGACACGACTAACTGACTAACACAAGACAGGGCGCCAAATCACGGTCCACTGCATCCTGCTATTTGTCTCAAAGAGAAGAAAAAGCATGAGTCTGTGACCGGGTGCAGTAAAACAGTCTGCAACTTCTTCACCGTTTTTTGCCCTTGCCCTTAATCATCCTTCCTGCCAGATGGAGATACATACACAGACTCAGACAGAGAGGCTCAGGAAGATGAACTGGGCCAGGAGTCACCCAGGTCTCCCGGGGGCCCCCTTCAAGCACAGTGGGGACCTAGGATATGACAGTCCTTAATCAGAGAAGCAAACGGAAGCTGTGGGCATCTCTTCTACTCCAAGGCTCCCAGCTGACGGGGCTGCACAGAGGGCCTGCCTCTCGGCCATCACTGCATCCCTCGGGGCCTCCATCAACCAATTCCCCTCCATGGGAACTGGCTCTCTCTTTGTTAGAGAACCTTGATCCTCGTGGAGTCATCCTGCATTGATGCAAGGAGTATGAGATGGAATATGTCTCTGTAAACATCTGGTTTCGGATGCAAATTGTGACCATCCAGAACAGAGCATGGGATGGCTCCCAGAACCAGTGGCCTCGGCCTGCTTGTCCCCTTTCTATGGAGCTGGTCCCATGCTGTCTCTTTCCCCACCTCCTGTGAGCAGCTGCAAAGGGCAGCCTTCCCAAAAGAAGAAAATTACAACACGGAATTCCACAGTTATAGCTGCAGCTCCAAAGATTTCTTTTGTGTGCAAAAACAAAAAGGAAAAAAAAAAGTCTTTAATCTGCCAAGATTTTTACTTATCACATATGAAAGGGTACCGTCTTCTACACATTTTGAAATGCTTTAAAAATGGGTATCAAAGAGTCCGAGGCCCATTAATCTAAATTGCTTTAACACTTAGAGAAGAATAAAAGGCACTTTCTAAAATCTGCAAATGAGTGTAACCTACAAAATTATAGATTAAATGCTGGGGGCTGTGGGGTGAACCTGAGTTTCTCAGCTTGGAACAAGCATCTTTAAAGGGAAAAAGAAATATTACTTCAATATTTTTAAATCATGTTTTGAAATAGATGAGAAAAAGAAAGATATGTACTTAGACATGATGGAAAGAGGGAAAAAATTTTTAGTTTGGCTAAAACTGGTCGCCATTAAGTTCCATTCAATAAAGATTCGCAAGCAGGGCTGAGCTCCATAAGTGGTTTATTTTTTACCACCTTTGCAGAAACCCTTGAATCTCAATTCTCTCCCCAGAACAAAAGATGCACAGTTCTCAAAATTCTCAGACCTGAATTCTCAACTGATACAGTTGGCAGGAAAGAAGTCATCTCACTTTTCTGTCTCTCCATTTAAATTTATTATCCAGTACTGTGATTGTAAAAATAGGACAGAAAGCCTATAATATTTGATTGTCTTGATTTCACAGCCCCAGCCGGGATGAGAAAGCCATAATCATGTAATAACACCTTCAATTTACATCCTCTGTGTCTCTAAAGAACTAATTGACTCTTACCAGGCAATTTTAAAATCTGATTAATCCCATCGTCATCCTGACACGTAGGTTCTGTGGAGAAGGTGTCTGCCGTCCTCAGTGAACAGCCCGTGAAGTGTCATGGGTGAGGAAGACCAGGATACACGTGTGCCAGGCTGTGTCTCGCCATTTGCATTTTTTCTCTCGTTGAATTCTCCTGCCATCACTTTATGGTTGATGCTTGCGACAGATTGTAGATAGCCTCAATTCTCCAGCCTTCCTGTAAAGCAGGTCCAGGCCCCAGCCCCTGAGGTCTGGCTGACCATGGGACTTACTCTGGTGAATGTGAACAGGTGGGATATAGGCAGAGACTTGGAAAGGTGTGCACACTGGGCTTCTTGAAACATCATCACCAGGCCAGCCTAGGAGACATGGAGCCTAGTCACCCCATTATGTCCAAGTGTCAGACTTGAATGCGGCTACCTTGGACCAGCCAGCCTGCAGCCAGCCTGCCCACTGTCCTCACACACAGGTACAAGCCCAGTGGAGACTTGCCAACTCTGTCTAAACCAGAAGAACCACCCACCAGAATCACAAGCTTAAATAAATGCTTTTTGGAGACTCCCTGGCAGTCCACTGGTTACAACTCAATGCTTCCAGTGCAGGGGGCATGGGTTCCATCCCTGGTGGAAGAATTAAGATTCTGTATGCTACATGGCATGGCCAAAAAGTAAAAAATAAATGAAATAAAATCTTTTTCACCCATGACATTATGCAACAACAACAAAATAATAATAATCAATACAGCACTAGCCCCACTTTACAAAACAGAAATGTTGGGCTCAGAGAGACTTTGTAATTGGCCCAAGGTCTTCAAACTCAAACTGTCTGATTGTAAAGTGTATACAGAACCCATGCCATGGGAAGAAAAGTTGGGGAAACTCCATGTGTTAAACTTGAAAATATTTAAATTTTATGGCTATCCTCAAAGATTTTGAAAACAATTGAACAGAAGAAAAGTAGACCTATATTTTGGGTTGATTCATTTGGGCCAAGGAATAGAACTTTAAAGAAAGCAAAATTTAAGTTTAAAAAGAGGAATCACATGACAACATCCAGGGTGATTTACAATACCATGGTCGACCACAGAGGGAATTACCTTGGAGGCTAAGTGACACCCCCAGATCAGTGATTCCCTCCCTGGGAATGATGTGTTGTAGGGATGGAAAATGTACCTTGCCTACTCCAGGGTCCAGAGTGACACCATGCTTCAGACCTTCTGTTGGCATCTGCACAATCCTAAGATGTTGTGTGTAAGACCTCTGGGATGTGAATGAAACCTGGCCAGATTGGAAATGCATGTCACCTCTGATGTGTCATTTCCCCCTGGAAGTCTTGTCACCCACTTCCTTGGGTCCTGCTGTGATGCAGATTTTTATGTCCCACAGGTGAAGTTTGGCCACATGTCTAATGGGGCTGGAGTTCTGGTCCTCTCTGTCACAGGGAGCCTTGTCACTGTCCCCCCAACCCATGCAGTGCAGCAGAACTGTGGCTGGTGTCACCACAGGGAGCTGTGCTGTTAGGGGTTACCCCCCACTTTCCGTTCTCTGTCCGAATTCACATGGGTCTGCAGATCAGAAGTCTCTTGACTTACCCTGGTGTGGGTGAATGTAGGCTCACCTCTCAGGATGGGGTGGGAGTCAGCTTGACCTTCCTCCCATGGTTTTGTGCATTTCATAAAAGGCCACCCGAACACCTCTGTGCAGAACCTAGTCAACACCTTTCAGTGATGCTGGTCTTCACTACATGCGTGCTAAGCACTTCAGTTGTGTCCAGATCTTCGCAACCCTATGGACTTAAGCCCACCAGACTTCTCCATAGGATTCTCCAGGCAAGAAAACTGGAGTGGGTTGCCATGCCCTCCTCCGGGGGCTCTTCCTGACCCAGGGATTGAACCCAAGTCTCTTACGTCTCCTGCGTTAGGAGGCATGTTCTTTACCACTAGTGCCACTTAGTGATCTACAAATCTTTTACATGTTAACCGTGTTCTAATATGATTCTGTGTTACACAGTGTCACCCGTTGGTGAAGAGAATTATATGATTGTCAAGCATTTTGGGGGCTTCCCAGGTGGCTCTAGTGGTAAAGAACCCGCCTGCCAATGCAGAGTCACGGGCTCGATCCCTGGGTCAGGAAGATCCCCTGGAGGAGGGCACGGCAACCTACTCCAGTATTCTTGCCTGGAAACTTCCATGGACAGAGGAGCCTGGTGGGCTACAGTCTATGGTGTTGCAGAGTCAAACACGACTGAAGTGACTTAGCACACATGCATGCAAGCATTGTCAAGTGTAAACCTGATAATGTGTAAAACATAAATGAGACATACCTATCTGGACTGTGTGGAGAAATTGGGGGTTGGGGGAGAGTGACATAACTGTGAGGAAAACTGCTTTGGGTAAAAATAACGATCACTCAGAATGTTGATTTCTTTGCGCTGGATGCTGGTTTAAGGAGGAAATCTGGCTCTGTGGAAGCCTGTTGTGATATGACCCAGCCACTAAGAGGGCTTGTAATTCTCTTCTCATTAGTTTATTCAAGTATTTATTTGCTTGAAGGCTGCTTCCTCTAAAGAAAGAAATTTGCATGCAGCGACCAAAGCAAGCAACCCAGTCTCTGTACCTACTTCCCGTTGAGTTTCTTAGTTGTATATTGTTTTTTAGACTCCATCCATCAGTGGGAATGGCTCTGGGGTCTTCTGTTGAACCTGAGTTTATATTTCACATTTGAGTGAGCTGTTTATGTCTGATGTAAAGGAAGTTTGTGCAGTGACCACCACCCCGCCCCCGCCATAGCCTTCTGATATGCCCATCAACATAAAAACCTGATGTCATTTGGGGAAGAAGCTGAAACCGAGCACACACTCCCCGTGGCTTAGAGATGGGAGGTACTCTGTTCCATCCAGGAAGCTTCCCCCTCATTTGTCCCACACCACAGCCATGCACCCCCACCCCCTCTTCCAGGATCTACACAGAAGACTAATCACTTTTGGTGATGCTTATAAACAGCATGGAGCTCCATTTAGAAACTAAAGTACAGAACAAAAGCATGACCCTAACAATTTTCTGTACCGCTTTTAGCTCCTCACGGCAATAGAACAGACATCACCACTATTAGGCCCTTGTTGGGGTCTGAGCAACACACCTCTCACATTTTGGGATGAGAGCAGCAGAGTGTTGAACCCTGACTGTCACTTCTGTTTATTCCTAATGATCTTTATCCCCGGAAGGAGCCGCCCCTGACTTCTTCTCCTGGGTGATGGTCATTTAGACCCCGTGGCCCACAGCTTCTCCATTTCTCCAGTTGTCACTTCAAGGCAAGTGGATTCTCTTCTCGCTAAGCCAGCATTCCTACTCCATCCTTCTCGTCCTTCTTCCTGGGCTCAGAGTAGAGACCTGCACACCTCTCACGATAGCAGCTACTTCTTTCCCACGAGATGTGGGCTGGTCCAGCTCTGGGGCCATGAGCATCAGGTGAGAGGAGGGAGGAGGTAGGTGAGGGAGGCGTTCAGAGACAGCGCCAGCTGGAGGGTCCAGATTTAGGATGAGACGAGGAAAACCTGTGGTCGTGCAGCCCTTAGCTCAACCCTCTCCGCAGGGTGAGAGCTGGCGCCATGTTGAGAGGAAAGGAATCCTACAGAGAACTTGCTGGTGACGGGGAGATGGAGGAGGTCTCAGGAAGAACCCTCGGAGAGCTTGACCCTCTGGACTGCCCTGAGTGCTGCAGGCTGACACCTGGCCGGGAGGTAAGTGGGGGCTGAAAGCCCTGTTCCCTCACCAAGCCCAGCACACCCCGCTATGTTGCCGGGAGGAAAGACGCCTCCTAATTTGCCGAGAGCATCACTTACACTCCCCTGGCCTGGTTATTTGCATCTCCAGCCAGCTCCCAGGTGATGCTGAAGCTGCTGGCTCTCAGACCCTCTTAGGGGAGCAAGGGGGGGCAGAGAAAGGAGGGCTGCAGTGTGGGCCACAGATGGCTGCATGGCCTAAGAGCCTGCGTCCAAGCCCAGCTGGAGAGGAGCAGTAGGTGTGGGCCTGGCTTGGCTGGCCTGGCCTGGGGGCAGCAGTCCCTGCCTGCGGGCCTGTTCTGGATGGTTGAGGAGACCCTCGAGGAGAAGGCTGGCTTCCCAGAGCAGAAGAGGGTTGAAGGGCAGATGCAGGGAGAAAGTAAAGCTGTCCTGGTGTTATGCAAAGCCCACCAGGCCTCACTGTGCAGCAAGGGGCTGGTTCACCACTGTAGAGAACAGGAACGGATAGACAGGCTGCATTTCATCACACCAGCAAATATCAGTAAAAATCCCACAGACAGTGGTACTCGAAACTGGGAGGGTGCCACGAGATGGGCGCCCTGATCTAGGAGCATTCCAGTTGTTCAAAACCTTGTGAAAAGTAAAGTGGCAACAGATAACAACAGCCTCACAGGTATTGAACCAGCACGGCTCAGTAATTACTGTAATTATACTTTTAGGGCTCCATCCAAGGGAAATAAGAAATAAAGATCTTCTTTGCACATAGAGGAAAAGCATTTTTAAGTGACCCAAATGTCTAATGTTGGTATAAAATGTTATTAATTTTTGTTATTTCAATAGAGTATTTATAGGCATTAAAATTATGTCTATCAGGCACTTTTAAGGCCTAAAACAATACTTAGTGAAAAAGTGGAATTCTAAGAATGCGTAGGAAAAAAACAGGCCAGAAGAAAATGCACTGAAATGGAGTGGTTCTCGCTGGTGATGGGGTTGTGGGGGGCTGTGTTTTCTTTTCACTTTATATTTCCCACAATAGACATATATTATTCTTCCAACTAGGAAAAAAAAAGGAGAAAAAGCATATGAGTGAAAGTCCTGGTGGCTTGTGGTCTGGTACTTGGTGGGCTTGTGGCCTGTTGGCTTGGTGGCTTTGGGGGTCTTGGTGGCCTGTGGTCTGGTGGCCTGTTGGCTTGGCAATCTGGTGGCCTTGTGGCCTGTGGCCTGGTAGCCTGGTTACCTGGATGCCAGTGCCCGTGGGCTGTGGCGGGTGAGGCACGTGGCCAAGCGTGCGGGTGACCCTCTGGGACCTGGTTTTGCCCGGCAGGGAGGCTCAGTTCTGAGCAGCCTGGGTGCTGGCAGGAGGCCATCTCGACGGACCTGGAGTCAA
This sequence comes from Bos indicus x Bos taurus, assembly GCF_003369695.1. Classification (NCBI taxonomy): domain Eukaryota; kingdom Metazoa; phylum Chordata; class Mammalia; order Artiodactyla; family Bovidae; genus Bos; species Bos indicus x Bos taurus. The sequence goes on from NC_040099.1 coordinate 41,180,985, forward strand.
GGCTGAAGCAGGCTGACACAAGCAGGCTGCATCGCCACCTCAGGCTCAAGTGGGTCCCCACCCTGAACTCAGGGGTTGTGGGAGCTTTCCTGAAGCTCCCATTTCTGAGGAGCAGACCAGTCACCAGAGGATCTTGTTATTAAATAAAATGCAGACTCTGATCCAGAGTGTCTGGGGTGGAGCCTGAGACATCCATTCCTGCTAAGCTTCTGGGTAACAGAAATGCTGCCCATCCAGGATCCCTCTGAATGGTGTGGCCCCAGGGCAGTTCCTCAGTCCTCAGTGTCCATGAGAGTCCCTCCGGCAAGTTGTAGACTCTGAGACCTGGGCCCACAACCAGAAACTCCAGACCCCTCAGTCTGGGCGGGGCTCGGAAATCTGCATTTCTAACAAGCTCCCAGGTGATGGGCCCACATTGCAGTCCTCTCCTACTTCCCCAAGAGGGTCCAAGAGCCAGCAGCATCAGCATCACCAGGAAGCAGCCAGAAATGCAGATTATACCAGACCTGGGGAATTACAGCTGCATTTTCACACCATCTTGGGTGATTTTCTGCACAGACTTCCCTACTGGCTCAGAGGGTAAAGAATCTGTCTGCAATGCAGGAGACCGGGGTTTGATTCCCTGGATCGGGAAGATCCCCTGGAGAAGGACATGACAACCCACTCCAGTATTCTTGTCTGGAAAATCCCATGGACAAAGGAGCCTGACAGGCTATAGTCCATGGGGTCACAAAGAGTCCATGGGGACATGACTGAAGAGACTTAGCACGTATGCATGTACAGGAGACTCTCAGAAAGTCTCATCAACCAGGGTCCTGCCATTCCTGCCCTCCCTCTCTGGGTGACCAAGGCTCTCCTCCCTCTGAGACCAACAGGGCCACTTCCCAGTCTCCCTGCTGGTCATGCCATGATAGTCCCTAAATACCAGTACAGGGATTATCCCTGCCCTCAGGGACAGTGTCTGCCCTCGGCTCACTTCCTTGTGGTGCTGGGCACCACAAGACTGAAAAACATCTCAGTCACCATGGAGTTCTTGCAGCAATTCCTTAAATCTGAATCCTTGTCTAGATTGTTGTGGGTGACCAATGGAAAACATTTTCCAGGAAGGGGAGATGGTACAGGATTGCAACAAGGAATTCTGGGAGCAGCTAGAAACATAACTCGTCAGTTGCTGCTAGAATAAGGGATTGCTTAAGATCCTTGGCTTTGGGATTTCAGAACCTGGAGTGAGAGAGAGACTTCTTATGTTCTAGGTAACTTCAAAGCAGTGCAGTGCTACACAGAGTTGTGTCATTTCACTAGCATGATCTCCTTTGAAAAATATCCTGTCCCCTGCTTCCTTTTAATATACTCTAACTTTAAGGAAGAAATCTTCCCCAGGAAGGTAGGCTAATAGAAAAGAAAGAAAAACTGCTCTATTTATAGGGGACATTTATTTGCTAAAGTATTTTTCTTAGCCCTGGGCAGAATAAAATATACAATCTGGACTTTTCTCTTGGCTTGAATTTAAATGCAGTTGTCATATTTCATGCTAGTTGAAGATTTTGGTTTTTTTTTTTTTTTTTTTTTTCTAATCTGACAGGAAGAGGGGGAGGAAAGCTACTACTCACCAGTGGCTATTTGAAGTTTACTGATTGCTCAGAAGGGGGAAAAAAAACACTCTGGTGTTATTTTTAAGCAATGACTATTTTGCACTAAACTAAGAAATTACTGCAATTTGACACATGGAATCTAAGACATAGATAAGGGTGATCTTTAAAAATTGTCTTTTGGGAGCTTGATAGTAACAAAAAAATAATCATGTCAATGCTACAGGCATTTGGTCATGGTTTAGTGAGAAATCAGCCCATGCAGCAGGCACTCTCTCTGCGTTGTAACAGGGAACGTGGAGCTGACTGCTAGAAATTACAAGGGCAGCCACTCTGCCCTTTGGACATGGCAAATCCTGGTTGTCGCCTCCTTAAAGAAAATCACTTCAAATGACTTTAAGGTGAATTATGCAGTCTGACGTACTTAAAATCCTGCCTCTTTATACAAGGTGTAGAATTACCCCATTAGTGTTCTCGCTCTGATTTTCCTTTGGAGAAAAATCCACTTGTTCCCTAAGTTAAATTGAACACATTTACACAACCATATCGATTTTTAAAACTTGCATTTACTGATAGAAATACCAATACAGGGACTGTCACAGCAGTCCAGTGGTTAAGACTCTGCCTCCCAATGCAGGGGGCACAGGTTTGATCCCTGGTCAGGAAACTTAGGTCCCACATGCTGCAGGGTGCAACTGAAAAAAATTTTTTTAATTAAAAAAAATACAAGATACAAATCTCTGAATGTAACTGTAGCCTTTGAAAATGCTTTCACGCAAATTACTTCTGGGTTATCGTGTAAGCTGTCACTTTCCAAAGGTGATGTCATAGCAACTTTTGATCCTACACCGTCAGACAAGGGTGGAAGTGCATGGCAGGATGCAGGGGGATGGTCTCTATGCCTCTTGGATATGAAGGCATAAGCACAGTAACCTCTTTAGATTTTGAGAACTTTCACTGTGGAATGCATGAGTGTGCGAATGTGGTGGGGAGAGTGGGTTTTGTCTAGTTTTGCCAATTAGAGTCAGCTCTTGTGAAAGTTTCCTACAGTGCCAGCTGGAACCTGGCCTTAGTGGAAAAGGAAGCAATCAACAGTTGACTCCTAGTGACAATGACCCAGGCCTAAGGGGCAGACAGGTCCATTGGGTCCATCCTGCCCTGCCCCTTGAACCGCAATCCGAACACTTCCAGTGGCCTTTGAGCATCAGAATGAAGACTTCTCACCAACTGCTCATCCTTTCTTTGCTGTGTCATCAACTCTGTTCCTTTCAGAGATAATGTTATTTGAGGAAATCACAAGCCTTTGCACTCTCCATAGAATGTACTTACAAATATCCCCATCAAGTGGAAGAACTGATTCTAGAAACTGACTCATGGTGGGCAGAGACCCCACAGGGACCACTCCTACCAACAGTGTTACCTTATGGAGTTGTGGGGGTTTGTCTTGTGAGACAGAAAGAGGAATAAAAATGGTTTTGGAAAAGACCTTGATGCTGGGAAAGATTGAGGGCAGGAGGAGAAGGAGGTGATGGAAGATGAATTGGTTGGATGGCATCATCGACTCAATGGACATGAGTTTGAGCAAACTCTGGGAGATGGTGATAGACAGGGAGGCCTGGTGTGCTGCAGTCCATGGGGTCACAAAGAGTTGGACACAACTGAGCAACTGAACAACAACAACAATTCATCTTTTGTAACTTAAGAAAAATGTGTAAAATAAAAGCAAAAACTTTCTGTGAATTTCACGTATCTGTTGTGATCAGTTAAGAGTGGACACAGATGAGAACAGTCCCAGGGAGGAGGAATCAAGAGAGGAAAGGCATGAACGGGATGCAGAGAAGCTGAGGCAGCCTGAGAAAGATGAAGACCAGCAGGAGCATCAGGATTTCCTGGTTAAAAAAACAAGCAAAACAAAAACTGGTTTCATTTGGCCTTAAGCTCAAAGCACAGACCGGAAAGTCTTCTCTCTCCCACACTGAAACATACTGAGGATTCTCAGCAGGCGTTTGGAGAGCTGGCACCACCTGTCACCTGTCTTCCAAAGCCCGCCTTTTCAAATAAAAATGTTGCACGTAACAGTGGGACCTCCGGTAAACTTTATCAGATCCTCTGGAACCCAGTGCATAGACGCTGATACATGTTGAACAAATCATGAAAGGTACATTTACATTGATTGTTTATTAATGGGGGGAAGAGTCCCTAAACATTGGCACAGCACTGCTAAAGAAATGTAGTGAAAATCGTCAGGGGCTGTTTGGATGTGTGGTTTCAGGGGTGCTGGGAAGGCCAGAGGCTCCTCAAATGTTCCCTGGTCCCTCCTGACCACAGCGGCCACTCTGCTCTTCACAGCCCCCAGATCCTTCTTTTCTGTGACTTCCTCCCTGTGAGGTCCAGAAGTTCCTCCCTGGGAGATGTATTCCTTTAGCTTAACACTTGGACTCCTTTTCACCTAGAACTAGTATAATGTTATATGTTAACATTCTTTTTTTTTTTAATTGTTTTTAAATGTTAACTATACGTCAATTAAAAAAAAAATAATGGTAACATTTATTGAGTGTTTGCAAAAAAAGAGACTTGTCTCTCTTTAAAATTGCAGGCAGCAGGGTCAGAGTCCCAGGAAGGAGAGCTCCAAGCCCTGAGTGCAGGCTTTCCCAGGGAGCTTGTGGGCACCCAGGGATCAGGTCTCCACTCCAAACACGCCGTTCGCCTGCCGTCCCATCTCTGTTGCGACTCTGCCCTTTGACCCAGCTTTGACAGGGCGCAGGGACAAAGTGACAGTGGTTCTAAGCAGGACCACAAGTGGTGAGAGCCGACTGGCCTCGTGGGTCAGTCCTCTGACACTGTCCCAGACTGCGGGACCTGAGCTCTGTAACAGAAGAGGAACCTGCCAAGATCCCAGGCGCCGGTCCCAGCAGTGGCTCTGCAGGCTGGGGCGTGACAGGTGGATAGGGCGAGGGGGACAGTGAGCGCCTGGAGTCCTGAGGATGACCCAGAGGAGGGAAGAGCAGAGGAGGCGGCTCCGGAGGCTCCTGGCGGGTGACCAGAGAGGCGGGGCTGGAATGAGGGGGGTGCGTGGTGAAGGGACATATTTGCTCCCCTATTCCTCCTGCCTGCTGGCTGCTCAGAGGCATTGCTTAACCTCTCGGTATTCCTACCAGAGATCTGTAAAATGGGGAGAAAGACCCAGTGACTTGGCCAATTCCCCCAGCGGCTGATGGTCACACAAAGCTTTCACATCACTCGGGGCAACTTCCAAAGTCTCAACCAGAAAGTTTTTTCAGTGGTAACAGCTCCCAGAGAGGAGATGAGGTGTGATGTGTCCTGTTTGATGGAGGGACATCCGGATTGTGGTGCCAATAAAAGGGTCGGAGCAGAGAGCAGTGGGCAGTGCCCGGGAGACCAGGAGGGCCAAGCTCCTGACAGGCGGCCTCCATGTCTCCACGTGATTTCTGATTAGCATTCTACTGCGCTTGTGGTAACGGTGGCCCAGAGGATCAGATTAATCAAAGAGGAAAGCCTTTCTCTCTATCATAAATTGCAATTACAACCATTATTTATGTTATTAAAATTAATTGATCACTATTGATAGCCTTTACTATTTTTATATCACCTTGGGAGAGCCGGACAAACCAACCTCCGGTCCCTCCCAGGGGAGGCAGCTGCTGGCCAGGAGGCAGGGCTATTCTCCTCGCCACATGATGGAAGAAGAAAGAAAGGTTGTGCAGTTATTAAAATTTAATGTGCAATTTCTATGTAAAGCAACACTTGATTTATGTTCTCATATTTTCTTGGCTAAGAGCTTAGGCGCTCTTTAATAGACCTGTGTCCCAGACATCAGTCTCCCACATCAGCATCACACTGGGGAGGGCCTGAGGACACTTGCTGCCCTTGCCCCTCTTCAACCCATAAACCAGGAGGTTTCTCAGGCCCAGCACCATGACTGAAACTTAGCGGGATTGTCAGTGTGTTGAACTGAACTGTTCATAGACGTGAAATACCGTGTCTACAAATGTTGCCAACGTAAGCCCTTCATCTACCCACTTGGTTCCCTGGGTTTCTGTTGGGTAAGAAAGTGAGTGATACACTGAAAAGCAGGTGAAGAGTAAGATCAACAACAGCCTTCAAAACAACTTCTCCCCGTCTGTGCGCTTCTGCCCAGACACCAGGATCATTTCAGCCTTGGTCTCAGGCCCAGTTGGTTAATGTTACAGATAAAAAGACTTCTTGGCTCTCAAGTCCTGTTTGACTTTGAAAGCCCCTGCTAGGATGCAGAGCAGAGCAAACTCCATTTTCGGCTTTTTCCTGGGATGTTTTGTGTTTGGCTGTTGAGCCAAGAGAAAAGCTTCCTTGAGGTTGTTGATGATCAAGTGCTGACACCTGCAAGCACTTCCCCGCTTCCCTGGCAGAACAAGGTACCCAGGATGGAAACCTCGCAGCTGGATGAGCCCACTTCCGATTCTACCCTTAGTGCTGCTTTGAAACTCTACAGTTCACCGAGCAGCGTTGTCTGAAGTCTCGGCAGTCCAGTGGTCCATCTACCATCACAATTGCGAACAGTCCTGCCCTGATTACCGTAACCTAGATGGCCACGCTTTCTGCTGTACGGGAGAAGCTAATGACATGGAGCACTCTCTCGGAGGCGAACCTGCTGGCCCAGTGCCTAACGTGCAGTGTGGGACCTCGGGGAGCCCGCCTCCCGGATTGCCGACGTGCCTGCTCAGAGCCGAACTTGCTGATGTGCATATCGATCTCAGTAGGGTGGAAGTGGACTGTGAAACAGAGCAGGAGATGAGCGGAGACCCTGGGGGACACAGCTGAACAGTCCTCTCAGCACATGTGCTATCGCTGTCACCTCAGAAAAGCCTCTTCCTGGGAACAGAGCTGTTATCTGCCCTGTGGGTGCGGGAATGGTGGGCTGCTCCAAACACGAGGAGCAAAGCCTCAGGTCTGGACACCCACATCAGTGAGCAGAGTTTTCACTTATTCTCAGAGATGCTGTGCCTCCCAGCAGCTGGCTGCCTTGTTGTTTTTGTGATTAAGGTGAGTTCAGATGATAGGAGTTGCTGGCAATAAGCTCTTCACTGAACTTGCTCTTTTCAGCCCAAAGGGAAGGGGATAAAATAGACCGGAGATCCAACCAGTCCATTCTAGAGGAGATCAGCCCTGGATGTTCTTTGGAAGGAATGATGCTAAAGCTGAAACTCCAGTACTTTGGCCACCTCATGTGAAGAGTTGACTCATTGGAAAAGACTCTGATGCTGGGAGGGATTGGGGGCAGGAGGAGAAGGGGACGACAGAGGATGAGATGGCTGGATGGCATCACCGACTTGATGGACGTGAGTTTGAGTGAACTCCGGGAGATGGTGATGGACAGGGAGGCCTGGCGTGCTGCTGTCCAACAAAGAGTTGGACACAACTGAGCAACTGAACTGAACTGAACTGAAGACACGGATGCTGGTTCCTCTGCACCAATCAAACACTAACAGAAGGGAAGATGTGATGACAAGAGCCTGGGTGGATACCCTGATGGTTCTCCGGAAAGGATCAGAAGCTTTCAGAAGCAAGAGTCCAGCTGGCTGTCCCACACACCCTGTCCACCTCCCTGACACAGGGTACCGTGCTTGATGGTGGGTCACGATAATGATAAATGCTGGAACTGCAACTGCCTTTTCCTACGTACTACCTATAACATACAAAGCTATGGTTTTTTCAGTAGTCATATACGGCTGTGAGAGCTGGACCATAAAGAAGGCTGAGCGCCAAAGAATTGATGCTTCCAACTATGGTGCTGGAGAAGACTCTTGAGAGTCCCTTCAACATCAAGATCAAAGGAGTCAATCCTAAAGGAAATCAACCCTGAATATTCATTGTGAGGACTGATGCTGAAGCTGAAGCTCCAATACTTTGGCCACCTGATTAGCAAAACTGACTCATTTGTAAAGACCCTGGTGCTGGCAAAGATTGAAGGCGGGCAGAGAAGGGGGTGACAGAAGATGAGATGGTTGGAGGGCATCACCGACTCAGTGGACATGAGTTTGAGCAAACTCGGAGATGGTGAGGACAGGGAAGCCTGCAGTGCTGCTGTCTGTGGGGGCTGCAAAGAGTTGGACAGGACTGAGCCACTGAACAACAGCAAACAACACATACGATACATTTTATTCAGTCTACTTCTCTGCCAGGATCCGACATCATTAAATGAGGCGAACAAGAGAAAGAAATGCTTGGCCCTGGATCTTCCCTCAGAGACACTGAAACCACTTTCTCCACTCTGCTAAATCCGCGTGAGACTCCATGGGAACGGCAGACCTAACACCTGTTCTCCTCCCATTTCCGTCTGCTGGGCTGGGGGCCAAATTAAAACCCTGCGAGGGAGCAGCCATCAGCACACCTGTGGCCTGTTCTGTCTGGATGCACTGTCGCCTGCGCTTGGTGGTGGCACCCTGCAGGTACGTGGGCTGGACTGGCTTCCCCAATCACAGGGTCTCCTGGAGAGCTTCCCGTGCTCTCAGCTCTGTGGCCTCCACTCTGGACTTGGAAACCAGAGCTAAGCAGGTTCAGCCCCATACGTGAGAAGGAAGGTGACGTTCTGTGCAAGACGAGGCACAAAACAAAGCAACCCCAGTGAAGCACAACCTGGCACTGCTGCAGAGATCGGGGGGCGTCAGAGCCAAGTGACCCCTTCTTCCAGGCTCCCTTCTGAGCCAGCAGAAGGACCCCTGCCATGTGTGTGGCAGAGACCAGCTGCAGGCACTTGTGCTTTTTTAGCAGCGGTCTTCCCGCTTGACTCCAGGCTCATTAGATGCAGACATTCTGGAGCACTCTCCTCTCCCCTGTAGCTTTGTCATCCTCGTCACCCCAGCCTTCTTCCAAGTTCCTGATCACTGCTTCCTGCTTTCACCATGAGAGGGACACTTTGACTCCAGCCTGGGGACTGATGCTGCTCTGCGCTCTGCAGGGTGGTTGCTCACAGGGAAGGGCTGGGCTGGGCAGGAATGGGACTTGCCGATGCTGGTTGGGCCACCTGGACTAAGCTCTCTTACAGCAGGGTTATCTCAGCATGCTGTGATCTGCCTCCAGTCACAACAGAGAGGTTTTTCTGTGTGTGATGCTTCTGAGCTGGAAAATTGAGGCCAGCACCAAACCTGTCTAGGTCCCATCAAAGCTGGAAATAGGTGGCACGGTGGTAAAAGAATCCACCTGCAATGCAGGAAACACAAGAGACACAGGTTTGATCCCTGGGTCAGGAAGATCCCCTGGAAGAGAAAATGGCAAGCCACTCCAGTATTCTTGCCTGGAGAATCCCATGGACAGAGGAGACTGGCGGGGTCACAAAAATTCGGACATGACTAAGCAACTGAGCACACATACCCTCACTGAAGGGCATCTCTGGATTGACTTTGATGGGCCCATAACTGTTTTCTGAGCCTGTCCTTCGTGCTAGATGCTAAGCTGGATGCTCAGAAAGTTGGTCCTCTGAGTCCTTCCAGGAACTGGGGATCCACAAGAGGGCTAACCTTCAACACCAGGAGACAACACACAGCGTGAGGCAGAAAATAACACAGGGACAGAAGGGCCAGAGGAGGGGAAGGCACAGGGCACTGAGACAGAGCTGCTCAGCTGGTCTCTCCATCCCCTGTGCTTGGCAGCCACTTGTGTCATCACAGGTGGCAGTCGGGCCCTCAGTGAAGCCACACAGTCCATCCCTCTTACATGAGACAGAATCCTTTCACAGGAAATGAAATCCTGTCGGTCTCGGTGATTAGGTGAACTGCCGAAACAGAGTAAGTGTTTGTTATCTGAATTAGTGAATTGCAAAGCCTTCATTCCTGCATGTGGCAAGAAATGGCTCCAAAGACGGATCTTGCCCTCAGCAAGCCCATGTCCACCTATGCAGAGGGCCAGCATGGCGTGTTGGTGCCCAGGGATCATTCAGAGGTGGCTTCGTGCCCCTGGGTCCACCCTGTCAGCTTAGGGGAACAGATGGTTAAATGTGTGTGGACTTTGTAGCCGGTGGTAAACCACTGGTACCTTGAAACTGACCAGAAGTGCAATGTGACACCACGGAATTCTACAAACACTGTCGGGTTATCTTACTTTGGTGTGTTTCTATGTGCGTGTTACCAGTGCACTCTTGGTTTGGAAACTTAGCTTCTCAAAGCCTCAGTCCCCTCATCTGTTAATCTGAATAATGATACCAGTTTCAGTTTTGTTGGGAGGGGTGAGAGAGAAAACGCACATCATGAGTGAAGTTCTGTGTCCAGCCCACGGGCTGGTCTCACTCAGCACAGAGGAAAGACTGTCCCAGGGCACAGTGGTTTCCAAGCCCCCGTCCTTCCCAGAAGGAAGAGCACCCCTGTGCTAGCGGCTTTGGGCCACCTTCTGGGATGTGCCAGGCCTGAGAAGTCTCGCGGTATCAGAAGAACTACAGGATGATTCCCATGACCGGGGCGGGCGGCCCGAGAGTCCCCACCGGGAGGATGAGGCATCATGTGAGTCACTGAGCCCTTTGAAGCTGCAGGAAGCTCAGCCACTCCTGTTTCTCCGATTGATCAACAGGAAAAATAGATACTGTGCCCTTTTATAAAAACCTGGCCTCCGCTCAGCCCATCATCCCCTCCCCAGACACGATGTCAGCTGATCTGACACACTTCTCCAGCACATAAACCACCATGATAAAAAAAAATAAATAAAAAATAAAAACTTAAGCCTGAGTAGTACGTTCATGGTTGATGAATGTTGTTAATGGTGGCAAAACCCCGTGTGTCCCCATGTCCCTCATGGGACACCCTCATGGAACACACCTCATGGAGGGCCAGGTCACGGGTAGGGCAGATTGCTCTGGTCTCCCCCACCTGCTGCCCTGGGGAGTAATTCCCTTCCACTCCCTTGCGTCAGGGTTCCACCAGCTGCTGCCAGTTGATGAAAAGAGTGAGCTAATTTTAAGATTCTTGGAAGGGAACTTCATGTCTCTTATCGAGTAGTGTGCTCTAGTCTGCTGCTATGTATCAGGAGGCCCTCTTATTTGGTGTTTTTCACATTAAAAAGCATTTTTTTTAATAAAAGGAAATCCACAATTCTCTATAGAAAAATAGGAAACGGGCTCTCCTTTTAGGATAGATGATATTTGTATTGTGAGTCTGTTCAAAAGGGGCCATACCAGTGTGTGTATCAGAATTGGAACAAGTAAGACAGGAAGAAGCCAGTTCAGGCCCCTGCTGTTCAGGGGTCTTTATTAGAAGGGCCAGGAATGAGCTGGTACATTGAGGGGCACTTATTTTGATGATGAGACTATGTATTAAATTTTTTCCAGTGCCTTTGATGACAAAAATGGCCCCAGACCATTTAGACCGCTTTTCTCTGTTGACAGATTCTTCAGGCTGACACAGCCCTCCTCAGTGGGCACCCAGCTTCCAGGAGGCAATGAGAACCTGACCGTCCTTTGCACTCAGGAATACGATTTCCTTTAGAGTCATCAGAAGACTAGTTCATTAAACTAATCAGAGACCGGAGGCTGTGCTATTATATCTTCAAATATGCAAGTTGGTCAGCTAGGGCAGCCTAGTTTTGATTATTTGCATCTTCAACCCCGCTGTCATCATCTTGGAAAACCAGGTTGAGTCTTTTGAGGATGAGAGCCAAATAGCATCAGGGAAAAAATACCAACGACCCCGAGAAAAATGAATATATCTGGATTTATCTGGAACAGCCATTGAGTTTGAATTTTACTTTATTTTTTGGTTAGATAATCCCTAGGAGGTGATACTCAGGGATGTTGATGGAATGAATGGGTAGACAGATGAATGGTGAAGTCCTCTCTGGACTGACCCGAGCCTCGAACGGTAAGTTCGTGGTTGATGAAAGTTGTTAACGATGTTATGGGACACACCTCATGGGGGCCAGGACCCGGTTAGGACAGGCAGCTCCGGTCACCCCCACTGGCTGCCCTCAGGGTTATTCCCTTCTATTTCCTTGCCTGCTGGTACTGCTAAGTCAGTCTTCTCCGTATTTTCCCGCTTGCCATCTGCTCTTCCTTTTCAGCAAGCATGGCGCTGTGGCTGGAGAAGGAAGTCCAGAGAAGCGTCACTGCCCCCTGATGGTCCCTTGAAGGCTGAGGAGTCAGAAACAATGAGTCTCTCTCCTACCGAGTATCTTGATTGACAGCAGGAGAAACGAGAAGACGCAGTCTCATCTTAGAAACCTCGGAGTGGCTCCGGGTGGTGGTGAGTCATCTGGCTTCCCAAATCCCACCTGCTCAGGTGGGATGAGTCCAGCCACCCCAAGGAATGCTGCAGTCTGGTTTCATGTGGAAGGTGGTACAGCTTGATATGTCTCAGTGTCATTGTCCCAGTAAAGCAAAAGGACGTGGGTCCAGTGTGGCATCAGCAATGTCCATACCACATGCCTCGGCCCTAACAGTCAGGGTATCTTGAAAGATAGTCCCGCAAATCTAAGAGAGAGAAATTTTCTTACTTTTGTTGGTTCACTGTGTTTTTATTTTTCCATTTATTTTTATTGACCTGTAGTTGTTACAATGTTAGTTTCAGGTGTACAGCAAAATGATTCAGTTATACATATATCTATATTCTTTTTCAGATGCTTTTCTCATAGGGACTGGGAGTGTTTTAATCTGAAAAAAATAATCCACAAGTGGTCACTTTATGAAATACCTTCTACATATCTTTGATCCATTTTATAATAGAGCCATACACAATGACTTCTTATCAATTGTTTCAAATGTTTGACTCAGATTCCATTTATTTTTTATCATTGTTCATTATACTTTAGTGTTCTCCCAGCGTCTTTGATAGCCAGTGGGAAAAGGATTAAAACGTATTTTAAAAATCCAACAAGATGCAGAGTTTGAGGCTTACAGGCTTGACTCATGATAATATCACTCTAATGCTCTATTCTTACTTAACACCTTTCAAAAAGAGGTTGAGGAAAATCTTGAAAACAGTAACTTAATTCTTGCAGTGTCTCTATAAAAGCAGCATTATAATCCCTGATTTATAAATGAGGAATTAGGGCTAAAAGCGGTCAAATCACAAGCTATATCCTTTTACAGATTTATGCCCACACTTCAGATGTCAGAAAGCCTGTAGTGCAAACCGGGTCGTTTACACACACACACACACACACACACACACGTACACACACACACGTACACACACACACTCACATGCGCACGCATGCCCCAGGATAGCACTGGGAAGAAGTGGGAGTTCTTGCTTTTCGTGGTTCAGTTCAGTCACTCAGTCATGTCTAACTCTTTGCCACCCCATGGACTGCAGCACCCCAGGCCTCCCTGTCCATTGCCAACTCCCAGAGTTTACCCAAACTCAAGTCCATTGAGTCAGTGATGCCATCCAACCATCTCATCCTCTGTTGTCCCCTTCTCCTCCTGCCTTCAATCTTTCCCAGCATCAGGATCATTTCAAATGAGTCAGTTTTTCTAATCAAGTGGCCAAAATACTGGAGTTTCAGCTTCAGCATCATGGTTAAAGATATGTTATCCCCCCATTTCCCCAGAACTCACCCTGTGCTCCCTTCCCTTCCCCCCTCCCCCATTGAGCAGAGCTGCCTCCCCCATTCCCGGCACAGGTAGATAACATACCCCTACTCTCAGAACCTAGATAACACCCCATCATACACTGCTTGCTAACTTCCGGCCACCAGTGCACCACTCAGCAAGCACTGACTCAGTGAAAACCACCATCCCGCTCTATGGAATCAGACATGAAGACCCCCAGCCAAGCTGCAGAGCCAGGACCATGCGGTCCTCCCAGCTGGGCTCAGGCCCCTCGAGGGGAGGCCAAACTCAGTCCTTTGCTCTGTGCCAGGCGCTAGGAGGCAGGAGTCCTGAGTTGCTCAGGAGGCCCCAGGCCTCTGTAGGTACACACACAGCTGGTGTTAGGGGAACACGTGAGCCGCACTCCGCCAGCCAGGATGGGCCCCTGGAGGCTTCACAGACGCCATCCTGGTGGCTGAGTCTGCAGGCTGCATGGGAAGGGCCACGCTGGGTAGGTGGGATCACCCTGGCCACTGGGTGAGCCCCAGGGGGCTGTCCCCCGGGACACAAAGCCTCCAGTGGGGGTGGGTGGGGAAGAGGCCCCACAGCTGGTCAGATGGAAGGTCATGAGGCCTTGGGGCCCACCCTACCCTGAAGTAGGAGTTGGGCAAAGCTGAAGCGCGCTCTCTTTTGTTGGGGTTGACTGTGGGGGCCAAATTCGGCAGGTCAGTTCTGAGTTTGGTTGAGGTGCCTCTGGGACCCCCAGCTGCTAAATCTATGATCCTGGCCCTGGGGGTGCCCTTGGGCCATGGGAGAGGCTATGCTCGAGTGAGGAAAGGGGGCAAGGTGGAAAGCAGAGGGGACAAACGCCACCCCAGGGGACACCACCACTCAAAGGGCAGTGAGAAAAAAGGGAGGATTCCCAGGGGTCAGGGAAGCAGAGGTCAAGCAGTTCTCAGGAGGAAAACCTGAGAAGGAAATGATGGAGTCGGCTATAGGAAGCAGATGGTTTGGTCAATGGTGTCAAGTGCTGTCAAGTCAAGAAGTAAGAGAAGCGTTAAAAAATGAGCCCCCAATTAAGCCACAAGGGGGCCAGTGGTGGCCTTGGAGGAAGCAGCTTCACCTGATGGTTAGGGCTGCAGGCAGGATGCAGGTGGAAGAGGGGGCAGGAGGTGAGGAAGCGGAGAAGGTGAGAGGCTCTTCCCAACATCCAAATGCTAGGACAAGATGTCATATTTAATAGACCCAGGCAGGAAAGACAAGAGGAGATGATAAAAATGTGGAAGGAGGCAAACAGGAAACTGAGGGTTTCATGGCCATTATGCAGCTGGTGATGGGACCACCTTCTGAGAACAGGCAGGACATCAGGACCGACAGTGACGAGACTGTCAGCAAGTCCCCTCACATGCCTGGCACAGCCCCCTCGTCTCTAACCCTTGGACCATCCTCTACTGGGCAGTTACCATCACCCTTTGACAGATAGGACCACTGAGGCCTGGAGGACATTGGTGGCATCTGAGCAGAGCGCTCAAGGAGCTGGAGAAGAAAGTTCTGTGGCAGGAGCTGGGAGAGAGCTGACAAGGGAGCCACTGGGGGACAGCTGAGCAGTGCTGAGTACCCGGCAGGGACTGGAGACACTGTGAAGCTAATGGTCCGGAACCCAGTGGTGCTGTGCGTTCGGCAATCAGGTTTCAAAGTGGAAACAGAGAGTTGGACGATCGGGGGCTGGGGTTTTGCTGCCTTGGCAGAAGCTGAGGGGACGGACGTGGGGTCAGGATGGAGCAGTCTCCATTCTGCCTGCATTGCAGAGTCACCTGGGGCACTTACAGTGCTCAAGAACACCTGTCTCTAGAGATTCTGGCTTAATAAGCTCGGATGGAGCCCTGGGCTTGTGGGCTTTAAAGCTCCCCAGGTGATTTGAATCTGCAGTCGGTGCTGAGAAGCCCCCAAAGCTGAGCTTTTCCAGGGCAACCCACATCCAGAGCGTCAGCACCACCTGCCTGCCTCTCAGAAATACACAGTCAGTGGCTGCATCCCAGCCCTTCGGGGTGGGACCCTGCCATCTGTGTCTTAGCACATCCTCTAGGAGATCCTAATGTCCCCTGGAGTTTGAAAGCCATGGGTTTAAGGGGTCTGAGAAGAACAGTGGCGTTTAAGAGCTTCCCAGCTGGGGTCAGCCAGGTTTTAGGTCCAGGATGACTCTGATGTGGAATCAAGACTCAGGTCCCTGGGGTTCGTGGCACAGGGATGCTGGGGCAGGGATCTGTCATGGTGAACTGAGCTCATTCGAGTGATGTGGAACTTTTTAAAAAAACTTTTTTTCAAGTCTAGTTGATGTGCATTGCTGTTAGTTTCAGGTGTAAAGCAAAGTGGTTTGGTTATCACACATATATGTGTATGTGTATATATATTCTTTTCCAGATTCTTTTCCATTATAGGGTATTACAAGATGTTAAGTAGAGTTCCCTGTGCTCTACAGTAGGTCCTTGTTGTTTATTTGTTTTACGTATAGTACTGTGTATCTGCTGATCCCAAATTCCTAATTTAGCCCTCCTTTCCCCTGCCACCCCCCCGCTTCCCAACTGAGCTCACTCAGGTGATGTGGGACTTTCCATAGGCGCAGAGTTTGGACATGAGTTTGAGCAAACTCCAGGAGATAGTGAGGGACAGGGAAACCTGCATACTGCAGTCCACGGGGTCACAGGGTTGGACACGACTTAGTGACCGAACAGTAACAACAGAGTTTGGATCCTTGGTGCCGGGGGGGTGTAAGGAGGTGAGAAAGAAGGCTGCATGGCAGGTGCTGTGAGCAGAGAGCTTTGAATGGGGTCGGGGTGACTCAGAATAAACCCGAGACTGCTAGCAGAGAATACGAGGAATAACTCGAGATCCACAGTAGTTGTGATAGAGAGATAGGGTGATGGTTGAATTTTTTGATTAACTTTTAAAAGTTCAGTATTTGGTAAAGGTGTTTTCCAAAAGAAAAACTGTTTCTTCAAAAGTTTGCATTGGGCCAGCCAGGGCCTCAGTAAAACTAAACATGAATTCACATGTGTTCTGGTTCCCGGGAATGGCCCTGGGACCAGTCAGACCCAGCCCGGCCTTGCCTGGATTGTGGGTTGATGGAGGGACAGAGCTGGAAGGAACCATAGCATCATTCACCCACCCTTATTCTGCAAGCTCAGGGGTCAAGGCTGTGTCCACGTTCCTATAACCAGGCAATGGCACGGTGGTGACTGGTCTGTAGACGGTATGATGACCAGCAATGTCTGGCATCGGTGCCCCCAGCAGAGGGTCGGCACTTACTGCCCACCCTGACTCCACAAGCCCTGGCACCGTGGCTCCACAAGCCCTCGAGGCAAGACAGCTGCCAGGCCCCCTCGGCGATAACCCTGTGCCCCACCAGCCCCCAGGTTCCCTCCGTCCTTCAGATTCAGCATCACCTTTGCTGCCCTGAGCCTTTGAGTTGCTGATCTCATAAGTGCATCCTGCCTATTAAGAGCAGAAAACAACCCATTTTTTAAATTGCCATGAGAAATGTCTTTTTGGGGATTTACAGGACAAAAATTGCTCATTTAAGCACAGCTTCTTTTTCTATTTAAACAAAGTTTGTAAGAAAAAAAAAATGGTGGTTCCTAGAACAGCTGGGTACAAGATACCTGTTTCCAGACATGCTTTTGTATAGCATTGGTATCCTGAGGGTTAACCCAGTAAAGCCTCCTGGTAACAAAGGAAGAAACCTTTCAAGGAAAAGAGAAAAGCACTATCTCTAGACCGGGATGGATAGCATCGTCATTTGCCCCACGAGCACCACCCACAGCGCCGGCCAGCGCCTGGCTCCCGCTGGCAGCCTCTGACCCAGACATCGTGGGCTCTAGAAAACCTTTGCTGTAGCTGCAGAGCCATCTCGTGGTGCTGTGCAGTATTAGGGCCAGGAGACACACTGCACCCAGCCCGTCTCTGTGTCACAGCTCTGCTCAAATGCAGCTGAGACAAATCCCCGTTTGTAATCAATGACATCCATCCCTCCACGCACAGATGCATGTTTGCAGACCACTTCCGAGGAAGGGAACATGGATAATGCGGAAAAAGGGTGCTTATAAGCCGATGAGAACTTGAGCCTGGGGAAGTCTAATGCTGGAGGAATTAGATGCTCTATCCACGGTCCTAACAACTGACACCTGGCCAAGGCTGGGAGAAAATGCTGCCTAGCCTTGTCTACGAGACGAGGAAACAGTGATGGTAGATATAGGACATTGCACTTTTTTTTTTAACAATTCTCAGAGCCCGAAGCCTGGCTGCCTTTGGGAAAAGAAATTTCAGCAGGATGCGTTTGCATTGCTGTGTTTCTGTCCGTAGCACAGGTCACCATCCTGGCTCTGGAACTCAGGCTCTAGAGGTTCCTTGCTTGGTCTGGATCATCTCGCTTTTTGGGGGGACACATGCAGACTGCCGGCCAGTGTGCTCTCTGGCCTTCTGATCTGAGGGATTCCAATTTGAGTGACAGCTGGTTTGTTAATTATGACTGCTGTGAAGCCTGGAGAAAACCTAATAAAAACCTTTATCAAATAATTTAAAAGGAATCTCATGGTAACTTCTCGAACCACTTGAAATAATCCCGAGACTGCTAGCAGAGAATACGAGGAATAACTCAAGATTCACAGTAACTGTGATAGAAAGATAGGGTGATGGTTGGACTTTTTGATTAACTTTAAAAAATTCAGTATTTGGTAAAGGTGTTTTCCAAAAGAAAAACTGTTTCTTCAAAAGTTTGCATTGGGCCAGACAGGGCCTCAGTAAAACTCACCATGAATTCACACTCCCAGGAACGGCCCTTGGTGTGGAGCAGCCAGACCCAAACCCACCCTTGCCTGGGGTCATGTGTTGACGGAGAGACAGAGCTAAAAGGAACCATTATATCTTTCACCCACCCTTCCCCTGCAAGCTCGGGGGTCAGGGCTGTGTCCAGATTCCTTTAACCAGGGAGTGACACCGTGGTGAGTGGAACAGAGACAGTGCAATGACCAGTAATGCCCAACATCAGTACCCCCAGGAGAGGGTCAGCACTTACTGCTCAGGTGTCCGGACACCATAAGCCCTCAGGACAGGACAGCTGCCAGGTCCCCTGGGCTATAACCCTGTGCCTGCCAGCCCCTGGGTCTCCTTAGTCCTTCAGATTCACCATCACCTTTGCTGCCCTGAGCCTTTGAGATGCCAATCTCGTTAATCTTTGGTTCTGATTTGCATTTTAAGATGACTTCCCTGGTGGCTCAGATGGTAAAGCATCTGCCACAGTGCAGGAGACCAGGGTTCAATCCCTGGGTCAGGAAGGTCACCGGGAGTAGGAAATGGCAACCCACTCCAGTTCAGATGGTCAGTTTTGCGGCTTTTCGGCAAAAGGGTAGGTACCTACAAGACTATAAGTGTGCTCCTCTGCTTGCCCAGGGACTAGAGGACAGCGACTCGGATGACATAGAGACCGTGGCCGTGGAGAGAAGGGAACGAACTCAAGATGTGTTTTGCCGGGAGAACTGACAGGACTGGCAGCTGGATTCGCATGCAAGTGAGGAGCCCAGTATGGGGCCCGGTTTCCAGTCATGATGTCATTTGCTGTCACAGGCACAGCTGGGGAGTGCAAGCTGGTTTGGGGGAAAAATCAAGAGACTTTGAAGACATGTTAATTTTGCCCTGTTTCAGACAGGCATAACTGGAGGTTCTCTGAAGATGCCAAGCAGACAATCTGAATCCTCTCTGGTCTCAGGTTCCTACTCTGGAAAATGAAAAGATGGGGTACAATCCATCGCCCCTCACCCACCCGAACAGCCTTTACCCCAGCTCTGCAGTCGAGGATGGTGTCTCTCTGTGGAAGTTACAGCTGGACTTGTTGGGTTTTGTCTCAGAGAAGTCCAGGGTGTGACATGCACTGGGGAGATGGCGGCATAAGGATGGGACTTACATTCAGGAGAACTTATGTGCTCATCTGAAGAATTGATGCTTTTGAACTGTGGTGTTGGAGAAGACTCTTGAGAGTCCCTTGGACTACAGAGAGATCCAACCTGTCCATCCTAAAGGAAATCAGTCCTGAATATTCATTGGAAGGACTGATTCTGAAGCTGAAACTCGAATACTTTGGCCACCTGATGCAAAGAACTGGCTCATTTGAAAAGACCCTGATGCTGGGAAAGATCGAAGGCAGGAGGAGAAGGGGACAACAGAGGGTGAGATGGCTAGATGGCATCACTGACTCAATGGACCTGAGTTTGAGTAGGCTCCAGGAGTTGACGATGGACAGGGAAGCCTGGTGTGCTGCAGTCCATGGGGTCACAAAGAGTCGGACACAACTGAGCTACTGAACTGAACTGAACTATGTGCTCATCCAGAAAGAAAGTGTGGGTAGAAGAGACCATATGGTTCAGGATGGGCTGAGCCCCGAGGGAGCCCACGTGAGTGGTGAGAGAGAGAGGAGGCCCCTAGTCATTGCCGTTCTTCAAGCATCTCCAAAAGAAAGTGGACAAAGTGATAGAAAACATAGTAAAATGCACGTGACTCACCATTTCCTCTGCTGCTGCTGCTGCTGCTGCTGCTAAGTCGCTTCAGTCATGTCCGACTCCGTGCGACCCCATAGACGGCAGCCCACCAGGCTTCCCCGTCCCTGGGATTCTCCGGGCAAGAACACTGGAGTGGGGCCCACTATTTCCTCTAGCTGTGAGTAATAACCAAGAAGTTCCTCTACCTATGAGGCCAGGGACCTGGTTAAACCCAGAGGTGCTCCAGACCCCAAGGAAAGGCTTGTTTTTTTGTTTCTAAGACATTTCTATTGAAACTCCTGGAAACTGAAGATATGATTTAAAACAGCCTGACAGCTGATTCCATGGTGGAATGTGTTAATGAAGCATAAGCAAACAGTTAATGATAGAAAACATAATCGTTTCTGAAGGAGGGAATTACCAAAGGTTGTTTGTGCCTCAGTAATTCTTCAAGAGGCACCAAACACAAGCTAATGGTGAGTTTGCCCACATACAGTGAAAAGCTGCAAGTCCAAACAACAGTGGATACAGATCCAAATTACGTAATTCATACAGTGAGCAATTCTGTCATTTTTTTAATGTAAAATTGGGTGGCTTCCCCAGCATCTTTCTTTTTCTCATCAAGATAAGTAAGTTTTCTGCCCCATTGGGTATCCGGCTAACTTCCAGCTTCTTTGTATATTAGAGGTAAATTTAGAAACTACAATTGGATTTAAAAGAAGACATGCTGCTTACTCACGCACTTTCATCTTAAACAATTCAATTTCTGAAACTGCTACCTAAACGAAAACGAACAAGATCATTTTCATTTTCAAATTACAGGTTACTACAAAACACAACCAGTAACTTCCAGCTCAGGAAAATCCTCTAACTAGGAGTCTCCACTAACCATTTGTGATGATGAAAATGGTTGAGATTTTTTTTAATTGAGATTTTTTTCAGACTCTAAGTACTACTGCTGCTATTCTTTGCTAAAAAATAACCTCAGTGGTATTCTGTCCTCCAAAACAATAGTTTCTGTCTCCATATCAGACCTCCCAGAAATATATCAGAAGCCAGTAAAATAAGAGCATCCTTTTTTTTGGCCATGCTGTGTTGCAGATGGGATCTAGTTCCCCTACCAAGGATTGAACCCATGCCTCATACAATGGAGGTGCAGAGTCTTAACCACTGACCCACCAGGGAAAGCCCAAGAGTATAGTTTTAATGCAAATAATTCAGATCCTTTTTGAAAAAGATTAATATCCAACTTCTATAGCATAGCATTTTTCTGGCATTATTTTAGTTTGCTGAAAACTAGAATATCATATGTTCTATAAAAATGACTAATACAATGGAAAATAATTTGGCTAGCTTTATTGTTTGGGGAAAAGGAATATTACAGGTTCATTGTAAATTAAAATATAAACAATACAGAAAATAACAAAAGGAAATACAGCTCACCTACAATGGTATCACCCAGAGATAGCTACAGTTGGCATTTCCGATGTATACTTCCAATCTGTTCCTCTGCAGGTAACTATGTACTCCACACCCATGTGCACTTCATTCCATGCACACAAAGTTAGATTGTATTGTCAATACTCCTTGAAATCTTCTTTCATTAATACAGTGATCCCTAACCTTTTTGGCACCAGGGACCGAGTTCGGGGAAGACAATTTTTCCATAGATTGGGAGGGGGGCAATAATTTGGGGATGATTCAAACACATTAAATTTACTGTGCACTTTATTTCTAATTGAATGCTGCTGCTGCTCCGACAAGAGGTGCCGGTCTGCAGCCCAGAGTTTGGAGACCCCTGCCTTAATAGATCATGAACCCCTTCCTTTGTCACTTAACAGTCTGCTCATGAGTTTTCATGTCTACTTAGTATCCCATCAGAGAGCCATAGCAACATCTACTTGCCATGCCCAAATTGTTGAACCTGGGGTGTGTATTTTTCCAGTTAAAAATAACGGTGCAATGAAGACACTGTATATATAAAATTTTGTTTACAACGCTGATGACTTCCTTAGAATAAATTTCTAGATATAGAGTAATTATATCAGAGAATGTTACCCATGTTAAAAAATTTTTTTTGTTAAAAGACTTTTTTATAAGGTAGGTCCTTATCCGTTATCCACTAATTTTTTTCTTTAAATTCTTTTGTATTAGAGTATAGCTGCTTAACAATGTTTCAATAGTTTCCAGGTGAACAGTGAAAGGACTCAGCCATACATATACATGTATCCATTCCCCAAACTCTCCTCCCACCCAGGCTGCCACATAACATTTAGCAGAGTTCCCTGTGCTCCACAGTAGGTCCTTGTTGGTAATCCATTTTAAATATAGAAGAGTGTACATGTCAACCCCAAACTCTCTAACTACTGTATATCATGGGAAACTCTGTTCAATATCATGTAACAACCTAATTGGGAAAAGAATTCGAAAAAGAATAGATACATATGTATGTATAACTGAATCACTGCCTTGTACAACCTAAACCCAAGACAATATTGTCAATCAACTATCCTCCGATATAAAATTAAAAAGCTTTTTTAAAAGACAAGGGCAGTTTTAGGTTCACAGCAACTTGAGAGGAAGGTACAGCAATCTGCCACACACCTCCTGCTCCCCACAAGCAGAGCTTTCCTCATCATTCACACCCCCGTCAGATGGGACATTTGTTACATCTAATGAATCACATTGTGTGTAAGTGTGCTAAGTCACTTCAGTGGTGTCTGACCCTTTGCAACCCCATGGACTGCAGCCCTCCAGGCTCCTCTGTCCATGGGACTCTCCAGGCAAGAATACTGGAGTGGGTAGCCATTCTCTTCTCTGGGGGATCTTCCCAGCCCAGGGATTGAACCTAGGTTTCTTGCATTGCAGGCAGATTCTTCACCACTGAGCCACCAGGGAAGTTAATCTGGTTATACATATTTTTTTTTTTTTCACTTTACAGGGTCTTTATTTTTGCTTTAAGTAATTAGTTGTCTTTTAAGCAAGTTATGAGAAGAAAGGAAAAAAAGTCTCTCATGTTTCCCATTATTTATCATTTCCAGTGATCTTCATTTTTTCCTGTGGATCCAACTTTCCATCTGGTATCACTTCCCACTTGCCTGAAGGCTATCCTTTAGGATTCTTTTATTATACAGTTCTGCTAGCAACAAATTCTCTTAACTCTTCTCTATTTGAAAATGTCTTTATTTCATCCTCATTTTTGCAGGATATTTTCCTTAGATAAAGAATTCTGGGATGACAAGTTCTTGGTATTTTCTTTCAACATTTAAGGAGTTTTCATTGTGTTCTTTTTGTTTATGGTGAAAAGTCAGTGGAATTTCTTACCCTCATACACAATGTTTCCTTTTCTCTGTCTTTCAAGGTTTTCATTTTTAAATTTCACAAGTTTCTGATGTACCTAGGTTTCCTCTCTCCCCCAATATTTATCCTTATTACAGTTTGCTGAGCTTCCTAGATCAGTTAATTTGTTTCCACCAAATTCAAGAAGTTTTCAGCCATTATTTCTTTTTTTTTTTTAAACTTTATTTAAACTTAAATGCATATTGTCACAAACATTACTTCTCATCATTTTATTTCTCAACAAAGACAAGGTCTTGCTCTAACTTCTCCTTCCCCTCACCCAAGTTGCCAACCCCAAGACTCACTACTGTTTATTTTCACAGTAATTTAGCTTTCCAAAAGCCCAGAGATTAGACAATACACTCTGATAAGCTACATATTTTAAAGGCAATTTAAAAATTATCTAGGAGTAGACCAATTCATATTCTACCAATATACATGAGAGTTTCTATGTACCTAAATTATAATACTAAGAATTATAAGAAAAAAGCAACCTTGCCAATTTGATAGCTTAATGGTGATATCTTATTTTTTAATGAATTTTAGTGGTACATACGGAGAAGGCAATGGCACCCCACTCCAGTACTCTTGCCTGGAAAATCCCATGGACGGAGGAGCCTGGTAGGTTGCAGTCCAAGCGGTCGCTGAGAGTCGGACATGACCAAGTGACTTCCTACTTTCACTTTCAACTTTCATGCATTGGAGAAGGAAATGGCAACCCACTCCAGTGTTCTTGCCTGGAGAATCCCAGGGACGGGGGAGCCTGGTAGGCTGCCGTCTATGGGGTCGCACAGAGTCGGACGTGACTTAGCAGCAGCAGCAGCAGCAGCAGTGGTACATATAGTTACTGGTTATTTGAATTGTATACCTGCTCATGCCCTTTGCCTATTGTAAAGTTGTGTTACCATTTTTATTGCTTTAAAAGAAATATTTTTATTAGCTATTTTCATGTACATCATAACTATGTTTTTTCCTAGTTTAGGGATGACCTTTTACTTCCTATATTTAGTGATGGTATTTTATTTTTTAACATACTGAAGTTTTCATTTTTATGTTGTCAAATTTGTGGGGAAAAATATAGCTATAAATGCTTATATTTTTTAAAAAATCGAGGCTACCGAGAAATATCAGTAGCCTCAAATGTGCGGATAACGCCACCCTTGTGGCAGAAAGCAAGGACGAACTGAGGAGCCTCTTGATGGAAGTGAAAGAGGAGAGTGAAAAAGCTGGCTTAAAACTCAACATTCAAAAACCTAAGATCATGGTATCCGGTACCATCACTTCATGGCAAATAGATGGGGAAATAATGGAAACAGTGACAAACTTTATTTTCTTGGGCTCCAAAATCACTGCAGATGGTGATTAAAGCCATGAAATTAAAAGACACTTGCTCCTTGAAAGAAAAGCTATGACAAACCTAGACAGCATATTAAAAGGCAGAGATGTTACTTTGCTGAGAAAAGTCCATCTGGTCAAAGCTATGGTTTTTCCAATAGTCATGTATGGATGTGAGCATTGGACCATGGGGAAAGCTGAGCACTGATGAATTGATGCTTTTGAACTATGGTGCTGGAGAAGACTCTTGAGAGTCCCTTGGACTGCAAAGAGATCAAACCAGTCAATCTGAAAGGAAATCAGTCCTGAATATTCATTGGAAGAACTGATGCTGAAGTTGAAGCTACAATACCCTGGCCTCCTAATGCAAAGAACTGACTCATTGGAAAAGGCCCTGATGCTGGGAAGATTGAAGGCAGGAAAAGAAGGGGACGTCAGAGGATGAGCTGTTCGGATGGCAACACCAACTCGATGGTAAGAGTTTGAGCAAGCTGCAGGAGTTGGTGATGGACAGCGAAGCCTGGTTTCCTGTGCTGCAGTCCATGGGATCGCAAAGAGTTGAACACGACTGAGCAACTGAACTGAACTGGAAAAAAAAAATCTGAAATCCACAACCGAACTTTACACTTAAGAAACTAGAAAAAGAACAAACTAAATCCAAGATGGCAGAAGGAAAGGAAATAATGAAGATTAATGCAGAAAGAAATGAAACAAAGGACAATAGGGAAAATCAAGGAAACCTAAAGCCAGTTCTTAAAAAAAAAAAATTAACAAAGCTTTCACTATATGGACTAAGAAAGAAAAAAGACTCAAATTACTAAAATTAGAAATGAAAGCAGGGACATTACTACCAATTGTATAGAAATTAAAAAAAAAATTCTGAGAATCCTATGAATAATTGTACACCAACAAATTGGATAACCTAGATTCAGTTCAGTTCAGTTCAGGCGCTCAGTCGTGTCCAACTCTTTGCGACCCCATGAATCACAGCACGCCAGGCCTCCCTGTCCATCACCAATTCCCGGAGTTTACCCAAACTCATGTCTATCGAGTCAGCAATGCCATTCAGCCGTCTCATCCATTGTCATCCCCTTCTCCTCCTGCCCCCAATCCCTCCCTGCATCAGGGTCTTTTCCAATGAGTCAACTCTTTGCATGAGGTGGCCAAAGTATTGGAGTTTCAGCTTCAGCATCAGTCCTTCCAATGAACACCCAGGACTGATATCCTTTAGGATGGACTGGTTGGATCTCCTTGCAGTCCAAGGGACTCTCAAGAGTCTTCTCCAACACCACAGTTCAAAAGCATCAATTCTTCGGCGCTCAGCTTTCTTCACCGTCCAACTCTCATATCCATACATGACCACTGGAAAAACCATAGCCTTGACTAGATGGACCTTTGTTGGCAAAGTAATGTCTCTGCTTTTTAATATGCTATCTGCTGCTGCTAAGTCACTTCAGTCGTGTCTGACTCTGTGCGACCCCATAGGAGGCAGCCCACCAGGCTCCCCGTCCCTGGGATTCTCCAGGCAAGAACACTGGAGTGGGTTGCCACTTCCTTCTCCAATACGTGAAAGTGAAAAGTGAAAGTGAAGTTGCTCAGTTGTGTCCGACTCTTCACAGCCCCATGGATTGCAGCCCACCAGGCTCCTCCACCCATGGGATTCTCCAGGCAAGAGTACTGGAGTGGGTTGCCATTGCCTTCTCCAAATATGCTATCTAGGTTGGTCATAACTTTCCTTAACCTAGATTAAATGGACAAATTCCTAGACACAAAACAACCAAGATTAAATCTCAAAGAAACAGGAAATCTGAATAGATCTATAAGTATTGAATCAGTCATCAAAAATCTCCTGATAAAGAAAAGCCCTGGATCCTGTGGCTTCTACTGGCAAATTCTACCAAACAGTTAAAGAAGAACTAATACTAATCCTTCTGAAACTTGTCCAAAAATATGAAGAGAAACACTTCCTAATTCATTTTCTGAGGCTAGCATTACTCTAATACCAAAGCCAGACAAAGACACTGTAAGAAAGGAAAACCATAGACCAATATTACTAATGAACATTGTTTCAAAAATCCTCAGCAAAGTACTACCAAACCAAATTCAGCAGCATGCTATCAAATGCACAGAAAACACTGCTAATTGTTACACAGAGAAATATCTAAGTGCAACTTTGTCTTAAGTATGTACAATAATGGTTGCTGGAAAGTATGAGGCTTGGAGTTAGACCTAGCTTCTCACACTGCCCTTAGCAGGTAGGCTCTGTGATTTTGGGGAGAAGAGGGGGTTATCACTCTTCTGATGGAGATGGCATAATAGTGCTTCTCTGCAAAATCAGAGAGTTAATGTATGGGAACATGCCTGGCACGTACTTGGTAAGGACTTAATGTGTTTTTCCTGCCCCTGCTTTATGTCAACCAATTACTCTTTTGACACATGTAACATAATATTTACATTCCATCTGTCAAATCAAAGTGAGGTGGTGTGAATATTTAAGATATAATAATACAGCCTAGTTACTGCGTGTCTGCTGTTTGTATTAGGTAGTGAAGAAGATACAGAGACATAAGAGAAACTAAAACTGCACCTGCTTTTAACCAATTTAAAACGATAGTTGGAATGTAAGAGGTATGTCTTAGAAAATAACAGCAGGAAAAATTAGAACGTGATAAATGCTGCAAAGGACGATGGGAGGAAGGAGAGGAAAGAAGACAGCTGACATGGAGGGTGGCTCAGATATGCCATTTCTTATTTTCTTAAAGAAATGAAATCCAAATCAAGCCTTCATCTCCCTGGACTAGCAGGAAATTTCATCCCAAATATGACCTATTCCTCCCCCAGACTTTCCTCTCTTGTAAGTTACACCCCCACCTATAACTGCTTAAATCTACACTTAAGGGGAATTCCCCGGTGTCCCAGTGGTTAGGACTCTGTGCTTTCACAGCCAGGGCCTGGGTTCAATCCCCTACACTCCAGCTAGACTCCTTGATGCCTGTCCCCCTCCCATCGCACTTCACATCAATGCTTATCAACAAATTTGACCCTCCAAAGCCCACCCAGCCCCTCTGTGTCCTCACCCTATCCATCCCTTCACCTGGACCACTTCTCTGACTGCTCCCCCCAGGTTCCCTCCTGCATCATCCGTTCCCACTGCAGCCTCCAGAGAGTCCAGAATAATCTTTGACAAGAGTATCTCAGGTCCCACCATATTCCTGCCCAAGTTCCGCCTGTAACTCTCTGTTCTCCTTGGGAAGATGGACAATGGTCCCATTTCTCCTAACCAGCTTCAGAGGCCTTCGTGGTCTCTGGCCCTGCCTGCCTCCTGGCCTCCCCACCGCTCTCCCTGTGGGAGCCTCCTTTTTGTTCTTAGCTGTCTCCCGTTTGCCCTCCCTGGGTCTGGACAGCAGCATAGCTGCCTCTGCAGCTGAAGTCGTTCCCTCTGAGGCCATGCCCTGCCACATCATCTGAATTGTCTTTAAATTACTTTCCATAATAATAAAAAAGTTAAAAGCAACCTTAACATCCACCAGTAAGAGATAACTTAGAATGGTGAAATACAGGCAGACCTCAAAAATTATATTGTAGAAAAACACTTCATGTTATGAAAAACTGTTCACTATTTAGACAGATTTTTAAACAAAAATTAAAAAGGGGAAAGTGCCGGGAGCCGGCATATTGCATATTGAGTGCAGCACTTTGCACAGCATCATCTTTCAGGATCTGGAATAGCTCAACTGGAATTCTATCACTGCCGGGAGCCAGCATGAGGAACTCCGCCCATGACAAAGGTCATGAGGAAGGAGGCTCGGCATACGCAAAGGCGGGATCGAGCCTCAGGAGTCCCCCTGGAAATTCTCAAGCATCTACCCCCAAAACCAGAGTCTGTCTACTTTCTGCTTTGTGCTCTCACCTACACCTCTGACTTTATGGGGAGCTGTCCCCCACTACCTCTCTCTGAAAAAAGAGTTAGCTTACAGCTCCAGTTAACAATTCCTGGCTGTGACAGTGTTTCAACCTACAAACTCCTTTGGAAGTCCTCTAGCCTGCCTGAATAGGTTTTTCCGGCCACATGTGATTGTTCAGAGCCTCCCAACTGTGAGAGGCAGGAGATGTTCTAAACTGTCTAAACACAGATTCCTTTGAGTAGTTAAAAGATTGATTAGAAATTGTATTGGTGAAGGGTTTTTCACTTATTGGGCCAATGTTTGCTGCTAAGTCTCCATACCCCTTACCTACTGTGTTCTTGGCAGTGTATTGATTGATATAATGGGTGTATAGAAATGTAAGTAGTAGCCTCAATGTTTGTAACCTTGGACCCTTGAGTTAATTCTTTTCTTGATCGAGCCCACCTCACCTTTGCCCTATAGGAATGCAGCTTTGTCCAATGCTTTTTTGGAGGCTGGTGCCTGACTTTGGAATAATCACCTTTAGAGAAAAATAAGTTTCTTAAAATGTTAACAGGCCTCCTGGCCAGAAGATGATGTAATTCACCTGAACTTTTGCATATGATACGTTTGAAAGCCTGGCTTCGATTAGGACCATGAACTGCTGTCCTTGCATGACTCCACCCCTTCCCCCATTATCCTCTATGCACAACTTAAGGTATAAAAACTACTTTGGAAAATAAAGTGCGGGCCTTGTTCACCGAAACTTGGTCTCCCCATGTCGTTCTTTCTCTTACCTTCTGGCTGAATTATTCAGCCTCTTTTCTTCACTGAATTTTCCTACTGAGCTATCCTTATTTCAGCCTCTTTTCTCCACTGAATTTCCTCACTGAGCTATCCTCATTCTATTACTTTTTATATCCTTAATTAACATTTAATTAAGCAGTTGTTTCCTGATCCTCGCCTACGCCGTCTCTCCTTCGAATACCCTGGATCAGCCAGGGCTGGACCCCGGCAGGAAAGATTACAAAACAAGAGCTCATTTCGGAATATACATATGTATATTTAAGAAAAAAACACTTCAGAGTATGTAGCCAAATTTTAGCCTTAATTATGATTCAATCATGGTATCAAAGGTGAAATTAATTTTTTTGTGCTTTTCTTTTTCCTTTTTTTTTTTTGGATAAAAAACCCACAACAATGAACATTATATATTATTTTTCCAGTAAGGAAAAAGATAGGAATAGAGAGCTTACTTGTATGTATGTGTGTGTGTATGTGTGTATATATATATACACACACATATATATATATTTTTTAAGACCCTTGATGGTGGAGGGCCAGCATCCCAGCTGAGGTCCCCCAGGAGCCCTTGCTGGAGGAAGGAACAAGGGGAAGCAGGACTACAGCCTGGACAGGCCCAGGACTTGGGGCACCTGTGGTTTCCTGTTACCTAGGTGCTGGCAGCTGAGATGGTTAGTGAGAACCTCTTAGTTAGAACTTCTTCCAGTCCCTTTGCCAGGATGCCTTGGGGAGCCCAGTACATTTAACTGAAGTATTGAAGAAGCAGTTACCATGTGCTGAGCATGGCTTTTGGGCTTTCAGCAGGCGAGAAGTGGCTACAGCTAGAGAATCACATGAGCCAGCTGGGTAGACTGGATCTCAGATGCAAGCCGCTGAAACCAAGAGGATAAAGCTAGTGCTGAAGCAGAGAGCTGACGGCTGTTCTCACGATGGGATGAGAATTGATTTAGGATCTCGGTACTTCGATCTTGTGTCAACATCCTGGGAAGGTAACGCACGGTGACTTCATCTGGCCTGGTCTCTCAAGCTGCTGAGAGCATGGGTTGACAAGCAGAGACTTGGGCACATCTATTAGCTCTGAGACTCAGGCACGTTCTTAACCTTTGCATGTTCAGTTTGTGCTTCCATAGAGTGGAGCAATGGTGCCTGCATCAGAGATGATGGGATGCTGGCAATAAATGAGGTAGCTCCTGTGATGTGCTCATGGCTTTACTCCTGGAGCATTACAGCAGTGGCGATGACAATACCATGGCCGTCTGGGATAGCCTCCAGGGGCCCGGCTCTAACCACAGTCTGCGCTCAAGCAGGGCCCCAGCGGCCAGTGTCTTGGGGCTTGAACCCAGTAACCTCAACCGCCAGGAGCCAGGAAGGTCCATGTGGCCTGGGTCAGGGTCACTTTGCTCCTGATTTCTGGAGGGAGGGCAGGCAGTGACTGACCTCCTGCCTCACAGGGCAGCAGGGCCCCCGGTCTGGCCAGGACAGAGCAGGAAACCCCACCCTCTCCCTGGCTTGGCCTGATTACATGCCGACTGACGTCAGTCTCAGCTGCCTTCCAGTGGGTCTGGGAGGTCTGTTTCTCCTGTGAATTACAGCCTCTCCCTTGCTCCTCCTGCCTGTGTCCCTGGCTCAGCCATGCTGCTGTGGCCCCTCCCCACCAGGGCCTCTTGGACACCAACTGTGCGCTTACAGAGTGCCCAGCCTCCTGTCTCTTTGTGTCCCAGGCCACTCACGTGGTCACAGTGTTAACTCTGTGTGTGTGTGTGTGTGTGTGTGTGTGTGTGCATCTGACCTAGGATCTTCTGCCAAATTAAGCCCTGTCCATACTATCTTTTACACCTTCTTTTCCATTATCTGTGACTTTCTTGGGTTCCATTCACCTGGAGTTTTGATATTTGGTGCCCTGGGCTGGATTTGAACCCAAGCCTGGCGGTGTGACCACCACTTTGCCTCCCACCCTGAGATCCTCTCCTTCAGAGTGATAGAACAGTACCTGTCACAGGGGCTGCCAAGGGGATTAAATGAGGCACAGGGACTCACCTGGTGTGAGATCTAGTATACAGCAGGTGCTTAATAAATGCTCTTTTCAAATAGTTTCTCTCATTCAGATGTTTGTCTTTTCATTTTCTTGATAGTATCCTTTGATGTACAAAATTTGTACTTTTGACAAAGTCCAATTTATTTACTTTTTTTTCTTTTGCTATGTGTGATTTTGATGAAAGAAATACTGCTTTTTAAAATTCAACCAGAAAAAAAGAGAGCTTACCTTGAAATTAAACAAAGAGGAAATCTCCTGCTATGATAAAAGACATTCTTATCTTTCTTCTAGATACAGTTGGTGTTTTTAAGCTAAAAACTCCTGAATATTATGCTGTTTCAACCTTGTGACTTGGCAGATAGCTAAACAACAGTTGTTGCTGTTATTTAATATTCGTTATGCACCAACAGCTTGTCAGACACCATCAGAGATGAAGATTCAAGCAAGTCTCAGCTCTGGAGCTGTCTGTCTTAAGTGGGATGAGAAGCATATTTATTAGTAAAAACTTTCAGTTGCAAGTGACAGAAAACCAATTTAAAATAGCTTTGATAGGAGAATTCACCAGAAGAAACTCCTGGACAAGGAGGAGAAGGACAGTCACTGTAATGTTCATGTCTTAAAAACATAATAATTTGAAGGGAATATGACAAAATATTAACACCCATGTTCACCTGGAGTCATGAGTAAATAGATGCCTGGTTTTTACAAAGTATTTATTCATTTAAATTAATTTCCTGTCTTTAGTGGGACTTCCTGATGTATATCCATTAATTACACATTAATTCTCTAATGACATACCACCGTTACATGAAATTTTTAAATTAGAGACAGAAAGGTTTTTAAACTACTTTTCCTTTCCGGGCAAATGAACAGAACTGGCAGGGGGAAAAAGGGGAATTCACTGGCTCATGTTGAAGAATATAGTGCTTTTATCCAAATCCAGGAGCTATATCTCAATTCTCTGTCTCTCTGTTTATTGGCTCTGCTTTTCATCCTCCTTTTATGCATTGGCCTCTTTCCCTCCTATGGTGTATAACTTTCTTTATGCATCTCTGGTAGGGTCATGAACATATGTTACCATAGTGTACAATTCTAGTAGTTTAGATCTTAAATCCCAGTGAAGACACTGAAAGAGCCCCTTTGGACCTCATGTCCATCCCTGAATCAACCACTGTGGCCACAGGGAATAGACTACTCTGACTGGCTAGCCTGGGTCATGTGCCCAACCCTCCGGCCTGCAAGTAGGGACTCAGAGATGGTGGACAGGGGTCTCTAAACGGGAGGGTCCGCACTGTGACTCTACAGGGATATACAGGACCACACCCGCTGGGTATTTGCTGGATTCCTTTTAGTGCAATCTTTCTCCCAATTTTTCTCATTTGTTAGGATTTTTGTGGATATGAGTGTGAGCATTATGGTTTTATAAAACTGAGGACTATCCTTTGATCCCTGAAAGTTCCAATTGGAATATTTGAGGGGCTCTTTGGACTAGAGGATAAATCACTTTACAGATAGCAGAAATATACATGTGAGCAGCACAGCTGAAGGGGCACAACACAGTCAAGTGAGAGGTTAGGACAGAAAAGCTGAATGATGATGATGAATCTTTCAGGAAACAAGATTGAGAGAAATTATCGTGAAAGTGGCTAAAAGAAGGAAATGTCAGGATTCTTTAGGTTGCAAGTGATGGACAACTGCTCTGGTCTAACTGGCTTAGGGCAAAGAAGGCAGTCTTCCATTCACATAACTGCAAAGTCTGAGGATGCTTTCAGGTATAGCTTGATCTAGGACTTACTGTCAGCAGGAGCCATCTCTGAGCTCCACATCCACTGGCTAGGCACCTTCTCAGGGTTTCATTGAACCTCCAATGGAGCTCCAGGCACTCCACCTTATGGGTGCAGCAGCTCCAAGCCTCCTATCCATGTACCCCTGAGCCCAAGAACAAAACATGTAGGTTCCCCAAAGTGGGCCTGAGTTCTCTATGATCAGGCAAACTGAGGCCGTGGGGCACCTCTGGGTGAGTCAGCAGGACAGGGGGACCTCGTGGCCTCTCCTTGAGCTACATCCCTGGCACTGGGATCTAGTGGGAGGCAGGAATATTCAAATTGACCCCTAGACTGGAAGATGGAGTCAGGCCCACTCAAACCCCATGGCTGAGAACAGAGGAAGGGCTGGTTTTAAATACCCAAACAAAACAAATGAAAACTTAATACTTACCAGGAGGGAGGCGGGGGGCAGTGGAGGGGACAGGAAGGGCTCTGGCAGCAAACAGGTGTCCACTATAGGGACCATAATCTGATTACTGAAGATGAAGGTAACAACAGAAGACGGAACCAAGGACCAGGCAGGTCAGTGTTGAGTAACAAGGCACCTCCGGGGGCTAATTGCAAGATCAGTCCAGGTTCCCAGAGACTGAAAATGTCATCCATGCCTGGCTTTGAGGAGAGTCAGATGAAGAGAGAGACTTGTATAGCTTGAGGTCCTGAGGATGAAATCCCCGCTAGGCACCCCCACCACGGACACCAGGCCAGTGCCAGGTGGGCCAGGATGACCAGGTGGAACCCATGGATGTCATCAGGAGGCGGAAGCTGCAGCTGGGAAGGAAGCACAGGGTGGTGTCTGTGTCAGTGCACGACTTGTCAGTGGTCCTGTGTCCTCCCTGCTCCTCAGTGATGGCCCTGTGCCGGATGAGCGAGGCAAGTGTCTTAGAGCAGAGCAGCTTGGAGCAGAGCCACGGGCCGTGCAGGAGGGGACGTTGCCCAGAGCAGGTGTGCAGGGCGTCATGTGGAGAACTTCTAATACGTTATCCGGCTGGGGTACCAGCCCAGACATCCGGCTAATTGATGGACTGAGGTCCTTCTGAAGTACCAGCACAGAGCCCATTCCCCAAAACTGGTCCTCTCTTCCTTCACTGGCTTCCCATTTTGATTGAAGACCTGTGCCTTTGATGCCAAAGACATATTCCTAACACAGTTTTCCTGGAGCATGTGATTTATTCTGTTATTTTAAAAATCCAGTCCATCTCATCATCTATTATTGTTGTCATCATATATATTTAAACACATTGCTTCAGTGGATTTAAAATGCTTTTATTTTATTCCCTTAATAAATATTCATTTCAAGGTGACAGCCAGATGGGCTTTAAGCAGAAAAAAATAGTTTATCCTTTGAGCAAATTTATTATTGGTGCATTTTCTTCTATGCTGTCATAAAGGCCAATCTCTCACTGCACATTAATTTTATGACTTTATTTGTACTTCACGTGAACGCCAAACTCCAATTCACTTTTCTATTTACTCACAGACCGAATCATTTTATTCTCCCGTGCAGAAAAGAAATATTATATTAGGCATGAATTTATAGCAGGATTAAAAGTTAGTTTGCTTGGAGAGCTCTTCCAGGAGGCAATGTCTATTTTAAAAAAACGATTTCGGCTTCATTGTAGGACAAGAATTTTCGTATTTTTAATCATGGGATTTTTAGTAGAAGCCTTGCTTTTATGTGCTCCATCTTTGTTTACTGGCTGTGTTGGGACTAATTATGATACCAGGTACCCCCTAATCCTCACTCCTCCAAGTCTCAGTAGCTCACGTCCATTTCCTGCCCTCATTCTGCTCCATCCTCTGCGTCGTGATGATGCCAGCAGTGATGAGTGTAGAAGTGATTGGTACTGACAGCACAGGTGAAGGAGCCGTGAGGGTCAGGAGGTGCCCAGCCCCCCCCCCCCCCCCGCACCGCAGACTCCACAAGCATCTCTTTGAGGGCTCGAATCTGCATCGAAAATCAGATTTCATCTCTTCCTCCTAATCTAATCTTTCTTTTCTTTATTTTTGGCTTTGCTGGGTCTTTGTTGCTGCGAGGGCTTTACTCTAGTTGCAGGGAGCAGGTGCCACTCTCCCGTTGTGGAGCACAGGCTCGAAAGTGGCGCACGGACTTAGTAGCTTTGAGTCATGTGGGATCCTTCCTGACCAGAGATTGAGCCCAAGTCTCCTGCAACGGCAGGTGGATTCTTTGCCACTGTGCCACCCATGAAGCCCTCCTGATCTTACTGAACAGTTTCTCCTTTTCTCTGTTCTCCAGCTTCAGATGTTTCCATCCTAGGGGCTGTGATAATTTGTACTGCAAAAAATAAATAATATTTACTATTTAAAACATGATGAAGATTAATGCCATGCAGAGATAAAACTGTTGCATTTAACCAGCCTTTTAAATCTTGGGATAAATTATTGGCACGATCTGAGAGAGGGTCAAAGGGCACACATAAACCTTAAATCCACAAGCCTGCCTTGGGGTTCCTCTCCTAGCAGTGCACTAGACCTGACCTCTGATACAACCCCCTCCCCAGGCTGTAGCTGGGAAGGTGCTAAGGCAGAGTATCCAAGGACCCCCAGAGTGGGACCCTGCACGCGGCCCAACCTGCTTAGCTATTGGTGCTAGGAGTTCCCCCTATGAGAGCTGCATGGGTCCTGTCGTGATGGACTGAGTATGTGGGTGATCTGGAAGGAAAGCTATGACAAACCTAGGCAGCACAGTAAAAGCAGAAACGTCACTTTGCCGACAAAGGTCTGTCTAGTCAAAGCTATGGTTTTTCTAGTCGTCATGTACAGATGTGAGAGTTGGACCATGAAGAAGGCTGAGTGCCAAAGAATTGATGCTTTTGAACTGCGGTGCTGGGAAGATTCCTGAAAGTTCCTTGGATAGCAAGGAGATCAAACCAGTCAATTCTAAAGGAAATCAACCCTTAATATTCATTGGAAGGACTGATGCTGAAGCTGAAGCTGGAGCTCTGAGAGTGTCCCTATATATAAAGATAGATACAGATATCCCTATATATATATAAATATATAGAGATCCATTTAAAAAGAATGGGCTTCAACTTCAGTTTTCAGAAATCAATCACTTTAGTCACATTCTCAACACTGCTTTCCGGTAACTCCCCCTCTAGTCGAGTCCAGGCAGAAGCTATAGCAGCTGACCTTGATTTCGTTACACCCTTGGATGCTCAGGGTGGGGAAACTCAGAGGTCTAGGTCAGTGTGTGCTCTCTATGCAAGCCCAGCTAAGAAAGGATTATCATTTCCACTGTCCATAAAAGCAATATACATAAACATTGTAAAGCAACTATACTCCAATTTAAAAAAAAAATAGAAAGCACAGTGAAATGTCACTGAAGGGTTCAGAATCGACTGACTATTGTCACTTAGGGTATTATAATTTCCAAAATAAAATCTTAGGACAATTTTGTAAAAAGCACATAACTTCCAAATGACAATACTGAAGCTGTTATCCA
Organism: Bos indicus x Bos taurus; assembly: GCF_003369695.1. Lineage (NCBI taxonomy): Eukaryota > Metazoa > Chordata > Mammalia > Artiodactyla > Bovidae > Bos > Bos indicus x Bos taurus. Next base: position 41,217,296 of record NC_040099.1, read on the forward strand.
GTACTTCGACTGCTAAAAAGTTGGTTGTGATGGAAAACCAGCCATCTCTGTTCTTTTATAGTAAATCAGAAATGATTTAAACACACACACGCGCGCGCAGTACACTTAAACTCCCTTCTACTACTACTAAAACTTAACTTTTTTTTAATGGAAACCAGGAAACAGTGAAAGATGAAGAGCCAGCTGCTCATTGTGCTACGTGTGTGTGTTCCTTTTATCCCTTGCCTAAAGCCACTTTGCATTTAGAGGCTTAAATCCTGAGGCTTAAATGACCACGTCAAGATCTTCCTAAAGCTGTAGCCTGAGCAATGCGCTGTAATTTTCATCTTCATAGTGAACTGAAGCAAGAAATCTCCGCTGCCACATTCACACTCTGATTAGCTCTTATTCACTCCTCCCCATGGCGAAGCAGAAAGAGCGTTTAAATGAGTGTTAAGACCTGAGTTTTTAATCATAAGTCTGCTCCTTCCTATCTCGGCTTCAAGCATATCACCTGATCATCTCTGCAGGAGATTTATCTCTTTCACTGTCCCCAGCCCACTCCACACCTTCTCCACACTGTTCTGTGTCCCAGGGGCTGACCTGGAAGCCAACATCAACCTCCCTCCCTGTTGTCTGGCTTTGTGTTAGGTTCAGCCACAAAAGGGAGGTCACCACAGGTCAGAGGGCCAAGGGGAAGAAGGACAGGCGTGTGTATTTCCACCAAATTGCTCTGCTTGGCTGGGTCCCTCGACGAAAAGCTCCCACCGGGCAGCCCTAGTAGCTCAGAGCTGCCTGCTTTGGGCTCTGCTAACTGCTTCCCTTTGCGTCTTCAGACAGGGAGAAGACAGCAAAATTTTCTTGGGAAAATTTCATGAGTTGCCAAAATTAAATTGCCTACCAAGTAAGTGCTTAAGTGAAAGTCGCTTAGTCATGTGAAAGGAAGGTTATTTAACTCTAGCCAGTGTAGGTTATTTAACTCCAGCACAAAAATAAACTTCTAACTTTTTAAGCCCCTTTTACTTTAGGGGTTTGCTATTGTATATAGCAACATCTACTCCTAATTATAGGACCCAGATAAAAGTGAATTTCTCATCAAGCAGGTACATGATATTTCCTTTGCAATACTGTGTTGGCTCACAGATGTAAGCCATGCTCTTCCTCATACAGGCTTCAGCTGCCATATACCTTACCATCCTCAAACCTGCCCTCCCATGAAGTGGCACTTTCTTTTTTAAAATATTAATTAATTAATTTGGCTGCACCAGATCTTAGTCGCTGCATGCAGAATCTTTAATCTTCACTGTGGCATTCAGGATCTTTAGTTGCAGCACGTGGGATCCCTGATGAGGGATCGAACCCAGGCCCCTGCCTTGGGACTGTGGAGTCTTAGCCACTGCACCACCAGGGAAGTCCCTACTTTTTTTCTTAATGTTGCTGCTGCTGCTGCTGCTAAGTCGCTTCACTCGTGTCCGACTCTGTGCGACCCCATAGACGGCAGCCCACCAGGCTCCCCCGTCCCTGGGATTCTCCAGGCAAGAACACTGGAGTGGGTTGCCATTGCCTTCTCCATTGTGTGAAAGTGAAAAGTGAAAAGTGAAAGTGAAGTCTGTCGCGTCCGACTCGTAGCGACCCCATGGATTGCAGCCTACCAGGCTCCCCCCTCCATGGGATTTTCCAGGCAAGAGTACTGGAGTGGCTTGCCATTGCCTTCTCCATTTCTTAATGTTAACATTTGGCAATGATTAAAGTCTGCCACAAGTCCTGGATCCTCCTGGAAGCTTACCACAGCAACTGGCTGGTGTATTCTGCTTGGATGGTGTCCTCGAGGGGCCAGAGCTAAGCCTAGACTCTGCTCCCCAGGAGTCTGTGTAGGAAGTGGGAAGGACTTGGCATGGGGGATCAGGTCTGGCAAACTTAGTGCCAACCTCCAGTGAAAAAAAGATCAGAAAAAAAAGAATTATCTGTTAAACGGGTAAAAACAGTGATACAAACAAACACCTTTTCCTGTCTCATGTTACCGGCTGTGCTATTTTAGGACCAGAACACAGACTGTACCATCCTATTTTTAAACAATGGGTTAATGTAATAAAAATGTAGTCTGTCTATAAGGTAATTGAACTGGGTTTTTTCTTCTGAATTAACCAACTTTTAGGTATTATAAGCATGATCTTTAAGTTTACTAAATAGGTCCTGTGAAATAAAAGTAGCTGAATAACCACAGAGATCATCTACACAGAGACAGACATCACCTCTTGAAATCTGTCAATGTGTCTATCATTCCAGGACAGTGGTTTTTGGAAATTTGTATTTAATGCCTTTTATCAGTTACAACTCTAATAGAGAAAGGAAAGAGGAAAATGCCTCTTTTCTTCTTCTTGACTGGGCTAATTTAATTTTTATTGTCGTTCAGTCACTCAGTTGTGTCCTGATTCTTTGTGACCCCATGGATTGCAGTATGCCAGGCTTCCCTGTCCTTCACTATCTTCTGGAGTTTGCTCAAACTCATGTCCATTTAACCTGGTTAATTATAGAAAAAGTTTTTGCTGTTTTAATGAAACGAATATGATCTAGCTGTGTAAATCTAAGTAGAATTGCAATATTGTATTTCAAATGTAGTGTATCACATGAAAAGATGCTCAACATCACTCATTATCAGAGAAATGCAAATCAAAACCACAATGAGGTGCCATTTCACGCCAGTCAGAATGGCTGTGATCCAAAAGTCTACAAGCAATAAATGCTACAGAGGGTGTGGAGAAAAGGGAACCCTCTTACACTGTTGGTAGGAATGCAAACTAATACAGCCACTATGGAGAACAGTGTGGTGATTCCTTAAAAAACTGGAAATAGAACTGCCTTATGACCCAGAAATCCCAATGTTGGGCATACACACCAAGGAAACCAGAATTGAAAGAGACACGTGTACCCCAATGTTCATCGCAGCACTGTTTATAATAGCCAGGACATGGAAGCAACCTGGATGTCCATCAGCAGATGAATGGATAAGAAAGCTGTGGTACATATACACAATGGAATATTACTCAGCCATTAAAAAGAATATATTTGAATCAGTTCTAATGAGGTGGATGAAACTGGAGCCTATTATACAGAGTGAAGTAAGCCAGAAAGAAAAACACCAATACAGTATACTAATGCATATATATGGAATTTAGAAAGATGGTAACGATAACCCTGTATGCAAGACAGCAAAAGAGACAGAGATGTATAGAACAGTCTTTTGGACTCTGTGGGAGAGGACCAGGGTGGAATGATTTGGGAGAATGGCATTGAAACATGTATAATATCATATATGAAATGAATCGCCAGTCCAGGTTCAATGCAGGATATAGGGTGCTTGGGGCTGGTGCACTGGGATGACCCAGAAGGATGGTATCGGGAGGGAGGTGGGAGGGGGGTTCAGGATGGGGAACACGTGGACACCTGTGGCAGATTCATGTTGATGTATGGCAAAACCAATACAATATTGTAAAGTAATTAGCCTCCAATTAAAATAAATAAATTTATATTTTAAAAAAACAGATAAAGAAAAAAAACATAGTGTATCAGAAAAGAATGCGTTTGAAGCCAGAGCAAATGCTTATTATTACAAAGATAGTAAGCTGCGTTTGGTGTCTTTGAGGTGTTGCATATTAGCATTGATCCCCAAATGGAATTAATATCTCTTGCCTTTCATATCTGGCTGTGGGAGTGCCCTGCTGCTTAACTTGAAGTTTCTTCAGATCAGATCAGATCAGTCGCTCAGTCGTGTCCGACTCTTTGCGACCCCATGAATCGCAGCACGCCAGGCCTCCCTGTCCATCACCAACTCCCGGAGTTCACTCAGACTCACGTCCATCGAGTCAGTGATGCCATCCAGCCATCTCATCCTCTGTCATCCCCTTCTCCTCCTGCCCCCAATCCCTCCCAGCATCAGAGTCTTTTCCAATGAGTCAACTCTTCGCATTAGGTGGCCAAAATACTGGAGTTTCAGCTTCAGCATAATTCCTTCCAAAGAAATCCCAGGGCTGATCTCCTTCAGAATGGACTAGTTGGATCTCCTTGCAGTCCAAGGGACTCTCAAGAGTCTTCTCCAACACCACCGTTCAAAAGCATCAATTCTTCGGCGCTCAGCTTTCTTCACAGTCCATACATGACCACAGGAAAAACCATAGCCTTGACTAGACGAACCTTTGTTGGCAAAGTAATGTTTCTGCTTTTGAATATGCTATCTAGATTGGTCATAACTTTCCTTCCAAGGAGTAAACATCTTTTAATTTCATGGCTGCAGTCACTATCTGTAGTGATTTTGGAGCCCAGAAAAATAAAGTCTGACACTGTTTCCACATCTATTTCCCATGAAGTTTCTTAATTGAGATCAATTCTCTCCCTTTGCACAGGGCAGGGTCTCAACCTCCAAGGAACCGCCAGGGTCAAAGGTGGTACAGACCCACATAGATCCCCACCCGCTCCTGCTTTCCAACACTATTGTACAATTCGCTGAGCTAAATTAAGATGTCCTTTTTAAAATAGAAACATCTATTTTTCTGTCTCAACGTTTACTTCTTTAACAGAATTTTTCATAGAAATAATTTTTGACTTAGTTCTAGAAATAATCACATCCGCTTATAAATTGTTGGAGGCTTTTTAACTGAAGCATATTGATTTACAGTGTTGTGTTAATTACTGATGTGTAGCAGTGTTGTTTAGTTCTACACACATATATATTCTTTTTTAATATTCTTTTCCATCATGGTTTATCATCGAATACTGAATATAGCACCCTGTGCTATACAGTAGGACCCTGTTGTTTATCCAGTCTGTGTATACAAGCTTACATCTGCTAACCCCAACCTCCCACTCCTTCCCTTCCCCAGACCCCCTCCTCCTCGGCAACCACGTCTGCTCTGTATGTCTGTGAGTCTCTCTCTGTTTCATAGATATGTTCATTGGTATCGTGTTTTAGATTCCACATACAAGTGTTGTCGTATGGTATTAGTCTTTCTCTTTCTGCCTTACTTCACTTAGTGTGATAATCTCTAGTTTTGTCCGTTTGTTGCTACAAATGACATTATTTTATTCTTTTCATGACTGAGTACTATCCCATTGTATATATGCTCCACATCTACCTTATTCATTCATCTGTGGATAGACATTCAAGTTGTTTCCATGTCTTGGCTGTTGTGAACAGTGCTTCTATAAACACAGGGGAGCATGTATCTTTTTGAAGTACAGTTTTGTCCAGATGGGGCTTCACTGGTGCCTCAGACAGTAAAGTGTCTGCCTGCAATGCAGGAGACCAGGGTTCAATTCCTGGGTCAGGAAGATCCCCTGGAGAAGGAAATGGCAATCCACTCCAGCACTCTTGCCTGGAAAATCCCATGGACGGAGGAGCCTGATAGGCTACAGTCCATGGGGTTGCAAAGAGTCGGACACAACTGAGCAATTTCACTTCACTTCACTTCACTTGACTTTGTCCAGATATATGCCCAGGAGTGGGATTACTGAATCATACGGTAATTTTATTTTTACTTTTCTGATGAACCTTCATACTGTTTTCCATAGTGGCTGCACCAACTTATCTTTCCAGCAGCAATGTAGGAGAGTCCCTTTTCTCAACACCGTCTCTAGCATTTGTTACATGTAGACTTTTTGATGATGGTGATACCTCATTGTTGTTTTGATCTGCATTTCTCTAATAATGAACAATGTTGAGCATTTTTTTCATGTGCCTATTGGCTATCTGTATATTTTCTTTGGAGCAGTTTCTATGGAAATATGTCTTCTGCCCATATTTCAGTCTGGCTGGTTGTTCGTTGTTGAGTTGTATGAGCTGTTTGTATGTTTTGGAAATTAAGGCCCTGTCAGTCACATTATTTGCCAACATCTTCTCCCATTCTGTAAGTTGTCTTTTTGTTTTGTTTATGATTTCCTTTGCTGTGCAAAAGCCTGATAGTTTGATTAGGTCCCATTTGTTCATTTCCATTTTTATTTCTATTGCCTTGAGGAACTAACCTAAGAAAACACTGGTACACTTCATTTCAGAATGATCTGCCTATGATCTATTCTAGGAGTTTTATGGTGTCGTGTCTTATGTTTAATCTTTAAGCCATTTTGAGTTTATTTTTTGTGTCTGCTGTGAGCGTGTGTTCTGACTTCATTGGTTTACATATGACTGTCCTGCTTTCCCAGTACCACTTGCTGAAGAAACTGTCTTTTCCATATTGTATATTCTTGCCTCCTTTGTCGAAGTTTAATTAAGCTGTTTACTGAGTGTTGGATAGGATTAGTAACTTGGAACCAGATGCCAGCAGTGGCCTCACAGCCCTTGTTATCATTCACACAACAAGAATAAATCATTGCCTAGACTGTCTTCAACTCAGGAACATATCTGATGCCCTCACAAAAGAAATTATTTTGAAAGTGAAATAAGCAAGTGAGTGACTGTTCTAAATTTGAAAGGTAATACACAGGGAATTCCCTGGTGGTCCAGTCACTGGGACTCAGGGCTTCTAATGCAGGGAGCGTGAGTTCAATCCCAGGTTGGGGACCTAAGATCCCACATGCCCTTTGGTGCGACCAAAAAATTAAAGAAAAACAATAAAATAATATATGTGTAAGCTATATCATTACTATTTTTTAAAAAGAACTAAAAAATAAGAATGTTAAAGTAACAATGATATATGTTAATGTAGAAGTGACTTACAGCATATAGATATTAACAAAAGTGATGTTACTTGAGAAGCATCATTGCTCTCAAAGTCCGTTGGTCATTTCCTCCCAAAGTCCACCCCTAACCCCTTCCCCCAATAGCACCCTTCTGCCCTCCTAACCTTTCCCCATTTCTCCTCTTCTCCACCTACCAGGATCCCCAGACTTCATCTGCCAGGAGGAAACTGAAATTTTCTGGTTCTTAGACATCCAGAGTAATCTACCTGTACCTTAACTCAACCATCTTCTCCCAGGCAAGACAGACACACACGCAAAAAGCAAGCTACTGTCAATGGGCCCATCTTCCCACAACAAGTGCGGATGGAAACAAGAGGGCATGGAGACCTAGGTCAGGCCCTAGTGTTTGCTCTAAGCAGACCGTGGTGGCTCGGGCTGCTGGATGGTCTACTCTGGCTTCCTAAGCTGTGGGTGCCTCTTGGCATCAGGCTTGACATCGTGCTGTAGAGGGTCACACAGGATCACTGTGGCCCCTGCACTGGCAGAGGCAGCAAAGCAGAGTGCAGTCTGAATGCTCTGATCAGGTATGCGCCTTGCGACCTGAGTCACTCTGCGGAAGGGAGAAGGCCCTCTGACTTGTATACGTGAAAGCAGAAGGCATCAGTATTTTTCTTATGATATCTAATAACATGAGGAAGGTGTCCCCGGTGGTTCAGTGATAAAGAATCTGTCTGCCAATGCAGGAGACACAGGTTCAATCCCTGACGCAGGAAGATCCCACATGCCAAGGAGCAACTAAGGCTGTGTGTCACAACTACTGAGCCTGTGCTTTAAAGCCCTGAAGGTGCAGCTACTGAAGCCTGTGCCCCCTAGAGTCTGTGCCCCAAAACAGGAGAAGTTACCATGATAAGCCGCTGCACACTGCAACCAGAGATAGCCCCCACTTGCCACAACTAGAGGAAAGCTCGTGCAGCAGTGAAGACCCAGCACAGCCAAAATAAACACCTAAAATTATTTTTTTGAGAAAAGAATAACATGAGAAGAAAATAAAATAATGACACAAAAGAAGTGAAACAGGATGAACCAACAAGATAAAAGAGCAATTGCTTTTTGGTAGGGAATTAAAAACATTAGAAAGGTACACGAGCCCTATGGAGTAGAAGGTACTGGGCAGTATGGATGGGAGGGAAAGCTACTCTGGAAAGAGGAAAAGTCCCAGGACTGAGGAGCAGAAGCAGAAAGCCTGGATAGTTGCCAGTTTGGGCGGGGAAGGAAGTGGCAGAAGGGGGAGCAAGGCCAGAGGGGAGCCTGGAAAGACCAGGAATGACTTGCATTCTTGTGATCACGAAGGTGAGGTCAGCCGGGAGCAGACACAGTGGGAGTTTGACTCAGTGAAACATCATGAGTCAGAATCTAAACTGGACCTGGCGAGGGGCCCCTCTCATTATGTAGATGGGCTGTCACGAGGGGAACCACAGAAGTCCAGGTAAACAGTAATCACAGGCAGGGCTCGGCCAGGCCTGGTTAATCCCACCAGGGGGCCCGTCTGGAGAGAAGTTCAGTGGTCACCTGTCCCTCAGGTGAACAAGGGGGAGGACGAATGGGACTTCTTTTCCCTAACTGAGGTATAGCTGATTTACAATGTTGTTAGTTTCAGGTGTACAGCAGTAATCCGGGCATACATATTCTTATTCTTGGATTGTTTTCTATTATAGGTTCTTACAAGGTATTGATTATAGTTCCCTACGCTATATTTGCTTATTTATGTTGGTTTTTTTTATGTTTACAATTTTTTTAATTTACTTATTTTTAATTGCAGGATTATTGCTTTACAGAATTTTGTTGTTTTCTGTCAAACCCCAATAAGAATCAGTGATATATATACATATATCCCCTCCCTTTTGAATCTCCCTCCCATCTCCCACCCCATCCCACCCCTCTAGGTTGATACAGAGCCCCTGTTTGAGTTTCCTGAGCCACACAGCAAATTTATATTGGCTATCTATTTCACATATGGTAATGTAAGCTTCCATGTTACTCTTTCCATACATTTCACCCTCTTCTCACCTCTCCCCATGTTCGTAAGTTTATTCTCTATGTCTGTTTCTCCACTGCTATCCTGCAAGTAAATTCTTCAGTACCATTTTTCTAGATTCTATATATATGCGTTAGAATACGATATTTATCTTTCTCTTTCTGACTCACTTCACTCTGTATAATAGGTTCTAGGTTCATCCACCTCATCAGAACTGACTCAAATGCGTTCCTTTTTATGGATGAGTAATATTCCGTTGTGTATATGCTTATCTATGTTATACAGAGTACTGTGTATCTGTGAATCCTTAATTTATCTTCCCCTCGAGGATGTGGCTTATTGAAGTTGTGTGCTTCAGAGAACCGCTGGGCTCCACTCATTGGCTCTTTGCGGAGCTGTGAGCTTCAGGGATATATGTGCCTGTGGTTCCACCTGCTCTCACCATCTCAGGGGAAATTGGCTAAGGCCGCAGTGCACGCTCCGGGAACCCAGGGGAAGTTGTCAGGGATCCAAAGCAGTGCAGGCAGCCACAGCCCTCCCTCTGTCCCTGCAAGGGAAGAGCTGACCCCAGGACATCTCCCTAGACAGTGGAAGCAGCTGCAAATGACATCATCTTTTTAGTCACATCCTCTTCCTTACAGTTACAGGTCCAGCCCAATCCAGTCTCTCCTTGTAGCCTTGATACGACATTCCAGAAATTCTCTGAACTCCGTGTTCTCTTGTTGAGATGTTCTCTGTAAGGCACTCCAGTTCCTTCAAGTGGAGGTGAAATTGCCTTTCTTGAGCAGGAAAATCTTCTCACTGTTTTTCCTAAATTAGAAAAGTATTTACACCTCATTTAGGGTAGGACAGGCAATCCCACAAAGCAAAGCAATTTTCTACTAAATGTTATTTACCATTTTCAGTGAGAATTCTGACGTGCTTGGATAAGCACAATTTAAATTTATTCAGAGACCACATTTAACGCTAAGCAAATTGAAAACATCTAAAAAGATCTCTTGAATATTCCTCTCTTCTGTCAACATGTTCCACCTGGCACAGCAACCATTCACACTCGATTTTGTGTAACTCACAGATTCAGAGCACGCTCGGCAGTCGTTGGGATCTGCTGCTTCTCTGCACATCAGCACCAGCATCGAGTGGTCAGGATTCTCTGCACACCCACGTTCAAGATGTGTTACAAAGAGCATTTGTGCCCAGCCTCCTAATAGGTAGGGAGAGTGCGGTTTTGAAAGCATACAAAAAATTAACTTTTGTGGCAGAAAACCCCAGTTCCACATTAACAAGCCATTATTCCAGATGAAATGACCAGTCCCCATGGAAAGCAGTGACCTCAGCCTTGGGAAATGAAGTTAAAGCAGCGATAAGAGAAGCACATGTGGTCTGGGTGACAGAAGGTCCTGCACCCAGCCTTCCTGCAGACGCCCTGCTGGTCACTGGGGGCCGCCCTCACATGGAGAGCAGACAGGCCACACCTCTGACCCCAGCAAACACGTGCGGTGTTCACACACAGCGCTGTCCAGTTTAACCTTCAAGTTCAAATGCTTCCTTTCAAGGAAGGAAAAGAGAAAGCTGTTTTTCTTTTCTTTAAAACATGAACATCAGTACGTACATGTAAAAGAATATTTGAGACAAAGAAGAAAACTATACGTAACCTCGATTGAGGTACAGTCTTCCAAAGTTTTAAATTCTTTGTGTACCTTCTCATTTGCTTACTTGCCGGACACAAAGGGATACATTATTCATAAGGCCATCAGCAGTCCTTTCCTGCCTTCTGATTCTGAACAGCTGAGTGTAGAATAAGCAGTTTCGATGTACTCCTTTTTAAACCCCAGAGTGCAGACATTACAGGCATGCTCACTTCCGTTTGAAGCACCGCAGGATGCAGCCCTCAGCTGTCCAATGTTCAAGGATGGATGGACCAACTAACAACCAAGTCAGTTTGCATTTAACATTTTTCTAGACTAAAAGCAGCTTGTAAGGGTGCATCTATATCTACTTTTTAAAATTAAAGAAATAAAAGGGGGAATTCCCTAATGGTCCAGTGGTCAGGACTCCACACTTTCACTGCCAAGGGCACAGGTTTGATCCCTGGTCAGAGAACTAAGATACTGCAAGCCAGAAGGAAGGAAAGAAAGGAAGGAAGGAAGGAAAGAAAGAGAGAGAAGAAAGAAAAGAAAAAAAGGGGGTCAATTTGAAGTGTATGTGAGTGTGCGTGTGTGTGTGTATGTTCGGTTGTGTCCGACTCTTTGCAACCCTATGGATTGTAGCCGACCAGGCTCATCTGTCCATGGGATTTTCCAAGTAAGAACACTGGAGCAGGTTGACATTTTCCACTCCACAATTTCCAGGGGATCTTCCCAACCCAGGGATGGAACCCATGTCTCTTGAGTCTCCTGCATTGGCAGGTGGGTTCTGTATAATACAGTATAAAATTGCGGGTTTGGGCCGAGACCCTAAGATGAGAAGGAACACAGGCCAACTTGAGGTTCAAGACAAAGATGCTGACCTGTAGGGTTGGTGGTGAGAAACTGTCACCCTTTCCCCAGCAGCATGCTTCCCACCTGCTAGAGAAGAGACACCTTAATGATATCAAGTTTGAGTTTAGAAAATTACAGGCCACTGGAAATACTCATTTCTGTATTGAGACAACTTGCATGACTAAAGTGACTTCCAAAAGTCAGAACACTGCTCGGCTGCCCCAGCTTTTACCCAGGCACAGAGAAAAGCTAGTTCCACTGGAGAAATTTAAAAGAACAATGACAGATAAAGTTATTTCATGATGGCAGTTCATGAGTCATATGTTCTTTGCATGATTCATGTAACTGGTAACACAAGTTACAAGTGTTCAGAAAACTTGGCTGTCTTTTGAAATACCTCTCTTATTTTTAAATATAGGTTATTTTTTTAGATTATAAAAGTGAACTCTTGAGAATTTAGAAAATACACAAAAATGTTTAAAAGAAAAAACTTTAAAATACCTTCATTATCCTATCCCTATTTCTTAAAGTCTGAATAGAAAGTGCCCTTTCTCAGTGAAAAAAAAAATGGCATTCAAATGCTCCAACTATTATCTTTAATGGTGTGATTATAGGTTTTTCCCCCTCTGTGTTGCCTGTTTGCAGAAGCGGAGGGCTGTAATTTTGTCTCCCCAGCTCATCGCCCCCAGCATCTCAACCACCTGTCCGCACTTTCCGAGAATCAGCCTCCCCATCTGTGAATCTAGTTACGGCCGCCGGGCTCCTTGGTGATGCTGTGTCCTCTGTGCCTCTTTGTGGTCTAAAGATGGAGCCCCAAGGAGCCAAGAAAGTCAAGGGCATCCCTGTGAATTTGGCAACAGAACAAAGAGATGTAAGTTTATACTCTTTCTTTCTGGGAGCAGCAGATAACAGCCCCTTCCTGCCCTGGGGACTGGGAACAGAGCGAGATAAGAGATAAGCCCTGAAATCAACACCCAGAGTGGGGCCTAGGTGAGGTGGGAGGGGCCTGACAGACTTGGAGACCTCCCCAAGGTCCACATGGCCTTTCTGAGTTTCCCTGTGACTGGCCCACATCCTAAAACTAAATTCGTCTTGTTTACCAAAGCTGGTCAGTTCTGTCATCTGAAAGTCAGTACAATAGTTAATATCTTTACATTGTCTTTAATAACTCGTCATTTCCTTTTCTGAAAAGAAGCACATACCCTTGGGCTTCCCAGGGGGCGCTAGTGGTGAAGAACCCGCCTGCCAATGCAGGAGACACAGAAGACAGGGGTTTGATCCCTGGATCGGGAAGATCCCCTGGAGGAGGGCATGGCAACCCTCTCCAGTATTCTTGCCTGGAGAATCCCACAGACAGAGGAGCCTGGCGGGCCACGGTCTGTGAGGTTGCAGAGTCAGACACAACTGAAGCAACTAGCACACAGGCAGGCACGCACACTTGCTTAGGAAACTTTTCCAAGGACCTGGGACTGTCCTTATTTACATGTGGGATCTGCATCCACTCTTAGAGGCGCAGAAAAAGCACACTGGTGATTCCATTCTGCACCCATGTGTGTGCATTTTATCTGTGCTTAAAATAAAAGTAAAATAACAGTACTGTATTTTAAAAGGGAAGAAGAATCACAAAAATGACAGCTGAGAGGCTCTGTGTGTGCATGTGTGTATGCATTCATGTGTGCATGTGTGTGTGCTTGTGCATACATCCATATGTGTATGTGTGTACACATGTGATTGTGTGTACATGTGTGTGCATCTGTGGCTGTGTGTGTGTGTGTGCGTGTGTGTGCTTTGGTGTAACTTGTGTACCTGTGTGGTTATGTGTACATGTGTGTGCATCTGTGGCTGTGTATGTGTGTGTGTGCATGTGTGTGCTTTGGTGTAACCTGTGTACCTGTGTGGTTATGTGTACATGTGTGTGCATCTGTGGCTGTGTATGTGTGTGTGTGCATGTGTGTGCTTTGGTGTAACCTGTGTACCTGTGTGGTTATGTGTACATGTGTGTGCATCTGTGGCTGTGTATGTGTGTGTGTGCATGTGTGTGCTTTGGTGTAACCTGTATACCTGTGTGGTTATGTGTACATGTGTGTGCATCTGTGGCTGTGTATGTGTGTGTGTGCATGTGTGTGCTTTGGTGTAACCTGTGTACCTGTGTGGTTATGTGTACATGTGTGTGCATCTGTGGCTGTGTATGTGTGTGTGTGCATGTGTGTGCTTTGGTGTAACCTGTATACCTGTGTGGTTATGTGTACATGTGTGTGCATCTGTGGCTGTGTATGTGTGTGTGTGCATGTGTGTGCTTTGGTGTAACCTGTATACCTGTGTGGTTATGTGTACATGTGTGTGCATCTGTGGCTGTGTATGTGTGTGTGTGCATGTGTGTGCTTTGGTGTAACCTGTATACCTGTGTGGTTATGTGTACATGTGTGTGCATCTGTGGCTGTGTATGTGTGTGTGTGCATGTGTGTGCTTTGGTGTAACCTGTATACCTGTGTGGTTATGTGTACATGTGTGTGCATCTGTGGCTGTGTATGTGTGTGTGTGCATGTGTGTGCTTTGGTGTAACCTGTGTACCTGTGTGGTTATGTGTACATGTGTGTGCATCTGTGGCTGTGTATGTGTGTGTGTGCATGTGTGTGCTTTGGTGTAACCTGTGTACACATGTGATTGTGTGTACATGTGTGTGCATCTGTGGCTGTGTGTGTGTGTGTGCATGTGTGTGCTTTGGTGTAACCTGTGTACCTGTGTGGTTATGTGTACATGTGTGTGCATCTGTGGCTGTGTGTGTATGTGCGTGTGTGTGCTTTGGTGTAACCTGTGTACATGTGTTTTCTGTGCATGTGTAAATATGCATAATGATATGTGGTTTCTGTACTGTGTGACTGTGTGTGCATGTGTGATGTCATGCATGTGTGTGATTTGTGTACATGTGTGGTTGTGCACATGTGTTGCCTCTGTGTACATGTGTATGGTTGTGTTTACATGTGTGTTGCATTGTGCACATTGTGTACATGTGTGTAATTGTGTGAGGAGCTCAGTCCTACTCCCTGGTGATGGTTAAAGTCATCACCAACTTCTTTTATGTCTAGTGGTGTCCAGCTTTGGGGGTAGGCTTCTGGAGCCATGTCCTTTCCATGTCCATTTGCCAGCCAAGAGGAGAGGGGATGTGAAGTGTGGTCCAGCCCAGAGGGCCATGCTCTGCTGGCCTTGTCTGGTCCTTACACCTGAATCTCTGTGGGTTGCTCACTTCCCAGGCTGCCTGCCTTCCCCCTGGGTCTGGGGGTCCCTCCTCATGGGCATTTCCACTGGATCAGGGGGAGGGTCCACAGGGCCCACCCTGCACACATGACCCTCCTCACCACCAGCTGCAGCTCTTGTTACACCAACTGGACATTGGACCCAGCTGGGTGGGTCAGGTGCCCTCTTTTGGAGACTCCAGATAAGCTGGTTTTAGGCACAGGAGCTGAGAGTACCACCCAGAATCAAGCTGCTGAGACCACCTGTGACATGTGCACCTCACATCAGAGAAAAACACCTGCCTGTTGACACAGAGAATGAAGCAGCTGAGCCAAAAACATGGAGAAGAGCCTGTGGGCCCCACAGAGCAGGGCTTTCCAGAATGAGAGGACCAGGAATGTGCTGCCTCACCGGTGAATTTAAACAGCAACAACTTCCAAGCTCCTCTCTGGGTTCTGATTTTGAGCTAAGCCTCACCTTTTGGAAACATCTTCTTCCAGCTGAAATCTGCCTTTGGGCTCCCATCTGAGACACCAAGCCCAGAATGCTGTCCTGGGCACCCCCGCGTCACCAAGGCCACCTGCACAGACTCGGAAGTCACCCTGTGGGTCTCAGTTTCTGAATCTGGGGGCCTTGAATGTGCTGTCCTGGTTCGAATTTTTACTTTCTCAAGGAAAAATAGAGGATAGATTTTGGACAGAGGAGTGTAAGAAGGTTCAAGAGATTTCAGGGTTGAGCAAGTAAATAGACATGACCACCAGGTGGCAGCAGCCCACACAGACTCTGCTTGGACAGGTCTGCACCGGGGAGTCCCTGGGGTTGGGACCACCCTGAGGCTCCTGTGCAGGAGACCACAACTCGGAAGACGAGGAGGGCAAGGAAACTCCACCAGGGAGACAGGGTTTACATGGTAGGTGACATTTCCAGGCAGAGAACTCCAAAGGGTACAGCAGCCTGCGGTCTTTATATAGCTGCTGGAAGCTTTATCTTATCTCTAGTGAGAAGATGTTAAGCACAGTTTCTCAGGGTATGCAAAGCAAGTATGTTCTAAATGGCTAAAAATCTGCTTACTGGGGCTATGTTTAAAACAACTGGATGTATAAACATTTGAGTTTGGTTCCAGCAGGTTTCTGAGCTAACACGTCTCAGCTGCTGTGAAGAAATGAACAAGCTAGGGCCAACATACCAAGGCCTCCTGTGGCTCAGTCCTGTAACAAGGAGGCAGGGCATTCTGCAAAGAAGAAAGAAGGTTGGTGAGTCATACACATTTCATTCTTTTAAAAAGAAAGCCAGTAATTAGTGAAAAACAAAGTATTATGGAGCTTCTAATTAAATGACGGAAGGAATTCTGATTCCGCAAACTCCCTGGGTGGAGCTGAACTGCACTATCAACCAACTTTGTCGTTCAGTCATGTCTGACTCTTTGTAACCCCATGGGCTGCTGCACGCCAGGCTTCTCTGTCCATTACCATCTCCCAGAGTTTGCTCAAACTCATGTCCATCGAGTCGTGATGCTGTCCAACCATCTCATCCTCTGTTGCCCCCTTCTTCTATCATCTATATTTATCTCCTTTGAAGAAAAAAGACTTACATTTAAATCATTTGACCCAAAGAGGGTTCCTTTGAAACTCTATACAGGAGTTTCTTTAAAAGCATCATGTGTGTGAACACATTTCTTTTCATAATTCAGAGTGTTAGATTTTGATGTAGACTGCACTGTGTCAGTTACTTCCCAGATGTCTAGATTTCCCATTTTTTTGTCAGGAAGGAATATGACACCATCACCCCCACAGATATGCATTCCGAGGGACACTTGCTTAGGCATCGTAATTTGCAGTGATATGTTATTAAATAATAAAATGGAAATAAATATTGTTTTCTTGAGCCATTTCACAAAAGTGAGAATATTCAAGTCCAGTGAAAGATAACATCCAAAATTTCACCTGAAAATATTGACATGTGGAAAAAATGGACATACTGATACAACATAATCAAATATGCAGACAGCGTGTCATTAAGAGGGCTTGAGGTGACCTGCAGAAATCCAACAGGGGCAGAACTTAAGGATAAAAATGCACTCTGACTTCCTTCCTCTGATCACCTCCTGTTGCCTCAAATGGCCCCAACCCACCAGGAAGGGAGCAGGGGGTAAGGGGTGGGGGAGGAGGGGCTGACACATGGCCCCGACAGGTCACCTCCCAGGCATAGCAGGGAGGGTTGGAGAGGGCTCTGGGAACGTCTGCCCAGCGACTGGTGTGGCCGTCTTGTCCAGGATCATGGCCCCCAGATCTCACACACCAGCAGGCCCACGGCAGGTGCTCGACCTAAGTGTTCTGAATAAGTGGGTCGATCTATCTGCTCTGTAGTGTGTCTCTTCTTCCAAAATTCCCAACCTGCTCACTGGTCCCAGAACACATGCTGAGTTAGCACTTCCATCTCCGCATCTTGTCGGGGCGTTACTGTCCACTCAGGCTGTTCTTTTCCATCTCACTGTGGGGTCAGAGTTAGGGGTCCCAGCCAGGAGCCTGGGACGGCAAGAGGGGAAGCCTGAAACAGAAGGAAGGCGGGCAGTCATGCAGGCTGGGCCTTTTCAGAGGATGGGCTGGCCAGGGTGGGTCTCAGACAGACAGGACACAGGTGTGGAAGGAGGCTGACCATGTGCTTTGAGTCTGAGGCTGAAACTTATCGGTTGGGGAGTAACCCAACATCCATTCTTCCCTTCTTCTTTGCTGGCAAAGCCCCAATTTCATCTGGGTGTCCAGCGCTCCCCTAGAGATTCATGGAGACTGACCGTGTGCCTCACTGGTGGACCTATTTTTGGCATCAGGACTGGCATTAGAATGGGCATGTGACCTCATTCCAGCCAGAGAGAGTTGAGTTGAGCCCTGCATCCCTGGGACCACACCCTCCCATTGCTTCCAGGATTTTGGTCTATCAGTTATTCCCACAATAAATTTCACACTCTTTCTTGTCAAAATCTTTTACAGAATTCCCAAATATGAAACAGATTCTTTTTAGTGTATACATATTTTATACATTCATATTTAAATTATTGAGTCATCGTAATTGAGTAAAGAAGAGGAAAAGCTTACTTCGAGGTTGGTTATAAAATTGTGGGCTTCCCTGGTGTCTCAGACAGTAAAGAATCTGCCTGCCAATGCAGAAGTTGCAGGAGCTGTGGGTTTGATCTCTGGCTCAGGAAGATCCCCTGAAGGAGGAAATGGCAACCCACTCCAGTATTCTTGCCTGGAGAATCCCATGGATAGAGGATCTTGGCAGGTTACAGTCCATGGGGTTGCAAAGAGTCAGACATGACTGAGCAAGTAACACTATAAATTATAAAATTGCAGCTCTGGTATTTCTGCAGCTACAGACTTATTGTAAGTCATGAAGCTTAAGCCTCAAGGCCCTTCATCTGCAGGCTGATCTCTTCCTTGAGTCTTTTCTTAAAGCACATTTTAACCAGATGCTCTATTTTCCTGAAGATTTCCCTGCGTGTCTCTTTGGCCAGAGATTGGTCATATGTCATTGTGGTGCTGGAGAAGACTCTTGAGAGTCCCTTGGACTGCAAGAAGACCCAACCAGTCCATCCTAAAGGAAATCAGTCCTGAATATTCATTGGAAGGACTGATGTTGAAGCTGAAACTCCAATACTTTGGCCTCCTGAAGCAAAGAGCTGACTCATTTGAAAAGACCCTGATGCTGGGAAAGACTGAAAATGGGAGGAGAAGGGGATGACAGAGGATGAGATGGTTGGATGGCATCACCAACTCAATGGACATGAATTTGAGTAAACTCCAGGAGTTGGTGATAGACAGGGAGGCCTGGCATACTGCAGTCCCTGGGGTGGCAAAGAGTCGGACACAACTGAGTAACTGAACTGAACTGAACTGACAAGGAGAATAGAATCTGAGTGAGTGACTCAGACAAACCAACATTCCCCCCAGATCCTGACGCTTGGATAAACTCTACCCGGAACAGATGGATTCACAAAACAACGTGAGTCCATGGACAAAAATCCATGTTCAGTTAATGGAGAAGAACAACGCAATCTGATTCCCACCCTCACTGTGATGAAAGCTTTTCAAAACAGCCCCTTCAGTGTGGTTCTGATAAGCAGGAACTTTGGTTACCTCAATTTAGTTAAATAGCTCCAGTTATTAAATAGCTCCAGTTATTATTAAATAACTCCAACATCAACAGTTCAAGTTTCTATGACCATGGTATATTAACTACGAGTGATTGCAAAATGCACAAACTTCACAGCTGGCTCTTCAGGGTGCTACATAAGCACCAGGTATGCGCAGTAACCAGTGACCATCATGTCTGCTGTGGCCACTCTGAGGAACAGGGATGGATTGCCCCAGAGCGTGGTTTGGATGTCAAGATCAGTGACGCCATGCACACACCAAGAAGGCATGCTTGACGTTGACATAATCAGAGCATTCCAGGGAGTACAGGGTGGGTCTTCTAAGCTATATAGTTTGAAAATGACTTGAGAGCAGGGGGAAGGAGGTGGGTTCAGGGTTTGCTGTGCTGGGGTAGGGGTCAGGGACAGTGGCTAGGGTGACATTTCCTGCACATGGCAGGGGCTTGCATGGTTTGAATCTCCCACCAGCTCCACAAGAGGGAGGGCCCAGACTTTCTTATCACTTGCCCGGACATGGAGCACGAGGGCAGGAGGCAGGGGTGAGGCTTAAAAGATGTCAGTAGTCAAACATCAAAAACTGGAGTCAGAGCCTCCTTTACGATGTCACTTCTTTCAGAGTCTGTTGGTGACTGGTCGCTGTGGGGTTACTCAGTGCCCCACACTGACTCAATGGACATGAGTTTGAGCAAACTCCAGGAGATGGTGAAGGCCAGGGAAGCCTGGCGTGCTGCAGTCCGCAGGGTCATCAAGTTGGACACGACTTAGAGGCTGAATAACAATGATGACAACCTTCCTTTGACAGCAGAGTGTGTCATTGTATCGCCTCCTTGTCTCCCACGCTAAACCCACATGACATTTCACAAAAACAGGTAGTCGAAAGAGGAAACCAGTCACCAAAAAGGAAGGTGCATATCAAAGAAATAAAAAGTGATCATATGGGAAGTGAAACTGAATCTGTGTGAGTGGAGGTAGAGAAGAAATGGCTGAAGGGGCTGAGGTAAGGGATAGACTGGGAGTCTGGGATTAGCAGATGTGAACTGTTACATATCGCATGGATAAACACCAAGGGCCTACTGCACAGCACAGGGAACCCCAATATCTTGTGATAAACCATTATGGAAAAGAATATGAAAAGGAATGTAATACATGTGTAACTGAGTCATCTTGCTGTGCAGCAGAAGTTACCACAACATTGTAAATCAACTTTACTTTAATAAAATAAATCTAAAAAGAAACAGCTGACTCTGGGATGAGTGACCCTGCCGCCTTTCAAGAAGTTTCAGACACGCTGACAGAGGAGCTCAGGGAAGACTGGTTTATTGACACAACAGAGGAAAATGGTTGTGATGAAAAAGATGAAGCCATCCCAGAGGAAGTAACGCCAGCAAAAAAATGTAACATTTAATGAACTGTTGGAGATAATTCATAACATTGAGCATGCAAAGAACAAAATACTGGAAGCTGATCCAAGCTTTGGAAGGATTGCAACAATTCACCACACCATGGAAAGATGTCCACGGCTTATCCTGAGTCTCATGACAAGAAGATGAGCACTGTTCAAGCTATTCTTGATAAGGTTTCTACAAAGACACAAAGCACTTTATCAACATTTCTGATGTGTTCAATGACACTGTCCTAAATAACACTAGTTTTATTATTTCTTTCATTTCTTTATACTGATAACTGATGATGTTTTTCATATCCCAAGAAAAAATGTGTGAAGGTCGTGGAACAATCCTAATTTTCCCATTCATTATGAAGATCATTTCAAACTGTTTGAATCTGCACAATCATTCTCACGGTACCTCAATGCCACAAAAGTCGCGGCATGACTGTACTACTGTGACACGGCTGGTCTGCAGGATTTGACTCTCGTGATCAGTCCTACCTTCGTAAACCACAGTGCTTCCTGCGTTTCCAGGACCCACTATCTCGAGTCCTCCTGTCCCCGCCTTCCCCAGGTTCTTCGGCTTCTCTTCTTTGCCTGTCTTTTGGGGATTGGTGACCCACTTTCTATGCCCTTCCAGTTCTGGTCCTTTGTCAAAGTTATAGCTTCTCTGGTCTTAGGTGGTGATGATGGCGCTAAACTGGTAGTGAAGGAAGGGGGATCTTATAAAATGATAGGGAGGAATTTCCAGGGGAAAAGCAGGTGGGCAGGGTATCCCCTTTATTTCACAATCTGCATTTAGGACAGCCTACAGAGCCCGCTAATTATATCAATAGGAAATGTCCTTCATTCTTTTACAAACAGCTACTGAATTGTACTATGTATCTGGTTCTACAGGCTGGAACATTATGTAATAACAGATAGTGCAAAGCAACACTAAGGATTTTATCTAGGCCCTCTGGGCGGGCTACCCAACTCCCTGCCACTTAACCCATTAACTATCCCAGTGGAGGACATATTACAGAGTTGCTTCGTGAGGAAGATACTATATTACAGGCAAGAGGGTCTTTGGCTACACAACCCACACCACAAAATGTTGCCTATTGGGACAGGAAGTGCTACAAATCAGGATAGACCAAAGTAAAAATCTTGAGATTACCTCTGCAGATGTGTCTTGCTTTGCGAAACTGGAATATCTCTAGAAAGCCTTGAGTAAACCAGGTTCTTTAATTCCTTACATTAGTGGAGTAAGTTACTGTTTGTAACAAACGCTGCATAGGTTGTCAGCAGGTGTTTTCCTGACAAGGCTGAATACTAAGAGGAGTCACTCTCATTCCTACAGAAGGGGAGAGAAATCTACAGCTCAGAAAGGCTCATTGACTGTTAGGTGATGGAGCCATGCTTAAAATAACAGATCTGGTCATATTTTAAACATCCTAAGTGAAAGTATGTTAGTTTGCTCAGCCTGTCAGACTCTTTGTGACCCCATGGACTGTGGCCTGTCAGGCTCCTCTGTCCATGGGATTATCGTGGCAAGAATACCGAAAAGACTTCTATTGTGATTGCTTTTGGAGAGCTAAGAATTCTCTCATACGTGTGAGCTTCCAGTTTACCCTGTGGGCAATGCTGCACTTTCACAAATCAGGTTAGTAGAGTAATACCCACATGGACTAAGCTGGTACTAAACCTAGTTCTAAATAAAGCTGAAATTTGGTGAGTTACACGATCATGCTGGGCGAATGTGCCAGCTCCTATCATGTTTAGAACCCTGTGTTCTGAGGTGCTCAAGTTCACGCTGAGGAATTTGCTAAACAGATCCCTGGCGAGGGATCAGAGCAGTGATTTTCTGAATCCTTAAATCCTTCCAAACAGAAGTGGCCAAACACACAGCCCGAGCTCAGAGTCCCTAAACTTCTGGAGTGTCAGTCTTGGAGTTCCTTACTACTGTTTGAACTCACGGGCTTCCCCAAAGGAGTAGCCTATTTATTTTATTTACGAGTTAAACGGACTGAAAACGTATGCACTTTGCATTAGGCAGAAATCAGGACTAAAAATAACTGATTTCGGCGAGTTTCCTATGGAAAATATCAGACGTGGTCAGTCTGCCTTCCAAGAGGGGTGGGTGGGTCCGGGCCTGAGCCGGGGCGGGGGTGCAGGGGACACCCCCAGGGGGCGGGGGTCGACGCGGGGGCCGGTCGGGGACGGTCAGTGCGAGTTTGCAGCGGTGATGTGGGGCAGGGTGGGGAGGGGGACTATCTCAGAGTGCATGCAACAGGTTTGGGGGAGACGGCTATCGCACGGGCCTAGTGTTTGTGGGCTGCGCTCAATGACAGCAGAGACAGGAGGAGGGAAGAAGGAAAAGAGGGGATGCGGATGGAGGGGAAGCAGAAGGTGAAAGTCGCAGAAAGAAAGGCAAGGGGGCCAGAAGGCAGCGGAGGCCAAGCAGGGAGCGCGAGCAGGCAGCGGGAGGCGCGCGCGGGCGGTCCTCCGGCCGGCAGGGGGCGCGCTCGGGGGTCTCCGCCCCGCCCCGCCGCCCGCCCACCTGCGCCTGCGCCGTCGCGCCGCCTCGCCCGGGATGCTGCTGCCGCTGCTGCGGAGTAGCTGCTTCCCTTCCTCCTCCCCCGGCGGCGGCGGCGGCAGCGGTAGGGGCGGCGGCGGCGGGGCGGACGCTGGGGGCCGGCCGGCGGCGCAGCTGCAGCGCGGAGCCCACGGCCCGCTGGGGCCGCTCGAGCGCGCGCTCGCCCAGCCCGGGGCCGAGCCGCGGCGCTTGGCGGAGGCCGAGGGGGCGCGGGGGCTCGGGGGGCCGCATGCGTGCATGGATCCGGGCGCCGCGCTGCACAGGCGGCCCGCGGGCGGCGGCGGGTTGGGCGCGGGCTCCCCGGCGCTGTCGGGCGGCCAGGCCCGCCGGCGCAAGCAGCCCCCCAGGCCGGCCGACTTCAAGCTGCAGGTCATCATCATCGGCTCCCGCGGCGTGGGCAAGACCAGCCTGATGGAGCGCTTCACCGACGACACTTTCTGCGAGGCCTGCAAGTCCACCGTGGGTAAGGCGGGCCGGGGGCGGCCCCGGGGGGCCCCTGCATCCCCGGACCGACGGAGCCCCCGCCCTGGCCGTCTCGAGGCCGGGGATGCACGGGGCCCGTCCGGCCGGGGACGGTGTGAGCATGTCTCCACGGGAGCACCCGCCCCCCCCCCCCCCCCCCCCCCCCCCCGCCCAACTCATCAGGAAGAGGAGCGGGGGCAGGCGGGCAGCGTGGTGGACACGAGCTTGTGCCCTGGCTGGCTGGCCGGAGTGGTCCCCTCTGGAGAATTTTGATGCCTTAGTTTTGCCTTCCTAGGAGGAGGGGCCTTTCCACTGTCCGCGCGACTTGTTTTTCTAATTTTGAACTCAATTTTATGTTGTGCTGAAATAATGGGAATTTTAAATCCCTTGTGGAGGAGAGTCTGTGGTTAATATTCGGAGTAAGACTAAGAAGTTTCGTCTTTTAACTATAAATGTGGGCAGAAGGACTTCAGCTGTGTTTTTCTGTGACTTCAAATAACCTAGGGGACCCGCAAGTGGGAAGGGCAACCCCCCTGCCCCGCCCCCCGCACTGCCAGGTGGGTGAAGGGGGCAGCCAGGTAACTACAGGAACCCCCTGGGCCTGGAAGTGGCCTGTCCTCAAAATGTAAAATTGAAACTGCAGGGAAGTTTTCTGATGGAGTCACATGTATAGGCCTTGGCTTTGAGGTCTGTCTGGGCACTGTGTAACAGTAGTTTCTCTGGAAAACCCCTTAAAAGCTGTCAAAGATAGGGAACCGCGCAGATGAGATAGTTGTTTGAGGGGAAGATCAGTCACCTTCAGTAATGGGTAGGTGGGGGGGAGGATTCCCCTCGGGGAGGTCCAAGAAATAATACATAGTATATAAACATGAAATTCAGAACTGAAACATTCATTCCACACACCACTTGTGTATTTAGATAGTTCCAAGGTGATACAATTTGGAGATTAATTGGCCTTGTTGTCCTGTTACAGAAGACCCCTCCATTTGAAATGGCTTATTGAAAGATTAATCTTACACTTCTCATGTTGTCATTTTGTTTGTGAGAACTTGTTTCCTTTCATACTTTTTAATAATAGACCATTTTGGATGTATTTGTGCTCTCTGTACCGTTTGTTGTTAAGATCTTGGCCTTGAAACCATGAGATTAAAGTTCAGTAGTGTAGCTTAGACCTGTTTCAAATATCCACTTTTGGATCATATAAAGTACGTGAAGTTATTCAACCATCAAAAGAGGGTTTGTGCTGTTAATTTTAGTACCTGGCATAAGTAAAATAGAACTAAAAGTAATTCAGAATTATCCATCTTTTATGGCTCAATACTTAAAAATATACAAAAATAAAGAATAACACAGTTGTACTATGTGATGTAGAGGAAACCAGCACAGGCCTTCTGGGTGGATAATAGGGTTTGGTGGATGGAGAGTGAGACGGAGGGTGAAGATGTGCTGTAAAGCAGGGCAGAGGGGAGGTGGGGAGGGGTTTCCTAAGCTGGGGCCATGTGCAGCAGCACCCCCACATCATTAGGGGACTTTGGGTGAATGCTTTAAGTCCTGGGCTGCCATGAAGCATGGAGGGTGGGCCTTCTGTATCAGCTGGAGCCATAAAGTGCCCTGGGTACGGCCCTGGCAGGGAGGCAGTTTCTTCGGGCACTTGGGAATTAGGAGGGGCCCAGGCAGTCAGTTTCTTTGTGCCCGTAACAAACAAACATAAATGCACATGTATACACGCCTCCCCACACCCCTGCCGCTGGGGTCCCTTGTGCCCTTTGACTTTATCTCACTTGTTTTTGTTTCCTCCATACAGAGCCTATAGTCCTTGGCTTGATAAGTGTTTATTTGTGGGAAGTTCAGAACAGGATGACAACTTCTGGTCTGACCCAGACTGTGAGAACACTTTGAGAAAGTCAACTAAACCCCCTTCTATCTCTGCCTCTGAGTCGCTTTTCCCTCCCACGGATCAGATCACTTATCGAGCACCTACTGTGCGCGGGCGCTGTGCTACCCATGGGGGCCTCAGTGGTGAGGAGGACAGCCTCTGTCCAGATTGAGGGGTGGGGAAGAGGGGTCCTGGGGATGCCCAAGGGCGACTAGGGCAACGTGGAGATGTGTGCAGACCATCTGGGGAGCGCAGGGAAAGCCCCCTAGTCTGGGTGGAGTGGGGGCTGGTCAAGGCCTTCCTCCACGCTGGAATGTTGTAGAGATAAGTTCATTCCTTGAGTTCCTTAGAAAAGCAAGTGAACGTGCGGCACTGGGTGAGGTGTAGCTGATGTTGCCTCACCTGAATGCCCCCACCTGAGCAGGTGGCTCACAGGGTCCTTCTGGGCGCACTGTTGAGTCTCATCTCCACAGACTCCGCACAGATCCTGTTCCGCCGGCCTCACCCTGTCCAGCTGCAGAGTCTGGAAAAGACCACCCGCCTTGTGCAGGTGCTGCTGACCCAGGAGGGTCACTCAGGTGATGCCCCCAGCCGACCTCAGACTGGAAGTAGCCCCTCCAGTGAGCATTTGATAAAGCCAGGCAGGCTCACCGGACTTTCTGTAAAGAAGCATAGCAGAAACCCTGAGGGATTTGAGATAATAAGCCTATTTTATCAAATTACAACTGAACAAAATGTTGGTTTTGTTGTTGTCGTATTACTGATCAAACCAGAAGTTGTTTTGGTTTAAAAGACACACAGAACTCACCAGGGTATGAAACTGAAAAGACTTTTAATAATTGACCTATTTAGTGAAAATTGTCCAGGTGCAATATTACTTTCAAATGGGATTTCATATTCATGGAATTGAGTTAGTCTGATGTGGCTAGCATGGTTTGTCAGATAAAGCTTTTCGAAGTTTGAGAAACAGGAGAAAAAAAAAAAAACTGGTTGGCTGTAGAAATTCACAACTCTCTAAATACCATGTCGACCTGTGTTTCTTATATAACTATTGGAAGCTCGCTGTTAATTTTGTTTGGATCAAAATGTTTTTACCAGGCAGCACCCCTTACCCCACTCCCAGCAATTTACATTTCTAGAAAAGCACTCTAAAAAACCTAGGCTCTTGATTTAAGCTTTTCCATGAACTAGTCTGTGACTTTGGATAAGTAATTTATTTTGTCTTTGTGTGTAAACAGTTACATTCTGTTAGTGGCAGCTACAGTTTCTTGAGCACATACATTGTACTAGCAAAAATACACTCTTTCTAAACCTCACAACAATCCTGAAAGTTTCCCCATTTTATAGATGAGGAAGCAGAGTCCCAAAGGGTAGACAGCTCGCCCACAGTGGCCCAGCGGTGAGTGAGTGGTCAGGGCCAGGGTTGCAAGTGAGTTCCTTCTGTCTGTCTGTTCCTTAGCTTACTTTGGGATTTAAGTTCACTTTACTCTGAAAATATGGATGAAACTCTTTCCTGCTTATCTAATTTGGCCCCACGACAGCCCTGTGAGGGTGGAGAGTGGTGCCATCAATGGTAGCACTGAAACTGATTCTCTGTAACTGTGCCCCCATTATTTGTCACTTTCCTCTGGGAGGAAAAGGTTTAAAAGGCTCATTTCTAAATATTTAATCATTCAACTATCTGAAACTTTTAAAATATTTACTAAAATACATTTAAATACAGGAAAAGGAGGGGTAAGACCATTTGGACCAGAGTATCAGTTTCCTGAACAGTGAAGTTTCTTCCAGAATGCCAGAGGCCAACAGAGGATTGCCAATTCTTTTATTATTTTGCCACGTAAGGACATTTTTTTAACAATCCACTGTCACCAACTTTTCAAAAAACAACAAACAAAGATAACATGAGGTAGACCCCCAAAATAGGAAAGAATTTAAAATATCAGAATATCAGAATTTAAAAGTTCTTTGAACTCAGTTTGAGGTCCTCATGACCCTGTCAACGTTTTTCTCCTTTTGCAGCAATAACTTAACCTCACAGCCTGGCCCTGATGAGAGTGCTCGGTGGAGCCCTGTTTGTACTCAGTCGCGTGCCGGGGTCTCAGTTCTCTAGCCCATCCCTTCAGGCCCTGTGTTCACTGTTCCCAAGGCAGGGAAGCCTGGTGGTGCAGGTGACTGAGTCATCCGGCCCCGTAGTAGTAGAGCCAGAAACAGAACCAACGGGTCCGAGGTGCAGGTGGCTGTAAATCCCATGCAGGAGTGGCTGTCTGTGGGTTGACCTTGAACGTTAGCGGGCAGGAGGCAGGAGATCCCACCATTAGGGTCTACTCTGCTTTGCCTACACGCGGTGAGTGGAACCACTGGCAAGGGAAATCGCTTGTACTTTATTCTGGAAATTTAGGTCAGAGATTTTTGTTCGAAACCCAGAATGAACATTTCATACTGGATTAAAATTCTGAGCTGTGCGTTTTGTGTTGCTCTTCTGTGATCCTGGGCAGTCTTTGAAGCAATGGCTGAGCTGCTCGACTATTTCACTTACAAGGGAATTAGGGAGAATTGTCCCGAATTCCCACTCCAAAGCCCAGACCTTCCAGCGTCAGCCCCTCCCCTGCTGGGCTGATGTAACAGGATGACTCAGGGAGACGGGAGTGGGCGAGGAGCGCCAGTTTTTATGCCAGCCTGTGCTGTGTGTTGTGCGGTTTGGCTTATTTAATGAACTCAGAGCACGCTGATAGACTTATGCAGAACGCATTTGTGGAATAAAGTAGCTGTCTTTCCCAGAAAGTGTGGAGAGTTGGCGATCAGGTTGTTGGGGCTGATAATCTATTTAAAGACCTGGCTTACGTGCATTTGGCCTTTATTTCACCATGGAGCTCCTCCTGGAGAAGAAAGGTCTGCCTCTGTAGGATGAGAGGGACCCAGAACCTTCAAGTCTGCCTCCCCTACAGCTGTGGGGGTGCAGGGACGGCCTTCAGAAGGCAGCCTGAGTTCCTTAGACTGCTGGTAGGGCCAGAGCTTTCTCCAGCCTCACGTGCCAGGAGCAGCGTTCTAATTAAGCATTTGTTTGAATCTGCAAAGAAAACATAGCTTTGTACACCATTCAGCAAGTGTTTTCTGAGGGGCGGTGTGTATTTGTGTGAGACTCCATCCCACTGGCTGTTCGTGGGGCTGGAAGCCCACCTGCCTGCCTGGCTGGTCCCTGCAGAAGGGGAGGCAAGTGGTGGAGACGCCCTGACGAAAATCGGGGCCCACGTGCTCCGTGACCTCGGCTCCCCCCCCCCACCCCCCCGCCTCGCCTGTGAAGTTCGTGTGCGGCATGTCTGTTCCAGCCGGGTGCAGGGCCATCTCCTGTGTGTATGCAGGTGAGGGACGCAGATGGTCTTTGTTTGCAGAGATACAGACCGCCCAGTCTGGACTGGGGAGGCAGGTCTTGTTAGACTCAGGGCAGACGCTGATATCCTCAGGCCTGCAAGCATTGTTTAATGACATGCAATCATTTAAACTATTCTAGTAGCACCTGCTTCTGAGGCGATCCAAGTTTTACAGTTACATTACTTCGGTCCGTTGAGTTCTCATAGCTCGGCTTAAGTAGGAGAAGCCCCATGGTATTAAACTGTGGTTTGGGGCCCCTCCGGGGCAATGCGGGAGGATGGTCTGCCTTGCCTGCCCTTTGTAGGGTGCGCTGCTGGGGGAATGCGTCTGTGCTCTCCCCCAAAAGACAGTGGTCAGGTGGAAGGCTGGCCTCACGGTCAAGAGACCACTTTCTGATAGTAAATGTTCCTCCATCTGGGTGACCGTGACCTTGGCACATTTCTTAGTTTACTTTCTCACTGTCAACTCAGTGGAAATGCAGGGAAGCCTCCATCAGGGGAAAGATTACATCCAGGATGGGGTGACACTGTGAAAGATATATGTCCTTGGGAGAAAGGCCAGCCTGTGATCTCAAGATAGTTGTTATAAATCGGCAGCAACAGTTAATAATTGTCACCACTGCTTGAACTGAGACTTGACTTCAAAGAGTGAAATCCTACAGCCTCCAGAACCTGTTTTGTTGTTGGTTCTTTGCTGAGTGGCGTCCGACTCTTTTGGAACCCCATGGACTGCAGTATCTGAACTGAAGTCAACTAAAATCATACTCTCACACCAACTCCAAGTCCTTGTTGTGGGGGGCGGGGTGGTGCGGGGGGACGAATACTCAGCTCTATCCCAGGCATGGGCCACTGGTCAGTTCTGCTTTTATTAAAGTTTGTGCTGGAAAGGGATGTGAAGAAAGAAACTTCTGTTTATTTTTGCTATTTTCATTTTTATGACTAGTTCGGTTCAGTCGCTCAGTCGTGTCCGACTCTTTGTGACCCCATGAATCGCAGCACGCCAGGCCTCCCTGTCCCTCACCAACTCCCGGAGTTCACTCAGACTCACGTCCATCGAGTCGGTAATGTCATCCAGCCATCTCATCCTCTGACTTTTTATGCCTCAGCAAAAAGTAACATGGTAATGTTCTTTTGGTTATGTTTTGCCTGCCAGGGAGCCTCGAAATCTTATCAGCACTGAGGATGACACTTCTTTATTCTCTTGCTGAGATTTATGAAACATGAGTACAGCGGTGACAGGACCAGGTGAAGCTCTGTTCTTGAAGAGCTTGGTTATGGTGACCCTGGGCCACTTGCAGAAGGTTTCACACTTTTCCCTGTTTCCACATGCTTGACTTTTATAACAGCCTTTGGTTGTGAACAGTGTTAATTAATTTGAACCCAGGTTCTGCCGCTCAGCTAGCAGAAGTGATCTGACCTTGGTCTCTCCTCTGTTCTGTGAGGGTGGCACCCAGCTTGCTGGGCTTCTGAAGGAGCCCTCATGTTGCACGTCAGGCTCAGGGCATCTGATAGACACTGTTATCATTATTAAAGGGAATTAAGATCAAGAAAGACTTGAATAGTTGTGTCTATACAACAGAGGGATTACAGCCTGTGACCTGTGTCCTTCCTGATGGAAATATGTTTAAGAAGACTTAGACCCCTGTCACCCAGCAGGACGTTCCCTTAGTGGATCACTTCCAGTCTCAGTGACTGAGTGAACGGTTACTGTAATAATCCCCTGGGGGACGGGAGTGGCGTGTGTAATGGAGAGGACCTGGGCATGTGAAGACTGACCCTCCTCTAAGGATGGTCCACCAGTAACGGGTTGTAAGGGCTCCCCTGGTGGCTCAGTGGTAAAGAATCCACCTGCTGATTCAGGAGACATGGGTTCAATCCCTGGGTCAGGAAGATCCCCTTGAGGAGGAACTGGCAACCCATTCCGGTATTCTCGCCTGGGAAATCCCATGGACAGAAGAGCCTGGTGGGCTACAGTCCATGGGATTGCAAAAGAGTCAGACACAACTTAGGGACTCAACAACCGCAAGCTGGGATTGTAGGAGAAATTAAATGCTCGGGTTCCAGGGTGATGCATGTGTTCCAGGCACCCTGAATCCTGCTGCTCTGCCAGCCAGATGGGCTCACGACAGAGCACCTGTACTTCCTTCCTATGATTTAAATATGTGTGTGCTTGTTTCCTCATCAGTCCTGAGTTACCTCCAATTTCCTCCTCTTTAGTCGCCCTTTCTCCGTACACACCCAGCGTTTGATGGAGAAGAGGGGCCGGTCTCCATCAGATTTACTGGACCGCTGCCCTGTGCCAGGCAGCCTTCTTGGCTCCGGAGGCCAGAGGTGACTGTCCTGAGAAGGCACCTGTTCCTGTCACCTGGGGGAGACCAGCGGAGCCACGGGTCAGGGCTGGACGGGCAGGGCTGGAGGGAGGGGGAAGGTGAGCCGTCAGGAGGCACAGAAGGGAACCCCTGGACCTGAAAAGGCTTTTGGGCAGATGGGGAGGTTCTCCAGGAGAGGAGAGCAGAGAGGGCGTTTGACCAGGTACCTGTCGGTTTAGGTCTGGATGCCTCAGGTCTTCAGGCAGGACTGTCTCCACCACCTGACTAGTACTAGCTGCTTGCTTCCCAGGATGGTCAGGACACTGTAGGAAATGGGTTTTCAATAAGAGCTGCCACTTTTTTTGTCCCTTATCTGTTTATAAACATTGATCCTGGCCCCCCCCTGCTCAGTCAGGAGACTCTGTGCTGACTTTTCCCGAAACTAATCCCCTCCTTGAGGCGGTTGGTGACTTGCTACCTTTTATTCAGGATCATTATAATTTCTGTGACCTGCAAATGTTAACAATGGACACTAAGAGATACTTTTTACCTGATGTAAAAAAGCTTTTTAAAAACGTGTAATAGTATACTTTGATGTTAGGATTTGTTTCCAAGCCATAGGTTGGAGTAAGTTTCCAGCCATCACCAGCTAACCTAGTGGCTCTTACTATATGGTAAAAGAGATTTCGTTTAAGAGCAAGCACTGTTTTAATGAGCTGTTTCCTTTTGTGGAATTTTAGATTTAGCCACTGGATATTTTTCTCTTGTTGTTGATGTCTTTAACCTATTCAATAAAACTAAGTAGTTTGGGCTAAACACGTTCTTCATCCTGTTTGCTGTTCGTTCATCTTTGTTTAACAGTGTATTTATAATCACACGATAACATTACCACTTATTCATACTTTTGACTATTAATACCCTTTCCTTTGTCTTTATTCATTAAACTTTGTGATTACAAAATAGCTGTAGTGCAGGAATGCTAAAGTCAGGAAGTTGTTTAAGTTGGTTGAAGAAAAAAGACTTGACATGATCAGACTGAGAGCGGTTCTTAGCAGAGAAAACAGCCTAATCAAAACAAAAGTTATTTGTGCTGTTTCTAGAGATTCTTGTAGTTAACTTGAAGCAGAGCTCACAAGAGAAGTATCTGCTAGTTCTTTTCAGTAAGATGTGGCAGCCGCTGGAACAAGTCCTAACGAAAGTGGCAGCTCCCTTAAGTGAAACTGAAAAAACAGACTAGAAACAAAAGTGAACCACAAGAGTGGCCGTGGTGCAGTGTGAGTTAGATTTGTAAATCACGTGGTGAGGCCCTAGCTTTACGCTGATAGCAGGAAGAAGGGGTTTTGTCTGAGTTGTGCCTTTTCAAAATCAGAGCATAGCACATAGGTGCAGGCTGGTTTCTGTGCCTCGAAGAGTATCGTGTTAGGCTCTGCCCTTCCCTGTGATTGAATCACAAAGGATTCCGCTTGGTCTCTGCTTGAGGATGTTGGTCGTGTACAGACATGCTTCCTGTTCCAAGGCTGGCTGAGAGTCATCTGACTCGGAAAAGCAAAGCTGTTCCAGAACTGAAAGTGAAATTGGCTTCCCCAACATGTGCATGAGCTTTGAGATCAGGGCTGGGGGAGAGAGTAAGAAGCAGGTGCTGTGGCCTCTTCTCCAGCTGTGACTTGTATATTCCTGCCACGTTTCTCTGTTGTGCAGACCTCAGTCCCACCCAGGCTTGTAAACACATCTTCTGGTTGCATTGATGTCTGCAGCATGTTGCTAATTATAAACGTCAGTCACACGCCTTGCCCGTCACCTCAGGAACATCATCTGACTTTGAAGAGCTATGTCGTGCCCCCTCCATCCTCCACCTCACAGCATCGGGACCCTGGATCCATAAAGCAGCCAGAAAATATTAATTGTTCCCATAGAGATTAGGTTTCCACTTCCCACGTTTAGCTGGTGTTATTTTTTTTAGCTGGTTATTTTTTTTCTTAGTTGTGAGAATTGTGTAAAAAATACTGTTTTATATTTTTTCACAAATATTGTGACATTTGTATTAAAAAAGTATTGAAGTTTTCTGTAACTGACAAATAGATAAGGAAATATCCACAGGTGAAACTTTGCTTTAAAAAATTATCTGAAGCCTTGAAGGCTGAACTAGAGATGGATGGGGATTTGTCATGGTTTGCTTGCTACTATTAAAGTAATTTAAAAAATGAAATTAATTTGTATGAGTAAAATTTTTCAAAAAGAATTCCTCTTCCATACTACTGGCAATATAATAAAGTCACTTTTGTGAATGCTAAAGAATTTATTACGATAATTTCTTAATTCAGACTATGGCTGTTTGAAATCAAGATTGAGTGCTCCACGTAAGAATTTCCCCCCAAGATAGCATGTGTATAAAGCCATTGTTTGTGTAATGATTCATTGTGATTTTTAAGTGGATTTTAAGCTGCGTCTCTAGTAGTAGTAAACTCTATTATGAATAGCAAGTGCTTCATCTCCAGTTCCGGGTAGAACCTAACATACGCTGCTCGTTGTGTGGAGAAGCACAGAGTGGTGGTCGTCTCGGGGACCTGCGGATTTCTTCTCTCTCCTTTTGGGATTCAGTGTGGTCAGTTTTTTGGTTTTTCCAACAATGGCATACAAATAGTACTGCTCTTCTGACAGATTGCCTTGTTTTTGCTTCATCTTCGTCCGTTTTATTTACAGGTGTTGACTTTAAGATCAAAACCGTAGAGCTAAGAGGAAAGAAAATTAGGCTACAGATCTGGTAAGTGGGGCCCTGCACCCAGTTATCACCGTGTGTGTTCAGCAGTCCACACGCTCGTCTAATACAATTAACCGTCGGAGCGGGTCTGTCTCTCCTGCGTCTCCTCTCCTCTGCTCTCGTTCAGGTGAAATGAACGGAGCTTCCTTCTAGAGAGCATTCAGGAAAGAGCCCCTGTAGCTCAGCCCTGCTTGCCACAGGGGTGGAGATGCATGGTCGTGTTATACTTCCATGGTGACTGGCTTGGAGCCTTTAGTCCCTAGTTTGATGTCATCCGACAAACCGTCATCACTGAGACAGTCGCTCCAGTGCTCGTCTACACGTTTTCAGAGTTACTTACTCTGCAAGCGTCCAGAGAAAGGCCAGCGTGCTCCCTCCCCGGAGCTGCGCATCTTGGGCAAGGCCCCCTCGGGCGTGTCCTCGGTGGCACGCTCGTGCCCTGAGCCCCTCTGTGCCCCATGCGGGGAGCCCAGAGCCCCCTCCCCGCACCCCAGGAGCGTGTGAGAGACTAACCCAGCCGTGTGGGGGCCGCTCAGCCACCTTCCTTGGGGACCCGGGAGGAGCCCCTCTGGAGGAGGGACTGTGGGAGCCCCCGCCGCGTGTCCACGTCGCCCTTGTCGCTAACACAGTCACGCCGCAGCGTCTCAGCCACTAACTCCTCTCGCAGGTCGACCTCAGCTCTGTCTGTCCGCCGTGTGTGTGTCGCTTCCATCGCGTTCATTGCTGCCGCACCGGCGGCTCCATCGTCACCTAGCGCTTCCGTGTTAGTGCCATGTCTCATCCCCACCCGCGCCCCCGTGCGGGGCGCCCGCCGGCCGTGTCAGGTAACGTCCCCATGGGTCATCGCTGACTGTTTCACCCGCTTGAAGGATTGGGGGTGACGGGGGTTGTTTTTTTGTTTTGTGTTTTTGTATTTCATATCTTTGGGATGTTCCTTGATCATCTTTGGTTAGGAAAAGAACCATTTTCCCATCTTTGCTTAAAGTGTGTCTATGTGTGTGTATATAGAACTTGGTGTAAGTATAGCTAAAATAAGATGTCAACCCCAATGTAGATTCATGAATTTACATCCACATGGTGACTCAGTGGTAAAGAATCCGCCTGCCAGTGCGGGAGACATGGATTCGATCCCTGGGTTGTGGGTTTGATCCCTGGGTCAGAAAGATCCCCTGCAGAAGGAAAGAAGGAAATGGCAATCCACTCCAGTATCCTTGCCTGGGAAATCCCATGGACAAGGAGCCTGGCAGGCTATAGTCCATGGGGTCACAAAGAGTCAGACACAGTTGAATGACCTCACAGCAGCAGCAGCAGCACATATCCTGGAAATCACGCACAGAGGCTTCCAGCTGTTGTGTTGAGATAGACTTAAAGCTGAGAAACTGGCTTCCTGCCTTAAGGCAAACACATAATTAAGATGCTCTGTATGGGGGGCTTCCATGGCAGTCCAGTGGAAGTCCCCCATACAGAGCATCCTGTGCAGGGGGTGTGGGTTTGATCCCTGGTTGGGGAGCTAAGATCCTGCATGTTGCATGGCATGGCCCCCCCCCCCCTCAAAAAGATGCTCCACATGAAGGTCTCTTGTTCGGTCCAGTGCTCACTGTTGGTGAATTTGGTTTCCACTAGAGTCCCTGTGTCGACATCAAGCTTGTTTCCTTTCATTCTCTGCTTGAAGAGGTGCAACTTTCATACACGGACGTTGATTTCTGCAAATTAAGAATTGTGTCATTTCACCAGATACATTAAATACAGAAAAATGATGGTTTCTCAAAGCATGGTTGTAGTACCAAACTGGGGGGAAAGGATGGCAGGAAGTTTTCAATTTGCCCCCAAAGCAGAGAGAGACATAATAATAATATCATATTCCACCCACAATAAATGATGATTTGGCTGATGTACTGCAAATCTCTAGAAGTGTCAGCTCTCGGTCATTACAGTGGAAATTAAGATTCATTTAGATAAAGGTGGGAATATGAGGATTCTACATCTTGTTGGATAGATAAAAGCCCGATCGGGGCATTGGTATTGTATTACTGTCCAGCTGTGTGAGACGTGGAGACTGGGGTGAAATTTTTGCGGTCCTGGCTCAGAGTAGGAATCTAATAAATACTTGTTGAACTGAATCGGATTCTATTTACCTTGTTCTCTGACTATCTGTGAGAGCAGATAATTCAGTGGGGAAATGATCAAAGGAGCCTTGGAGAGGCATAGCCTTGGCAACCTAGATGTTTTGGAAATGTGGATTATTCTCTTCAGTGGAGATGCTTTTCTGCCTCACACAGTCAAGAACTGGTCACAGAGAGGTGGAGTTTAGGGACTGGCCTTGATGTTTCCTCGCTGGTGTCTTGAACGCTAACCGTTTGTTGTTATTGAGTCGCTTCAGTTGTGTCCGACTCTTTGCAACCCCCTGGACTATAGCCCGCCAGGCTTCTCTGTCCATGGGACTTCCCAGGTAAGAATACTGGAGTGGGCTGCCGTTTGCTTTTCCACGGAATCTTAATATCAGAAATGCCTATTACTATCCTGATTCTGATTGTTGGGTTTTATTAAAGCCTCTCCCGGGTGTGCTGTGCGTCATGCTTGTAAGTAGTGGTGCTGTGTTGTTCCTGCTTCCGAGGTCAGACCTCATGTTAAGTGTTCTTACCACAGCAGCCTCAAAATGATTTTCCAAAAGCTTGTATTATGTCTGATGTCTCTGTTCTTCAGCCCCTGATTTCTGAATCCTAACTGAGTGAATGTTTAGAGAAACGAATGTGAAATTGTTTTACGCTAAAAGCCACCATAAAACTGCTTATCATAAAGATTCAGGAGAGCACGTAATTCCCAAAATGCTCAGTGAAGACCTTAACCCAGTTGCTGTTCAAATTTGTGGTGCAGCTATAATGTGCTAACCACAGACTTCAGAGTAGAAAAACATGTGTTATTTTTGCTTTTTAAAGAAGTAAGTGAGAGCTGTTTTATCAAATCCTAAGTTGAACAAGCCAGCACTGTGATGGGAAGAGAAACCACAGTCAGGAAAATACTTTTTTTTTAAAGTATTAATTACGCCCCTAAATGCCTAGGGTCCCGGGAATAATTTTGTTCACTGATTCCTCCTGTGAATGAAACGGTATCTGAGTCAGTTCTTTCTCACCTGATTGGAAGGTGCCTTTTAGTGTCTGCAAGTTGGTTTTATTTAATTCTGAATTCTTCAGGAATCCAATTTGGGGGCAGTCTTGAGTCAAAAAATAAAGTTTATTTTGCCTTGAATTGGCATCCACTTTCTGCATTTTGCCCACTAGCCTTTTGTTTTGCACATATAGATGGAGGGCCTGTGGTAGGCCAGGCCCCTGGGCCCTTGTGGACAAAACAGACCAGCCTAAGCCCCTGGGCCTTCCAGCCAAGAAAGAGCACAGGGGAGCCTTACATCCCCTGGGCAAAGTGGCAGCATTGCTTTATGTGAAAATGAATTTGCCAACAGGCTTCATTGTTTGGCATGATGACACATCCCTAAGGGGAGCTAATTTGGTGGCGAGTCTAGTCTGGAACAAAGGCGTAAACTATCACACCTTTGCCAAAAGTGTGTTAGGGACACGGCCCCACAAAGTTCACCCCATCCAATGCACTTGGAAGAGGTTTCAGTGTCTCCCCCTTTTGGAAGCTTAGGCACTGTCCTGTGAGAGTCTGAGCATCTTGCAAGGAAGAACCTCGTTTTCTGTGTACCCCACTGCCCCTCGCTTTCTCCACCACAAGCCACCTGTGTCACGGGGCTCCCAGAGTGTGCTGAGAGTTACGCTTCTTCGGTAAAAGCTAAATTACAGATTGGCTTAAAAGAAATCATTTTGCTGGTCAGAAGGCCTGCTCTCTTGAGCCTCATTTGTAAATTTGTGATAGTTCTCACGCACTTTCTCAGCTTCTTAGGTGGAGAAAGTGGGTCTTGGCCAGCTTGTGTGCACTGTTAATACATGTATGTCTTCCTGTGGAAACATCAGCTTTTCCTGGAGAAGAGATAAAGCTCTAGATTTCAAGGTCACAGTTGAAGAGTAGTCAACTTGACCGTGTTTGCAAAGTTGTGGGGTCCTTTTCCTCCTTTACCTGTTTGAAGGACTAAGAAAATGACAAGACTACAGCCTTTTTCATTAGTGGGGACTGTTGGTCATCTTCTAAGCAAAATCAGATAAGATACTCACCATTGAGGTTGGTTAATAGAGATTGCCAGGCTTAAGTTGTTTAAATTAAATATCACCCGTATATTTTGTCATTGATAACCACCAAGTTATGGGGTGTTGCCCTTTCCACTGTTACACACGGCATTTACTTACTTTTCAGAATCTTGTTGTGGGAGAAATTGGGGCTTCCTTGAGATTTTGTTTGGACGCACCTAGCTCAGAGAAGCTGCCCCCAGTAATATTGAATGTGCACAGACCTGTGGGGAGTTGCCACGGCTGGGCCAAGTCTTCCCTGTCCGCCCTGTTCGGGGACTGACTTTTGCTGCTCTTTCTCAGGGACACGGCAGGTCAGGAGAGATTCAACAGCATTACCTCAGCTTATTACAGAAGTGCCAAGGGGATCATATTAGTCTACGACATCACTAAGAAGGAGACATTCGATGATTTGCCAAAATGGATGAAGATGATCGATAAGGTAGGTGTTGGCGTTTCTCTCTCAGAGGTGGACTCTCCGCTGTGGGTGTTAATAGTGACAACAGGAAGAAGGGAAACATTCACGGAGCATGCTTTTCCGTCCCGAATGTCATTTAATCCAGATGACAGCTTTCAAAGTAGGTGCATAGTCCTGCATCACAGGTGAGGCAGAGAAGAACTAGAGTGTCTTCAGGATCAGCCTGCACATGAGAAAGCCTGCTTGGTATTCTGGTCCCTGGGCTGTCTGACATCAGAGCCCGCACACGGTCATCCCACATGGGCAGGCTGCTTCCGTGGATCACGTGCGGGGAGTGTCTTCAGGATCAGATTGCACATGAGAAAGTCTGCTTGGTATTCTGGTCCCTGGGCTGTCTGACATCAGAGCCCGCACACGGTCATCCCACATGGGCAGGCTGCTTCCGTGGGATCAGGTGCGGGGCCAGTTTTATTATTTCTGCAGAAAGTTCATGTGAGTGCTCGCTTTGTGTGTGTCCACAGAGTGACAGCCTCCCAGGGACTGCCTTCTCCACTGTGCCCAGGGACACGCCAAGGCCTTGGTCACCAAACTAGAGACAGCCTTCACCCCCTCATTTTGAACTAAAGATTTTATCCTTTGGATCACAGTTGACTATGTAGAATTAAACTGAGTTTATAGAACCTGTGGGTCCCCCGCTAAGAAATGAGTAGCCAAAATGCGCCTGTAGACACAGCCGTTGAGGGTGAGATGTGTGTAAACAGTGGCCACATTTGAGAGTTGTTTCCCCCTCATTTAGTAATTTGAGGTTTAGCTCCTTTGCATAACGAGCACACTTAGTATATTATAAATTTGATTTCGTTTACAGATGGTATTAAAACCATCTGTTAGATGATGGTGGAGAACGTTCCTCTGCAGGTCTTACCAAGCACATTTTCAATGTGTGTCTCTTTAAAGTGAGTTGGAGACCCCGGTTGCCAGGGTTTCAGAGATGGTCAGAACCAGGGTTGGGTCTGGACTCTGGGATGCTGGGGCCATGGGGTGTGCTCCCGAGGACCCCAGACAGGGGCGTCCTCGCTGCCAGCTCAGAACCCAGTGATGGAGCTACCAGGAGGCGGTGGCCTCCGTGTGAAGGGCACCTCAGTGGGGAACCTGCCCTCCTCCATCTGATACCCGGCTCTCACCTCTCCCTCTGTGCGGCCGTGCTCCCGTTTCTTCCCCTTACCAACCCCGTTGGGGGCACTGTTAACTGTCACCCCGTTACTGGCAAGGAGACCGAGCTCCCTGGTTAACCTGGCCAAGGTCGCCCACTTGGGTACCCTGTGTGGAAGTCCGTCTCCCATCATGTGTGAGAATGCCCCTGTTCAGGGAGTTACTTGAGACAACTTTGACCTTTTTAAAGAGAGAGAGTCTACTGTGCCCGCATGTTTTTTTAAAACTTAGAAATGCAGCTTAACTTTTCCTGATCATAAAATTAACAGTACCCTGTCAGTATAGAAACTTTAGAGAACCAAGTGAAAGCACAAAAGTGAATTGAAACAGTCTAGCTGTCACCCAGAAAACCCAGATTGTGTCTGGACTCCGTGTCGTTTCATGTCATGGTTACTTCACTAAAAATTCTATCACGGGTGGCTTCCTGTGTCACCTTCATGTTCTTCCAGGTCATATTTTCTGGTTTTTTTATGGCTTCACTCGTTTATGTACCTTATTTCATTCTTCACCCACTTTGTGGGATCTTTAGATTCTTTTCAACCGAGTATAAATCTTTGCCTGTATTTTGAGTCATTCCTCAGGGTAGATTCCTAGGAGTCATGAGACCATCCGTGCTTCCTCGTGCCTGTGACCACATAAGTGCCCAGCAGGAGCCCTCTAGGTCAGAGCAGATACTCAGAGAAGGAGGGGCGAGTGGACAGAGGGGCAAGTAGATAGAGGGACGAGAGGTGTGGCCTGGGGTTGTGTCTCCCTCGGGTGTGACGTGCCCGGCTTTGAGATTCAGCTTCTCTTGTTGCGATCCCACAGTACGCTTCCGAAGACGCGGAGCTTCTCTTAGTTGGAAATAAGTTGGACTGTGAAACTGACAGAGAGATCAGCAGACAGCAGGGTGAAAAGGTGAGGAGAGTGGGCAGTGGGCAGTGGGGGGAGACACCCATGGATGCAGCGAGCACCCTGTGTGCTTGCCCTGCTAATAAATTACGGTTCAGAATTCTGAAAATGCAGTCAGTCACATCCTTCGTCTTTGTTTGCTTTGGTTCACTTCCTGCTCCTTTAAATTCATTTTTCAGATGGAGGGGAAAAGACACATGAGAATACACAGCATTGTTTACTGTCCCTCCTGACGTCTTATACAGAGAGATCTTCTCTTAGCCCACGTCATTGCGTTCATGACGTTCTCCTATTCTAACTCTGCCTTCCTCAGGACATCGATGACACTCACATTTATTTTTTTGGACACATTTTTAAACGTCAGATACGCTACAGTTTAGACGCTTGTGCACGTAATTTGACTTGAGGGTCCTGGTGTCGCCTCACAGCTTGTGTTTTGCTGGTTTCTCATCATGTAGGAAATTGCTGCACTTTCCTGCATTAAAGTTCAAATGTAAATGAGCTTTACATCTGAGGATAAACAGGACTCTCCAGACCTTTCGCCCCAGCCCTTGTCTGAATCCCAAAGCCCGAGAGCTATTCCCCCTCCCGGTTACGGATCCTGTGCTTATACTAGGCACGTGTCGTCCCCTCCTCCCCCAGCGTGCACGCATGCACACACGCACACAACAATAATGTGTGCTTGCTCGCAGTTTGCACAGCAGATAGCCGGGATGCGGTTCTGTGAAGCGAGCGCCAAGGATAACTTCAACGTAGACGAGATCTTCCTGAAGCTTGTCGATGACATCCTGAAAAAGGTAAAAAAAAAAAAAAAGAATCCGTGTCCTGACAGCATGTTACCTGGAACCGCTTTGTCATGTCCTTTGCTGTTTGTGGTTGGGAACCTCTCATGTAGAAAGCAAACCCCAGGGGTTGTCAGGCTGGAGACTTGGGGTTGCAGACCCGTGCCAAGGACTCAGCCCCCCGCAGCAGCAGTCTCTCACCACATCCTCAGGGCCATGTTGCCCATCCTCGCTCAGCCTCGCACACAGGTGGAGTGGGTGTGACCATTTGTGGTTGGTTTTTAGTTGCTCAGTCCTGTCTGACTCTTTGTGACCCCATGGACTATAGCTCACAGGCTCCTCTGTCCATGGGATACTGGAGTGGGTTGCCATTTCCTTCTCCAGAGGATCTTCCAAACCCAGGGATCAAACCCGTGTCTCCTGCATTGGCAGGCGGATTCTGTACTACTGAGCCACCAGGGAAGCCCAAGGGAGACTGTGGGCTGTTTATTTGACAGTCGCTCCTCTCCTGCTCGAGTTTTTCCACAAGGACCCTGTTAGGTGCAGACACTGAGGGTCTTGCCTCCCATCGAGGCTCTTCCTGTCTGGTGGGGCCTTTCGTGGCGCCAGACCAGGAAGATGACCTCATTGGACAGCAGCACATTGTTCAAGCATCTTTGGGCTTAATATCCAGAGATTCCTTAGATCTTTAAGTGTTTTTATATTATTATTACACATAATCGCCTCGATGCAATGTAATTCAGAAGCGTTTAGTACAATGGCTGTCTGTATAGCTGCCAAGAGAAGGTACTTCTTCCTTTAGTAATGATATGCTCCCTGAGAGCACAGAACCGTTTTTTTCATTTTTTTGATACTTTTAAGTTTCCATCACACTGGGCTGTGAAAGGAAATGTCGATGAGGTCTGTCTGCTCTCTTTGCTGAAGGGTGCGAGATGGGCTGCACAGCCTTTGTGTATTGGTTGAAGCTCCCTGAACCTGGTTCTAAGGTGTTGGCTGAATGGCTAACTGAACTCTGATGATTTGAGTTTCCTATAAAAAAACACTTTGGTCTTCTGTAACTGTATAGTCTGCAGAGTCTTTACATTGTTGAGTTACAATGCGTTTGTCTTTTCCTTTATCCCCAAGATGCCCCTGGACATGCTCAGGAACGAGCTGTCCAACAGCATCCTCTCGTTACAACCCGAGCCCGAGATCCCCCCAGAGCTGCCCCCGCCCAGACCACACGTGCGATGCTGTTGACTCGCCGCTTTGGAGGCGAAGTTGGCGCGATTCCTGGACGGGGGAAGGTCGCATTCTGCACTACAATCATTTGACAGTTTCCTCTCGCACTTTGTAATCCACGTCAGAGCTATACACTAACTTGTAAATATGCAGATATGCAGTCCTGGGTAAGTTTGGGTTATAAATGCCATATTTCCCTCCAAATTATTATATTTCATTCATCATCCCAATACCTAGTGTGTGTACACTGGGGAACGTCGTACTTCTGATACGAAGAACAGGAGAAATGAGAGTTCCAGTGTTTCTGGAAACACATAATATAGTTGTCCTTGATAACTATATTATGAGGATGGGGATACTCTGATAAGAAGAAAGAACGTGGTGCTTTGCTTACTGTTTTAAAGAAAATTTGTAAAACTAAAGACTTTGGGGGAAGAAAAGCGACCTTGAATGCTTTTTCTTTATTTACATTTCTCCCAGCTGTAGCATCTTTGAAGTATTGGAGTGTTTCCCACAAAGCAAGCTCCATGCTTGCTTAAAGGTCTTGAAGGTTATTTATTCACATTAATGGTAGAACATGACTAGTTAGAATGTGGGACTTGACTTGGTCCTGAGGCCTGGGAATCCCTTTGGTTTCCTGATGAATGCACTCTGTGCTTTTAAGAACTACAAAGATTCAATAAAAGAAATGTTTTTGAAACTATAGAAGATTTTAAAAGAACGCTGCTGTCCTACACAAATCCTGTTTAAAGGAATTTTAAAGAGATGCATTTTACTATATCAAAGAACCTACACGTATTTGCCTAAACATTCTATATACCTTTGTAATGATAAAACCTCCCCCCTTGACGGTGAAGCTTATTCCTATTAAGCCTAGACTGTGTTCTTTTTTTTTTTTCCTGGTCTGATGATGAATTTGTGAACTCTTATCTTTGGTATATCTTTTATTAAACTGCACTGTTTGTTTAGTCAAGGTAAATAAGTCATTATGTATTTGAATAACTTGGCGTGTCTTGAGTGTTGTGATATGAGAAGCATTGTGGTCCTTCTACACTAATGAAGTGCAAATAAAATTTTGTATTTATGAATGACAGTTGAGTTGCTACACTTACTCGTGCAACCGTAAAATTACGTATCTGATGATATTCTTCCAGAACTCCACATCTTAATCTTTTGAGTGTTTTTGATAAGGAAAATGTAGCCTCCTTCACCATGGAAAACATTTCGATACTTTCTCAAAAGATTTAGGCATAGACCCAGCAATTTCCAGTCCTGAGTGTACACCTCTAAAAGTTGAAAGTTGGGGCACAAACAGATGCTGTACACTAATGTTCACAACTTTATTCACAGTAGCCAAAACGAAGCATCCCAAGTGTCCATTGGCAGGGGAATGGACAGCATGGATGAACCTTGAGGACATCATGCTGAGTGAGATAAGCCAGGCACAGAAGGGCAGACCCTGTACAGTGTCACTCACGGAGGGGTCTTGAACAGTCAAGACCAGAGATGCAGCCTGGTGGGACGAGGGGGCCGGTGTTTACCTGGACAGAGTTTGCCTTTGGAAGATGAAAACGTCACGAGGGATGGCCGTAATGGTTGTACGCCCTCGTGCATGTGCTTAGTGTCACTGGGCTGCACACTTTACATGATGAAATACGTGTGTGTTTGCAGACAGCATCATCATGAAAATGTTCTTTGTAACGTCTGTGCCCTTTACCATCAGACAACTAGGCATGGAGCGTGTCGATTACTCACCTGCTGCCTCACTCCACGTCACCTTCCAGTGCTCTGGCCCTCCTCTGGAGGACCCCCGCCCTTCCCCTTAGACCGCTACCTGGAGGGGCTGGGAGGAGAGGGATGGGACCTGCACTCCTACTCCTCTGGACCCCCGCCCTTCCCCTTAGACCGCTACCTGGAGGGCTGGGAGGAAGGGCATGGGACCTGCATTCCTACTCCTCTGGACCCCCGCCCTTCCCCTTAGACCTGCTACCTGGAGGGCTGGGAGGAAGGGCATGGGACCTGCTACCTGGAGGGGCTGGGAGGAAAGGGCATGGGACCTGCACTCCTACTCCTCTGGACCCCCGCCCTTCCCCTTAGACCTGCTACCTGGAGGGCTGGGAGGAAAGGCATGGGACCTGCATTCCTACTCCTCTTGGGCCCCTGCGGTGACCTCGGACTAGCCGCTGCAGCTCCTCGAGGACCCTCAGCTCAGCCTCACCGCAGGCACCAGTGGTTACTCCGCTCCCTGCAAGTCTTCTGT
Organism: Bos indicus x Bos taurus; assembly: GCF_003369695.1. Taxonomy (NCBI): domain Eukaryota; kingdom Metazoa; phylum Chordata; class Mammalia; order Artiodactyla; family Bovidae; genus Bos; species Bos indicus x Bos taurus. The sequence goes on from NC_040099.1 coordinate 41,261,540, forward strand.
TTCTCCTTCCTGGATCCGTGAAGTGCTGGGTCAAATCGGTAGGTGGTTTTGTTTAACTAACGGTTTAAAGTTTTGAATATGAAACTGACAGGTGGCACTTCCTGATGGTCCAGTGGTTAAGACTCCCCACTTCATCACAGGGTTCAATCCCTGGTCAGGAACTCAGATCCCACATGCCAAGCAGCTCGGCCAAAGATTAAAAAAAAAAAAACTCAGAGGCGTGCCTATTAGTTGAGCATGCAACGAAACAAGAGATTCATCTTGCTTGCCTCAAGCTGTAAAACCACCTAAAGTTAGTTGTTTTTTCCTCTACAAGTGACCTGCATTAGCAGGGAGAGAGAAAGTACTTGGCTTACAGATGATTGCCCAAAACTGGTAAGTAGACCACAGACTGCAGCTGAGGGTGGTCAGGACATGACACGCAGGCTGGAGTTGACGCTGTGATGCTTTGGTGAACAAAGGTGACGTTCACGGGTGGTTGCTGTAAGGCCGGCCCTGTGCTTGGAGCTGTGGGGGCGTGATAACCATCAGGTGCCCCAGACCGACCCCTCACGGGAGTCCAGGGCAGAACTTCCGACATGGAAGGGCGGGTGCAGAGCTGGGGAACCGAGGCAGAGGTGGGGGCTCTTCCTCACCTTCAGGAAGGAGCCGCCTCCCGGCCAGTGGCAACACAGACTGGAAGGACAGCGTGTCCACAGGCTTTCGATCTGGAACCTCTGGAAAAAGTAGACCTTGTAGTTACAGCGCGCACTGCCGTCCTCATGGCTTATGGTTTCTGAACACCTGGCCCCTCCGTGGAAATGGGTGATGTTCTCGTGCTAGAGACCAGGCAGTGCCCCACAAATGTAGTGAACCATCTGCACGCAAAACCTGAAGCAGGTCTCTTCCCGTAACGGGACAGTTACTACTGAGAAGCATTGTGAAGCCTGCCGCTGGGAGGTGATGCGTTTAGTCCGTTTGCCAACAGATACACTCCGTTCCCTAGGCTTAAGTGATAACCCTTTATGACAGGCTGAGAACAAGATGAAACAGCCCCAGTCCACCCACTGTTGACAACAACCCACCGCACAGCCCAGCGGGGGGAGGTTCCTCCAAGAGAGACAGCAGGGCCCCAGGGCAGCGAGGAGGAACTGGGGATTACGGCTCGATGGGCAAGGCCAGCACTGCTGCTGCTGCTGCTAAGTTGCTGCAGTCGTGTCCGACTCTGTGCGATCCCATAGACGGCAGCCCACCAGGCTCCCCCGTCCCTGGGATTCTCCAGGCAAGAACACTGGAGTGGGTTGCCATTTCCTTCTCCAATGCATGAAAGTGAAAAGTGAAAGTGAAGTCGCTCAGTCCTGTCCAACTCTTAGCGACCTCATGGACTGCAGCCCACCAGGCTCCTCCATCCATGGGATTTTCCAGGCAAGAGTACTGGAATGGGTTGCCATTGCCTTCTCCAAAGGCCAGCACTAGGACCCCTAAATTCTGCTAGATTTCTTTCTTTGAAAACCTGCAGACTTTTCTAAATACAGCTCCACAAATGCTTGCGGTTATAATGAGGGGATTTTATTATACGAAAAATTCATTTTCCAAAGGCAAGTCAGGGGTGCTCTCCTCCCATCCCCAGATGCTGAAGCCTCTGGGAGAGGCTCAGGGTGTGTCTCAGACTCAGCAGGCCCACGAGTCATCAGCTCTACTTGTCGGGTCAGCCACTGAAGCCCATGGTTAGCTCGGGGGCCCTCAGCCCATTAAGGATCTGTCCCAACTTGTTGAAATGCTCTTCAGCCCTGAAAACAGCTCTTCACTCCATAATTTGAAACAGAAGACTTCATAAAGATAATAGACCAAAAATTGTATCCACACAACAACAACAAAACCTTTTATTTTTAAATGGGTAGAAAGTGATCATTAGAGAAATGCCACACTGAGATGTCTTCACACCCTTGAGGATGGCTGTTGCCCAAAGAACAAACAAGTGTTGGCAGGGATGTGGAAAAACTGCCACCTGTATGCGCTGCCAGTGGGAATGTAAAACGGTGCAGCCGCTGTGGAAAATGGTATGCAGTTCTTCAAAATATTAAACATAGAAATACCATGGGATCCAGCAATTCTTCAGGGTATATGCCCCAAAGAAGTGAAAGTAGAGACTCAGTAGATACTTGTACAAGTTCATAGAAGCATATTTCAGAATAACAAGAAATTGGGAGGAACCCACATGCCTATTGATGGATGAATAAACGGTGTGTTCTGTGATATAGAAATACAATGAAATATTACTCAGACTTAAAAGGTAAGGAAATTTCTGACATGTGCTACAGAATGGATGAACCTTGAGGACATTGTGGTAAGTGAAATAAGTCACAAAAGCTGACTGACAGATACTGTATGATTCCACTTAGATGAGGGGCCTAGAGTGGTCAGAGTCACAGCAACAGAAAGTACAAAGGTGGTGAGCAGAGACCAGGGGACGGGGGTGAGGAGTTAGCATTTAAGAGGTGCAGAGCTTCAGTTTGGGAAGATGAAAGTTCTGGAAATGGATGGGGTGGTAGTTGCACAGTAATCTGAATGTATTTGATGCTGAGCTGTACACTTACAAATGGTTGAACCGGTAAGTTTTATGTCATGTATATTTTACTACAATAAAAAACTTAAGTGTGGGGGAAAAGGGTACCTTTTAAAAGTTCAGCGAAATTGACAAACCTTTAGTCAAGCTCACCAGGAATATAGAGAAGAACAAGTTACCCATGTCTGGACTGAAAAAGGAGACATCATTAGACACTTCATACATCAAGAATGACAGTGAAGCATCACAAACTGTTCTGTGCCCGTGCATGTAATAACCTGGATAAAGTGCACAGATGTCTTGAAAATACAAACCCTTTTGTATTTTCTGAAATACACAGCTTTCAGAATGAAAAAAACGGCACTTTCTCAACCTGCCTAGGGTAACCTATAAAAGCCAACAACTAACCTGTACTTGGTGGTGAAAGGCTGATCACTTTTCCTCTAACATCAGGAACAAGGCAGGGGTATTTGTTCTTCAGCATCACATTAGAGGTCCTAGCCTGCAGTGGGGCACTAAAAGGAAAAGGAAATAGAACAATCTCTGTTCTCAGATGGCATGATTGTCTATGTAGAAATTCACAAAGAATTTACACCCAAACCATCAGAACTACTATGAGATGACGGGTGAAGGTAACTGTCCCTCCCCTCCACGCCTTGTCAGGGCCCTTCATCTCCCCTGGGACTGACCCGAAAGTAACTTACTGCAGCCTGTTGTAGAAAAGCCGATGAAGATTCTGTGATTGTGCCTAAACTGAAAGCCAAGAGTGGTGACGAAGGGGCCACCCATTATTAGGCTTTTTATTTTCCATCAGAATTGAAGGTACCCTTCCCATCTGCTGGTGCCTTTGAACATATGGACTGCTCTTCATCAGCTGCGCTGTTAACCAGACTCCAGGCTGTTAAAATTCAAATATCTGCCGCTCAACTTATCAAAGATTATGTGGCGCATAGGGGACAAATCATAGGCCCAGTTCCCTTTCTTCATGTGAATAAATTCCCCAAGTCAAGACCCCAAGGAGAGCTGGATAAAGAACCCATGGTCTTGACTTTAGGGAATTATCCTCACTGTGCTCTGATGTCCTGGGCAACCCCAGGAAACCTGGGGAATCCATCATCACCTCCAGTGAAGGGATGTGGTTTGGTGTACTGTTAGCTGAATTTCTCCCCCACCCACCCCGCCCCGCCCCGCCCCGCCCCGCCCCAGGGAAAGCTACTTGGACCATATTATACAATGAAGCATCAGTAGTCCCAGGATAATCTCAGAAGGGCCTCCGCAATGATGCAACTGTCCAGTAGAGGGAGCCAGAGTACGAATGGAAAAAATACTTCATGTTAAAAATATCCCTTACAAATTGCACAACTGTTTCTAAATTAGTGTTTACTATTTTCACGTTTGCCACTATATATATAAGGCATACGTAATTTAAAAGTATCATTTGAATATATGGTATCATTTAGGAGAGGAATGCAAATCTTAAAACTTAATGCCCTACTTTTTAGCAGTTCTTTGAACACACCTAATGAACTTGGTTTGAACTCGGGAATTTTTCTAAATCAAAGACTTAAGTTTTTTTAGGCCTAAAAAAGTGTTAGAGGCAATAGTACAGTAAGAGTTTTGAAGATAATAATTCTGGTAAAATATATTGCTGGCTTTGTATCTGTCACTGAAGGAAGACAAAACTGTTTTAGTTACTAAATCTACCTGTGTTTGCTTTTTAAATTGTAGCCATCGACCAGGCTCAGAGATTAGGACTCACAGCTGTGGGCATTTATCGAAGGGCCTTGAGGAAAGGTGGGGAGGTGAACACAGAGGGAAGGTGATGGGTCTGGACTTCGCAGACGCCTGAAAGGGAGGGCAGCGAGGGGCCGGTTTCAGCAAAGTGTCAGAGTCCCTCTGAGCTCGGGGAAAGAGTTTAAAGAGGACACATCAGTGTCGGGTCCAGTGTCGGGAGCAAAGAGGCCGGAAGCACAAAGCCTTCTCGGAGGAAGAAGAGAGGTCGAACTCGCCTGGAAGCCAGCGTGAATTTTCCAAGTCCGTGGCCTTGGCAAGGTTGGAGGGTTGTGCTCTAACTTATACCCGTGGGAGGTGGAACAGAACCCCTCTGGCTAGACTCGCGTTTGGTGATGAGTCAGTTTAGGGGGTAGGAAGAGGAGGAGACATTTGCTCTGGTTTCTGACCTCGGCAGTTGGGTTTAGGTAGAGAGAGTACTTGACGAGGCAAACAGGAGAAAGAGGAAAGAAATGGCAGGTTCCGAGGAAAGGTCGTCGTCTCCTGGTCTCTTAGAAGGCAGGGCATCATCACCAAGTGGCCAGGGATGGGGAGGCTTCAGGGGGATGGGGGTCCTGTGGACTGGGCAGAACTGGCTTCTTAGCCAGCAGGCTCTCCTGGAGACTTTCTCGTTTGGTTCTGTTTCTTTTTTTGTGGGGGCCGGGGTGGGGGTGGGGGGGTGGTCTTTTTTTGTTGTTGTAAATTATTTATTTTAATTGGAGGCTAATTACTTTACAATATTGTAGTGGTTTTGCCATACGTTGACATGAATCAGCCATGGGTGTACATGTGTCCCCATCCTGAATCCCCCTCCCACCTCCCTCCCCATCCCATCTCTCAGGGTCATCCCAGTGCACCGGCCCTGAGCACCCTGTCTCATGCATTGAACCTGGACTGGCGATCTGTTGCACATATGGTAATATACATGTTTCAGTGCTATTCTCTCACATCATCCCACCCTCGCCTTCTCCCACAGAGTCCAAAAATCTGTTCTTTACATGGTTCTGTTTTATATTCAGTTGTTTCTATGGCGGAATCACATACAGAAAAGGGCACAAGGGACTTCCCTGGCAGTCCAGTGGTTAAGACTCTGAGCTCTGAGGGGGCGTGTGTTTGATCCTTGGTCAGGGAACTAAGATCCTGCATGCCATGTAGCTGATAAAGGACACAAATCATAAGTTGTACAGCGGATAAAGTGGACAAGCAAGAGTAGCCTCAGAAACCCCCCAACCCCCCGCCCCACACCATCCTAACCGCTAATACCAGACCCCAGACTGCCTTCTGTTGAACTTTACAGAAACGAGTCCTGTGTAAGGTGCTGTGCTGTGCGGACCTCTTCCACTCGGTGGCAATGTGAGTTTCTCCGTGTCATTGCCATCGGTCGGGCACATTCATGCTAGTAGCATACAAGGATTCATCGTGTGAACCGACCACGATTCATCCACTCTGTGCAGAAGGCCGCTCGGATGGCCTGGGGTTGCTCAATGCGGGGTTGATGCAGACATCATTCTTGCTGTTTCTTCTGGTGAACACAGGTGTGCACCCCTGGTGGGTACACCTGAAGGTGGCTGCTGGGTCCTAGGGTGTGCTTTATACTCAGAGGTACCAACCAAGACGTTTCCCACAGGGCTGGGACCGATTTAGGGTCTGTGTGTCCTATGACTGGAAGTGGGGTCTGGCTGCTCGCTGCCCAAAAGTCAATAAAGAGCCCAGGTTGGTGGAAAGGAAAGTTTGCTTTATTTTGGAGGCCGACAACCAGAGGGGAGGGTGGAATCCTGCCTAGAGGCCAACTCCCCCCTGACTTCAATGGACAAGAGCTTTTAGAGGGGAGGTTCAAGGATGTATAGATGGAGGAAGTGGGTTACAACAGCTCTGATAGTCATCTTGAAATTGGTCACCGGTGGTCTGACCGTCATTACCTTGATTTAAGTATCATTTAACGGTACTTGTTTTAAGTACGTTAGTCTTCAGTTCCAGGGCTCCCATTAGCTTGAGGCCAGTTCTTGGAATTGCTGCAGCTTCTCTCATGGCTACAGTCCGGTCATCATGTGGCTAACTTCTTCCATCTGGTGGGGTTTTTCAGGGTCTAAAAGACAGCTCAGAGGAGATGGCTCAGAGTATTATCTATAGCCCTGGAGGAGGAACTAAAGGTCCTTGACTGTGCTCAGTGACTCAGCGATTATTTCTTCTGTTGGACTGCTTTCCTTTGTTTCTGCGTTTTCTCACTTCTCTGATTAAACTTATTCTCTGACTAAAGTTTTCCTACAGACAAAAGGCAGCTGGAGGACATGTGGGGAAAGGACCATAGGGTCCTGCCTTGCTTCAATCCCAGCAGCTCTATAATCAAGCTGCTGGCATGTTCATATTACTGTAATAATAATTACTACTTTATAACAAAATGCTATAATTATTCAAATAATCAGATAAATATTCAAATGATTAAATAATCATTAATGATAGTTATATTAGTATAATCTCTTAACAACTTGTGTAGGGTCAGGCCACTCAAGATGGCTGCCCTCTTGTCCGAGCAGCCCCTGCTTCACCTACATCCTGTGCATAGACTGACCTTCCTATGTACTTGGCCCAGGCCTCAGCTGGTGCCCGTTCTTATCAAAGGCGCAGCGAGGGGCATGAGCCTCTGCTGGTTGCCCTGGTAACCAAGGAGCACACCTGGCGTCAATCCCCTGTAACTGGTAACCTCGCCCTGCTCCCGTGCCGCCGTGTCCTGCCCGCTGTCTGCCGCACACGGTGGGGTATGGCTCCAGGACCCTGCTTCAGACGTGTTGGCTCCCCATCAGTTAAACCGTCGATGTCTCTGTTTCCAACTCCGTGCTCTTTCTTTGGTCTTGAAGCTGGGCAAGTGCAAGCCTTTCAGGCCTGTGGGGTGCGGTCCAACAACTTGAAATTGCCTGTGTTTTTTCATTTTATCTGTTCTGACGGGTGTATTGTGGTTTTCATGTTTTTTTTTCTCTCTCTCTCTTCTTTTGCCCTTTTTTTTTTAATTGAGTTGACCACCTTTTGCTTACTGATTTGTAGACACACTTTACAAATCCTGCATACTCCACTAAGGAGGTGGTGGCTCAATGGTAAAGAATCCTCCTGCCGATGTAGTAGATGCAGGTTCAATCCCTGGGTCGGGAAGATCCCCTGGAGGAAGAAATGGCAACCCACTTCAGTATTCTTGCCTGGAGAACCCCATGGACAGAGGAACCTGGTGGGCTCCAGTCCGTGGGGTTGCAAAGAGTCAGATACAACTGAGCAACTGATCACAGAGTCCCCTGAAGTATTCTTACAGAAATATAAATGCAGACTCACAATATGGAGAAACCAGTGTCTCTGAGCAGACAGAGCCTCAGGGAGAGAGTTGTAGATGGTGAGCTCTGCCTTGGCAGCAGCTGGGCTTCCCAGAACTGGAGCAAAGGTTGCAGGTGCCAACGCCACTGTAGGGTCACCTCCATGAAACATGGGCATAAGTTGAACTCACCCCAAGGGACATATGAGTCTGTTACTTACTGGACAGCTTTTTTTTGTTGCATCTTCCAAAGTGTGTTTGAGAGCAAGTTGTGGAAGGAGGCAGCCTTGAGGGTGTGGTCCACATTGTTTGTGTGAGCGTCCTTAGTCACTCAGTCGTGTCTGACTCTTCGAGACCCCGTGGGCTGTAGCCCGCCAGGCACCTCTGTCCATGGAATTCTCTAGGCAAGAACACTGGAGCTGGTTGCCATTTCTTCCACCAGGGGATCTTCCCGACTGAGGGATCAAACCCGTGTCTCTCGCGTCTCCTGGGTTGGCAGCCAGGTTCTTTACAACTAGTGCCACCTGGGAAGTCCATGTGATTTGTGGGCAAAGCAAGCAAGTTTCTTGTCTGGCTGATGACTTGCTTTAGAAGGAGCCCCACCTGACACTAAGCTGAATCCAGGCCCTGCTTCACTGTTTGGAAGCAGTGACAGAGGTTCACTCAGATGAATATATACATTCTGGCCGGGGTCACTCCAGAGTTCGGCCTTTCAGCTTAGGCTGCTGAGCATCAGGAGGGCTGGAGACTCTCAGGGGTGCCCTCAGGCTCGGGTTATAGAGCCGGTGTCTGCAGCATCCAGCAGGCTGCCCGGGGGCCCGGTTCCTTCCGCAGTGACAGTCACTTACCCACCTGACCAGCTCCTGGAGGATACGAGCAGTCGCTTGGAGAACAGACTTGATAAAAGGCAGGAACACCTGCAGGTTTGGCCTCATCTAACAATAAAGCAATGGCAACCCACTCCAGTGTTCTTGCCTGGAGAATCCCAGGGACGGGGGAGCTTGGTGGGCTGCCGTCTATGGGGTCGCACAGAGTCAGACACAACTGAAGCGACTTAGCAGCAGCAGCAGCAGCAGCAACAATAAAGCAAAACGGCTCAAAACCAGCCTGACACTTTTTATGCGTTTTGACCCTGGCATAATTTGTGATGACTGTTTAAAGCTGTCATTTAAACTGAAGCCATTTTCACATTGCAAGAAAGGTCTGAGTTCATAAGAAGAAATACTTTAAGTTGAAGGCAGTGCAAAATCCCCAGGCATCACCCGCACTGATACAAAGCAGCCGGTGAGTCCCTGGGTGCAGGGGGCCGTGGCGCTTTCATTTCTGTCACAAGCCTGGCTTTGTCATCGCCAAGGTCAGTCCTGGCCCCTCGCGGTCACATGCTGCCCCAGGCTGCAGGCTGAGCAAGCTGCCTCAGACTCTCTCATTTCCTTTTGCCTTTGGCTCCAAAGACCCAAGTTCCTTTTTTCCTTTGCCTTTGCTCCTTGGGTAGGGTTTAAGTTGTGCCCTGAGGTTTTCTCACTGTCCCACGCCTTCATTTTTAGTACCCAGCACCTGGTCCCTTTCAAGTTTTTCTCTTACCTCTCCTTTTCTTCACCATTCATGCAATATTTTTCATCTTCACAATTTTATGAATTCTTCCTTAAGGAAAAAAAAATACTGGAAGTCTTACAGATACTTGAAGCTCATTTGGGACTGATAAGCCCACCATGCCCTTCATCTCTCCCCTACCCCTGCCCCTCTGCTTAGCAGCTGCCAGGCTTTTTCCTTGTCCTGGGACCCCACCCTTGGCAGGGGTTGCACTGCCATGACAACCAGCAACCTGCCAGTCAGCTAGCTCAGAGTGTGCTTGCTCACGCCTGGGACTCGGGCCCAGCCTGGGGACCCTCCTCGGCATTACCAGAATCATACCCGTTCAGTGCCCCCCAAGTCCTGGCTGGATCTGCCAGCTCCGTGCACACTGGTCTTGGCAGCTCCATGGCTGCGTGAGGGTCCACAGAAAGTGATGAGTCTTTTCTCTGCAGGGAATCAGTCAGCACTTTGTCCTCAGAGTAAGTTTATCCGAAAGAAGGAAAGCCTTAAGCAGCCATGATGGTCACCACTTGTTGGAGGTGGGGTGGGGGATGGGGGCCTGGAGAGGAGAGAAGGACTCTAAGAAGGTAGAGGGGGAAAAACTGGACTGATTTTGTGCCTCACTTGCAGGGGCAGTTTTTATTATGTTTTGACATTTTGCCATCTTAAACCATAGTAGTTTTGATCTCAGGTGGCCTCGGTCTGCAGCAGCATGAGGTAGAGCTTCAGTTCCCAGCCAGAGATTCAGTCCCAGCCAGGTCCAGCAGCAGCAATAAGAGCTCGGAATCCTAGCCCTTTAGACCAATGGTCAGTGACAACGCCCTGGGCCTTCAGCTTTGCAGAAATGAATGCCCACAAGGAGACAGAATGTAGTAAAACAAGTGAAATATTTATTAGGAGGAAGAAGGGTACCTGTGGATAGACACCCCCAGGCAGGCTCAGAGAGCATTGCACCCTCGTGATGGTTTAAATCACTTTTGTGGGGCATTTCTTCCGGGTATCCTTTGGCCAGTCATCTTGCTCCACCTGGCTCTGAGTCTGTATTTGGTTTAGCTCAGGGTCCTCCCCTGTGTGTGTGCATCTCTCAGCCAAGGTGGATGCCAGTAAAGAGGGCTATGGGTAGTTGACATCACCTCCTATGGGGTGGCGCCCCCCTCTTTCAACATCCAAGGAGACTCGCTGCACGTGTGGAGTCAGGGAGGTCTCCTTGACTTTGACAGTGAGGAGCACATGGTCTCTGTCTCTTACCTGGGCAGGACAAGGCTCCTCGCTGCTCCTGCTCTTTGGGAGTTTCTGTCCACGGGAGGCCACCCCAGCTGCCCGGCCTGGGGCCCGTCTGTCTCCAGCCTCAGTTTCGCCAAAATAATAGTTTCTCTGAGGGAGGGGTTCCTACTGGGGCCCAGTGCAGTGTCTCTCTTGAATGCTCCTTATCAACCACCTTGAACACAACATGGATGGATCACATGTAAGCCACTTTGTTACTTTGTAAGCTCATGAGCCAGCGCTGGTCACTGGGGATACTCCAGAGGCTGCTGGGGGAGCAATCAAGGAGGGAGGTCGCCTTTGCAAGGACAGGTTGTCCTGTGCCGCCCCAGCGGCAGAAGCTGATGCTCTGACCTGAAGATAAAATGGCTATTGATTGACGCTGTCTGGGTACTTATAGATCAGGAAGCAAAAGGCCTTACACTTCACCTCATGTGACTTTGCTGCTAACAATGCTGAGATTAATAGCCAGTCTCAGACTGAAACTCAATTTCCTCCCAGGCTGCAGAGGGAAGCAGGGGCGGCTGGAGACAGGGTGGCTGGGGCTGGTGCAACTCAGGGACGGCAAAACCAGCCCAGCCCAGCACGTCCACCAACTAATTAGGAAAAGGCCCTGGACTCGACAGAGCTTGGTGGTAGTTCTCAGCCACTCAGGAACCATGAATTTGGAAAATTCACTCAGTTCCCCAAAGTGTCGATTTACTACTAAATGAGATTATAAGGATGCCAGGTGGCACTGGTGGTAAAGAAGCCACCTGCCAGTGTAAGGGACACAAGAGACATGGGCTTGATCCCTGTGTCAGGAAGATCCCCTGGAGGAGGAAATGCAACCCGCTCCAATATTCGTGCCTGGAGAATCCCATGGACAGAGGAGCCAGGCAGGCTACAGTCCATGGGATCGCAAAGAGTCAGACATGACTGAAGCAACTTTCATTTTCACTTCAAGATCATATACGTAGGGGCCTGCCAGAGACAAACACTGGCTGGGAGGGTACGTATCCCCCCGCATCTGGGGCCGAAAAGAGGACGAGTCCCTGTTGGGGACTCACCCAATCGGGTTAGTGCCGTTGCCAGGCCTGGATCTGGCCGCCCGGCCGCCCTTGCCCGCACTGTGCCCCAGGTCCTCTGAGGCCCCTCTTTGAGCGCACTCAGTGTCCCCTGGTCCCTCTGCGACACTTCTTGCCACCCGCAGTCAGGAGCCCTACATGAGCCCTACGTGAGCCCTAGATGGCACAGGCAGGCATACCTAGCCCATGGCACAGAGGAGGACTCTCAGGATGGTCTGGGGGCTGAGTGGTGACAAAGGCCCAGGCTCCCCCGTGCTCTGGTGGCGGGAAGCTTGCTTACTCCTTGCACGGCAGCTCAGATGTATTTCCTCCACCCTGGCTCCCACGTTCCCTCATCCCGGGCGGTATTTCTCAGCCCTGGGTTGGTCTCCGCGCTCAGCTCTCCTGTAAAGGCATTTCTCACGCTTGGTTTTGGACGGCTCGTCCCTCTCTGACCCCTGCCACCGCAGACCAGCTATGCAGTTTCTGAACATCGCACCACTGATTCGCCAGGTGTACTCTTGGTGGACTTTGACAAAACGCAGTGCACCTTACCATCCGCTCTGGAGTTGGAGGCTGGTGAGCTCCTCGCTCCTGGAGCCTGACTGCCTGTAGGTTCAGACAGGACCAGCTTCCGGAAGGAGAAGCCTTGAAAAAAAAAACTTTCGACAGACTGCCTGGCGAGAACGGAACACAGCCCGGCGGGGACTGTGGCGACTCAGGTGGCCCTGAGCTGGCTTCTGGGTGCCTCAGATTCGACGTGGCTTCCTGGGTGGGTCTCGGATGTTATCAGACCTGTGGACTCAAAGCAAATCCATATGTGAAAATCCAAGGTGGTCCAGTGGTTAAGACTTCACCTTCCAATGCAGAGGGTGCAGGTTTGATCTCTGGCCAGAGAGCTAAGATCCCACATGCTTCATGGCCAAAAATCCAGAACATAAGACAGAAGCAATATTGTAATGTTCAATAAAGACTTTAAAAAATGGTCCACATTAAAAATTTAAAAATCTAAAAAAGAAAAAAAACAATTGGAGAGCACTTGAGAGCAAGGGCAGTTTCAGTTTCTGTAAACGTCTCTGACCCGGAGCAGACATTCAGTGACCCTGACAATAAACGTGTCTGGCCAGAAAAAAATGAAAGTAGGGGCAGGAGCAGGGAGCGAGGGAGAAAAGGGAAGAAGAGCGAGCAGGGCCTGTGCAGAGCTGTAGGCGTGTGGATGGATACCCAGACACTCGTAAACCACAGCCCTGCGAAGTCTTTGAAGAAATTCTCTGTTTCCTGTGGAGACAGAGGTCTTTACACTCACACAAGCTTCACGTCATATTGTAACTTGAGAATTTAGCATTAACTGCTGCACAGAAAGCAAATGCAACTCACTCGTGGAAACTCAAATTGCACTGCTGTGCTGTTTCGACCTATGAATGCAAAGTGCATAATGAATGGTGAATAATCAAACTTGCCATTGACATGGCGACCAACACCTGGTGCAGCCAAATGAGTTTTTAAAGTAAATGCATCGAAATAAACCTGCATGTCACTTACTTAAAAAAAAGAACACTTGCCATCGATAGTTTTGGTCGGGAGAAGAATTAAGGCCCACGATCCTCAGTGATGGCTGGAGGTCAGCCTTTACCCACTGAGAGGTCAGCCAAGCACACCCGCTCATTTTTATTTTCAGCTTTTACTTCCTTCTCCTCCCTGTGACTTTACCCAGGGAAATAGCCCTGCCTGTCGCCCAGGAAACTGGCTGTCACGCTGGCAGGTGGAGATGGGTAACCCCCTACCAGGTCGCATTACAAACTCATATTTGCAGCTGGGCTCCAGTGACCAGACAGAAAACAATTCTCTTGATGCCCAGCCCTACCCACCTGGCCTCCAGAGGGCCGGGCTGTCGGCGGGATCTGCCTGTTTAAGCTGTGAACACACCGGTCTCTCCTCTGAAGAAGCAGGCCGCAGAGTGGTTTTGTTCTGAACAGAAAGGAGAAAGCAGCCTGAGGCCCCGGGTCGTGACCTGCAAGGCCCTGGACTGCCTTCCTGACCACTGGTCCCAGGTTAGCCATGAACTTGAGACTGAGTGAGCTGAGGACAAAGGCCTTGGGTCCCACTTTAGTTATGTTAATTGAGAGGAAAGACAGGGTGAGCCCCTGACGGTGGGGCCAGGCTGCGGTGTCTGCGGCTGAGTCTTTATTCTGCGGCTTTGGCGGCGGTGGCTGGGGACAGGGCCGAGCTCCAGCTGTATGCAAAGTGCGGCGGGGGCTCCGGGAGGGGCCGGCCCATTGTCGCTGTGTCACCACCGCCCTTTAGTCCTCTCCGCCTTTCTGTAGCAACGGCAGCCAGCACCTGTGGCTACTGCTGCTGTTCTAAGCCCTGCGGCTGGTGAAAAGTACAGCCAAGGGTGGGCCGTGTTTGTGCTCTGATTTCAGACTTGGGACCACAGGCTCCCAGTCTGCCAGGCTCCCCGAGTGGGAGGTGGGCCCAGTGGGAAGCGTCCAACTCCCTCCAGGTGGCTCTTCCATCGTCACTCGCTGTCGACCCATCTGTCCCCTGCCATCGAGGGTGACCAGCCAGGTCTGGACCCAGAATTGCCGCCCTGCCCTGCTTGGCACTTCCAGTCCTGAGCACGGCCAAGGCTGGTACTTCCTGTAGGACCATCTGGATGCCAGGTGAAGTCACCTTGTCCTTGTCTAAAGAGAGACTGAGGACGTCCTGGTGGTCCGGTGGTTAAGAATCCACCTTGCAGCACAGGGGACGTAGGATCGATTCCTGGTAAGGCAACTAAGATGCTACATGTTACGGGGCAACTAAACCCTCAAGCCACAAAGTGAGCTGAAGCCCACGTGCTCAGGACCCCATGTGCCTCAAGGAAGATCCCGCAACTAAGACCTGACATAGCCGAACAGTAAATTATAAAAAATAAAATAGAGCTGTATGTGTGTCTTATACAAGGAGAACAATGATGGAACCAAGGAGTTTAACAGGCATTTTAGGAGCAGCTCTGAGCCAGGTGATGCTCTAAGAAGACGGCAGCTGGGATTCCTGCCCGGGGGGCTCACCTTCCCAGCGCGTGTGTGCTAAGTCATGTCTGACTCTCCGCGACCCCATGGACTGTAGCCTGCCAGGCTCCTCTGTCCCTGAGATTCTCCAGACAAGAATACTGGAGTGGGTTGCCATTTCCTCTTCCAGGGTATCTTCCCCACCCAGGGATGGAACCTGAGTCTCCTGTGACCCCTCATTTGTCTCATTGTATCTACTGCACTACAGGCAGATTCTTTACCAGTGAGCTACCAGGGAAGCCCATAAAATGTGACGTGTTTCCCTAAATTATGCATGCTGAGTTGATTCAGTCGTGTCTGAGTCTGCCACCCCATGGACTGTAGCCCACGAGGCTCCTCTGTCCATGGGATTTTCCAGGCAAGAATACTGGAGTGGGGTGCCATTTCCTTCTCCAGGGGATCTTCCTGACCCAGGGATCAAACCTGAGTCTTCTGTGACCCCTGCATTGCAGGTGGATTCCTTACCACTAAGCCACCAGGAAAACCGTTCCCTAAATCAGTGGTTGACTAAACTTCCTTAGGTTAAGGAAAGGTTTTAACTTATGAATTCGTTAGACCTTCCTTTACAAAATTGCCATCTTCCCTTTATAAAAGAGATGGGGAAACTTACAAAAGTGTTTCAATCCTGGATGTCAAACCTATGCATTTCATCATCCCTTGAAATTCTCGCCTGGAGTTATGGCCACAAGTAGCAATGTAGGTGGGATGCAATAGCTGTTGCTTCCTTTTTTCCTTCTAGAATTTCTCAGTGCTTATTTATTTATTTTTGCTACACCATACAGCATGCAGGATCATAGTTCCCTTACTGGGGCTTGAGCCCAAGCCCCCTGCAGTGGACGCACAGTCTTAACCACTGTACCACCAAGGAAGTCCCTAGAGAGGCTTTTCAATGTCAGCAGTGAACTTGCACTTACAAATAAATGGGGGCTGGCAAGATCTGGTGGAAAGGAAATTGTACAGAGATAAGGAGATACAGGAGGCTGATGCATAGCTAGGAGAAGGCAATGGCACCCCACTCCAGTACTCTTGCCTGGAAAATCCCATGGACGGAGGAAAAACCCTCATATGCTTTGTGTACTTTCATTTCTGATTCAGTTCAGTTCAGTCGCTCAGTCGTGTCTGATTCTTTGTGACCCCATGAATCTCAGCACGCCAGGCCTCCCTGTCCATCACCAACTCCCGGAGTTCACTCAGACCCACGCCCCTCGAGTCAGTGATGCCATCCAGACTTCTCCTCCTGCCCCCAATCCCTCCCAGCATCAGAGTCTTTTCCAATGAGTCAACTCTTCACATGAGGTGGCCAAAGTACTGGAGTTTCAGCTTTAGCATCATTCCTTCCAAAGAACACCCAGGACTGATCTTTAGAATGGACTGGTTGGATCTCCTTGTAGTCCAAGGGACTCTCGAGAGTCTTCTCCAACACCACATTTCTGATTATGATGCACAAAATCTTTATTTTTTCCCATAATTTAGTGAGAGTGTTTGTGAATGACTGAAAGAGGGATTTACATATACAGTATTTTCCCCCTTTTTTAAGACATCAGGTCTAAGCCCCTGCTCCTCCTCTCTGGAGCCCTCCCCCTTCCAAACCCACCCCCAACCCCGGTGCAAAGTCCCAAGAGGACTTAGGATGCTTCGGGGACGGAGGCACTGGTAGGGAAAAAGGAAAGGAGTCCTCCCCAGGAGAACGCATCCCAGTGCCTCATGCTGATTTTTATAAGCCATTGTCTCTGTTTGTTGGGCCTAGGAAAGTTTTTTTTTACCCCTTAAATTGGCCCAAAATGACACTCATGCTATGAATTCCACACCTTCAGTCAGCATTTGGATCACAGTTAATGATATGGTTGAGACCCTTGAGAGCAGGGTATAATTTTACACAGTCATAAGTTTTCTGTCACCTTTTCTGCAAAATAAAAAAGTCTGACAAATTGTGAGGAGGAGAGATGTGTGGCTCTTCCCTGGTGCCCTGAGCTGGCAAACCTGCTCCCAGAGGAGCCAGGTCTGCGGACACGCCCAGGTCCTGCGGTGACACTGTGGTGTGGCTTTAAGGGGCGGATGGGGGCTCTGAAGACCATCCTACCCCCGCCATCCTCCCCACAGGCTTAAGCAGAAGGCTCTTCCCGGTTCCCTAAACCCACCCACCCAGTCAAGTAAAACAAAAGTGATCTTTAAAACAAAAGTTTTGATTAAACAGCCTTTTCTTATCATATCTGGTTGAACAACAATCATCCAATAACCTTTTCCTTTTCCTATGAAACATCCCCGGCAAGAGTGAAATTGCACTAAATCTCAGACCCTGATCGTGACCATCTGCAGAGCTTCTTTAGGCATAGGGATCCATCTTGCCCTGAGGCAGCCATGGTCAACCTCCATCTCACCTGGGAAATAGATTCTCCAGGCCCATCGCAGGCCTTCCCTGGGAGACGGTGAAGGACGGGGAAGCCTGGCGTGCTGCAGTCCATGGGATTGCAAAGAGTCGGACACGACTGAGCAACTGAACAACAGCTACAACTGTAGGCCTACGGCTGGGCCCAGGAACGGCCCCCCGGGTGATGCCGCCCCAAGGACTCGAGCTTATAAACGTGGCACCTTCCAGGCACATCGCTGGGCAGGTTGTGTATAAGTGGAGACACCCATCCATAAACCACGATTCCATATTCTTCTTGACCCAGGGAGGCCTCGGTCTCCTGGATTAATTCTCCCACTGAAAGAGGCCTGGACAGGGACCTAGTGAAAAGCTGGCCTGCAGTTCAGACTTAGCTGGCAGATGTGTTTGGGGAGCTGCCGCCCGGTAGTAACCTCAAGCTGTCAGCTGCCCGGTTCCCCACTTGGAGGAAGAGGTTAACAAGCAGCCTGCCAAGACCTTCTGGTGGGGAACAGGCCTCAGCAGGTCAGCGAGGCTCCAATCTGCTGGCAGTTCTCAGCCTTGCAACACCTCCCCTGTCCCCAGCTGCTCCAACACCTTTAGCCTGGGGATAACGTCACATCCCCAGCTCTTCCCAGGTGGTGAAGTGGTAAAGAACCCGCCTGCCAATGTGGGTTCAATCCCTGGGTCAGGAAGATTCCCTGGAGGAGGCACTGGCAACTCACTCCAGGATTCCTGCTGGGGGAATCCCAAGACAGAGGAGCCTGGCGGGCTACAGTCCATGGGGTCACAAAGAGTCACACATCACTGAGCCCCGTCAGGAAGCTCCAACTTGGCAGGTGGCAAAAAGCTAACATTTTTCTTTAGAATGAGGAGCAGGAAAGGGATTTGATGGAGGGAATGCAAATTTGGAAGAGACAGAAGGGGCCACCTCCTCTCTAGACCATCCTTCCCCAGCCCGTCCCCTTTACCAGGGCAAGCTGTTGGCCCTTTCCTCTGCCCCACAGCGCCCCCTCCCTGATACGGGAGCACGCCCACCGGGCTGACGCGCAGGCTCCTTAGCAAGAGTCTGTGAGGCCAAAGCAATGATTAGTCATCTTTGTGTTCTCTGTGCTTGGCAAAATGTATTTGCTGAGTGAATGAGGCTTAACTAGGGCTGATTCAGCTGTTTGGATGGAAAATGGAGCCAGCCAGCAGGTCTGAGACCCGTTTCGGCAAAGCTTCGCAAATATAAAGGTTCCTCTTGGAGTCAGCGTGCTCACGTGCGTGCACACACGTGCATAAGCACACACACATACAAGCACTTCTTTTAAAATTGAAGTCTAGTTGATTTACAATGTATTAGTTTCACGTGCACAGCAAAGTGATTCACTTCTATACACGTATATTATTTTTCAGCCTTTTCCATTATAGGTTATTACAAGATACTGAATATAGCTCCCTGTGCTATGCAGTAGGTTATCTATTTAATATATTGTAGTGTGTATATGTTAATCCCAAACTTCTAATTCATTCCCCCCCGTTTTCCCCTTTGGTAACCATAGGTTTGTTTTCCATTCTGTGAGTCCGTTACTGTAAATAAGTTCATTTGTATCATTTTTTAGATTCCACACATAAGCAATATCATATGATATTTGTCTTTCTCTAACTTAGTATGATATAAATCTCTAGGTTCACCCATGTAGCTGCAAATGGCATTATTTTGTGCTTTTAATGGCTGAGTAATATTCCATTGTATATATATATACCATATCTTCTTTATCCATCCCTCTGCTGATGGACGTTTGGGTTGCCTCCATGTCTTGGCTATTGTACACAGTGCTGCTATGCACTCCTATGAATAGGAGTGCATGCATCTTTTCAAATTATAGTTTTGTCTGGGTGTATGCCCAGAAGTGGGATTGCTGGATCATACATATGGTAGTTCTGTTTTTAGTTTTTTAAGAAACCTCTATACTCCATAATGGCTGCAGCAATTTACATTTCCACCAGCTGACACACACACACATCTTGATGGTGGTTTCAGGTCAGTGAAAATTCCTTTAGCCTCCATAAGCTTCAAGAGGGTGTCATAGGTAATTGCAACGTATAATTAGCTTCCTCTGCCTTCCCTCCAGACCATAAGTGGCTACTACTCACATGTGGAGTCATTGCTGTCCCCATCACTGAAGCAAAGAAAAGTCTTGAGAATTCAAGCTGCATCATGTTAATCTGGTCAGTTCCTTAGGGGCTGGTCAGACATAGACTGCTGTGTTCCCAGCGAAGTGAATTTGCTAAGGAAGGGAGGAGGGTCAGTAAATGGGATATTGCGTTCTCAGTTGAGTTCCAAGTTACCACCCAGGGACTGGCAGTGCCATTTACATATAAACAGTGTAATTGCAGTGAGAGTCGGAGCTGGCAGAATTAGGCTGGCGCTTGATATGCTAATTACAACTCTCTCTAATCCCTGTAGGCTGTTTGCAAAGAGAATTTAGAATTGGAAAGAACTGAAACCCAGTGAGGATGACTTGCCCAAAGGTCACAGACAGGCCTAATTAATTGGAAATTTTCTGTGTGTTTCAAATGCGTGAAAGGTCTTATATACAACATCTCATTTAATCCTGTAATGACTTTTGGATGGTATTTCAGCATTCTTAGCATCATGCTGTTGATGGAGGAAAGCCATGGATAGTGAGTGAGATCCAGTATGGTCCTCTGAGATTTCAGCTGAGGTCCATCTTTGCTTACAGGGCAGAGCTAAGCCTGGGTGTCCCAGTGCTTGAACAAGCAAAGAACATATGGTGCCTAGTTTCCATTATTCATATACATTAAAGCTGGTTTCTTAAGCCAGAAGAAAAAGAATCTGTATTTTCTATAAGTTCAAGTCAGCCTTCCAGTTAGTTCCTGAACAAATTTAATACCCACAAGATATTTCTATTTCATCCCATTCAAAAGCTAATTGGCAACAAAGGTCTTATTAATATTACAAATCAGGAGCAAAAGCTGTGTATGTTTTTTTTTTCAATTTCCCCCTTCATTTGAGATTTGCAGTGTATTCAGTCGGGACTGATGTGACATGTTCTCTGTCCTTTTGAAAATTCAAAAGGTAAACATTCACATCTACATATTTGGAGAGGAGTCCTTATACTTTTGTATAGCAAAGGTAATAAACACATAAATGCATGGATAAATAAATAAACACATTTCTCCTTCAATCAAGACATTTTTCAGCGACTAGCTGGGCATCTCTTAGACTTACCCTGAAATTTGTTCCCACCCTGGTCCTGGTCCCAGTCCTGGTTTTTCATGCAGGATAAATACAGGAATAAAGGAAAACCATTCACATGCCACAAGTCCTGGGCTGGCATTCCCTCCCTGAGCCAGCTAGCTAATGAATGGAAGCAGGAGGCAGTCATTGCCCAGAGGCCTGAAGAGAGCTGGATGGGGTTGTCAACTGAAAAAGAAACTACTCGACCTAAAAGTTGAGAAAATGTTTTGCTGAAAGATTTACTTTTGTTTTTGTTTTGAAGGATTCATTAACAAAAGAAACCACTTGTCACACACAATAAACAATTTCAGTATTTACTAGAGGATTATTTGGCTTGATGAAAGTGAAAGAGGAGAGTGAAAAAGTTGGCTTAAAGCTCAACATCCCGAAAACGAAGATCATAGCATCTGGTCCCATCACTTCATGGGAAATAGATGGGGAAACAGTGGAAACAGTGTCAGACTTTATTTTGGGGGGCTCCAAAATCACTGCAGATGGTGATTGCAGCCATGAAATTAAAAGACGCTTACTCTTTGGAAGGAAAGTTATGACCAACCTAGATAGCATATTGAAAAGCAGAGACATTACTTTGCCAACAAAGGTCCGTCTAGTCAAGGCTATGGTTTTTCCAGTGGTCATGTATGGATGTGAGAGTTGGACTGTGAAGAAAGCTGAGCGCCGAAGAATTGATGCTTTTGAACTGTGGTGTTGGAGAAGACTCTTGAGAGTCCCCTGTACTGCAAGGAGAGCCAACCAGTCCATTCTGAAGGAGATCAGTCCTGGGTGTTCTTTGGAAGAAATGATGCTAAAGCTGAAACTCCAATACTTTGGCCACCTCATGTGAAGAGTTGACTCATTGGAAAAGACTCTGATGCTGGGAGGGATTGGGGGCAGGAGGAGAAAGGGACAACAGGATGAGATGGCTGGATGGCATCACCAACTCGGTGGACGTTTGAGTCTGAGTGAACTCCAGGAGTTGGTGATGGACAGGGAGGCCTGATGTGCTGCGATTCATGGGGTCGCAGAGTCGGACACGACTGGGCGACTGAACTGAACTGAACTGAACTGAACTATTTGGCTTAATTTCAACATACAATCATTAAAATAAGAGAAATAGTAACATTAGAGAAAAGTTAACAGCACATACATCACCAAATTGGGCCGACCCACATTCAGACTAATATCATCATCAGTTACCGGTTTGTGAGCAAAAATGCAGCTCTGGTTTTACTTTAACCTTGTTACAATGCTATTTGTTTCACCTTGTGAGTCACAGGATGGCGTTAGATCCCAGGGGGTTGGCCAGACCTCCAGGGGCTCAAGAGCTCCAAGACCCATTCCTTTCTTATCTAAATTGCCTCCTTACTCGCTGTGCTTGTGGCTGAGGGCCTAAGAGCGGGCATCCCGTTTTGATCCCGAGTTCCCTCAGGGCTCGATGTCGGGTGGCTATAAAGCAGTGGCTTGCTGGCTACAACATCCTTTGTGTACTGACATGGCAGCAGTATTTTTCATTCAAAGGGTACAGAGTGGATCCAAGAGGTTGGGCTGGGGACAGATAAGAGATAATGTCTGTGCCTGGTGTACAGAACATGCTCATTGAAGTTTTGAGGGAAGCAGAAGGAGAATATTTATTTGGCTGCAGTGGGCTACAGTCCATAGTGTTGCAAAGACTTGGACACAGCTGAAGTGACCTAGCGCTCTCGCGTGCCGAGTCTTAGTTGCGGTATGCAGGCTCATAGTCGTGGCATGTGGGGTCTAGTTCCCTGACCAGGGATTGATCCAGGGCCCCCTGCGTTGGGAGCATGGCGTCTCAGCCCCTGGACCACCAGGGAAGTCCCTGAATTACCTCTTTTCTCTGTGCTTTTGTTTCTTCATCTGTAAAGCTGAGAACAAGCATGTCTAGGACCCATCGTTCCTCTTGATAAGGTTCATTTGTTTCCTCCATTAACACCATTCTTCCACTATTTTAATATTTAAAATGTCTTTCTCTCCATGGCCTTCTCAAGAGCAGGGCCCAGTTCTTTCCACCTTTTAGGTAAATGCAATGCCTGTTGCAATATCTTTTGAAAGAATACATGAAAAGTGTGTAGAAATGAATGAAGGAAACAAGTATTTACAGAACGGGTCACAGAGCATCTCTGCGTTGTTTTCCTGCCAAGAGTCTGTCACTGAGCCTCCACACTCTAAGGTGGTTGGCTGTCAGTCACATTCATAAACCAGCGAGTTCAGTATTTGTATTTTCCATGTCAGACAGCTTCTGTCAACTTTAAATGGTTTGGCTATCTTAACTTGGCTGAATTTTTGTTTTTGTCTGTTTCTTATATGTTGTTTTCCCAAGAAGAAAGCTGGGGTTGGTGGATTCCAGTTGGATGAAAGGGTTCTGGCATCTTGAAGCTTTGCAGGAAGGGCCAAATGCTGTGAAAATACCAGCTGTGGTTTCGTGAAGAAAGCAGTCTCTCAGTGGCATCTTTCAGTCCACTGTATGTCCATTTCAGGAGGTACACTGCCCAAAATCCACGCAAAAATCACACACAGGGACTCTCTGTACATTTCAAACCTCTCAAAAAAATGCCTGCTCCCAGCATTTCTGAATTTACAAATTCTTTAAAGGGTATGAATCGCTTTGTGGTTCATGTTGGAACGTTCCAGGCCTAGAGGAGGCGGGAACTGCTGAAGCATTTGATTTTGATTTCTCTACACTTTATCAGTTGAGATTAAAATGAATTTCTATATGAAAACAACTATAAGATAACTGAGCTTGTGGTCCATCATCTCTCCCTGGAAGGATATACAGAAGTGATGTAGACGAAAGCTTTGGTTGCCATCGTTTTTATTGATTAAAGCACAAATGAAATCCAGAATGTTCTACGGGATAGAATATAGTCTAAGATTCTAGAATCTTACAGGATGACTAGTTGGAAGGAGAGATTTAAGCAGAGGACAGTTCTAAGTTGTTTTAAGTAATAATTCCTTTGAACTTGATACCTTTGTAGAAACTTTTCAGGGTAGGAGCAAGGAAAAAAGAAAAGGATTCATTTCTGGGAAAAAACAAAAAAAAAAAAGAAGCAGCAGCGTAGGAGCAAGGAAAGTGTTGTAGCCACACGTTCCGGGAAACAAACTCACTCAGAAGGACAATGTGGATAATGGAGTGCAGCTTATTACACTGCCGGGCCTGAGGTAGAGTCTCCTCTTAGCCAAGGACCCTGACCAGTTTTTGTAGAAACCTTATATACCCTAAGCGTGTGTGCCCAAACCCACCTCCCCAAAATTCCCCAAAATTCCTTGAAACTAGCCTGAACAAAGGAAAAAGAAAGATACAATCAAAGTTAACCCATGATTCATATGCCTTAAGCCTAGGTAGTTAACAGTGGACAATTATCAATAGGCTTGTGGTCATACCCCAATAAGCATAGTAGAATGTATGATTCTATTCAGTTACACAGATAATTAGGGTATTAAATAGGGTGTTCTTTTGGGAGACTGAGAGCCCTGAGGCTCTTCCTTCTGGGGGCCTGGTTTTTCAGTTGGTATGTCATTTCCATAGATACTGGGCATATCGCTCAAAGTCCACAATCCGGCCCAAGATGGAGTCCTGTTTTCAAGATAGAGCCTGTTCTGTTTCCTCCTTCAAAAGAAAAGAAAGGCGACTTTTATGATTGTAAACATTGGATTGCCCAAAAAGTTCATTTGGGTTTCTCCATTAAAAAAAAAAAACTCAGAGGAACATTTTGGCTAACCTGGTACTTTTTCCCCTGGGGAGTTAAATCAGTTATTATAATAGGCAAAGACCCATTAACCAACCACCTGTTGTGTGCAGATTTCTGTACTGCCCCCTGGCTCTGCGCTACAGAAGGTTACAGTCTGTGCGAAAAGTGTGAATAAAACTAGAGCACTGAAAGCAAACCCTCTGCCCAGATGAGAATTTCCTCTACAGCATCCTCGAAAGGTGACCCCTGCCTAGACTGACCAGAGACACCATCCAACTGTACCTCTGGAGACAGCCCTATTTCACTTATCTTTTTATATATATGTATGATTGGTTGACTGATTTTTGGCTCTGCTGGGTCTTCGCTGCTGCGTGGGGGCTTTCTCTAGTTGCAGTGAGTGGGAGCTACTCCCCACTGTAGTGGCTCTTCTCTTGTTGCAGAGCACAGGCTCAGCTGCTCTGCAGCACGTGGAATCCTCCCGGACCAGGGATGGAACCTGTGTCCCCTGCATCGGCAGGTGGATTCTTATCCACTGTACCACCAGGGAAGTCCTTTCACTTATCTTTGTAGGGACAAAAGCAATTACAGCCTTCAAATTCTACTTGAGAAGCCTCCTGCAGAAAAAATAGAAATTAATAAACACAACTTCAGTGCACAGCAGAGAGGACTTGGGAGTTCATGAAATCACAGACCTAGATTATAAAATGGCATCATGTTGATGCCAAAGATGACATCCTTGCCTCCCTGTGGAACAAAGGACATTCTCAAAAGACATGTGGAGCTAAAAGACTTTCTCTTCATCCCCAAAATAGGCTTCAGTCTGGGCAATGAGTAAGCAGATTTAGCTGCTCAGAAGATATACAGCCTTTATATATATATCGATAATGTTTTTTTCTATATGTATGCAGCCTTCTTCAAGGAGACACAAGGCCCCTTAAATCACAAAAACTGTTTCACACATTGACGTATTTGCAAAAACAGAGAACGGGTGGTATGCTCACTTTCATCTGGATTCCTTGCCTTGTGCAGACAGTCATAATTATCAACTCACCAGGAGCTCCCACACCGTGGCTGGTTTATTGTTGGGTTCATCACTCATGGCAGTGGGCACCATGGGGAGTCCTCAGTAGGATATGGATTCTGACCCTTGTTGGATGACTTGGGGAGGGTCCAACAAGGTGGGGCTTTGTCGTGGACTGGATGCTGTCAGGAAGTGGGGGCAATTCTATAATTGTGTATCTTAATAAATCTTACCTGGAAGGAGGGACCACTTGAGCAGGCCAGAGGCTGTAACTGGTAAGAAGCAGCAGGTCATATAGCTGGGAGAAAGAAGTATTTGGTCATTTCCATGGTTTAGGAAATGTTCATGCTTTCATCTATGTTCAGACAGACTACAGAGTGATCTTGTCTTGATCCATCTCAGTCCCAGAGTGGTCTTCTCTGATGCTGAGGTTCTGTGACACTCTGTGTTTAACAGGAGATAACAGGGCTCGGCTTTGAGAGCCAGGGCGGATCCTAAGAACCTGGAGGCCGAGGTGATCTAGAGGCTGGCTCTGGTACCCGGACAGCTTTCCTCTTCCTCATAACATTCTCTATATGAGATGCTGAGCCCCATAAAGGCAGATGCCACTTTTTTCATCCCTACGATTCCCAGTCTAGCATTTTAGACTAGCATTTTAGAAGGTGCTCAATGATAATCTTAGCTTTTTTTAATCGAAGTATAGTTGATTTACAGTGTTGGGCAATCTTGGTAATCTCTGAATGATTGAGTATATACATGAGTGCGTGGATGGGCAGGCTATGCAGATTCTTGAATGGGCTTCTCTCCCGATTATCTTTTTAAAAAGAGGTAAACAGTGTGAAAAGAGTTCCTGTTTTCTTAGCATTGGTGGATGTAAACATGAGTCAGTCTGATCCGATATGGAGACACTCTTACCTTGAGGAATGGATGTTAACCACAGGCAACTCTATAGCCTGAGCTACCTGCCTGGGTCTGGTTCATGCCCATTGCCTCATGTAATTAATAAATGCCCCCATTCATTGTCAAATATTCTACGCTCTGGATGATAAGTTGTATAATCACCATAAATATAGTTATGAACCTCTTAACTATGGAAAGGAGGCCTGCTTTGGAACGCAGCGGTGGATACCAGGCATGGGGATTTCTAGATAGTGCCTAATGGACGAGAGGATTGCAGTGCTTCCTAAGACCTCTCTCTGAGCTCAAATTCCTTGTTTGTTGTTGTATAGTCGTTAAGTCTTGTCCAGCTCTTTTTGACCCCCATGGACCATAGTCTACCAGGCTCCTCTGTTCATGCTATTTCCCAGGCAAGAATACTGGAGTGGGATGTCTGTCATTCCTTTCTCCAGGAGATCTTCCTGACCCAGGGATCAAACCCGCCATCTCCTGCATTGCAGATGGAGTCTTTACCACTGACCCATCAGGGAAGCCCTCAAAATCCTAAATCCTGATATTTAAATTTTTAAAGAGGGAGATAGGAAATGGACTTATCCTAAGGAATAACACTATGAAGTAGGGTAATCAGGAACATGTCTAACATTTGTCATATTTATTCCATGCTTGAATTATATTATTATTCTATGAAAATTAGTTTGTACATTTTGTCTGAGAATGAACAAAGGTGACTTATAGTTTCCTATGGATAATCCCATGTTGATAATTAAAATGGCACTGAATTAAATTTACCCCAGTCCTTAGATACATACGTAAAGCTTCAGGTCAACTCTCTAATTTTATAGATTATGCCTCAAAGGCCCAGGAAGACTGAATTGTCCAAAGTAACTGAACAAACCACTGTGACCAGGCAAACCCACAATGTTCTATATCCTCATTCCTAAAATGTGCTTGACGGTAATTTTATATAGAATTAATCATTAAAATGTATTTTGGGGACTTCCCTGGTGGTCCAGTGGTTAAAACTCCACAGTTCCGATGCAGGGATCCCTGGTTGGGGAAATAAGATCCCACAGGCTGTGTAGCGTGGCCAAAAAATAAAAAATATACCTTGTGTGCGAATTTTTTTCCATGTGGGCTGTTAGTTCTACAACCAGGGGCTGAACCTGGGCCATAGGCAGTGAAAACTCAGAGTCCTGGCCGTGGACAGCCAGGGAAGTCCCTTGCACGTGTGATCTCACACATTGTTCTGTCTCCTGAATTAATCAGGAAATTTATCCCATAAGTACTCTCTGCTATGAAACCTACAAATGCCTGTTCCATTTCTGCTTTCCATGTGAAACTACTCTTATTTCGTATGAAACGATGAGGATTGAAGTTGGGCTGAAATGCCCGAGTCAGCAAGAGGAAAGTCGTTATTGACATCATATCTCCATTTCTGTTCTGAAAGGTTGTAACTAAGTAGGTAAATAAACAATGGTTAATTACAATAAAACAAGATATGCCTTACATTTCAAAATCTGCATGAGGAAATGAGCGACATTCTAAACTAAAGGGTTGACAATGTAAGTCATTAATTTCCCCAATCAGGAAAGATACTTTGATCAGTTTTCATTTACTTATTCATTATTATTATTATTTTGGTGGCACCAGGTGGCATGCAGGAACTTAGTTCCCTGGCCAAGGATTGAACCCATGTCCCTATATTGGAAGTGCAGAGTCTTACCCACTGGGTTGTCAGGGAAGTTCTGAGCTTTCCTTTTTTTCAGCAATATATTTTCAATGTACATCAAGCTGAGAATCTCACAATCATTAAAAAAAATAATTTTACAAATTTTAGCAGTTATGTTGTAAGAGGAAAGGAGTCAGAATTTTTTTTTTCAAGTTTAGCAAGCATGCATAAGGGAACACTGCTTCCTTTATTTAAAGGACGTATCTTAGAATCACCAACCTCCTCTTCCTCTCTGCTTGGAGGGGACACCTAGATTGTGCAATTTTGTTCCTGCGGGGAAAAGGTGCCATCCCAGAACTCACCACGAGGGGGCACCCTCCACAATAGCTCAGCTCTTTCTCTTCAGAAGTCTCAGCACGTTGCCTAGCTTGCTCTTACAAATGCCCTTTACTTTTGTCAAAGAATCAGTGTGGAATCTCTTCCCGAAACATGTATGATTTTAAAAATCAATACAATTCACTATAGTAATATAAAAGATAAATAAGAAGAAAGTCATCTAAATCATGTATTTCAACATAGTTGTTGTTCAGTTGTGAAGTCGTTTCCAATTCTTTGCGACCCCATGGATTATAGCTCACCAGGCTCCTCTGTCCATGGGATTCTCCAGGGCAGAATACTGGAGTGGGTAGCCTTTCCTTCTCCCAGGGATCTTCCCAACCCAGGGATCGAACCCAGGTCTCCCACATTGCAGGCAGATTCTTTACCAGCTGAGCCACAAGGGAAGCTCAAGAATACTGGAGTGGGTAACATCCTTTCTCCAGAGGATCTTCCCAACCCAGGGATTGAACCGGGGTCTCCTGCATTGCAGGCAGATTCTTTACCAACTGAGCTATCGGGGAAGCCCTGCTGCTGCTAAGTTGCTTCAGTCGTGTCCAACTCTGTGCGACCCCATAGACAGCAGCCCACCAGGCTCCCCCGTCCCTGGGATTCTCCAGGCAAGAACACTGGAGTGGGTTACCATTTCCTTCTCCAATGTATGAACGTGAAAAGTGAAAGTGAAGTCGCTCAGTCGTGTCTGACTCTTAGCGACCCCATGGACTGCAGCCCACCAGGCTCCTCCATCCATGGGATTTTCCAGGCAAGAGTACTGGAGTGGGGTGCCATTGAAGCCCAGGTCCCACTAAACCTCATGTCAAATTCTAGTGCCCAAGGTGGATGGTGTTAGGAGGTGGGGCCTTTAGGAGGTGATTAGCTCAAGATGGTGGAGGCTGCAGGGTTGGGATTAGGGTCCTTATATACGAGGCCCCAGAGAGATCCCTTGCCCGTTCTCCAGGTGAGGACTCGAAAAGATGATGGGCTCTCCCCAGAACTTGACTTTGCTGGCATCTTGAGCTCAGACTTGCAACCTGCAAAAGGTGAGAAGTAAATGTCTGTTACTTACAAGCCCCTAGTCTGTGAAATTCTGTCACAGCAGCCCATCTGGACTAAGACAAGTAGTTAGGCCCTAGGCTCAGATGATGGTAGCAGATTTTTTTTAACCTTTGTGAATGTTTCAGGAGGACTTTGGGAAGTTGTGCAGTGATGGTTGAGGGAGGGGGGCAGTTCTCTGAGAATATTGCAAAACATACAGCATCCTGACTCCCCTCAGAAATTCAACTTGTGCTCCTGATCCAATTTTTGCAACAACAAAAAATACCACAAAACTTCCCAGATACTCCACCAGGGAACTCCCTCCTCATGAAGAACCACTGCTCAGGAGCAAAGAGCCTCCTTCCCCCTGCATGTAGCTCCTCGTTCTGGATTCTCAGATCAGAGGGATGCCTACCACCTCAAGACTGGGTCTAGGACAGGCCTGGACACTGCACATTGTCTACAGTTGGGGCTTAAGTGGCTAAGCCTTCATCATGGTCTTTGCATCTCTTATCAGCCAGAATCTCCCACCAGCTTCAGAAGGACTTTCACCTGGAACCAGGAGGAAGTGCAATTGACTAGCGTGTGACGCTTGGAGCTGTGTTAGAAACTAACTCGGGGCTTCTCAGGTGTGGTCAGAGGGTCATCTGCATCAAAGGAATTTGTTAAAAGTTTGGATCCCAGGCTCCATGCCACACCTTCCCAATCAGAGCTCCAGGGCCTGTGGCCACAGAGCCTACATTTATAACACACTCCCCAGGAGACTCTGATGTCCTCAGGGTTTATGAGCCTCGGAAGTCATCAGGAGCTACCACGCCACACACAGGGGCCAGTCTGGTCATGTGAAGGCGTCTGGGGGCCCCTGTAGGGCTGGCCCACATCAAGCCCCATGTGGCATTTGGCCGTAACCCTGCAGAGGCAGCTGGGGCGCACTGAGACCCCCACGTGGGCCCCTGACTTCCCATTGTCCCTTTTCAACCTCACCATTCCTGAAACGCCAAAAAAACAGCCCCCTCTGTTAAGTCTCTTCTTTTCACTCTTTTTAAAGAGGCGACTTCTGACTAGATCAGACGAATTCATATTCTGAATGTGCTTTTGTATTAAAATAAGAGGGAAAAACTGGAAAAGAGGTAAGTGCTGTGGTCAAGGTTTTGAGGCTACAGATGTTCTTCAGGTGACTGTTGGCTACATATGTTTTCCCCTCTATGAGTCAAAAAAAAATTATTCCACTTTATATAACTCCGCAAACAGACTAGAATTCTCTCACTCCAAATTTGCTTTGCTTGCATTTTAAGGTATTGGAGATTATTCCACTGGTATTGGTGGCTCAGATGGTAAATCTCCCAGCCAATGCAGGAGATGCAGGTTCCTTCCCTGGGTCAGAAAGAGCCTCTGGAGGAGGAAATGGCACCCCACTCCAGTGTTCTTGCCTGGAGAATTCCAGAGGCAGAGGAGTCTGGCGGGCTACAGTCTGTGAGGTCTCAGAGTCGGACACGACTGAGTGACTGAGCATTCATTCCAGAACAAAGTGCTTTAAAGGCTCCTTTAAATAGCAAACCCCTAATGCCTTTAGACTAACTTGATTATCAAGAAGAAAACATTATTTCAAAATCACCTGTGACTTTAAAACTATTCATGATGCAAGCAGGTGTCCATGTGCACCTGTAACGCACTGCCTGCTGGGAACAGAGACAGCGTTCCTCCTCACCAGTGTCCAGCGGAAACAGTCGCCAGGCTCATCGTTCAGAGGACGAAGTTTGTTTGACTTATTACCTGAGGGAAAGGAAGCAGGCGACAAAGCTGGCTGATATTTTTAGAAAACTAGCAACATTTTGAGCTGGCCCTTAGCAAGATTAGATGTGGTGTGAGGAGCTGAGTCCTGGATATAATTCTCGAGAAAAAGGAGGGTGCTGGAGACGTCTGGGTGTTTGCAGGAAGGTAGAGGAGAAGGTCCCGGAGTTCAAGGCGGCTGAGCTCCAGGAGGACTGACAGCGGCCACTTTGTGATGATCAAACCACCTGCAGCCGGGAGCGTTAGAGCGCCCTCTGGGGACCGCTGGCGGGACCGGCGTGGGGGCAGGGCGCCGTCAGCCTTTCTCAGTGTTGTTCACCGCCTGTGTCCTTTTTCTACAAATACCCCATGGTAGATGAGTGTGGTCTTCATAGCTATTGCATCAATGATGACTTTATCCTGCATTTTTTGAAGGAGGTGACTAAGTAAGGTGATTTAAGGTTAAGATCACAGACTTTGGAGCCTAGTTTTCTTTTTTTTTTTTTTTGCATTTTGTTTTTAATATTATTGGAGTATAGTTGATTTACAGTGTCATGTTAGTTTCAGGTGTACATCACGGAGATTCAGTTATACAGATAGATTCTTTTTCAGATTCTTTTCCCTTACAGGTTGTTTTTCCTTTCTCTTCACAGGTCTGTCCCCTTTTCCTCTATTCCTACTACCACTTGCCCTCACTGTACTTTGGGCCCCAGCCACTAACTACGCCCTGTCACCTGCCTCCCTCTCCTGGCTGCTGGGATCCTTCTAAGCAGAGATTCCCCCAGTGGCTCAGATGGTAAAGAAGCTGCCTACAATGCAGGAGACCTAGGTTTGGTCCTTGGGTTAGGAAGATCCCCTGGAGAAGGGAATGGCTGCCCACTCCAGTATTCTTGCCTGGAGAATTCCATGGACAGGGGAGCCTGGAAGGCTAGGTCCATGGGGTCACAAAGAGTCAGACACGACTGAGCGATCAACACTTTCACTTTCTTTCACTTTCAGCATCTTCCAGCAGCTCCCTGCCTTGAGAATAACGTCCAAATTCCCCTTGGGACAGTTGGTCCCATCCACCCTAAGGGTCGTCTTACCTACAACCACTGCCCTGCACACGTCCTGGGCACTCACTTACACATCCTGGGCACTCACCCAGACTCAGGGTCCCTGCCCACCCCAGCAACTTGTAAGCACTGCCTGCCTTTGCCTCCAGCTAGACTGGCAGACTGACCCTTATTCCCTGGATATTTACCCATCATCCTGTTACTGAGTCCCAACTCTCTCCACTCACTGCCTAATAGGCCAGTAAGTCCAGAGATGAGCTGTTGGCACAAGGAATAGTGAAAAGCTAGCAGCCCCAGAAGTCAATGGCCTACTGTCCCAAAGAGCCATCTACCCCAAGTTAGGATTCAGACTTCTTTTATACTAAAAAAGGGAGGGAATAGAGATGAGTTTCTGGCCCAACTCTGGAGGAGGCGGGGTGTTATTTCTTCCTTCCAGCAGCCACTCACAGGTGGGGCCTGGCCAGGGAATCTTCTGAGAGCTTAACAAAGGTGTTGGAGCCTGAAGCTCATTCCCTGGCAGGTAGGGCTCCCAGAGATGGGCAAGCCATTATAACTTAAGTTCATAGCAACATGCCTTTAGTGATTAACTTGTAACAGAACAGGAAGGTTTTTCTCTACAATCCAACGCCTGGAACAAAACCTGCACTCACTGGTATTGAAAAGCACTTTACAGTTGACACAGTGCTTTCTCATCCTCGATCAGACCCCACATTCAGGTGGAGGTACTTTCTAATTGGACAGGGGCGGGAACAGAGGTTTGAAAAGGTCAGTGGCCCACGTTAAGACTCTCCAGTGGTCTACCGGCCTCATTCTCCGGGGGGTGGGCGTGTGGGACTGAGGATTGCACAAGCCCGGGTGTGAGTCCGGGCCAGCATGCACGGGCCACTGCACTGACTTCACCTCCCGCGCCCACGCCTTGTCCTTCAAGAAGACAGGAGTTCAGAGTCAGGCTTGTTCCGAGGGTGAAATGAAACAATGCCTGTGGGGCGTCTACTAGGGCCTGGCTCGCAGCCGACACTACATGTGAGTTCCCTTACTGACGTCGGCGAGCTGCGTCGGACAGCGGCTCTTCCCTGGGGCTCCAGAGGCCACTGGGTGCCAACTGTGGAGCCCCGTGCGCCTTCGGACGCGACAGGGCGGTGCGGGACTGGGGGGGCGGTGGTCACACCAGTCCTCAAAGTAGTGTGGACCCCGGCCCAGCTGGAAAGTGGACTTCGGCCCAGCTCCGGCGGGGCGTAACTCGGAGGCCCTGGGAGGCCGGGCTGGATGCGGGGGCCTGTGGAGGGGGCATTGTTCCACGCCGGCACCCCGAGGCGCACTCCTCAGAGGGCACACCGGCTGCCTCCCCCGCCTCCAGCCTCCTCCCACCACCACCTCGCCTCTGCGCCTGCCCTCTTCCTCCCTCCGCCAGCTCCCGCACTGTCCCCTGAGCCCCCACAAGCAAGAGGGTCCCAGGCGGAGAGGGTTGGGGGCCCGTAGATCGTGCGCCGCCAGGGAGCGCAACCCCGCCCCCACCGCCGCGCCGGCTGGCAGGAGGCGGGACATGCGCACCGGGCGGCGGAGGGCGGGGGGGCGCAGGCCGGGCGGGCGCGGAGCAGGGCGGGCCGTGGGCGGGGAGCAGGGGCTGGAGCGGGGAGCGCGCAGCCAGCGCCGCCGCCGGACTCGGGCGGGTGTGCGAGCCTGGCGCGTAGCTTGCCGGGGATGCGAGAGGCTGGGAGCCGCCGCGCCGGGAGAACGCGTGCACTGGTGACCTCGGCCCGGGGAGAGCCGGGGACGGCGGCGAACCCCGCAGGGATCCTCGGGGCCGGGGTGCGGGGCCGGCGGCGGCGCGGGAGCGCGGGGCGCAGACCGGGCGGGGCTAGCGGACAGTGATGAGCGGGCACGCGGGGAGGCTGCACGCCGCCGCCGCCGCCGCCCGGAGCATCCGCCGCCCGAGCTGCTGCTCGCGGCCCGGGCCCCGGCCATGGAGACGCTGAACGGCCCCGCGGGCGGCGGCGCCCAGGACCCGAAGCCGCAGCCGCCCGGCCAGCACCACCGCCAGCACCACCACCTCCACCCGCTGGCGGAACGGAGACGGCTGCACCGCGCACCCTCGCCAGCCAGACCGTTTCTCAAGGACCTGCACGGCCGGCCTGCGGCCCCCGGCCAGGCCGCCCCCTCCTCGGGCCGAGCCCCGGCGCCCGCCGCCCCGCGCTCTCCCAGCCTCGCGGGCAAGGCGCCGCCCTCGCCGGGGCCCCCGGCCGCGCCCGGCCGCCTCTCCCGGCGGAGCGGTGGCGCTCCCGGCGCGAAGGACAAGCCGCCGCCGGGCGCCGGGGCCAGGGCAGCGGGCGGCGCTAAGGCCGCTCCGGGCCCCAGGAGGGTGGCACGCGCGGCGCCCGCCGAGCCGCTGCCCCGGGTAGGGAAGCCACCGCCCGGGGCCGAGCCGCCGCCCGCCGCTGCCAAGGGCCGCAGAGCCAAACGCGCCTCCGGAGCTGTCCCCGCCCGCGCCGCCGGGCCCCGGGTCCCCGCCGTCGCGGTCCCGGCCGTGATCCTCGCCGTGACTTCCGCGGCCGGCTCCCCGGCCCCCGGCTCGCGCATCAGCCACACAGACAGCAGCTCCGATCTCTCCGACTGCCCCTCCGACCCTCTTTCCGACGAGCAGCGCCTGCTCCCCGCCGCCAGTAGTGACGCCGAGTCCGGCACGGGCTCCAGCGACCGGGAACCTCTGCGAGGAGCCCCCACGACCAGCCCCCCAGCTCGGGGGCCGCCGCCAGACAGCCCCGAGCCCCCGGGACTCCTCGCCGCGACCCCCGCCGCCTGCCTTGGGGGTCGGAACAGCCCCAGTGGGGTCCCCTCGGCGTCCCCGGGGCCGGGCGTGGTGGAGGATGTCGCGGGGCGCGCACCGCCGGAGCGAACGGGTCCCGCGACCCCCAGGGAGCACGGGCTGGGCGAGCAGCACCGGTTGGTCCCGGCGGCGGAGGAGGAGGAGCTGCTGCGGGAGATGGAGGAGCTGCGCTCGGAGAACGACTATCTCAAGGTGCGCAGCCTGCCCCGCCGCAGGTGTCCCGGCGGCAGCCCCAGGTCTGGGTGCGGGCTGGGACCCGCGAGCCCCTGCGTACCGGCCCCGAAAGCGCTTCTTTCAAGTGCCAGTCACTTTCCTGCGCCCGACACGCCAGGCGCTGGGAACTTGAGCCAAAGTTGTGGAAGGAGCAGCGAGACCTGTGGGTCCAGCCGCTTCTTCACCCACTTAGCTTGTTTCTAGAAAGTCTCGCGTCTTCCCTCGGATGCCTCTGCCCCAGTTGACGCTGCGTTAACTAGAGAGGCGGCTGTGACCGCCTTTTGGAGACGCAGTCGACCCCCTGCCCCCTCACCTGTGGGCGCGGCTTGTCCCCAGCCGAGAATCTCTGAGCGGGACCCCGTGCGCCGAGTGCGGGTCTCGGAGGGTGCAGACTCGCCTTCCCCTTTTCCCGCAGTTAAGAAGGCCGGGTGCTCTCCGAGTCTCCCCCGGGCGCAGACAGCCGGGTCACACCGCTTTCAGTGATAAACCTACAGCTCAGGAGTCCCTTGAGCGCGGCCTGGGCGGAGAGGCCACGCAGTCTTGCTGGCCGGTCCTTTGTACGTGTCCACCAGCCGGTTTTTCCGTGTCAGGAGAGGCCACTCGCGCCCGCTCTTTCGAGGGACTCACAGCCTGTGCGTCCATTGAGCGCTTTGCGGCGCGGCCTGCTCTGAGTGGCTTCTGGGTCTTGGTAGCTTTGGGGCACAAGTCTGACTCCATGTTTTCCAGGAGGAGGAGGAGAAGAGCAGGCGCTGCAGAAAAGAGGATTTAGACCGTATGGGGTGGGGAGGTCAGGGCACGCCGGGTGACTCCAAAACAAGGAGGGTGGTACTGAATGCATCTGTCTTAATTTATTGTGATGCTCAGGTTAGTCAACAGCTCCACCGTGTAAATCTCCTCCTTCTGTTAAGATGGTTAAATATATATCTCCTCCCAAATGCAGCGGCCCTCCTCATCAGTACGTTTTGTGATTCTCCCCATTTTCTCAGCAAAGGCTGACTCTCCCTGATGGAGGTCCCCGGGTGGCTGGTGGGACACGGATGTGGGCTTTTAAGGTGCGTGGAGGTGATCTGTGTAGTTAAGCTGGGGTCAGAGCAGTGGACTGAGGAGTGTTCCTATACCCAAGCTGCAGAGGCTGCTCTAACCCACTGAGCCCCCATGGTGGTTTTTATCCTGTTCAAAGAGGCAGAGGAGGATCGCGGTGGGAAGAGAGCAGATGGGGACTCCGAATAAAATGTTGCCAGTAGTACATTTGCTCTGGTCACCGACTCTTATGTAATAGACAGCAGAGTGAAATGTGAGAGTATGGAAGAGAAAGGGCCACGGTATTAGCATTACTCTGATGTGAAACCAGGGCTTTTGTAAATCTGCCCTGGAGGTAAGCTCCCTGAGGGTGAGAAAGACCATCTTTGAATTTTGTAGCCTCAGAGCAAATAGATGTTTCTCATGACATCTGATCTCAAGGCAGGCAGTTCAGCATCATTTCAGGGCTCACTCAGGCCGCTGGTTATTTGCTTTATTATTATTTTTTTCACATCATTGGATTCTCAGTGAAGGAAGTAGGTGTCTGACCCTGGAGTCTGCTCTGGTGTGTTTGATATTTCAGCGAATCTCGCAACACAGGGTATCTTTGTTGTGTTTATCACAACCCTAATTTCACTGACAAGGTCGCTGAGATCCGAGAAGATGTACCTACGTGTCCAAGGTCACCCAGCTAGTAAGTGATGCAGCTGGTATTTCCCCGGCCTCCAGACCTCTGTTCTCTCCCGGCTCCAGGCTGCATCCTTGTTTCCATCAAGGCTGAGAAGAGCCACGCCTGCCTTAGAGTTGTCTTATTAGCTTGGGCCGTACCCAGCATTTAGCTTTTTTGAGGAACCTCTCTTTTTAGGCCAAAGGGCCACAGTGAGCACTTCTCTACTGGACTGTTTGGGGTCCCATAGACCCCCCCTGGCAGTGTTTAATCTGTGGGAAATGTCAGTTGCCATTTCCTGTGGTGGTCATGGCCGAACGTTTCTGACCCGAGTCCATCTCCCAGCGGTTCCTCTGACAGCAGGAGAGAAGAGGCAGAGACAGTCTGGGGAGGCTGGGACATCAGGCTGATCACAAACACATGCGTGAGTTACATGGTTGGCTCTTCAGTAGCTTAAGTGACAGCCATTCAATTTGGGGATGAAAGACAACAGTCCTGCTAGACTTTTCTTAAGGTCAGTGAGCCTGCCCACATGTGTGGGATCGGGTTGGGAGCATCCCTGACCTCACAAAGCAATGACCTTTGCTGTAAGCCTGCTTTTGCACACGGATTTTAGAGCCTGCACCAGTGGTGGTGTTTTTTTTTTTTTCAGATGGCAGATAAATTAGTCCCTGACCTACTCCTTCCTTAGGGAATGTTGCATAGGACTCTGGAGATTAGGAGACTCCACCCAGAAATTTTACTTTGATATATTCTGGAGGATGGTGACCACAGTATTACAGGCTTTCCTGAGTCAGTTCTGTCACCACTATTGTATGAAACTCAAGTGAGAAGAATGAACCGAGAGTAATCAAGCAGAAGACTAAGGATGATGTGTTATTGATTGGGAAATTCGAGTGGAATTTTGTTTTTTAGCCAGACTGCTGTGTTTTTCCAGAAATCAGCTGTCAACAGAGAAGCGCCCGCCTCTGTTGTGTGGCGCTGAATGGGGCCATCCTCGAGTCATTCTGCCATCACCAGGCACCACGGTGACTACATGATGTTGTTTAGTCGCTAAGTCGTCTCTGACTCTTGCAACCCCATGGACTATAGCCCGCCAGGCTCCTCTGTCCATGGAGTTTTCCAGGCAAGAATACTGGAGTGGGTTGCCATTTCCTTCTCCAAGGTATCTTCCCAACCCAGGGATCGAACCGTCATCTCCTGCATTGGCAGGCAGATTTTTTACCACTGAGGCACCAGGGAAGCAGGGTAACTAGATGATGAGTAAGTACTCAGTCCGGGTGGTTGGCTTTTTGCATGAAAGCAGTCAGAAAAGCCCTGTTGGCCCTTGACTGCAGATGAACTTGTATGTAATTTGGAAGGCTTCAGGAGTGAAGATAGGAGATTGAAGTCAGTTGTCCAAAGGGCTTTGCTTCTTTCTCAGACCAGACTCAGGTCCATCTTAGTGACCAGGGTGTCTGAGAAACTCTGGCCATCGTGATCTCTGCCTGCCCACCATCACTGTGTTTTGCTCCAGCGCTCAATCAGACAAGCCCTGGAGCTCATTGTGAACATATTAATTATGTTCTGTTTCCACAGGCTTTTCAGGAGGGTTTAATTGCTTTGCATTTATTGGCCTATTTCGGAAATGCTTCTCACATTGGTGGGGGATGCTAGCAGGACACCCTTCCCCCCACCCCCAAGTAGTGTACTTCCAAAGGGCCCCAGTCCTGGGGGCTCCAAGGTCGGCCTGGGGAGGGCTGCTGAATTTGCTCTGCCCTTTCGGTTACCTCCTAAGAATTATTTTTGGTGAAAACAAGCAAAGTGCCTGCTAGCTCAAAGCAGACACCATGGGAATGTGGAACAGCAGTGAGTTCTCAAGGGGGCTGCTGGGGAGGCCATTCGGGTGGAGCGGTTGCACTGCCTCAGCACTGGCCCAGCCTTGGCCTCGGCATCCTGCTTCTCTCTTGGGGTCTTGGGAGTTTCAGGATCTGCAATGATTTGGTTAAATCCAGCCGTGAAGATTCCAGGCACTCTGAATGGCCAGGAAGGGGTGGGGGTGGGGTGGACACTGAGGCAAGAAAAAACAGTTCTGAGCATAAAGTGCTTCAGCTCCTCCCTGCCTACCCCCCTCCCTCCTGGAAGGTTGAAGCAGACAGTGTCCCTATTCTTTCCTGACCTTCTGCTTTCCACACCCATTCTTTATTCAGCCTGCAAACAAGCGGCTGTAATCATCTTAGGTGGCGAGATAATGTGGACCAGGGCACAGGGGGGCCGTGGCTGCTGGATGAACTGGCACTTGTAAACAATGGCTGAGCCCCCCTGTGTCTTCTGAGCCTCAGCTGGGACTCTGCAGAGCACATTTCCATTGATGGGAGGGAAAGGAGGTGGATTATTTGTATATTACAGTAGACAATAGTTAAGGGTCTGCAACTCCCAGAGGAGGGAATTATTGCAACAGTAGCCAGCTGACTGCTCACTGTCTAAATTGAGTGTGTTTAAAGAGGGAGTGATTAAAGTAGGACTAGTTATTGATTTTAAGTTGTTTAAAGGGAAGCATTGGAGGAGGAAATGGCAACCCACTCCAGTGTTCTTGCGAATCCCATGGACAGAGGAGCCTGGTGGGCTGCCGTCTGTGGGGTCGCACAGAGTCGGACACGACTGAAGCAACTTAGCAGCAGCAGCAGCACCAAGATCATCAGTATGATCAAGGGTTTTCATCACTTTTACTATGAAACCAAGGATTTGGTTTTTATATTTGTGGATAAACTATCCTCAAAGAGATTTTCTTTGACATTTTAATCTTGGTTTATTTTAGTGCACACATGGTACCTCATTTTTTCTTAAATCTGATGTATGTATATGTATGTGTGTGTGTGTATACACACACACACACACACACACGGGGCTTCCCAGACGGCACTAGTAGTAAAAGAATCTGCCTGCCAGTGCAGGGAGATACAAGAGACGGGTTTAATCCCTGGGTCGGGAAACTCCCCTGGAGAAGGAAATGGTACCCAGTATTTTTGCCTGGAAAATTCCACGGATAGAGGGGCCTGGTGGGCTCCAGTCCATGGGGCTACAGAGAGTTGGATATTCCTGAGCACACATATACACACTCACGAGTATAAAATAAAGCTTGATTTGTTATCTGCAGGTGAAGGGGAATAGTTGGGGAGCTCTCTAGTACTTCAAGGTTTCATGCTATACAAAATTCGAAAAGTATATTTAGTTAAAGCTAAATTAGCTTTTTAATGAGATAATGATCTAACATTTGAGTATCTGACAGACCTGTTGTTAATTCAATATAAAACTTGATTAAGGGAAATTTTCTCATTATCTGTATTAAAAACCAACAGTTTTCTGCTCTTACTGTGTGTAAATTTAGTCTAGCAGAAACATTATATGTTCTGCTTGATTGGGTTTGTTAAGCATTTAAATGGCAGACATCTTTAAGGTTCTTTGATACAATGTTTTCTACATTAGAGCATGCTGTCAGAAAATTAATGTAATGTTCGTTTGAAAAATCACTCTCCCATCATGACCCTAATCTGAATAATCACAGTTTTTGCTTTTCAAATGTCTGCTTCCTGCCTACATGGTTTGTAATTTGCTTTTCTTATAACTTCTTTTCACTGAACCTGAAAATTGTTTTTTTCAAGGCTTTTTGAAAAGAGTTGAAACCCTGGCCTCATCCTGTCTCTGCAACAGACAAGTGTTTGGAAGCCATTTAAACGTTTAGGGTTTCAGTATGCTCATTTTAAAAATGGAGGGTATTAATACCTTTTATGCACATTGCGGTGCTTTGGTGAGGACCAGTTGTGAAAACGAATATACCCACACATTGACAATGTCAAGTTCTAAACGTTAGCTTGCTGTTATTTTGCGCCGACAGGCTTTTTGCAAGTGTGATTTAAAGCTTCTTGTTTCACGTGTCCTGGTGGTTGCTGATAATTTCTCCCATTTACTGGAAAGAGTATGTGTGTGGAAGCCCTGGGTTTGTACCTGGGCTTCCAGTTATCAGCCGAGAGGCTTTGGGTGTGTTCACCAGTGTGGGTTTGGCCTCTTTGTCCATCTTGTGGGGGCCGTGTGTCCCTGCAGGCTTATCGTAGGCTTAGTAACGAAGGCGAAATGCTAAAGAAAGGGTGTCTGCTGGTCCACAAATTTAGATAAAATATGAGTTATAAAAGCAGTGATTCAAATACATGCAATTACAATCTCTTCCTAATTTTCTTTTCAAAGCGACTAATGTTAGTGGTTATTTATGCCAAGAGCTATTAGCTGTTTACATCTGGCCTGCTGAGTGATCTGGAGGTGTGGGTACATCGAACCCTGGAACAGGCTTTTTCAGTCCATAGCATGGGTGCAGGCGTCTGTAGAGCATAACTAGCGTTTAATCGTAGGGTTGATGAGGGGCCCCCCATTACAAAGTCTGAAAAACCAGAGAACATTTTTTTAAGTGGAAGTCCTACCATATGTTTTTTTATGACTACGTCACATTTTAAAATT
Organism: Bos indicus x Bos taurus; assembly: GCF_003369695.1. Classification (NCBI taxonomy): domain Eukaryota; kingdom Metazoa; phylum Chordata; class Mammalia; order Artiodactyla; family Bovidae; genus Bos; species Bos indicus x Bos taurus. The sequence continues at coordinate 41,302,437 of NC_040099.1, forward strand.
CATGTTTGAGTAATAGGTAATTTTCAGCATTAATGACTTGACAAGCTTTCTAGAAAGGGCTGCCCTGCTGGCTCAAATGGTAAAGAATCTGCCTGTAATGCAGGAGACCCAGGTTCGATCCTTGGGCCGGGAAGATCCCTTGGAGAAGGGAATGGCTACCCACTCCAGTATTCTTGCCAGAGAATACCATGGACAGAGAAACCTGGTGGGCCACCATCCATGGGGTCACACAGAGTCAGACACAACTAAGAGACTAACACTTTGAGTAGAAGGAAAAGCCTTCGCACACAGTGCCTTCATAAACGGAGTGCCAACGCCACTGGATATTTGTGGGTACCCCTGGATATATACAGTGATTACTGCTTATGTTGAAATATTTTTATTAGTTACCCAGTGTAATAATTAACTAACTGTATTCAGATACCTAGATTAAGCTTTTTCTCAAAGTCAAATCAGATTTGCAGAAGGGACCTGAGAAGCTTGACCTTGATTTTGAAGATTCAGGACTAACTCTCTTTATGGGAGGATGGCATGCACAGGCCTGTTTGAAAGCTTGTAGGCTGTGGTGGCTGGTCTCCTCTGGCAGGGGTTGGGTCAAGGGCAAGGCTCTCATGGCTCAGTGCGGGGATTCGGCATCAGAAACAGTCTCTCTGCTGCAGGTTGAAAGGCCCTTCCAGAAGTCAGTGTGTTCTCTAGGCCCTTGAAGAGCCCAGCCTGTCCATTCTGTCCACTGTCTGGCCTCTGTTCCACCCAGTAAACCCCAATTCCAGCAAACTTTCCTATTGGAACAAGATTTATAGGAAGGGTCCTCCATGAAGAAGAAGAAGAAAAAAGCCAATGAAACTTGCTTATATGTCATAACATTTTCAACATTAAGATTTACCTTTTTCTAAAAGATTTTTTAATGTGGATTATTTTAAAAGTCTCTATTGAATTTGTTATAATATTGCATCTACTTTACGTTTTGATTATTTGGCCTCGAAGCACATGGGATCTTAGCTCTCCCCAACCAGGGGTCAAACCCACACCACCTGCATTGGAAGGCAAGGTCTTAACTACTGGAGGCAATTCCTTAAGAGTTACCTTTCTTAAGACACATGCTGCTAAGTCACTTCAGTCGTGTCCAGCTCTGTGCAACCCCATAGACGGCAGCCCACCAGGCTCCCCCGTCCCTGGGATTCTCCAGGCAAGAATTTTGGAGTGGGTTGCCATTTCCTCCTCCAATGCATGAAAGTGAAAAGTGAAAGTGAAGTCTTTCAGTTGTGTCCGACTCTTCGTGACCCCATGGACTGCAGCCCACCAGGCTCCTCCATCCATGGGACTTTCCAGGCAAGAGTACTAGAGTGGGGTGCCATTGCCTTCTCCGCTTAAGACACATAAGAACACCTTATTTTTTTTATATATATAATTTTTTTTTTTGGCCCCACTACATGGCATGTGGGATCTTAGTTTTCTAACCAGGAATCGAACCCGTGCCCTCTGCATTTGGAAGCACAGAGTCTTAACCACTGGACCATCAGGGAATTTCCAGACATCTTTTATTTTTAATGAGATTATCGCCACTGGTACAGAAATTCTGTAAGAATCTTTAGCAGACAAAACATTTTATTCGTTTGGCTACTAGGAAGTTGTTAAAGCTTTCATTTTTAACATCCACTTCCCTTCGTGGGCCATTGAAATGGGCCCCACTTGGAGCCATGGTCAGCTGAGTGGGTCATGTCCTTGGTCAGGTGGTGTGGACAGAGTGGAAGAACCTGTAGGCGGCCTTTGGGAGAATCAGATGCTTCACATGTGCCCTTTCCCCTACAGGTGATGGCTGCATACAGATAGGGTTGGCTGGACAGTGGTTTTCACGCTGTTCGTGCCAATTTGTTATTTTTCCACAAGGGTTCCCAGTTCGTTTGGTACACATCTCCTATGTGATCTTATCCAGGATAAAATAATCTGCAGGAGGTTTACTACTAGTCAATTTCTTGTCTGCCTGAGGCTCTGATGTTGGGAAACTCTTTTCTTTATTGTAAGTAAATCCCTGGTTTTTGAGAATAAATGCAGGATTAGCGAGGGTGGCCAGACTCCAGGAACAAACTGAAAAGAATGAGAGCTGATGAGTTAGGGTGTCCGTGTCTGGGAGCATTTTTTCCCTTTGAGCCTCAGTGTTAACAAAATAAATGAGAATGAGGACTTCCCTGGTGGTCCAGTGGTTTCACTGCTGAGGGCCTGGGTTCTATCCCTGGTTGGGGACTAAGATCAAACAAGCCACATGGCACAGCCAAAAAAAAAAAAAGATGACCAAGAGTATCCTAGTCTGGAGGCGTTTATGCCGTCAAATATGAAACTAATCAAGACAATTCCTAGAATGCTTTTCTTAATCTCCAACCTTCTAAGTTGCTCCTCGCTGAAGCGTTTATTATAGAAAATATACCCTGCATGCTACTGCCTTTTCTGTGGCTTTTGGAAGAGTTGTCCATGATCAGGCTACAAGACTGGAACAAAACAATGTGAGGTGATGTCCAGTCTGCACTGCGTTCAGGAGCTGGTCTTTCTGGGTGTTGACCGAGGTTCAAGTGTATTCATTCCACAAATATGTATTAAGGGCCTGCTGTGTGGCTCACGCTGCTCTGGACACTGGGAGACTCCAGGTGTCTGCTTTCCTGGTGCTTACCTTCCCGTGTGGGTGACAGATGAAGAGTAGGAAGAAACCGATAATATTTGATGGTGGTAGGAAGTCGGAGGGGCTTTAAAGTGGCGCTCGTGGTAAAGAACTTACCTGCCATGCACGAGATAGAGAGGCGGGTTCAATCCCTGGGTTGGGAAGATCCCCTGGAGAAGGAAAAGGGAACCCACCCCAGTATTCTTGCCTGGGAGAAATCCCATGGACAGAGGAGCCTGGCAGGCTACACTCCATAGGGTTGCAGAGTCGGACATGACTGAAGCGACTTAGCACTATGCAGATATGAGGGGCAGGGCCTGGGGCTAGAGACAGTGGCGGTAGGGGGCATTGTGTGCCTTCTGACTGATTTACCTACCATGAGCTTGGTCACGAGCTGGGGAGGAGCTTTTTAAGGAGAAACCATCACAGGTGATCTGCCTCCTGCACCTGGACCCTGAGAGAGGGCAGGCTGGCCCTGAGGGGAGGGGGCAGCTGTGGCTCCCTGGAGAGGAATGGAGGCGGAATGAGCATGGTGTATGGAGCCCTGGGGAGATAGCCCCGTAGGTTGGATGTTGAACTGACAGCACTGCATTGGCTGGGCTGGGAGGGAAAGAGGGAGCCAGGAATAACTCCCGGGTTTCTTCTGTATCCCAGCATCTTCATGTCGATCCCAGAGTGGAGTGGAGATGGGAGATGAAGGGCAGGGGAATGGAAAAAACCAAACCGATGTGTATTTGAAATAGCGCACAGGTTTTATCTTTAGAATCATGAGTCACGTAGTTCCAAGATTGGTGTGGCGGGACAGCATTTTAAGGACATTTGCGGGTGTGTTATGATTCCCGGGCAATTCATAGGGATGAGCCCCCTGAAGTTTGTTCTTTGCAGGCAATGTCTGACTCATCTTACTGCCTAGCTTGTGTCTTAGGGACACAAGTTCAGGTCAGCGTTTGGTTTGTATCTAGGGTTTGATTACCTGCAGAGACGGCGTCATTTATGATGAGGATTCTGTAAGGAAAGATTGGGAGCGGGGTAAATGCTGAGAGGCTGCGATGACTAAGCCGTGCTCGTTTTTGGTTTCCGGATCCACGAGACCTGAACAGACATCTGGTGATGCTGTCTCGTGTGAGAATTTCCGGAGTCCCTGGGCTGTATTGCACACGTGTTTCCGGAAGTCTACAGGTGACTGCAGAAAGTTCACAGTACTGCAGGGCAGGAGTGGACGGGCGACTCCGCCCTGTCCCATAGACCTGGCTTCTCAGTGCCCTCTGTCTGGCTTGTGTAGGATGAGTTGGATGAACTCCGAGCGGAAATGGAAGAGATGAGAGACAGTTACTTGGAGGAGGAGGTTTACCAGCTGCAGGAGCTGCGGCGGGAGCTGGACCGCGCCAACAAGAACTGCCGAATCCTGCAGTACCGCCTCCGGAAGGCCGAGCAGAAGAGGCTGAAGGTGGCGGAGACCGGGCAGGTGGACGGGGAGCTTATCCGGAGTCTGGAGCAGGACCTGAAGGTGAGCACAAGGTGGACAGTGGGCGGGACTTGCCTTCCCCAGAGAAGCCGGGGGGAGTTTCCATACAATTTCACAAGTTTGCCTCGAAGGTGTCTTAGAGATCCAGTTTAGGGCAGCGTTTGGTTTGAATCTAAAGTTTGATTGCCTGCAGAGATGGCATCATTTATGATGATGATTCCGTAAGGAAAGATTGGGAGCGGGGTAAATGCTGGGAAGGCTGTAAGACCTGAAGTGCAGCCCTCAGGATCCACTTACACGTGGTCTTTTTTTTTTTTTTTTAATTAATTTATTTGGCTGTGATGAGCCTTAGTTGTGGCACATGAGATCTTCATACTCTCACATGAGATAATCTTCATAATCTCATGGGCTTCTCTCGTGGCTCAGCTGGTAAAGAATCCGCCTGCAGTGCAGGAGACCTGGGTTCGATCCCTGAGTGAGGAAGATCCCCGAGACAAGGGAAAGGCTACCCACTCCAGTATTCTGGCCTGGAGAATTCCACTGACTCTATAGTCCATGGGGTGGCAAAGAGTCAGACATGACTGAGTGACTTTCACTCATTCACTCACATGAAATTTTTAGTTACTGCCCCAGGGCATGTGGGATCTTAGTTTACAGACCAGGCACCCCTGCCAAAAGAATAAATAAATCATAGATCTTCAATTAAAAAAAAGAATTAATACCTGCCCCCTCTGGTCTGATCATTCTTTAGAAATTGTGCAGAAACTCCTAAAGATCTGGAATGTTTTAAAAAATTGATTCATTATCAATTCAGTTTTAGTCAAAGATCACTTTTAAAAGTTGACCCCAGTCACTTAACATTTTTTGTTATTTCTAGGGTGCAAAAATGCTGAAATTACCGTAACCCAAGTAAGACTTGTAGTAGTGACTTAACTGAAAGAGAAATAGGGTCACAGTTAATTGTTTAAAGTGTCTTTGAGAATCATCAGCAGAAGTGGGAATAAGGTGAAAATACCCCAGACTTTCTTCCATTTGTCCTTTCCACTGAGGCCTCTCTCCTGCCCCAGTTATCAAATCATTTATCTAGAGATGAATTATGTATAATGTCCTTCTTATTATCGGAGTCCCTATGAAATCTCATTTAGCCTTTCATTACAATAACAGAAAAAGAATCTTTGTAACTCAGATTTATAAACCAATAACAAGATGTCATTCAGTGTGATGTAAAGGTGATTTATATTTCTGTTACAAAATCTCCTTAGTTCCTTTTAGAAAGTGAAAGTGTTGAACTGCCTTTATAGCATTTGAATGTTTTATTAGAGTAGGCAATTTAAAACCTGACTATATTAAGTATGTACTGAATACAGTAATTTTTTTAAGCAAGTAGGGTTCTTTAAAAATTATTTTGAGAAACAGAAATGTTTATTTGATGATCTTTTACAAAATTATTTGTTATTCATTTTATTTATTTATTTTTGGCTGCGCTGGGACTTCTCTGCTGCACGTGGGTTTCTCTCATTGTGGAGAGCAGAGGCTACTCTTCGATCCAACATGCAGTGTGGCTTCTCTGGTTGCAGAGTACGTTTCTAGGTGCACAGGCTTCAGTAATTGTAGCACGTGGGCTTGGAAGTTGCAGCTCTAGAGCGCAGGCTCAGTAGTTGTGGTGCATGGACTTAGTTGCCCCGAGGCATATGGAATCTTCCCGGACCAGGGATTGAACCTATGTCCCCTGCCTTGGCAGGCAAATTCTTAACCAGTGGACCACCAGGTAAGTCCAATGATCATTTTTAATTGATCATTTAAAGCATGTGCTCCTGGGAAGACTTGGCATTCTAAGCAATATTCCAGAAGGAACAGGGCTGTGGCAAAGTGGCCTTTTAATCCAGATGAAAGTCATACTTCCCCTTAATGTGGATTTCATGTTTTAAACTAATACCCCTTCCTTTAAATGTAGGCTTGTTAATATTGCCAGGATCTTTGCTCTTTGGTGTAACACAATATTCCTTAGTGATTCTGCCTCTGAAGTGGTTTGGAGGTGCCCTTAGCACACAGAAGCCTTCCCATCAGATGACTGTGTCTGTGGGTTGATGCAGGTGGCCAAAGATGTATCGGTCCGATTGCACCATGAACTTGAAACCGTGGAGGAAAAGAGAGCTAAAGCGGAAGACGAGAATGAAACTCTCCGACAGCAGATGATCGAAGTGGAGATATCAAAGCAGGCCCTGCAGAACGAGCTGGAGAGACTGAAGGAGGTGAGTCAGGTGGATGGGGGCTTGCCCCTTGCGAACATGGGACTCCCAAGTGTCCTTTTTTTTTTTTTTTTTAAATTAATGTATTTTTATTTTGGTTGCACTGGGTCTTCATTGCTGCGCGTGGGCTTTCTCTAGTTGTGGCGAGCAGGGACTCTTCTCTAGTTGAAGTACACGGGCTTGTCATTGCAGTGGCTTCTCTCGTTGCCAAGCACAGGCTCCAGGCCAGCGAATTTCAATAGTTTCAGCATGCAGGCTCGAGAGCTCCAGTTCAGTAGTTGTGGCACGTGAACTCAGTTGCTCTGTGGCTTCCAAGTGTCCTGGTCTTACTGTGGTTTAAGGCAGGGGACGGCCAGCTACTGTTTGTATGGCCTGGAAACTAAGAATGGTTTTTACATTTTTTATAGAGTTGGGAAAAAAGTATGAAACAAAGCTGAAAAAGCAATGACGATGTGACCGAGGCTGTGTTGCTTGTAAAGCCTGAAATATCTGCTCCCTGACCCTTTACGGAAAAGGCTTGTTGAACCCTGGTCTCAAGCTATTTTTTATAATTTCCATTCCAATGAGCTGGCTGTTAGTTCCCTTTATGGGTCCATGTGGGGTGTATTATTACTAGAATACAAAATTAGGCAGTCTCTTTTTTCTCGAGAGCCTTCTCTTCCAATGAGCTGGAAAATATGTTATGCTTGTCCATTATCTATGTCAACAGATGTGGGTGTGTGCTGCCTGTGTCTGTTATGCAGCCAATATGATTTAAATATAGATTTCTTTTACATTTCAGAGAGTGACTGTGTTCTAGCAAAGCGGTCTAGACAATGCATATGTATTTTTTTCATTTGCAACGGTAATGCAAATCCCGTTTTGTTGTTGACATCCAGTATAAGATTAAAGCTGAATGTCCTCTTGGAAAATATCCTGCATATTGATGAAGGTACAAATTGTGGTGAGGGTTTGAGATAATGGCTAAAAAGCCAGCATGTTATGTGCCAACACTTAGCACTTCATGGTTCCTTTGGATTCACTTCATGATTCAGCTGCTAATCCATCTACTGCTCCACCCACACTTCACTCAGACCCTCGACTGGGCCCTGGGGAGGCAGATGCCCTGCCTTCAAGGTGTTTACTGAGCCAACATGTTATGGATTTGTGTAAATTCTGTGTATGTTGCCACTTCCATGAAAACACTGCATGTTCTATTTATTTGTCTTGTCACTGTCCCCCTTTGCGAATGGCCCCGTGGGACTTGGGCTCTATGGACCAGGTTCTGTCTGTCTGGGTCACTGTGGGGGGTTCCCACAAGGGCCTGAATCCCAAGGGTTGTCGGGGACTTTCCGGGTGAGTGGGGGATGCAAGTGAGAGCTTCACAGAGGAGGAGATGGGGAGCCTGGAAGGTTCTGTCCTGCTTAATGACCCTCCTCTGGCTGTGACCACTCGCCTCTACACTTACGCATCCTAATAACTTTTCTTCCCTCTTTTCCTTTTGGTCTGAATTTGCTAGGAGGCAGGCTGTAATGATTTCTTTTCCCGAGATTTCCAGTTTGAGCCTGACCTTGAGGGTACAAAAGACAACTTTGAAGTATATTTTTAAGTTTTATACGCGTGTATGTTTTATGTATGGACTTCCCTAGTAGCACAGTGATAAAGAATCTGCCTGCCAATATAGGAGATGCAGGTTCAACCCCTGGGTCGGGAAAATCCGCTGGAGGAAGAAATGGCAACCCACTCCAGTATTCTTGCCTGGAGAATCCCGTGGACAGAGGAGCCTGATGGGCTACAGTCCAGGGGTTGCAAAAGAATCAGACATGACTTAGTGACTAAACAACAACAACGTTTGTGTATAAATATATAAATTATATATATAAGTAAATATGTGTATTTAAAGCAGGCAGGGATTCTTTTTCCCCAGCTGAAATGGATTTGTGAAGGACCTGACATCAAGTCACAAATAGCTCTCTGGGGAGAGAAATGACCACTGATGGTGGAGGCTCAGGCTGGTCTGAGGAGGGAGTGGGGGGTCAGCCCCTCCCTTTCTTTACGGCTTAAAATTACTCAGAGGGGTCGCTCATCTGGAACACAATCACTGTGCTCTTACCTCCAGAGTGGCAGTCAGACTGGTGGGGCCGCGTTCTGACACCAAAATGCTCAAGGAGTCCCAAGACTGAGAGTCTGAGGAGGGTCGGGGGCTGGTGGGCCGTTCTGGGTGCAGCAGGGTGCACCAGTTCAGAGGTCGCGAAGACAATGTTCATCGGAACATTCGAGCCGGGGTCTCCGTGAATGGCTGCTTTGTACCAAAGCCACCATAGACTTAGCCGTAGGTTTTGCTCTAGAGAGAGATAGTGTTTTCTCCGTCTTGAGCCGTGCTGGTGATCGTTCACCCCTGAGGGCTGGTAAATGGATGATGAGCCACATTCTGAGACGGTCCAGGGCAGTTTGTGCATCTCCACCACAGACCTGGGTGCGGATGTGTCTGCACCCCAGCCTCGGAGGACGGTGAGACGGTGGATCTCGGCGGTTGCAGCTTCTCTCTGCAGACCGTGCTTTCAGCGCCTGGGGGACTCCTCCAGGGTGTGTGTCTCCTCGCTCTGCAAACTCACTCTGTGCAGGAACAGACTTGTCCCCTTTGCCCCCTCCTGTACCACACTCTTGTCTTTCCAGCTGTGTTAACGGTGCCACTGTCCTTTAAGTCACCCAGGCTTAATGGCTGGCAATTATCCTTACCCTTCCTGCTCCCCCTGCTGCTCTGAGTTCACGGTCTTAGAAATTCTTTTTCATTGGTATGTGCTACAGGGTTGAACCTTAAAATTATACCAAGTGAAAGAAGCCAGGTGTTGTACGAATACATTTATCAGAAATGTTCAGATAGGTAAATCCATAGATAGCAGATTAGGGGCTGGGGAGGAGGGAGACTGACTGGGGTTTCCTCTTGGGTGATGACAGTGTTTTGGAACTGGGTGGAGGTGGTTTGCACAACATTGTGAGTGTGCCAAAGGCCACTGGACTGTACACTTTAAGACAGTTCATTTTAACCTCATTTAAACTTTGTGACTTTCTTCTATCCGTCCTTTCACGCATCTCTCCGGTGAATATTTTGAGGGCTGACACTCCAGTCACCACATTCAGGGATGCAGCACTTCTAACTGCCCCTTCTGTTTTACCTTCTGTATCCCCCCAGTCCGACAGTTTGCACAGGACTTAAACAGACAAACTTGCCTTGGCACGTTGTCTAGCCCTTTAGCATGACACAGGTCCTTTCCTGCCTGGTCCATCTCGGTTTCCCATCCCAAGGCACTAACCTCTGCAATGAACTGAAAGGCAGTTGAGAAGGATGAGAAGAGACATGCCCTCTGGGCCTCGAACTCCTAGAGGTGTGTCACTTTCTCCATGGATAGAAGAGATGCTTAAAGAGGCCTGGCAGGATTAACCCTCTGGAATTGTCCCTTCTGGTCAGCCAGCTCACTGACTTCCTGTGTTGTTCACATCCTGTCCATGCACCCAGATTCCCATATACCCCTTCACTTGTGCAAAACTCGAATTTTTTGACCCCCCTTTTGGGTACATTTTTTCTAGTAGTCTCTCTATGGTGGAATATCCCAAAAAGGTTGAAACGGTTAACCTTAGTGGACTTTCAGCTTTGTAAAGATCGCCCAGGTGCTTTCACTGTATTTCTTTCTACCAGAAAGTTTCTTAAATGCACGCTAGACACAAATAATAACCGGCCAGTTAATCTGCACTTTCAAGAGAGGCAAGTTTTGGATCATAACAGGGAACTAGGGTTGGTGGATGGAGCCACAGGGAACCAACTAGCTGTCAGATAGCTCTTGTGGGACATCCTTCATCACTATTCAGGACATGATATTGATTCTCTGGGTTTGGCTGAGACTCCTTTGTGCCAAATAAATGGTCAGATTTTATAACTGTTTCTGTCTTTAAATTAGTCTATTTTAGTTGCACTGGGTCTTCGTTGCTATGCATGGGCTTTCTCTAGTTGCAGTGAGTGGGGCTACGCTTTGCTGCACGGACTTCTCATTGGAGTGGCTTCTCTTATTGTGGAGCACCGGCTCTAGGGCTGGTGGGCTCAGTAGCTGTGGCACATGGGCTTAGTTGCTCTGCAGCGTGTTGAATCTTCCCGGATTAGGGATTGAACCCATGTTCCCTGCCTTGGTAGGCAGACTCCTATCCACTGTACCACCAGGGAAGTCCTTGCAACTGTTTTGTGAGTGCTTGAGAGGAATATGTATGCTCCAGTTTTGGGATGAAGACTTTGAATCCATTAGATTGAAGACTTTCCAACTTGAACTATACTTACAGCAGAAAGAACATTTTATATCATCACTTAATATACAGATCAAAAGTTTTTACAAAGTAATGCTTATTTTTTGCCATATGGGATATATTCTGGTATTTTCAGTTCTGTTCAATTTTTTTTAAATGGTATTTGTAAGTTCAAATCCATTACTAGATTGCCACAATTTGGGAAAAAATGTGTATCAGATCACTTGTTAATTGTGTTGTTCAAATTTTCTATATCCTTTACAGTTTTGTCTGTTAAATATCTCTTTAGGATAAAGATGTATTAAAATCACCCATTATAATTTTACATTTAAATTTTCTTCTTATATTCTGTCAAACTTTGATTTATAGATTTTGAATATGAATTCATAAAGATTTAGAACCTTTATTTGGTAATGAATTGTTCCCTTTATCATTTCATAATGACCTCTTTATTCTAATGTCTTGCTTTTTCCTGTTAAGCCTATTTGTCTGCTTTTATCATCCATGCCAAATTTCTTTTAGTTAGTATTTACCTCCTACAGACTTTTCGGTGATTCTCGTCTATTGTTTCCGCACCACTATGTTTTAGGTGTATTTTTTGTGAATGGACTATAGCTACCTTTTAAAAACTGGAATCTGGGAATCTCTTTTTTCAAAACTTGTGAATTTAATCCAGTTACATTTTTTGTGGCTATTAATGTATTTGAACTTATTTCTGTCATTGTATTTTCTGCTATCTTCCATGCCTTTTCTTTTTTCTATTTTTTTTCTCTTTTTAAAAACATTTTTATTAAAAAGCATTACAGCCAGCTGCAACAAGAGCAGAAAGAAAGGGGAGGGGTCGGTAAGACCCAGGGGACCCCATCCCAGCTGCTCCCAGGGGTTGGAGGGCATGACAGACTAGGGAGGGGCCTGAGTGGTGGCGATGCAGGGAAAGGCTGCCTACCATCTTTTTTTCTATTTTTAATATTGATTTCTCTTTAATTAAATTTGCAATTCTCACGTTCTCTCTCTTGGTTAGGAAACCATACATTACACTTTTGCTGATACTTATATTTTTAACATGCATGTTTGTCTTAATATCCCAAACTAATCACTGTCCATATTCTTTTCCTGAATAATACAAGCATCTTAGAAAGCTTCAACTCCAGTCAACTCCCATCTTTCATACTATTGTTACCTAGTACCATTCTGGTTTCATCTTTTTAAAATCAGCTGCCCCCCAAGTTGACTAATAACTCATGCTGTTATTTAGATTCATTTGCACATTTTCCAACCTGCTATCGTTGCTTCTTGAGTGTTGCTCCTTCTAATTCAGTTTCCTTCTCACTGATCTATTAATATATCTTTTAGTCATTCCTTTTTCAGTAAACGATATTGTCTAATATGCTTTTATTTCATACTCAGTCTTGAAAGCTATTTAATTGGGTATAGAATTCTAACATTTTGAAGATAATATTTTTATTATCTTTTGACTCTAGTTTGCTATCAAGAGATCTGCTGTCAGATACTCTCATCTTGGTAGATAACCTGTCTTTGCTTCCTGGTTGCTTTTATACTATTCTCTTTGTGTTTGGTATTCTGCAGTTTGAATCAGATGTATCTCGATTTATTTTTATTTGGCTCAACATTCTTTGTCAGTCTGAGTGTGTGGCTTTCATAAAATCTGAAAAATTCTCACTCTTTGAATAGTGTTCTATAATGAAACTGTCTCTTTGAATCATGTTTCTTTCCCATTCTCTGTGTTTCTTCTAGAATTCCTTCCTATTAGTCTTTGTGGGACTTTCTTATGATGGCCATTCTTACTCCATCCTCCATCTTACCCACCTATATATTTTTTTAAGGCATTTTTATCTCTGTATGGTACATTCTGAATAATTTCTTCACTTCTTATCCAGATTATTAATTCTCTTCTTTACATAATAATTAGTTTTATTCATCCACTAACTTTTCATTTCAGTGAGTTTACATTCTAGAAGTTTAAAAAAGCTTGATCTTTTTCATATATTATCTTTTTCTCATCATCTCATAGTTCTTGGACTTTCCAGGTGGGTCAGTGGAAAAGAATTTGCCTGCAATGCAAGAGATGTGGGAGACGGGAGTTCAGTCCCTGGGTTGGGAAAAATCCCCTGGAGAAGGAAATAGCAACCCACTCCAGTATTCCTGCTTGGAAAATTTCACGGACAGAGGAGCCTACCAGGCTACAGTCCATGGGATCGCCAAGAGTCAGACACGACCGAGCACACACATACACATGGTTCTTGCTTTAAATCTTCAAACATTTTAAAGTCATAGTCTTTTTCAGTTTGTTCTGTTTATCTTGAGTTCTTGGTGTTACTAAGTGTTCAGTTTAGATCTGGTGACTGTTACGTGGATTATGAGCCCTTCTGAGTGGGAATTCCATGAAGTTTGTTGCAACGTCCTCCTAGTGAGTTTTAACGTTGATCTTTTTGGAGGCCTTGGTGGTATCATTGGTCCAAATACAACTCTTAATTTTGGCCTCATGGATCTGTGTACCAAATGGGTGTGTCAGTTGAACACTGACCTTGCATGTGGCATAGACCTTCCCCCCACCATCCAGTGTCTTGAGCAGACGCTTTCTGTCCCCATCTCCGGCTGATTTTTAGTTTCCTTTCAGGAAGGGTGCGTCTCTGCAGTGGGTTGCTTGGGCGCGTTGATCAAAGCCTCTTCTCATGCCCCTGGCCTATTTCTGGTAACTCTCGGCCTCCTCTCCTCCCCCTTAATACACACCCTTGTGCTCATGCTCTGGTTATCCCTTGGGCGTTGTGGACACTGGGGAATCTTCTTTGTGTGTGTGAGTTCAGCTGTGCAAAAATGTTTGCTCGTTACATTTTCTCCAGCATTCTGAGCTGTTTACTGGGGGGCAGGGCTCACGATCGCTCCCTGTGCCGTGTTGCCAAAACAGGATGTGACCCTTCAGGGTTTAGCGGAAGCGCCGGGGTTGCAGCCCTGGGGCCCCAGAACGACCCCATGTGTCCTCCTCCTCCTGACCCATCACTTGTATCCCTGCCTCTTTCTGTGGCTCCCCCGCTGACCTCAGAACCTTTCCTTAGCAATAGCTTCTCCACGTCTTGCCTTCGCCTCACTGTCTTCTCTTGGGTGTCTGCTGTAGGCTGAATGTCTGTGGCACCCCCAGACTCAGGGTAAATCCTAATCCCCGATCTGACGCTATGAGGAGGTGGAGCCTTCAGGAGGTGACTGGGTCATGAGAGCAGAGCCCCACCCACTTTCCGAGGATCAGAGTCCTCATCAGAGGGACTTCGTCCGGGGGCCCTCTCCTGTCCGTCATGTGAGGACACAGGGGGACCCGGCTGTCTTAAGAGTCAGAAAGTGGGTCCCCATCAGAACCGAATCTGGCAGCACCTGGATCTTAGATTTCTCATCCTCCAGGACTGTAAGAAATAACGTCTGTTCTCGAAGTTCCCCCCGTTTTTGGTGTTTGTCAGAGCAGCCCGAATAGACTATGACGGTCTTTCTCGTTTTGCTCACCCAGTGGGTGAGGACTTTTCTCTGCGTGTCATAATAAACTCAGGCAGCCATAAAGTCTGGAAACAAAGGTGTACAAACATAATAAATGGTTTTATTGGTCTCATGCTACGCTTTAATGAAATAGCATTGTCTGTAGTTTCAGAGTTCATGGTTCCCCTTGTAAGGGAAAGATGTTCGTGGGTGAGGCTGTGTGAAGCATCTCTGGGCAGAGTCCTTGTGCCATGGTGCCACCCAGACCCTGGCCGGGCTGTCATCAGCCTCCGTGGCTTCGCTCAGGCCTCAGCCCTGGCCAGTCAGCAGTGGGCGGGAGGAGGAGCAGGCTGTGTGGACGCCTCAGGGAACACGCAGCACCTGCTGTCCTTTGCTGAGTTCGGGGAGAGGATAACAAGCTGAAGAGCAGGACAGGGAGAGCAGTCTGGTGTTCTGAGTGTCCTGCTACCTTAGTAACGCGGTGACATGGGATGAGAGAGAGGAGCAGGGGGAATCAGGTTGTCTGGTTAAGTCTGCTTCCCAAATGTGAGACCTGAGAAGAGCTTGGGGTGCGTGTGTGTGTTAGGGTTAGGGCATGTGTGTGTGTGTGTGCATGTGTGTGTGTGCATACAGTGTCTGCACAGGGATCTGGGAAACGGTCTTCCTGTGTCCTGCCCACACCCGAGAGCAGGGGTGGGATGGACTAGAGCCCCATCCACAAGGGCACGGGCCCCAAGCGGGGAACGCAGAGTTCAGGGGCTGGAGGGTGAGCAGCAGCAGCAGGCATGAGGAGCTTTGGCAGGAGCCGCTTTGAGGGCTTCAGCTGTAAATGGCACCATTGGTGTCTGGGAAGAAAGGGGGTGTGTGTGCAGTTAAACAACCATAAATAGTGCTAATGGCTGATTCACTGTTGCTGGAAGGGCTGGGTGAGGGCCTGTTGGGGGCTTGCTGCTCCCTGGGCCTAGCCGTGGAGCAATTTTTTGTGGAAACCAGGATGGGAATTAAATTATGGGTTTTCTATGAGGCAAGTGAAGGTCAGTGACCCCCTCACCGGAGTCCTGGCCAGGCTGGACTGACCCAGGCCCCTGACCCAGCAGCTCTCCTCTGTCCTCTGGACCTTAGCTGGAACCTGGCCGCCTCCTGCGCTGTGTATGTGCAAGGAAGAGGCTGGTGGCCAGGTATGTACTGGAAGGAAGCTCTGTGCAGCCCCCAGACCAGGGCACCATTGGGGCAGCCGCTGGAGGAGCAGGGAGTCCATGAGGAAAGGCATCCATGTCTTTCTGACTCATAATGCTTCTTTATAAAGTGAATTTCTGCTTCTGGAAGTATCCATTGCACTGCTTCTCTGCTGAGAAAATTATAGAAAGGAGGGCAGAGTTCACGTTTGACGAGAGAGGGCACGCCCCCTCCCCCTGCACCCCTCCAGGCTGTACCTAAGTCTCGCCTTTACTGGTGACACGGGGCCCCGCCTTGAAGATCCTCCCAGAAGTGCTACCTCCTCCTTGAAGCCTTCCTAGCACCCTTTCTCTGAACTCTTTCCTGAGGCCCTTGAAGATTCTCCTGCAGTTTGTAAGAAATAATTCAGCAAGGTCCCAGGTATCCTTTATCCAGTTCAGACTCTGGTATGATCTTGAAACTAGGGTGTCAGGTTGATTCAGTCAACCTACAGAATGGTTTCAGGTTTCCTGACCATTGGGGTCCCTCATTTGGACCTTTTATGGCCACACCCACTTTCCTCTGTGACCATGCCCACTTCTCTCCATAACCACACCCACTTCCCCTCCTGTCCCTACCGCCACCACGCACCCCCGGCACCCACGGTTGGGTCCCCGTTTCCATAGTTTTGTCATTTCAAGACTGTGACATGAATGGAGACACACAGCATGTAACCTCTGAGGATTAGCTTTTTCACTCCGCATCAGTCTCTTGAGGTCACCCAGATTGTGTGCATATCCATGGTCTGTGCCTTTGTATAGCTGCGGGGTGGTCCATGGTGACCATGCATCACAGGGGCTTTAACCAGTTGCTAGTTGAAGGACATCTGGGTTGTTTCTAGTTCGGGGCTGTATGAATACAGTTGCTTGGTTCCTGGGCCATATAGGAGTTGAATATTTCGTTGTTGTTGTTTTAAAGAACGTGCCCAGCTGTTTTTCTATTTTCCAAAGTGGTTGCACGACTTCAAGTTCTCACCAGGGGTGCAGGAGTGCTGCATCCTCATCAGCATTTGGCATTGTCGCTGTTTTGTTTCGTCCATTCTCATAGGTAATACATCATTGTGGCTTTAATGTGCATTTCCCTAGTGGCTAATGACATTGGTAACTTTTCGTGTCATATGCACCATCTTCATGTCCTTTTTGGTGTCTTCATGGTTTTTGCCCATTTTCTAATTCGATTTTCTTGGTTATTTTACTGTGTGTGTGATTTTTTTTTTTTTAAAACTGTTGAGTTTTGAGTTCTAGATACTAGCCCTTGGTTGGCTATATGGTTAACAAATAATTTTCTCCCACTCTGCCATTTGTCTTTCTTCCTTTCAGCAGGGTCTTCCCCAGGGCAAGTGTTTTTAATTTTGATGAAGTTCAATTTATAAATATTTCCTTTTATGGTATCAATTCCAGAGCTCTTTGCCTAGCCCTAGATTCTGAATATTTTCTCCTTGTGTGTTTTTTTTTTTTTTTTTTTCTGAAAGTGTTACATTTTAATCCATGGTGTCCGTTTTGGGTTCATTTTTGTATAAGGTGTGAGACTCAGGTCAAGGTTTTTTTCTTGTCTCTGAGCCTCCATTTTTTCTGGCACCGTTTCTTGAAAAGGCTGTCTTTGCTTCGTTGAATTCCTTTGTACCTCTGTCGGAAATCAGGGGATGTGTGTGTGCAGATCTCTTTCTGGATGTGGTGCTGTTCCCTTGATCTCTGCCCACACAGCCTTGACCACTGAGCGTATAGATCTTGAAAGTGCTTTCTTGGTGGGTGTCCACTCCTCCAACTAGCAGTTTGAAGGTCTTGCAGGATCCCTCCATGGCATTTCTGATTTATTGAATATATACGTGTGTCTGCCTGTCCTTGCCTTTGTCAAGCACTCACTAAATATTTGTTGAATGAGTGAAGGTTTTATCACCTTTATCTTTTCCTTGAGAAAAAGCTATAACAGTCTTAAAATCCCTTGGCAAGGAATTTCTGACTGTAAATGAGTACCTCAGGGCAGGGTGTATAGACCTGTGGTTCCACTCGAGGTCAAGTACTTGGACGATGACCGTGGGCCATCTGATCACCTGTTGGGTCAGTGATGAGGGACCTTCAGCCTGGCTTGGGGGTCCACCCCTCCCCGTGGTTGTGCCACACCAGTTGTCCCTGTGAGCAGGGGCCTCCTCTCAGCCTGTTTCCTGTGTCCCTGTGGGCATTCAGGTGGCCTTTCAGACTGCAGTGTGTGAGAGCAGTGATGCTGTGCGAGTGGCCATCAGCATCAGGCCACACTCACTCCCCCAGAGAGGTGAGACCCCTGCCCCTCCTCTGCCATCAGCACAGATTTCCTGGCATGTGGGAGTCTTTCAGAACTTGGAGGGCGGCTGTCTGCTTGTCACTTGCTGTTGATGAAGGGAGTTTGTGAATTTCAGTGAAATGGACACCGTTCACATTTTTCTTAAATAATGCAAATGTAGTGAGAGCACTTACTTCTGGATAATTTTAATGCCCCTGGGCAGTTAAGTGCATCCAGTTTGTGCTACGGGAATGAAAAAGTGTAAAAATTCTCATTGCTCAGTTGTGTCTCACTCTCTGTGGCCCCATGGACTGTAGCCTGCCAGGTTCCTGTGTCCATGAGATTTCCCAGGCAAGAGTACTGGAGTAGGTTGCCATTTCCTTCTCCAGGGGATCTTCCCAGCCCAGGTCTCCTGCATTGCAGGCAGATTCTTTACCATCTGAGCCACAAGGTGCTACAGGAGTAGATAACAAATACTTCTCTTTTTAAAGTTTACTTTTGAGGTGGGGGTCCCTCAAATTTACATGCCGTGTGTGTTGTTAGTGACGTTGTATGACTTGGGCAACTTTTATCCTCAAATGAGGAATCAAAAGTCAGAGAAACAGAAATGCTTAGAGGATGCTGACCGGTTGGTGTGGCTGTTTCTCAAGTATTTCTCTAATTGGCATTTCTCTAACTCAAGTGAGAACCATCAAGTGTTGAATTAGGTATGATTATGAGCCAAAGAAGCCACTTTCATTTTTTTCCCTTTAGTTGTCAGAAATTAGTCAGCATTGAGAAGGCGCCAAGTTATCTGTGTATTTACGCATCAGTGCAGAGTGTCTTCCTGCTGAGCAGTTGATCGCCAGTGTTTGAATCTCTGACTTAGGATGAGCCTCTGAGAAAGGAGTGGGAGGCCTGAGCCCCCAGGGCGCTTCCCCTTGGGTTGGCCAGTTTTTGTGCAGAGAAAAGACTCGTGTGGGAGGCTTGGCTCTGAGTTTTCCCCCAGCATCACAGATACTCTCCTCTATGACCCACAGCAGAATGGCCGGGATGAGGGAATGTCCAAAACGTGGGAGCACTCATCAGATGGCTGGCACGTGAGCACAGATGCTGTCTGTCTGTAGAGGCAGATGGGAGCCGGGCGCCCAGGCAAGGCCGTGTTTGCTCATCAGGCCTGCACTTGTGTGATTGATCTCACCCTGAGGACCTCAAGGAGCTCCAGTCGGTGGTCCTCCCATCACACACGGCCTCTTCTCTTGGGCTGGAGGTCTCTTGGAATTTGAGCAGGGCTGGGAACTGGAGGGAGAAATTATGGGACATTGGGGCACCAGGCAGCCCCACAGGACTGATGCATGAGGCACTGGGAGGGGGGCTGCGAGGAGGCTTGTGAATGTTCCATCCTCTGTGCTTATTCGCAACAGTTCTCTTCCATGAGTGAAACAAAGTCACTTCCAAAAAAATCCTCCATTTATTACTTCCTGTGAATCCTAGTAAACAAGATAGCTTAAAGATATGATTTTATGCAAGACGTGCCTGTCTGTTTTGTTCTAATGTGTGTGTTTCAAACACTTTAATGATGGAGGGCTTTACACGGTTCTCCTGGAACCCTTCTGAAACAGAGACGCCTTCCTTCTGGCCAGCTGAGTCCACGGTCAGGCCGCTCGCTTCCTTTTCAACTTCAAAGTGTCACTGGGATAGTCTTTTGTTTCCAGGGGTTCTCGGGTGTAGGGTTTTGGGATTTGTTTGGATTTATTTTAAACCAGGTTACTCAGCGTCACTGAGTGAGGGGCCCAGGTGCCACATAACCCCCTGTCGTCTATTACTGTGTGGTCTGCTCAGGGAGGGTCATCAACTGCAGCTCGGCAGTGTTTGAGGGGGACATCCTGTGCCCTGTTGGACATGTAACAGCATCTCTGGCCTCTGCCCACTGGATGCAGTGACAGCTCCCCATTTGTGCCTGTGTCTATGGGCAAAGGCAGGTGTCCTTGGGGTGGGGGGTAGGTCACCCGTAGTTGAGCTCCGGTGGCTTGAAGAGACACCAGATGCACAGGCTGTCTGGACATCTCCCTGTCCTTACGCCAGCCCGGACCCTGGAGCTTCGGAGGGAAGCATACGAGCTGACCCGAGGGTGTGTCATGCTGTTCACAAGACCCTGACCTGGACGACAGAGTCCGGTTCTTCCTCTCAAGGGTGTGTGTGTGTGTGTGTGATGTGATCATGAGGGGCTGCGCAGGTGATTCTGATACGTTCGGAAAGCTTCTTGTCTCCTATCTCACATCTCATTCCTCTGTCTCCCCAGCAGTGTCTGAGCTTGGCTCATCATTAGATTTCCCCTGGGATGGGCTGGCGACAAGGCGGGCAGACAGCAGGCGCTGCACATTCGCCTCTGCTCTTGGCCTCTCGCAGAACATCTCCAAGGTGCCCTGTGAAATAGGGGGTAGACGTTTGCATCTTTCTTTGCAAGAGGATTAGAGACCAGCAGTGCCCAGAGCAGGGGGGATAAGGTGTGCCCTGCTCCCCAGCTTTCTTCAGGTGATGAAAGGGATCATATAAATGCATGCGGAGGACTGAGCTCTCGAGCCCAGTGATGCTGTTCCCGGCTGCCTGGTAGAACCTCCAGGGAGTGCTTATGAATCCCGATGCCCGGGGCACCCCCTGGCCCGTTACATTGGAACCTCTTCAGGTGGGACCCAGGCATCTGAGGGTTTTGTTTTGCTCCGTTTCTCTGGCATCTGTGTTTTGTAAAACTTCCTGGTGCTTTCAGATCAGCTGCGGTCACTGACCGTGAGAGGATGGTGTCTGGAGAAGCTCCATAAACGTGGCTAGGTAGTTCCCACCCAGGACTGATGCTGAGGGTGGCTCAGGTTAACGAGGGGTGAAGTCAGAGTTTGCAGGACAGGCGTCTGGGGAAGACAAGGCCTTGGCCTGACCTCTTCCCATCAAAGCGGAGGCCCCAGACGAGTGAGCAGCCAGGTAACTGCCCGCGGGGGCGAGTTGGTGCCCTGCCTCAGGTGTGGATTTATGACCACAGCAGCCATCAAGGGCCGTGACTGTGTGGCTTCCTGGCCACTAATGATAGTTTTCCTAAAACACATCAGAGGCCGGATTCTAGCCTTCCCATGACAGGGGCCTTCATCTGTCTCAGGTTCACTAGATCCTTCCACTCATCAAATTCACTCCGCCCCTCTCTGCGCCTTTAATTTCCTTTGCCCTTGCCTGTTCTTTCCCCCTTTGCTTATCTGCAGTGTGGACACGTCTAGCTGTTGTGGATTGTGTTGTTTGTATGTAACTCTGCTATCCCAGGTGACCAGCGGGGTAGGAACCCACATTAGAGGGCAGGTGGCCATGTGGTCATCTCTCCTGTCCTCCTGGGGGCCTCTGAGCCTCTCTCTGTTTTAATCAACTGAACATACTGTCAGTAAAAGGCACTCTTAAGACTTTCCTGATGGTCCAGTACAGGGGGCATGAGTTCAATCCCTGGTCAGGGAACTAAGATCCCACATGCTGTGAGGCACAGCCAAAAAAAGGAGGGGAGGGTAAAAGGGCACTCTTGAATTGAATGTATATAAAGCTATGATTTTTACATTAAACAAATGGGAATCAATCAGGTGAAACCATAAAATAGCTGATTTTCCCCACAGTTGGCTAATTCTAATTTATTCTATAGGTCTAGTTTTTTGAATGAAGTCTAGATCCATGATTTTTTTTGTCACTCTTGAATAGCCCATGACCTTCCTGTTCACTTTTATTTATCAGTATATATTTTTAAAAATTCATTTTTGGCTGCACTAGGTCTCTGCTGCTGCATGCTGCATGGGGGCTTTCTCTGGTGGCATCGGGCAGGGGCTCCCCT
Source organism: Bos indicus x Bos taurus (assembly GCF_003369695.1). Taxonomy (NCBI): domain Eukaryota; kingdom Metazoa; phylum Chordata; class Mammalia; order Artiodactyla; family Bovidae; genus Bos; species Bos indicus x Bos taurus. Next base: position 41,323,859 of record NC_040099.1, read on the forward strand.
CCAGTTGTAGCGCCCGGGCCTCTCACTGCCGTGGCTTCTCTCGTTTCAGGGCACGGCCTTCACTAGTTGTGGCCACGGGCTTAGTTACCCCATGGCGTGTGTGATCTTCCTGGACCAGGGACTGAACCCATGTCCCCTGCATTGGCAGGTGGATTCTTAACCGCCAGACCACCTTCTGCTCACTTTTAACTCCCCCAGATCATCTCATTTCTGTAATGAAAATAATGATTTTTAAAAAAATAATGATTAAACTCACTCAAGGCCATGGTATGTCCCACCTGTGGACTGGTCTGACCACTGGGCTGACTTTTCTTGTTTCTGGCTTTTGGGGACCATTTCAGCAGAATGAAGTGAATTTGGTTTGGGAAAGTGTTTGCTACTTTAGTATTGGGTGCATAAAAATTCATGGTCATCATAGGTTGGCTATGTGGGCTCCTCCATGTGGCCCATGGACCCTAGAGCACGAAGGCTCAGTTGTCCCAGGGCACATGGGATCTTAGTTCCCTGACCAGGGATTGAACTACATCCCCTGCATTGGAAGGTGGATTCTTAACCCTTGGACCACCAGGGGAGTCCTGGTTGTTCTATTACTAAATGCATTATCCCTGTTAGTGCTTTTGCCTTGTATTACAATATAGTCTGATGCTGCTGTCAGGGTCATATTGTACTGATTTTGCTACATCAGCTTTTTTGAAGCATTTTTTGCCGGTTTAATTTTTCTGCTTTTTTGTTTTCAACTTCTCTGTGTCATGTTTTAAGCAGTTTAAGGCTGAGTGTGTGTGAGAGGCAATCCATGTTTATCTTAGTGAGTTTGTTCCTCTTAGAGTTATTGTGATTGTACTCAGAGCTGGACCTGTTATTTTTCCTGCTACCATATTTTTTTTTCTTCTTTTTTTTAACCTACCTGCATTCCATCAGAAATACTCGACTTGTTTTTAATTCTCTCCATGGGTTTAAAGTTTATATCTCTGTTTTTTCATGGATTGCCTTTGCAAATTTTAACAAATTTGGATCACAAATTTTAACACACTTAGGATCATATTTACCATTCTCCTAAAGGACACAAGCTTCTTCTGACACCCTGACTTGCTGACAGTCATTTAGTGTCAAATCACCAGTACCCCGTTTGAAGCGTCCATTTTCTTTTCTTTTAATTGTAAGCACTTAACGCTGATTTGCCATTTAAATTTAGGTTCACCAACTTTGGTACCACTTCCTTCTGGGCTTCTGTTTCTTCTTGATGGGATACATTTCATGTTATTTCAGTAGGTACAAGGCGGAAGTAATCCCTACACAGAAGCCTTTGTATATTTAAAAAATGACTTGCTCTCAAATGGTAATTTAATTGGTAGAGAACTTTGAGAAACAGCTGTCTTCCTCCACACTTCTAAAGATAACAATGTCATTACCTTTTGGTATCTGTTGTCATTGCAGCAACCATCTGCCTAATTGTCTATCTTTGCTGATAATCTCACTTTCCCTATGGCTCCCTTTAAGGTTTTCTTGTTACCACTGCAATTTCACTGTGATTTGTCTTGATGTGGATTTTTTTTTTTGGGGGGGGTAACTTTTTTTTTCAGTTTTAATGAGATGTAATTGACATGCAGCACTGTATAAGTTTTTGTGCAGAATAATAATTTGACCTACATCATTAAATGATTAGCACGGTAAGTTCCATAAACACTCATCACCTCATACAGTTGCAAAATTAAAGAAATTTTAAAAGAATGTTTTCTCTTGTAATGAGAACTCTTAGAATTTACTCATAACAACTTCCATGTATAAGATGTGGCTTTCTTCTTCTTTATCCCCCTTGGGACTTGCAGTGTGTTTTCCTTACTTCTGATTGACTGTGGTGGCCCCAGCCTGTTTAGCTCAGGGATGTTTGCTGATGTTTGGGGCCCACTGCCTGGCAGTGTCTGGCAGGCATAGCTGGTGATGCAGAGACTGGGAGAAGATTTCAGTCAGAGCTTCTACAAGTTGAGATCTGTGTCCACAAAATACAGGCTTTCCAAGGCGGCCACCACGTAAATCTTACTGCAATGCACTGGTCTAAAAGAATAAATGTATTTTTCACTTTTTAAATTTCATCATTAATACTCTTTAAGAAACAGTCAGTGATTTAAGAAACAGACAGTTCAGTCAATGATTTCATAGTCAACAGCATTTCCCTCCAGAAACATTTGGCCTGGTCTCCCGTTCTTATGCTGGATGAGTTTCCTTTCTCTCTGTAACTGCTCAGTGATGCTGCAGCCATCTGACTGAAAACGTTGGGAACCCTCGCTCTGAGCTTACTAGTGCAGTTTTTAAAAGAGAATTTTATGCATTAACCATTTGCTATAGGGCAATATTGTTATTCTTGTTAAGTTACCTGGTACACCAATAATAAGTCTTTACCTTTGTGGGTTTTACAGGTGTATTTTTTCCTTTCTTTTTCTTCTTTTTTAAAAAAAAACAACAACTTTGTTTTGTATTGGGGAATAGTGAATTAACAATGTGATAGTTTCAAGTGAACAGCAAAAGGACTCAGCCATACACATACATGTATCCAGTCCTCCCATCTAGACTGCCATATAACATTGAGCAGAGTTCCATGTGCTATATAGTAGGACCTTATTGGTTATCCATTTTAAATACAGCAGTGTGTGCATGTCCATCCCAAGTTCCCTAACTGTCCCTTTCCCCCGTCCTCCCCCCAGCCTGGCTACCGTAAGTTCATTCTCTAAGTCTTTGAGTTTCTGTTTTGTAAGTAAGTTCATTTGTATAATTTCTTTTTTGATTCCACATGTAAGGGATGTCATAAATATTAGTCCTTTGCTGTCTGACTTAACCTCACTCTAGGTCCATCCATGTTGCTGCAAATGGCATTATTTCATTCTTTTTAGTGGCTGAGTAATATTCCCTTGGATATACGTACCGCATCTTTATGGATGTAAACTTTGTCCCCAGTTTAAAGTAGGGAACGCAAAGAATGAGTGAATAGGTGATTTTGTTTTTCTCTTGCAAAATTATTTTTTATAGGTGCTTGGTTTTTTAATTGAAGTATAGTTGATTTGCAATGTATTAATTTCAGGTGTACAGAACAGTGATTCAGTTTATATGTATATATATGTGTTTCAGATTCTTTTCCCTTGTAATATGTTATTTCAAAATACTGAATGTAGTTTCCTGTGCTATACGGTAGGTCCTTGTTGGTTATCTAGTTTATAGACAGTACTTTGCTGTCTGCTAATCCCAACCTCCTAATTTATCCCTCCCTGTCCCCCTTTTCCCTTTGGTAACAATAAGTTTGTTCTCTGTGTCTGTGTGGTCTTCCCTGGTGGCTCAGATGGTAAAGAATCCATCTGCAATGTGGGAGACTTGGGTTTGATCCTTGGAGAAGGGAACAGCTATTCTGGCCTGGAGAATTCCATGGACCGTATAGTCCATGGGGTCACAGAGAGTTGGACATGACTGAGTGACTTTCACTTTCTATGTCAGTGTATCTGTTTCTATTTTGTGTATAAGTTCATTTGTACCGTTTTTTAAAGATTCCACATATAAGTGATGTCATATGATATTTGTCTAACACTTCACTCAGTATGATAATCTCTGAGGTCATCCATGTTGCTACAGATGGCATTATTTCATTCTTTTTTATGACTGAGTTATATTCCGTTATATTGTATGTATATGCCACATCTTTTTTTTTAACCTGCAGATTTTTTATTTATTTTTTAATTGGAGGCTAATTGCTTTACAAAAGTATTGTGGTGGTTTTTGCCATACATTCACGTGAATCAGCCATGGTATACCACATCTTTTTAACCCATTCCTCGGTCAGTGGACATTCAGATTGCTTCCACACCTTGACTATTGTAAATAGTGCTGCAGTGAACATAGGGGCGTGTGTGTCTTTTTAAAGTATGGTTTTCTCCAGATATATGCCCAGGAGTGGGATTGCTGGATCATATGGTAGCTCTACTTTTACTTTTTTTAGGACCCTCCATGCTGTTCTCCATAATGGCTGAACCAGTTTACATTCCCACCACTGTATAGGAGGGTTCTCTTCTCTCCACACTCTCCAGCATTTTTATGTATATGGCCACTCTGCCCAGTGTGAGGTGGCACCTCATTGTTTGGACTTGCATTTCTCTAATAGTTAGCAGTGTTGAGCATCTTTTTCTGTGCCTGCTGACCGTCTGTATGTCTTCTTTGGAGAGATGTCTATTTAGGTTTTCTCCATTTTTTTATTGGATTCTTTGTTTTTTGATATAGATATGTATAAACTGTTTGCATATTTGGGGGACTAATCCCTTGTTGATTGCATCATTTATCTCCCATTCTGAGGGTTATCTTTTCATTATCTTCATGGTTTCCTTTGCTATGCAAAAGCTTTTAAGTTTAGGTCCCATTTGTTTATTTTTGCTTTTATTTCCTTTCCTCTGGGAGGCAGATCCAAAAAGCTATTGCTGAGATTTACGTCAGTGTGTTCTGCCTATGTTTTCCTTTAGAAGTTTTATAGTGTCCAGTCTTACATTTAGGTCTTTAATCTATCCTGTGTTTATTTTCGTATGTGGTGTTTAGGGAGTGTTCTAATTTCATTCTTTTATGTGTAACTGTCCAGTTTTCCCCGCACTACAGATACTTGTAATGTGAAGCCCTCTGGGTTGGTAGCATGATTTTTGAGGTAGCTAGTCTTTAATATTTTGAGACTTGTTGGCCAATAAGCACAAATAACTAGAAAACTATCTTGGGGAGATTCTGGAAGTCTCACTGACCTTTGGCAGAGAATGAAGGCACAGGTGCTTTTGAACTGTGGTGCTGGAGAAGACTCTTAAGAGTCCCTTGGACTGCAAGGACATCCAACCAGTCCATCCTAAAGGAGATCAGTCCTGGGTGTTCATTGGAAGGACAGATATTGAAGCTGAAACTCCAATACATTGGCCACCTGATGCGAAGAGCTGACTCATTTGAAAAGACCCTGATGCTGGGAAAGATTGAGGGCACGCAGAGAAGGGGACAACAGAGGATGAGATGGTTGGATGGCATCACTGACTCAATGGACGTGAGTTTGGGTGGACTCTGGGAGTTGGTGATGGGCAGGGAGGCCTGGCATGCTGCAGTCCATAGGGTCGCAAAGAGTTGGACAGGACTGAGCAACTAAACTGAAACTGAAGGCATGGGATGCTGTTTGTTTTCGAAATGGGAACTAGAGCTGTCTCTTGTGAGCCTGCTCGCCCTCTCCTCCCCATCCCCCGCCCCAACACACAGGACACAATTCTGCCTTTTCAAGTCAGGTTGGACTGACCCAGCCCATGCGCATGTAGAATGTGATGCTTTGAGAGCCAGGAGCCAGGCTCACCGAGCCCTTCTTGGCCAATTTCCAGCCTGCATGGCTTGGTCATGGCTACAGCACATCCACAAAGCAGGCTCAATTGAGTGAGAAATCAGATGAAGATCTCAGCAGCAGGTGGTATGTTGGAGGGAGCGTCCAGCTAACTCGTGGAAGACAGCACAGAAGCCTGGAACTGGTGGGTTCCAGCACATATCATGCTCATCCCCCCAAATGCCTGAAATGTGGGAGCTAAGCGATGGAGCAACACAAAAGGAGCAGGCTGGGGGCTGCTCCCCCAGGAAGCAGGTCCTCTGGCAGGACTGGAGGGTGTGCACAGTGGGGGAGAGGCACTAACCAAGAGCTGTCTGCCAGGAACATGAACGTGCCTTCCTCTAGAAATCCTTGTGTGCACCTGTGGTTTGTAAGAGATCCCACGATACCCGAGATGTTTTTCCCCGTGTTATAAAGGATGAGCGTTCCAGAGATGCACACTAGCATCTGTCAGGGCATGCGCGCTTAGTCACTTTAGTCGTATCTGACTCTTTGAGACCCCATGGACTGTAGCCCACCAGGCTCCCCTGTCCATGGGATTCTCCAGGCCAGAATACTAGAGTGGGTTGCCATGCCCTCCTTCAGAGGATCTTCCTGATCTAGGAATTGAACCTGCATCTCTTACATCTCCTGCATTGGGAGGCAGGTTCTTTACCTCTAGTGCCACTTGGAAAGCTCAGCATTAGTCAGTGAAGTGAAGTCACTTCAGTCATGTCCGACTCTTTACGACCCTATGGACTGTAGCCTGCCAGGCCCCTCTGTCCATGGGATTTTCCAGGCAAGAATACTGGAGTGGGTTGCCATTTCCTTCTCCAGGGGATCTTCCTGACACAGGGATCGAACCTGGGTCTCCCAAATTGCAGGCAGCCTCTTGACCATCTGAGCCAACAGGGAATCCCAGCATTTGTCAGAGGTTGGAGTAATTCACAGGGTGAGGCAGAGTATCAGCTTCATGAGGTCTGATCACAGGTCTCTGGTCAGAGAGGGCTGTGCGTGTGTTGATGGTGCTGGACAGATCCCCCTGACGTCTGTGATTGTAAAGAAAAGAAGGTAACACTGCTTGTCTCTGGGTTATAAAAGCAGCCCTCTCCTCGGAAAACATCTCAGTATCTCCCACAGCCTGGTCTGCTGAGCAGGTTTGGAGACCAATATGTCATAGTAATTGGTTAGCAAAGAAATGGTTGTATGTTGCTTTCACGAACCTTCATCTAGCTTGTTCTTCTGTTAACAAAGTCCTATCTTCAGAGCTTTTACTGCATTCAGGGAAGCAGAAACCTACCCAAGTATGAGAAATCCTTGAGAAACACAGTCATGGCCATTTTGAGGTATGCTTCATGCTTTGGGTTAATTTGCACCTTTTAGTCCCTGTGAGGTGAACTGTCTCATCACTCGCGTGGGCCAGGTGCCCCCAAGCCCAAGGAGATGAAGGCTTGTAACCTTATTCAGTGAACATTTTAAAGTGGGGTGAGTGGAAGTTTGCACGGTTGTGGCGTTTTTGCTGTAAAACGTTGGTCAGGGCTGCAAAAATCAAATGGGTAGTGACAGCACACCGCACAACTGAGACAAGACTGCAGGATGGGAAACGTCAGGGGAGTAACAGCTAAAGAGAGAACTGAGGGATGGCCCAGTGCACACAGGATCCAGGAAGGGCGCGGGGGGAGTAAGCAAACATGATTTACTCCCGGCCTCACAGTGGGGACCATGCATCAGTTAATAGATGCGGTAAATTGCCCGGCACTTGCTGCTGGGAGTTCATTTCTCTGTGCTCACCCCATCAGGTTAATGGGGAGTTAAATGGCTCTTGAAACAAGCTGACTGGAGTTGCTGGGAGCCGGGCTTGTGTCCTGGGCTGGGTCGAGCTCTGTGGGGAAGCTCAGGGCCGGGGGAGCTGATAAGGCCCCCTTGTTCCTGCTTCAAGCTGTTTGCATCGCCCTGTCCGGCTTCCCCCTGGGGTGGAGGCAGGCTCTGCAGCTTCTGTTTACTCCAGGACAGAAGACCCTGCTGCTGGACCAAGCCCAGAGCCTCCAGGAGTAGAAAACTGCCTCCCGGGAATTATGGAAAGTTTTGAGCATTTGTGGGGATGAGATAGTGAACCTTCACATCCTTGGCCTTTATCCACATTTTGCCACTCTCTTTAATCTTCCCCTCTGTGGTATTCCTGCTCTTCCTTCCTCTACGTTGAGTATTTTAAGGCAAATGGAAAATGTAGAGCATGTGATCACAAACTGAAGGTGTCCATAATTCACGCAATTTCCCTTAACAAAGCCCATGGACCTGGACTTTACAGGGAACAGGTTTGCCACCGTGATGCCACAGGTTTTCCAGATGTGGATACTACTCACTCACCTGTATGCCTCAGACTTGGCCTTGGGGCTGGTGAGAGAAGCTGTTTGTATTATTTTTCTGTTTATCATAATTAAAGCTACATCGCCTTCTTGATTTAAAACCATTTGGGGGGTTTGCATGAGTTACTTTTTTTTTTATTTTTTTTAAATTTTTTTTGGCCACACAGCTCTTGGGATTTTAATTCCCCAACCAGGTATCAAACCCTTGCCGTCTGCAGTGAAAGCTTAGTTTTAACTACTGGTATTCCTTGCATGAGTCACTTTAAGTATTTGGGGAAAATTTCCTTTGGAGCCAGAGGTGGACAGGCCCAGGGTGTGGACAGGCCAGGGAATCTGTTTCAACCTTGACCATAAATCTTTTACTGTTCTTTACTATAGAGTGTTCTCGCAGGTTAGTAAAGCTTGTTTTTCTTGTTCTTTAGTTGCTTAGTCATGTTTGACTCTTTGTGGCCAGGCTCCTTTGTCCATGGGATTCTCCAGGCAAGAATACTGGAGCAGGTTGCCATTTCCTTCTCCAGGGGCTCTTCCCAACCCAAGGATCGAACCCACATCTCCTACATTGAGCCATCAGGGAAGCTGTATGCAAATAGATAGCTTTTGTAAATGAAGTGGTAATCACATGTTACATTACTGGTTTGTTAGTGTTTTAGAATAATTTCTCTCTCTCTCTTTTTCTTGGCTCTCCCTCCCCAGTGCAGTTTGGGTTCAGTTCCAAGCATAGCAGGTCTTAGCACCACACAGAGTTGTATTCGGTTCCTGTACTGCTGTAACAAATAATCAGACTTAGTGGGTTAAAACAAGGCAGATTTATTATCTCATAGCACAGTGAGTGGTTCAGAAGGCCGGGCTGGGCCTCACTGGCTATGATGAAGGTTTTACAGGACTCTTTTCCTTTTGGGGAGCTCTGAGGGAATAATCTACTTCCTTGCACTTTCCAGCCCCCCCAAACACATCCTCATTTCTGGGTTCAAGTCCTCTCCCTCCATCTTCAAATCCATCAGTGGCAGGATTCTCTCTCCTGCCTCCCACTTCCATCCCCAAGGTCCCCAATTACATGGAGACCACCAGGAAAACTCAGGAGAGTCCCCCTATTTCAAGGTCAGCTGATTAGCAACTGTAACTACCCTTTGGTATATGGCATTATGCTGCTTTTATTTCTCTTTTTTCACTACTACACTCAAAGGGAAAAACAATATTTTTTTAATCAGTCATTCAATAAAAGCATGGGTGTCCATGGTGCTAGGCATTCTCCCTAGATTTAAAAACTCAGTCTGCCCTAAAGGGGGCTTCCCAGGTGGCTCAGTGGTAAAGTATCTGCCTACCAGTGGAAGAGACACAGGAGATATAGGTTCAGTCCTTGGGTCAGGAAGATCCCGTGGAGGAGGACATGGCAACCCACTCCAGTATTCTTGCCTGGAGAATCCCATGGACAGAGGAGCCTGGTGGGCTACAGTCCATGGGGTTGCAAAGAGTCGGACACAACGACAGCTGAGCGCACACGCATATGACATCATGCACTCATGGTTTCCATGGCTCAAGGTAGTGGGTGTTTGGGGGAGGAGGGAATTGTTCTGCCTTCCACAGCAGGGAAGCAGTTTTAGAGCTAGTGAGACCAGAGCTCATTTCCTCCTCCTTGCAACTGCATGGTTGGGAAGTCGAGACTCGGGGCATAGCGTTTATTAGGAGGCTGTCCTGTGTCAGGCACCCGTAAGTGACAGAGCTGGCCTCTCACCCCACAGCTGTCGAGGGCCCCTCCCAGCCCTCCGTCCCGCCTGCTGGGTGGGTGTGGCTCCCTGCAGACCTCCCGCTTCCTGTCCCTCCTTCCTTCTGCCAGCTCACATCTTCCTCCAGTGATGGGAGCAGTAATGCATTTTCCAGAAGTTCCTTTTTGAAGGAAGGTTGCAGCGTCATGGGTAGTTTCGAGCCTTGTAAACTTTTATAACTCCTTGTCTTCTCCAAGGGACACCATGTTTTTCTCATCCCTTCGGAGCATGAATTTTTTTTTTAAATCACTCAGTCCGAACACATCAGAAGATTTATGTGGAAATTCTAAGACAGAAACTTCAGCTTGTGCCCATTCCTCTCCCTGCCCCCTGCTGCTTAGGACTGAATCTCCTATCACTTTCTTTTTGTCTTTGGCACATTCCTTCTGTCTGTCCTGGTTTTCCCTTTAACAAGCTTGTGTGTGTTAGTCACTCAGTCGTGTCCTAGTCTTTGCAACCCCGTGGACTGTGTCCCGCCAGGCGCCTCTGTCCATGGGATTCTCCAGGCAAGAATACTGGAGGGGGTTGCCATGCCCTTCTCCAGGGGATCTTCCCAACCCAGGCTTGGATACTTGTTTAAAAAAAAAAAAAGTGTGTGAACTCCGATGTGTGTATGTCCCATTTGAACCCTAGTGTGATATCTGTCGGGTTTTGGGAAAGGTTGCAGCAGCCCTTTGTCAAGACTTGGGCCCTCACATCTTGTTTTCTGTTCTTTTTGTCCTTCATAAAGCTTCGGGCTCCTCGGGCCTTTTCTCTAGCTGTGGTGTGGGGGGCTATGCTGTAGTTGTGGTGCGTGGGCTTCTCACTGCAGGGCTTCTGTAGTTGTGGAACACGGGCTGTAGGGCACAGGCCCAATGGTCATGGCACACGGGCTTGGTTGCTTCTCGGCATGTGGGGTCTTTGATCAGGGATCAAACCCATATCTCCTGAATTGGCTGACAGACGCTTTACCACTGAGCCACCAGGGAAACCCAAAAGGTATTTTTAAAAAAGATACAAACTATATTATATACAAAAATAATGTTTTTAAAATATGTATACATATGTGTGTGTATATATATATGTATAACTTAAAGAAGAAAAGTAAAAAAATACCCATCTTAGGCAATAGAATGTTAGCAGTTGGTTTGAAAATCCATGTATGACAGTCTCTTACCCTCAAGTCAGCATTATTGTGATGTCATTTTTTTCTTGCCTGCCTTTATAGTTTTCTAATTGTGTGTGTGTCCCAAAGAAGTATACTGTTTAGTTTTGCTTACTTTTGAATAAGCAGTGAGATGGAGTCATACTCTACATGTTCTTCTGTGACTTATCATATTGCTCAAGGGTACATTTTTGATATTCGTCTGTGCTGATGCTGGTTGCTGTAGTTTATTCATGGTCAAATTCAGGGTCATCAAAACCCTGATGCTGGGAAAGATTGAAGGGGACCACAGAGGATGAGATGGTTGGAAGGCATCACTGACTTGATGGACATGAGTTTGAGCAAGCTCCAGGAGTTGGTGATGGACAGGGAAGCCTGGCGTGCTGCAGTCCATGGGGCTGCAAAGAGTCAGACACAATGAGCAACTGAAGTGAACTGTGCTGATGCAGGTCGCCATGGTTTATTCGTGGTCACTGTTCTTCATTATCGGCACTGTCTGGATCTCCTCTTTTGTTTTCTAGGTTGTTTGGTTGCTTCTTCTTCTTATAAAACCATGTTTCTGGTTATTATGTAACCATGTTATAAAAGTATGCCTGGTTCCCGTGTGCCGTAACGTCTTCAGCACATATTCCTAAAAGGTGTGCTGGGCTATAGGGTGTGCATATGTTTAATTTGTTTAAATTTTTAAATTGTGGTAAAATATGCATAACATAAAATTTCCCACTTTGACCCTTGTTTGGTGTCCGGTTTAGTGGCGTCAAGTTCATTCACACTGTTCATCACCACCATCCATCTCCAGAGCATGTTTTCGTCTTACGAAACTGAAACTCAGTACCCGTTAAACCATAATCTCCTCTTCTTCCTCCTTCCAGCCCCTGGCAGCCACCATTCTGCTTTCTGTGTTTATGAATCTGGCTACTCTGGGCACCTCATATAAGTGAAATCATACAGTATCTGCCCTTTCCTGGCTGGCTTATTTCTCCTAGCATTATGTCCTCGAGGTTAATGCATGTTATAGCATGGTTGAAATTTCTGTTTTAAAGCTGGATGATATTCCAGTGTATTAACCACATTCGGTTCACCCATTAATCCGTCAGACCCTTGGTTTGCCTTTACTTGTGGATAAAACTTGTGCTGTTGTGGATAAAACCACTGTGAACACAGGTGTACAAATATCTCTTCAGGTCCCACTTTCAGTTCTTTCAGGGTGTATACCCAGAGGTGAAATTGCTGGATCAGATGGCAACTCTGTTTTTAGTGTTTGGAGGAACCTCCGTTCTTTTGCACAGTGGCTGCGCTCTTTCACATCCCATCAACTATGCACAAGGGGTTTGTTTATCCACATCCTCACCAACACATTACTTTCTAGGTTTTTCATGGCATTCATTCAAATGGGTGCAAAAAGGTATCTTGTGGTTTGTTTTTAAAATTTTCAATTGGAGGATAATTGCTTTAGAATATTGTGCTGGTTTCTACCATACATCAACATGAATCAGCCATAGGTATACATATGTCCCCTCCCTCTTGAGCTTCCCTCCTACCTCCCTCAGGGTGGTTTTGACCTGCATTTCCTTAATGACTAGTGATGTTGAGCATATTTTCATATGTCTAATGGTCATGTTTGTATCTCCTTTGGACAAGTGTCTATTTAAGTTATTTGCATATGTTCCATTTTACTAAGAAATGCTGAATGGTTTATCAAAGTAGTTGTAACAGCTTATAGGTAACCAGCAATTTTTGAAAATTTCATTGATGCCAATTGTTTGTGCCAACTGTTGAATGGTTAGACTTTGAATTTTTGCCAGTCTGCCAAACAAAATGACGGGTCCTTATGGTTTTAACATGCAGATGCTGTAAAGTGTCATCTTCTGGTTTGTGATGTATCTTTCTCATTTTGGGGGTAATAGCTTTTGATGACCAAAAGTTTAAATTTTAACATGGTTAAATTTATCAGTCTTTTATTTTATGGCCCCCAGGTCATGAACACATTTTCCTATAATTTTTTGTAGGTTTACCAACTTTCAGGGTTAGGTTCTTGATCCAGATAGGGTTATCTGTGAGGTAGGCTGTGAGTGGAGCTTTGCTCGTTTCCCCACAGGGATGACCTGAGGAGTCAATTCTTAGAGCAGGCGCTGGGTGTGTCAGTGATGATCAGGGAGCTTCTGCAAATGGTACCCTCCTTCCTCCATTCTGACAAGTGACTCCTGAATTTGTGTGTGTGTGTGTGAAGAAACATCCAGTGGACTCTGACCCCTGCCGCTACCAGGAGACTGTCTCCTCTGTTGACGGGCTGCTGCGGCACATTAGCACAGCCTTCTGTTAGTCACGTGTCTTCAGCTCTGCTCACAGCTGCCTGGCCACCCTCTCAGGGTAGGACCTAGAACCTGATCTTGTGTGATATACTCTTACATATCCATGTTCTGAAGAAGTGAAGAGGGTTGACGGACAGGTTTATCACAGATGACATGAGGTGGATGTAAGGGGGCAGCACACTGCACGTGGCAGAGGGTGGATGGTGCTGCTGTTCCCACCCGGCAGGGTCTTCTCAACCTGCTCCCCCCTTGTCCTTCCTAGAGACGATACTTCCTGGGAGCCAGCATTTTCTTTTTAACAAGGGTCGTGCCTACCCCTCTGCCTGGGCAGGTGATTGTGAGGACTTGGGAGGCATGTCTAGTTGCCTAGGATACAGCCAGTGCTATCACTGCTGTGATCAGTGTTGTTATCCTGGGCGGGAGTGGGGCGAGGAAAGTGATTGTAGGTGGGGGGCGGGGAGCGTCCCATGCAGTTCTAACCCATGAAACCCTGGAGATGCTAAAGTGGGTGCCCCCCTATATGGTTCCTTGTGCTCTTTGGAGTAAAATAAGGTTGGGGGTAAGTCGGTGGTTTTCCTTCTTATGAGGAGGCCTCTCTCCTGAGGTCTGTTAGGGACTACAGACCCTGCTGTCCACCCCTCTGCCGCTACCATTGCTAACCCCCCAGAGAGCTGAGTCCTCACTGTGGCGGAGCCCCAAGCCCCAGAAGTGATGGGTGTGGGTTGTTGATGCCGAATGATTAAACAGGTAATTCTCTCATTATGTCTGGCCATAATGAATAAATACCTGAGGATCAGGTGTGCCTACAATGGGGTTTTTTTCTTTTAACTGGGCTGACTGCTCTGGGTTTCCCATGGGAAAACACTGTACTTAAGAGACTTAAAATGCCAGGTTCCATTGACTGTAAATGCAAGAAAGGGGGTTTTCTGTTCTCAGAGGAAGCCACAGCAGCTGAATGGACTGGGAGCCAGTTGAAGGTTTAGCTTGGGAATCTGGACCTGCAGGTTCTCTTCTGTCAACTGGGCCTTGTTGCCTGGGGCCCGGTGATAGTCACAGGGGTCCTTCTTCCCAAGTGTCCTGTGAGGGGCTGGCTCCTCCCAGCAGAAATCAGAGAAGGTGGTCAGCTCTCTGGAGTGACCAGGTCCATAACCCCAGGCCTTCCCTGGTGGGTCCCCAGGTTCTACCGTCACAAAGTGGCACAAACTAAGCGCTGGCTTAAAAGCCAGAAGTTGATTCTCTTGCAGTCTGGAGTCTAGGATCAAGGTGTTTCAGGGCCGAGACATCTCTTCAGGCCCTGCAGGGGTGGTCTGTCCAGGCCTCTGTGCCCTTCTGCTGTTCCTGGGCCCCCAGCTGCAGCTGCGGTCTCTGCCTCCGTCTTCACAGACATCTTCCCTTGTGTGCACACGTCCCTCACATACTGTCTCCCACCCGCCATGGATTACGGCCCACCCTCCTCCGGGTGACCGCATCTTACCTTGATGACATCTACGAAGACCTCATTTCCAAGTAAGGCAGTGCACAGGTCCTGGGGGCTAGGATTGAACAGATCTTCGCCAGGACACTGTTCACCCTGCAGCACTGGGCGCCTGCAGAGATAGGAGGAAAGCCCTGCGAAACCCTTGTAGGAACGTGACATCCACACACAGGGTCAGCGGGCGTGTGTGTCTGTTTCTTTTCTTGGTAGTTCATTTTATGGTACTTTTCTTAAACTGGAGGGGTAGGGTGAGCAGCGCTGCCTGGGCCCCAGGTCTGTCCTCAACGCCTCTCGTGGGTCCCCCATGCTGGGGTCCCCCAAGAGAGGCCTCCCATGGGGATCAGGAGAGCAGACTGGACATCACCCAGCTCCCCTTCCTCACTTCTGTCGTGGTGGGTCCACTGATCTTCAGTTCCCAAAGCCAAACCCTCAGAACCACCCTGTATTCCTCCACCGCAGAGTCCTTGGGTCCTACCATTTCAGCTCTAGCCTCCAAGCCTCTCACAAGCACAGCTGTTGCAGGGGCCCGCCCCACCCCTGTCTTGCCCCCGCCCCACCCGTCTTGCCCCCGCCCCACCCCTGTCTTGCCCCCGCCCCACTCCACTGTGGCCCCGCCCCACTCCACTGTGGCCCCGCCCTCCAAGTAGCTCTGCACGTCCTCTTAGGCCCAGCAGTCACTGGGGACTGACTTTCCCATGGATGAAGGAAACCCTGTAGCCCAGCATCAGGCCCCCCTCAGTCCAAGCCCCTTCCACCTGAGGCTCGGGAGCCCTGGACAGGCTACATGCCACACACCCTCCTGCTCCTGCGCTGGAGCTCCCTGGTCCATTCCCCTGCAGAGCCCTGTCCCCCTCCAGGCCCTAGAGCAGAGGCTCCCAGATCCCGGAAGGGCCGGCTGGAAGTGAGTGCCCCACCCTGGAGCTCCAGCACGCATCACTCGCTCTCTGACCCCTCTCTGTTTCATTTGGGTGCGGGTCTCAACATCTCTGCTGGACCCTAAGCTCCTTGAAGGCAGGCACTGTCTTACGTATTTTTATCTCCATCACAGTGGAATTTATTTAATATATAGTAGAACTCAAATGACTGAATAAATGAACAAATATCTGTGCGAACTAAAGCCGAGACCACTCACATTGAAAGTGAGGGCCCCTGGCACCCACATCCCCAGGCAGGCAGGTCAGGGCTCCTCTCCCTCCCCCATTGAGAATGCTGGACCTTCCTACATCACCACTAGACTAGCTGTTGGCTCCCACATACGCAGTTGATAAAAATAATTTTTTTTAAACTATAAACATTTCTACTCAAGGCCCTTAAAACTCCCCATGTTTCTGCTTTTTATTGACAGTGAGTGAAATGTTTTGACTTTGGTACAATACATGAGCAAGGTAAACTCCCATTTGGAGAAAATACTAGGCAAAAATTTCAACAACCTTAACGAAACCAGATATCCATAACCAAGAGGAAGAAAATTAAAAGAAGTTTTCTTATTTTACTAAACTAAAATAAGGTATAAGTTGATGGCAGCTTATAACTGAGAATGAATGAAAATGCAGAGATACAGAAAAATAGCACTGATTCATATTTTCAGATGCGAGGGTATGAGATATATACCATACATATAAGATATATATGTATATCTGTAATATGTATAACATGAACTTCTGTTAGAACTGTGGAAATTGATACATTCAGATTCTTCAGAAATTCCTTTTACAGTAGATCAGGGTCAGCCACTTCTCTCTTCTGGGTGGAATCACTGGGCTATTGGTTGGTGAGGGAGCCATGTCGCCTGTAATTTGGAGACACCATTCCTTTCGTCTTACAGCCTGAGGTCATAGGTGGTCAGGCTGCTTTTCAGGGGCCATCAAGGACGTAAGAGGTTCCGTCCTTCCAAAGCTCTTTCTTCTGCACAAGGACAACGGCACTGTCCTCTGTTGGCACCACCAGTGCGTGACGCCACCCTCACCGTATCAGGCCTCATCTCTACTTTTAGTCCTATTATAAATGGAGGCCCTGGGCTCGCCTCGGGTGACCTCAGGAGACAGTTGGCCACTTACCTTCTTTGGCAGCAGTAAAAGGTGGGGTTTTTGACTACCTGCAGCATTTTTGATTTCTGAGGCTTCCTTCCCTGTGCAGTATCCCCAAACTCGTGTCATAAAGGCATTGAAAAGCAATTAGAGAACCACAGCTGCTCAGGGCCGCAGCTGCCTGGCTTCAGGCCTGGGCAGTAATGGAATTGTTTCAGAGCAGGACGCACTGAGTGAACGAAGGGGTCAGACTGCCTGGTGGGACCTCAGGCCACACGGTATGACCACCCCAAGCACAGGGCGTGGTGTGGTTGGATCGAGCTGGCCAAGGGCAGACACATGAATCACGTGTCTGGGTTCAGCATGTTGGATGTTGTTCGGAAGGCAGTGGCACACCCCAGGAGGGATTTAAAAGGGGAATGACATGATCGGAATTGCATCTTTGGGAGATGACTGGCAGGCAAGTGAAGCCAGAAGAGACAGGTCAGTTTGGAGGCTGCTGCAACAATCTAAACCGGAAACAACAGCCTGGACCAAGGCAGGTGTCATGGTGACGGGTCTGAGCTCGAAAAGGATGTGCCACCTGCTAAAACCCACGGGAACAGTACCTCCCGCTGGTGGTGGCACCGGGCCTTGGCCCTCAGTGCCAGGGAGCTGAAGTCAGCCATCCTTCCCTTGTCACCTCCTAACCCTGCGTCTCGGGCAGGTTTCTTAACTGTTAGGACTTAAGCAGGTACGGTTGTAAAATAAACTTGTACCTAAGTTTGTCCTGACAGTTAAATGAGCTAAAGCTTTGCTCCAAGGGAAGGTCTGGGCTAACATAAAATTATATTTTGAATTCGATGCTATTAATCTGCAGGAATATTAAAGTTGTCAGCTGGTTGGCTGTGTGTGACTGCCAAGGCCAGTCCAGGCTGGAAGGAGCCCAGCCCCAGGGGCAGGGCCCCACCTGCTGCTCTCAGAGGGCTGGGCACCCAGAGCTTGGTGTGTGTGTGCTGCCGCCAGGCTGGCTGTGCCAGGAAGGACGTTTCTATCTTCCTGTCAATCGAGTGGAGAGCAGGGCGGGACTGCAGAATGGACCAGCAATTCCTTGGGTTGCAAACCTGGACCTGGAATGCATGCATCCAGAGGGTGCTGCTCTGCTATAGGCCTGAGAAAACTTTTTCTCAGCGTGGGAGGAGCTGTAGCCAGATTATTGACGTGCTTTTTGAATGCATTGCAATTATAATCAGATTATCCATCTGGCTGGAGGCAGTTCTTGGTTTATTAGAGTGCTTTTTCTTCATTACACTGAGCTACTTGCCAGTAGAACTTAATTTATTTCAGGAAGTCACAAGATGAGCACGTTTGGCTTTGCTGGGGTCGAGGCCTGCAGAGCTGCCTTCTGTTTGCATGTTGATGTGTTTATTGGACGGGCACCTGGAGAGAGTTACTAGGGAGGGCGAGGGCGCCGCAGCACAGTGCTCACTGCGCATGCGCACCGCCAGGGTCCCTCTACGGCCTCCACGTGGAGGAGGATGCGCAGGCTTCTGCGCACTGGATCCAAAGCAGAGCAAGTGTATGTGGACACGTGACTGTATCTGTTCATGTTCCACGCACACCCCTTCAGCACTGGAATTGTGTGTGTCTGGATTCTGTTGAGAAGATAATATTTGTGCAAAAGAGATTTGTAAGGCTCACGCTGCCGCTGCCTTTGTGCTTTGACTTGAGTGTTTATAAGGAATTTTGAACGTGTTTGGACATAGCTGTGTGTGTTCTGTCAGAAGCACGCTCCAGGAGCATATTCGACCAGGCGCTAGATTTGCAAATGTTTTAAGTTTTGTGTGTGCAGACATTAAACACATATCCAACAGTGACCACCCAGAGTGTAACATGATATTTTATCTGTGCGTTACTACTGTTCTGGGCTGTGCTCAAAAGTTGGCTAGACCTTCAAGAATAGGTTAGTGGTGTTTCGGAACAAGATCATTTAAATTCTGTGCTGGGATTTCTCACCGGGAAGCTGTTTTAGACACTCATTTCCCATATGTCAACACTAACAACAAGTGCTTTTGTTCTCAGTGGATTTTGTTGCTGCCCTTCAACAGTCAGAGACAGGTGGCAGACTGCCTCATTGTCTGAATTCCACAGATCCAGTGCAGGAAGTGTGAGTCTAGGGATGAGGTTCATAGGAGGTGCAGCAGGTGAGGTTGGCTGCTGCTCGAAAAGGGGCCACTGCTTTCTGAGAGGAGACATCATAAAGAATAGCCCTTTTTTGGTTGTCATGTTGAAGACTAGGTGAAATTGGAGTCACTTGATGTTGGGACAGGTGAAGTCGATGATATCATCTCTGGAAGGCTGTCTCATTAACCTGGGTGTAAGGTGTTGAAGATGGACTTCCCTGGTGGCTCAGAGGTTAGGAACCCGCCTGCCAAGCAGTAGACTCGGGAGATACAGGTTCAATCCCTGGATGGGGAAGATACCCTGGAGAAGGGAATGGCAACCCACTCCAGTATTCTTGCCTGGGAAATCCCATGGACAGAGGAGCCTGGTGGGCTACAGTCCATGGGGTTGCAGAGAGTCAAACATGACTGAGCAACAAGGGGTTGAAGGTCTCTTGTAGGGTAGCGATGCTGGGAATGAGGGGTGATATGTATGAGGGTGTCTTGAAAGGAGTTCTGATGATGAATGGATAAAACCAAAAGGAAGGGGAGAGGCTGTAAGGACTCCAATGCTTTTGAGTCTGGGACATCTTGGTGACAGAAACAGAGAGGGCTGATTTCGTGAGAAGAGATTCAGAGTTGCTTGTAAATGAGAAAATCTAACATCGTGTATTGCTTTAAGTGAAAACAGCTAAATAATGTTGTTTTAAGGAAGAGGTAAATTTCATAACTCTGTATAATCATCATTTATATGTTGGAAGTTGGAGAAGGGATAGGCTACCCACTCCAGTATTCTGAGGCTTCCCTGGTAGCTCAGATGGTAAAGAAACTGCCAAAAGAAGTACTGAATGATAGTTTCACAGACTTTATTAAACTCTCTTAAAATATTTAAGCTTCCACATACTAGCTGCATAATAACGGAAAGAGCTGACAGTTGATAACCTCAGTAGAAAAAAACCTTCAAAAAGTTTTTATAGTTGTCTCTAGCAACTGTGACTTGTTCTTCCAGGTTTATTTGGAGGAAAGTTTAAGAAAGGCCTGGGCCTGGCTCTTTGTCTTAGGAGAACCACACAGAAGAGCAGATTAAACAGAGTGAAAATACAGCCAGTTTTAGGTGCAGTGTAGTTTTTATGCCAGATGCAGACAGTGCTTCTAAGTTTCTGGTCGTAACTGTTTAAAAATCTTGCTGCTTTCCCATTTTTAAACCCAACAGAATGTTACTGAAAAGAGTTGTCACAGATGAGTTCTAGAAATGATAATTTTTTGAAAGTCTTTTTTAATATAATTTTATTTATTTGGGGCTGTACTGGGTCTTCACTACTGTACATGGGCTTTCTCTAGCTGCAGTGAGTAAGGACTCCTCTCTAGTTGCGGTGCTCAGGCTTCTCATTACAGTGGCTTCTCTCGCTGCAGCTTGTGGTCTCTAGATCGAGGGCTTCTACAGGCACAGTAGTTGCGATACACAGACTGAGTTGCGTGGAATCTTCCCAGAGTGGGGATTGAACCCATGTCCCCTTGACAAGTGGATTCTTAACCACTAGACCACCAGGGAAGTCTTCGAAATGATCATTGGTTGAGGCACTCCTCAAGTATGGTGGGGCTGCTTCGGGGTGCAGGCGCCGCCTCGCTGAGGGTAAAGGCTATTCCAGGCCCCCGCTCTCGGCCCCTGCCCTGCAAGAGGGGTGAGACGGGAGGCTTTGCACAAGACACGGTACGCCATGGGGGAGGCGGAAGCACCAGACCGTGAGAAGCCTCAGGGATCATGGAGGGTGAACGTGGGCAGCACTGCCACACCTGCCGTGCCTGTTCTGACCTATTTCTGCAGGGAGCGGGGTGGAATGGAGCCAAGGCAGAGCTGGCTGCACTTGAACTTTTACTACTGGTCCCTAGGCCAAAAAACTGGCTGCTGCGGCAGAGCCAGGGAGCCCTCGGACGGGGATGACAGTAGAGGCAGTGAGGCCAAACCCCAGGGTCCCTTGGCCAGGGCCGCTGGCATCACAGACGGGAGACCTTGGGGGGCAGCACTCGGAGCTGCACGTGGAGGAGCCCAGGGTGGCCAGGTGGTTTTCAGCAACAGTTCGAATCCCTCTGTAAAGTATCAGATGATGGAAATTCCCTGGTGGCCCAGTGTTTAGCCATTTGGTCCTCAGTGCTCTCCCTCATCAAGTTCAAGTTCAGTCAGAGGGTTGGGGCAGCGGGGACATGCACAGTACTCAAGGTTGTCATTCTTTACCAGGGTGTGAAGACCCTGCAGGGCTTCTCTTCTGGCGGGGACACTCCAAGGGCATTTCACAGCCGTCTCCTTGGCTTTCCTGGGCCCAGCTCTGTCCCAGAAAATCCTCCCAAAGCCAGTGTGGCCTCCTAGGATTCCAGGACACTTCTCTGGGGCCCCCAGGACGACCTGCCCTATTTTGTGAGTGGTCAGGACTATTTTTAGTGTCTAAGCCCTGTCTGAAGGGCACACTGTCCCCTCTGAGAAAACATGGTCCTGTGAAGTCACAGCAAGCAGCATGGGGAGCAGACCGGATGGGGCTCAGGTGGCAGGATGTCACGCATCACACAAGCGTGATCACCGTCCTCTGTTGTCACTGGGCTGTATTCAGAGTCAGATCCAACAGGCGGGGAGGGAGGGTCTGTCCTGGGGGTGGGTGCCTGGGCTTCAGCTCACGAGGGCCCTGGTCCCTTCTATAAGGACCTGAGCCTTCCCAGAGGGCATGAGGTGACTTGCTGAGTCGGGCCTTTGTCATGTTTCCATTCCACACAGTGTGGGGGTTTCAGCCCTCACCAGCCAAGCAGGGCTGGGGATTCAGAGTTTTAGACTGTTGCCCCGAGTTTCAGGACTATTGAGGAGAGATGCACAGTTTTTGGATAAAAGAAAAATGTAGAGACTTTACTAGGCAGGAAGGAGGAGGTCAAGGGTGAAAGAGGAGAGGGCATCTTTGTCTGGAATTCAAGTGTCAAATCTGGGTGCACCTGGAAGATGGTCAGGAACCCCATCGTGCTTTAAAAAATGCTCCCAAGCCCCAAAGTTGCGAATGCCACAGGATGAATCAGTGAGCGAGCGCACCTTCCAGAGCCCTTCTCCCTGATGCTGGCCCCCAGCCCCTAATCAGCTGACACCAGCCTGTCAACTGGAGCTGGGCAAAGGCTCCTCTGATGTCCTAATGACCAGTGAGGGCACAGCACTGGCCCTGGGCACAGTCAGCCAGAGAGCCAGCGACAGAGCCTGTGAAATTCAAGTACTGGTGCCATTGGGGGTTAATCAGAAGCAATGAGGAGGGTCTGGGAGGTCACAGTGGCTCCAGGCCAGGAAGGGTCATGGCTCCATGTTCTAACACATGTCCTGGGGCAGAAACTCATCTGTGATGAACACAGAGGTATGTTGGAGATGCACCTACAGAAAAAGGAGGGTGTTAGCATGTTTGAAATGGTTTGTGAGTATCTCATTCCAGCACCAATTACCAGTTGATCGTTTCCCTCTCCCTCCCACTCCCCACCAAGCACTTAGCTCAGTTCCGTCTACCCAGAGGTGGCATCGGATCTCACTGGGTAAGAGCTCAGTGAGTCGGACACAACTGAAGCGACTTAGCAGCAGTAGCTGCTACAATGCTGCTCCTCCCTCCCCCCATTTCAGACGCCCTGCAGAAGTCCAGGGGGTCACCTGTGCTTCTGATGGACCAGCTGTAGATGGAAAACTTCGACCCCCTCCTCCAGTTTGATCAATTTGCTGCAGTGGCTCACAGAACCCTCTGGATTATAGAAGAAAGGATGGAACTCAGGAGTAGCCCAGGGAAGAGATGTCCAGGGCAGGGTGCAGGGGATGGAGTCATGGCTTTCTGCTCCATCTACGGCCCCCCTCTCTGAATCTCCATGGCTCACTAGCCTGGAGCTCTCTAGACCCCATCCTTTTGGGGGTTGTGAAGGCTTTATTACGTGGGCATGAATGATTAAATCATGGACACTAGCAATTGATTCGATCTCTAGCCTCTGTCCCCTCCCCAGAGGTCAGAAAATTGGGACAGGAAGCTCCAACCCTCTAATCACATGATAACCAACCCCCAACCTTAGGTAGGGTCCAAAAGTCACGTTATTAACACAAACTCAGGTGTAGTTGACAGGTGTTTATTATGAATATCACGACACTTACTGCTCTCAGCACTTAGTAAATTCCAAGGGTTTTAGGAACTTTGTGCCAGAAAGAGCAAATATCAGTGAAGACCAAAATATATATTCTTTATTAAACGTCATAGTACCCCAAGGGAATATTGTCCTCCAATGAAGGGCTTCTGATAGTGTCATCATTCTTTTTTTAAGCAAAATATTTGTACTATATTAGATACTATCATAGTCTTCCTTTATTGTTGTTGGTTTTAATAAAATGTGCATGCTCTTTTGGTATAGACATTCTTCCTATAACTGGTTTTCAACTATGGATTTGGCTAAACAATATTTTAAAGACTGGTTCATCAGCTTTTTATCCAAGGAATATAGAGTGTTTTCAGAAGTGACTTATAAACTAGATGGTAGCACCTCTCTGCTAATCCCTCCTTCCTTCTGGAATTATGCCCAACAGCACCAAAAGGCTTTCCTGATTTTCTAACTGTGGGGAAAATAACTTCTTTTGTAGCTCACTGTGGAGCTATCACCTAGGTTTTCTTTAATCCTCAGAATTTTGGATCAAAGGTGGTTTTCAGGCTGATTAGTCTCACCTGTGATGACTGTGGCATTTCTGCCTTCCGGTGCTAGTTAGGCTCCTGAAAAGATAGTGAAAGAGTTAGTTGTGTCCATTCAGTTGTGTCTGACTCTTTGCAACCCCATGGACTGTAGCCCACCAGGCTCCTCTGTCCATGGGATTTTCCAGGCAAGAATACTGGAGTGGGTTGCCATGCCTTCCTCCAGGGGATCTTTCTGACCCAGGGTTTGAACCTGAGTCTCCTGCATTGCAGGCAGATTCTTTACCATCTGAGCCACCAGGGAAGCTGTTAGGCGCATAGGACTTGATAAAGGGATAAGTCTGATCTTGCTCGAGCTATGACTGGGTGACTTTGTGCTGTTGACATTTTCCTGAAAACCATTTATGCTAATTACATAATTAGGCACTTTATCTCTCAAGAACCTGGCAGCTCAATGAATTGTGCATTCTTGTTATCAGCTGTTTGTGATCAGACACTAGAAAGACGTTCATAAGTAGCAAAAGGAAGCAAAAACCTATTATTGAAAATTGTGCTGATACCTGGGGAAGCCAATTCAGGGCTTTCAGAATCGAGATGAGGGGCAGCCAAGTATACTCACATGGTAGATTTCTCTCAAAGATTCCCCCTTTGACTGCAGACACTGAAATATGGGGAAATACTTGCTCCAGAGCCTCAGTCCACGATAGTAAGGGGAAAGGAGTGGGAGGAGAGGGCCCTCAGGGGTGGGGAGAGTGTTGAGGGCTGGAGTAGTTATTTTCTTCTGCCTTTGGGATCACTTTGGAAGGAAGAGTGCCGAAGTGGAGAGACTTAAGTAGCAGATGACACACACAAATGAGAAGTGCTTTTTTTTTTTTCAGTTCAGTTCAGTCGCTCAGTCGTGTCCGACTCCTTGTGACCCCATGAATCGCAGCACACCAGGCCTCCATGTCCATCACCATCTCCCGGAGTTCACCCAGACTCACATCCATCGAGTCAGTGATGCCATCCAGCCATCTCATCCTCTGTCGTCCCCTTCTCCTCCTGCCCCCAATCCCTCCCAGCATCAGGGTCTTTTCCAATGAGTCAACTCTTTGCATGAGGTGTCCAAAGTACTGGAGTTTCAGCTTCAGCATCATTCCCTCCAAAGAAATCCCAGGGCTGATCTCCTTCAGAATGGACTGGTTGGATCTCCTTGCAGTCCAAGGGACTCTCAAGAGTCTTCTCCAACACCACAGTTCAAAAGCATCAATTCTTCGGCGCTCAGCCTTCTTCACAGTCCAACTCTCACATCCATACATGACCACAGGAAAAACCATAGCCTTGACTAGACGAACCTTTGTTGGCAAAGTAATGTGTCTGCTTTTGAATATGCTATCTAGGTTGGACACAACTTTCCTTCCAAGGAGTAAGCGTCTTTTAATTTCATGGCTGCAGTCACCATCTGCAGTGATTCTGGAGATGTTTTAAGTTGAAGTGTAGTTGATTTACAATGTTGTGTTAATGTCTAATGTGAAATGATTCTGTTATACATATATGTATTCTTTTTCATATTTGGTTCCTCTATGGCCTATCACATGATATTGAGTATAGTTCTCTGTGCTTTACAGTGGGACCTTGTTGTTTATCTGTCCTGTTTGGAATAGTTGGCATCTGCTAATCCCAAACTCCCATTCCGCCCCTCCACCGCCCATCTCCCCTTTACCACCACACATCTGTTCTCGATGTCTGGGAGTCTGTGTTTGTTTCATAGATAGCTTCATATGTGTCATAGTTTAAGTGAAAGTTGCTCAGTTGTGTCTGACTCTTTGCAACCCCATGGACTATGCAGTCCATGGAATTCTCCAGGCCAGAATTATTGGAGTGGATAGCTATTCCCTTCCCCAGGGGATCTTCCCAAGCCAGGGATCGAACCCAGGTTTAATCCACATATAAGGGCTATCATGTGAATTTTCTTCCCTTTCCAGCCCCACTTAGTATATAATCTCTGGGTCCACACATGTTGCAGATGGCATTATTTCATTCTCTTCTGCGACTGAGTAGTGCCGCACAGTGTGTGGACAAGTGAGGTGGCTTGCATGTCTTGGCTCTTGTGAACAGTGATGCTCTGAACATACGGGCTGCATGTATGTCTTTGGATTATACTTCTGTCTGGTAAATGCCCAGGAGTGGGGTTGCTGGTCATATGGCAACTCTCTCCTTAGTTTTTTCGAGGCACGTCTACACCGTTCCCACCGACCGCCCTGAAACTCAGCATAATGCCTGCCAGGCCACCGAGCAGACCCTTCTGAGAAGCACCTTCATCCACGAGGCTCTCGGTCTGGAAGTGGATGCAGCTGCTGCTTCTCCAGGCAGGAGGAAATCATGACGGGTCCTCAGGACTCTTCCTGAGCTCAGCACTTCCGTCCATCCTCCGGGCCTTGCTGGTCTCCCGCTGCTGAGGCCAGGAGGAGTTCTGACGGAGCCGCTGGGCCTTCTCCCATCTGTTCTCTGTTCTTGTCAGTCTGTTGTGAGACTGTCTGCCCCCCAGCACCCCCAAGGCCCCGCTGAGGGGCAGGAAGAGAGGCTTCTGTTTATCTCCATGTGGAAACAGTCTCCTGGGAAGAAAGGATGTTTACACAGCAGAACATTGGCCTCATGAGACCCTGATTTGAAGGCGGTGGTCCTCTCGAGTTCAGGATTTGTGGCGATTGGCATAAATTTCTAGGGCCTCGTGTCCATAAATGATCAGCTATTCTTATAATAGGCTCTCTGTGCCCACAAGTAAGTAACCCAGAAAACGGTAGACTCAGGTCTGCAGGGTCCCTAAGCTGGGAGTGGGGTGCTGTGGGAGTCCCAGAAGAAGGCGGTGTGTGTGGTAGGACCCAGGGGCTCCTCGCAGGGGGCTCTGGTCTGCTCACTGGGCACGTTGCATAGTGCGGTCTTTTCCCGTTTGTATGAGAGGTGAACGTAAAGTGACTCTGGTCTGACTCAGATTGCCCCTGGTCCCTCTGAGCCCCAAGTTGTCAAGAGCAGAGCACTGGTCCTTGTCATGTCCTCTTCTGGAACAAGGCCTGGCCTCCCAGGCCACCTGGAGCCAGAGAGCAATGGGCACCCCCAGGTGGCCCTCCTCAGAAAGAAGCAGGGGCTGAGATGGCGCAGGTCCTGCAACGCAGGTTCTCTGAGGTCCCCTCGCATCTGAGATGAGAACGGTGACCCCGCCCTCCCTCGTGGAGGTGCTATGGGGAGATGCTGATCACGCTGGCTCTGATGGAACTCATCATCAGATCCAGATACCTGCATGATGACCCACCAGTGGGTATACTGGCCCCTCATCAGGTTTGCCCAACTTCCTGATCAGAAACTAGGGTCCCCATCTTGACCTCTCTGACCCCCGAGGATAAGGTCCATGATATCAGCTGGAGCTCTGTGTGGGGCTACAGCGTAAGGCCTGGATTCACTTCCCTTCATTCTTGCCAATTTTTTTCACTCCATTCCTTTTTCTTCCTGTATTTCCATGAGGAGCAAAATATGTGTGTGTGTGTGTGTGTGTGTGTGTATACAAGAAGCAAATATACAATATCGTAAAAGGTACTCCTACTTTGCCTTTACTGAGTTTTAAGATTTTGAAGTCCTGTGAAAAAATAAAAATTTCTCCCACTAGTATTTTCTAGTAAATTTTAGATATTTTTTTCTACAAATAAATTATCACCAAGAAAAGGTATTGACTTCTTATGAAGAAACCATTCATGTAGTAGTGATGTTGATTAAAATATAGTGACTTGAAACATAAGTAGAGGAGAAACTACCTTTTGAGACATAATGAATTTTTTAATGTCTGCCCCCCCCCCCCCTTTTTAATGTAAGGCCCTTGGAGAGAAAAACTTGCTAGGATTTTGGTCACAGTTTAAAAGCTGCCTTCAACACACTTATAAACAATTTGAGTCCATCTGAATGTGTATTTTACAGGTTAAAAAAACAGTACTGGCTAATCTTAGCTTCTTGGCCATAAAAGGAGAAAAAGAATGTATAGTAATATACACATGGAACATGAAATTAATCAAGGGACCTCAGAGGGACACCCAAAATATAAGCTATAGCAACCCACAGATTTGATTTGAGGTACTTTATCACGGCTCCTAAAATAGACTGTTTTGGATATTCTTTACTGTCTGAGCCACCAGAGAAGCCTGTTTGAATTTTTTTTTTTTTATTGTGGTTGAATAGACATAACACCAGATTTACAATTTTAGTCCTTTTTAAGTGTATAATTCAGTGACATTAAATACATTCCCAAAGTACTGTTTCCAGAACTTGTTCATCATCCCAGTGGAAACTCTGTACCCATTAAACAGTATCTCCCCCACTGCCACCGCCACGCCCTCATCCTCCCACCCGGTTCCTGGGAGCCTGTGTTCCACTTTCCATCTCTATGAATGCGCCTGGTCTGGGCATTGCCTATAGGTGGACTCATACGGTACTTGCCTGTTTTTTGTGTGGCTTATTTCACCTGGGTGATGTTTTCAGGGTTCGTCCATGTATCAGAGTTTCCTTTTTATGTAAACTGTGTGTAATGGACAGAGCAGAGACCCTCAAGCCCGAGCTCCCGTTGGCTCCGTCCTTGCCTCCGGGCAGCTGTGGTGGTCCAGGCAAGCCCAATACCCCAGGTGGAACTGGGAGTCCCCATTTCCCCATGTCCTCCAGTGTCCTGGCAGCATCGGGCAACCTTCCAAACCCTGCTTTCCTCCTTGTCCTGCTGTCCGTCCTGGTGTGGTGCTGACACCCCTATGGGTCTGGGCCCACATCACTCGCTCCCACCCCTGTCTGCTTCAGGTGGGAGTGCTTTTGCTGAATGGCAGAAGCAGGGAATCTAGACGGCAGAAGGACCTGGCTCACCTGCTGTCATCCTTGGGCAGGGCAGGCGCACATGCTTGTCAGGGATAATCGATTACCTGTCCCAGTAGAAATGGCCAGGGGAGCTGCATCTGCGGAGGATGAAGGATGAAGCTTTCAGGCAGATGGTGCTTCCTGATCGAGCCTCTGCTCTGTCAACTCAGAAGCTGTTAGAACCAGGCTTGACTGCACAAATGGGCTCATATGCAGTCCGCAGAGGAGCCATCTTCATAAGATGTTCCCAGAGTCTGAGTCAAGAACTTCTTGCCCTTTATACCTAGAAGGGAATGGCAGCTTACTTCAGTATTCTTGCCTGGAGAGTCCCATGGACAGAGGAGCCTGGCAGGCTTACAGTCCATGGGGTCACAAAGAGTCATACATGACCTAGCGATTGAGCACACACACACACATACCTAGATGAGATCGTCTCAGTTCAGATGGCTTGTGTGTAGACATCTAACACCGGATTTTCTCCTCCGGGCATTCATGGGAGAGGCTGGTCATTTAGGAGACAGGCAGCTAGACTGCAGAGGCTCTAACAGCGCAGAGCAGACCCTGCACACAAGAGGGATGCAGGTAGCGAGCATTGCAGGGGCGCATGTTCCCAGGGCCACGTCTCGGAACTATGCTTCCGGGGCCACCTCCATTGTTCTCAGCGTAGCTCCATCCTGTGGGTCTCACCCTTGGTGCTCTGGCCTCAGCAGGACACCAGCTGTCCTTTTTGGGGAGAGGAGAGCTGTCCTCAGTGAGCACCTCGGGGCCACCCCTGGGGCTTTGCGACGTTGTCCTGAGTCAGAGCCCGAGGTCCGGAGGGCCGAGTGGGGACTTGCAGGCGCTGGCAGCTCTGACCTTGGTTGTGGAGGGGCTGCAGTAGGAAAACCTGGTCTGGCAGCTGATCAGGCTCATAGAGACTGGGAAGTTCTATGCCATCATGTGCTGGCAGAAATGCATGGTTTGGGGGCAGGGGCAGCTTCTTACAGCACTGAACAGACAGTAAAACTGGCTGCTTTTAATCACCTGAACCAGGGCTGTTCTGTCTTCCACTGGAGGCCTGCTCCTAGCTCCAGCCCTGCCCAGGACTTTCCATAGGCCAGGCTGGGCCCAGGGAGCAGGGCCGTGGTCCCTGTGCTGCTCCGCCCATCCTGAGTCCTGGGTTCATTCAGCTGGAAGCACGTTGCTCCCGCAGCACTCACTGCTGGCCCAGCTCAGCAGGCGGGGCGGCCCCATCCACAGGCCTCGCAGCCTCCGGGCTGTTCACATGCGGCGAGAGCAAGCAGCGTCCTGCCCTCTTCCTGCGGCGCAGTGATGGGTCTTGGCTAACCGACTCATCCAAGACTCCCCAAAGGTGCCGGAGGCTCAGAGAGAGAATACAGAGAGCCTTTGACCAAACCACAAGGTTCACGAGATTGGGGTGCAGGTGACCCCTCCCTCCCTTACGTCACTCAGAGTGTGTCTTGGTGTCAGAGATGGGAATCCGGGTAGGCACGGCTTGGAGATGACGGTCGATGAGGATGACTGAAGACGTGCCCAGGGGCAGGAGTGACTTTGTCTGCAGAGCACGAGGAGAGGGACATTGGAGGTTTCAGAGCCTTTTGGTGGGTGATTCTTGGAGCTGAGCGGTAGCTCCAGATAACAGAGCTCCGGGCAGACGTGGCTCAGCAGGTCGGCCTCGGTCTTAGGGGAGCCTCTAGGACAGAAGCCATCAGCCTGGCAGGGCGATTACGATAGGAGGCATTTTCTGTCCTCAGATGTCCGTCAGGCCCTTCCTTGTCCTCTGTGTGAGGCTGTGCTTGATAAGCCCTGGCAGCACAGCACTAATCCTGCCTGGGTCTAATCCTCCTGTTCCACTTCCTGTTCATTTCTCTCTGGCTTCAGGGCTCCCAGTCCGACACTACAGCATTAGATGTACTGGGGGGTGTTTGCAAGTCAGTTCTCTTGTTTTCCAAATATAGCATCTTTTCTGACTCAAAACAGTAGCATATTCATTTTGACTCTCTCAGAGAAATTTTTAAAATCTATAAAGTATGAAGTCACCCATAATTCTACCACCCACCGATAAGAACTGGTAGCATCTCAGAGTAACATTTGCTTCCAAACATTTCAAAGACAAAAATAGTTAATCTCGATGAGATTATATTAAATTTACATTTTTCATCCTGCGTTTCAAGGGTTGGCATTTTATGGAAAGTTTCTCATGTGATTAAAATTGTTTAGTAATCACTTATAATGGTGATACAATATTAACTATTCTCAATGAAATTGGAAACTTGCATGTTTTTCTTCTAAATACTGTGAAAGTTTTCAATCATATAGCAAAGCTTAAAGAATTTTCTAGTGAGCACCTATATAGTCACCACCTATATTCTCCATTAACATTTTACTATATAATATCAAGCATCTTCACCCACTTATTAACCCGGCTTACTTTTTTTTTTTTTTGATGCATTTGCAAATCAATTGTCAACACCAATTCACTTTTCCATCAATGCATGTTAACTAGAGCTTAATTTTTACTGGCACTTTTTTTGTTGCTAATCTGTATATACTGACTGCACCCATCTCAAGTTTATATTCTCTAGTTTTGACAAATAATGTGCATACATTTGAATAGTATAAAGTGCTATCTATTATTTAGTACAATACTCAAGTCATATTAGAAGGTCCAAAGGGTGTGATGGCAGATTATTATGAAATGGTATCTCAGGTTAATCAGAACATTTCCCGAGGCTCTTTTTGTTTGGGTGCTAAGTATTTTCTCACGTTACATGCACCTGAGAAAAAAAAAAAAGTGAATGTTCTCTGAAAATGGGGCAACATTTAAATATATCATTATTTTTTTGATTTGTTTTTCAAAGTACTTCTAACTCTTCTGTGTTGTGTGTGGGTGTGTTCAGTCATTCAGTTGTGTCCATGGGATTTTCCATGGCAAGAATGCTGAAGTGGGTTGCCATTTCCTACTCCAGGGGATCTTTCCAACCCAGAGATCCAACCCATGTCTCTTGCATCTCCTGCACTGGCAGGCGGATTCTTTACCACTGCAGCACCTGGGAAGCCAACTCTTTTGTATTATTTCATCAGAATAGGAAATAATTTGCTTCTCTTAAAGGATGGATGGATATATTTCTTCCCAGTAGACGAGTGGGAGCCAGGAACAGAGTATTTTTTAAAAGACACAAACTTTATCTTCAGTTCTGACTGGCAAATGGCATGCATTTCTACAGATTTTCAGCTTTCATGAATGCCCAAGGGCCCTATTGATTACCTGCTAAGTGAGTCAATAGAAGCTTCTGAAATGTGGATTCCAGTGCAGTATTTCATATGATGCTTGGTGGTATGACTGAGTGCCTGTGTGTGTTTGCGCACTTTGAGAGGTAGGATTTCTACAGTTTGGGAAACAGACACTTTTTGCTGCAGTAGTCATTTTGGGCTTGCAATGATCATGATTTTCCGTGTTTCTTTTTGCTTATTAATAACCTGCAGTTTAACCTCCTTAGTTCATTTTGTGATGTCCGACTGAGAGCACAGTATTGGGACATGTTTTAGCCAGCAATTTTCTGATTACTGGGCCTGCAGACATGTGTCTCTAAGGTTTAAAATGAATCCACCAGCCCTGTTACAGAGCACGGATGTGTCCAAGTCCCCAGATGTGCCTGTGCAGTGACCTGTCATTTTCATCATTGTGCTCTTTCTTCTCGCAGGAGAAAGTGGCGTCTGCTAGGCTGGGTGTGCTGGCAGTCCCTCTCTGTCCGGGGTGGGCCTCGGGGCCCTGGGCAGTGCAGTGCTGGGCTGGACAGTGCCCCCTGGCTTCACACTCTGTGCCTGGCTGTCTGGGTTCCCAGGCAGCTCTGACTTCCATGGCTGTACCTTTCTTCCGCCAAAGTGTCCCAATATAACTTTCCTGCTCTTCTCTTCATTTCCTTTGTGGTATTTTGTCCTCTGATAATGGTTTTCTGTCTTTTCCAAATAAGGACTTTTGCCTTCTGCAGTCTCAGATCCTTCAGAAGGCATCAGAGTGCCAAGAAATATTTCCCTGCCTTGAGGTGCCTCGTGAGCTGAGCAGCTTGCCACCATTCCTGTAATAGTCTTTGTGCTCTTTGGCTAAAGGAAGGAGAGAGCTCTTCAGATAATGACCCCAGCAATTTGAGGTCAGAAACTTAAAGAAAACAAGCCCAAATGGGGAGATTGGGGTCTGAGGGCTTAAGAGTGCAGGTCAAGGGGGTGCCCCACTTCCGAGTTTGGGGGACCTTGAAACATGACCTGACTTCAGTGTTTTCTTGTCTGTTAACCAATGATAAGAGTGTGTCATATATATATACATTGTGATTCTCCGGGCTCCCGAGAGAAATACAGTAGGTTACATGTGACAAGAAAGTTGAGCATCCTGCCTGGCACGAGTAAACATCCAATAAATGGCAGTTGTTAATCTCGTCACTGTCCTCCCAAGTAGGCGAGAAGAAAGGTGGCCTTGCCACTGTGGCCTTGCAGCATTTCCCACCAGATCCTGGGGGGTTTTTTCTTGTGGTGGACCCGGCAGCATATCTGTGGTACTGCTGACTTCAGAGTGAAGGACCAGTCTCCCTGGGAGATGTTTAGAGGTTAGAGGAGAGAATGAAAGGGAAGGAGGTGTCTCCCAGCTGGGACCTGGTGCTTCTGCCTGAAGGAGAAGGTGGTAATTCCCATCCTTCATGTCTCATAACATAGTGAGAATGGTAATACAGGTAAAAAGGTGTTAATAACGTCCTCCTAAAAGGAAGAAGGCCCAGGCACCTTCATTTTCTTGCTCTGATGGTACAGCTGTGTGCTGCAAATCAGCACTCAAAATCCAAACAACTTGCAAAATAATAAGAATTTGTATGGGCTTCTCTGATAGCTCAGCTGGTAAAGAATCCACCTGCAATGCAGGAGACCCCAATTCAATTCCTGGGTTGGGAAGATCCCCTGAAGAAGGGATAGGCTATCCACTCCAGTATTCTTGGGCTTCCCTGGTGGCTCAGCTGGTGAAGAATCCTCCTGCAGTGTGGCAGACCTGGGTTAGATCCCTGGGTTGGGAAGATCCTTTGGAGGAGGGCATGGCAGCCTCCAAGAATACTCCAGTATTCTTGCCTAGAGAATCCCCATGGACAGAGGAGCCTGTTACATGACAGTCCGTGGGGCTGCAAAGAGTCAGACACGACTGAGCGACTAAGCACACAGCAAGAATCTTTAAGAATTCTGACACTCCTCTGCCTCCATCCATACTCTCTCCCATGCTGACTCATAATCTACAGCATCCTAAATTTCATTTGCTGCCTTTTATTCGCAATATAAAATTTAAGCCCAAAGTCTGTATCTGAAATGTTGTTGCAATTGAGAGCTTGATAGTTTTTCTGAAATCACTGGAAAGAAACTGTCTTACTTAAAATGTTAAGAATTGACACGCAAGTCCAAATAATTGCCTGACTTCATGTTTATTTAATCATATCCAATACTCAGCAAGTAAAACAAATGGCTTAAAACTCAACATTCAGAAAACAAAGATCATGGCATCCGGTCCCATCACTTCATGGCAAATAGATGGGGAGACAGTGGAAACAGTGACAGACTTTATTTTCTTGGGCTCCAAAATCGTTGCAGATGGTGACTACAGCCATGAAATTAAAAGACTCTTGCTCCTTGGAAGAAAAGCTATGACAAACCTAGACAGCATATTAAAAAGCAGAGATATTACTTTGCCAACAAAGGTCTGTCTGGTCAAAGCTATGATTTTTCCAGTAATTATGTACGGATGTGAGAGTTGGACCATAAGGAAAGCTGAGGGCTGAAAAATTGATGCTTTTGGACTGTGGTGTTGGAAAAGACTCTTGAGAGTCCCTTGGACAGCAAGGAAATCAAACCAGTCAATCGTAAAGGAAATCAATGCTGAATATTCACTGGAAAGACTGATGCTGAAGCTCCAGTACTTCAGCACCTGATGCAAAGAGCTGACTCACTGGAAAAGACCCTGATGCTGGGAAAGATTGAAGGCAGGAGGAGAAGGGGACAACAGAGGATAAGATGGTAGAATGGCATCACCAATTCACTGGACATGAGTTTGAGCAAGCTCCGGGAATTGGTGATGGACAGAGAAGACTGGTGTGATGCCATCAGTGGGGTTGCAAAGAGTTGGACACAGCTGAGCAACTGATCTGAACTGACTGAATACTCAGCAAATGTATCAGCCATAGATGGATTCAATTTGGATCCAAACTCAATTTTTTTTCCTTCTCAATAGGAATTTTAGAGTTGGTCTGATGGCAGTTGGCCAGGCTAAAAAGGAAGAGTGGACTGAATCACAGGGGAGTCACCCTTCTGGGTTCTGTTCATTCGACAGTCAGCATTCACCCCTTTCCTTATTTGTTGAAAGACTCTCCACTGGATCTGAGTCATCTGGAGGGGTGAGCTGGCCATGATGCTCATACCCCTCCTCCTGCACCCTGGGTCCCCACCAGCACACCCAGAGCATGGAGCCCTACCTGGGCAAGACTTGAGATGTGAGTGCAAAGGGACCTGTACCCTAGTCTGGGACTCATGACAGCTTAGCACATGTCTGCAGTGCTGTGGGGTGCCTGGCCAGTCCCCCTAACTCTCAGAGGGCTTCCTGGTCTCTTTCACCAACCATATGTGTACCAGTTATACCTCAAGGACCAAACTAATAAAAGCAGCATCACCTTGTGAAAAGAGACCCCAAACCTGGCTGATAACTTCTGGTGAGGCCATTGTCATCCCACACAGACACCTGTGATTCAGTGATGGCCTCTTTCCTCTGACCTCTTTAGTGGAGGAAAATATGTTGATATGTGGATCCTTTATATGTTTATCCTAAGAAATATGTTGATCCTTTATTTCCCAAAGAGATGGAGACCTCAATAATAACCATATTTACAAAACCCATGTCTTAAAACAAGGCTTACTTACCAGACATAACTGAATGTAGAAAGCCCTTTTTCAACACTGTATGCAAATTAGTTAGGTTTTTGCATGTATATTTAAGACTATACTTCAACTAGTGTTTGTATCTTCAGCATGTGTACTTTAATCAGGTGGTGAATTATTCTTTCAGTCTTCGGTAGTAACTGGAAGTTGTCTTATGCTTTTGGTATTGCTTTGTAAAAGATTTTCATTTCAGAGAGGAGTGTTCACCTTTACCATTTAGCATAGTGATTTAAGTGTTGATCATTCCATTCAAGGAGAGTCATAATTTTTAATGGTAAATAGTGAGGTTTTGGTGGCTCAGACGGTAAAGCGTCTGCCGACAATGCGAGAGACCCAGGTTCAATCCCTGGGTTGGGAACATCCCCCTGGGGAAGGAAATGGCAACCCACTCCAGTACTCTTGCCTGGAGAATCCCATGGATGGAGGAGCCTGATGGGCTACAGTCCATGGGGTCGCAAAGAGTCGGACACGACTGAGTGACTTCCGCTGTAGTGGACAGAATTTCATTTCCTGTTTTTTTAACTGCAAAGGAAACAGTATTCGCTGCCGATAAATTTGGAGACTTTGAAAAGCCATGCAAAAAATTAGAATCACTTGTAATTCTATCATCCAAAGGGGATCACTGTTCACATTTTGATAAACCTTTTTTCTAGTTGACTTTTATCACATACGTATGAAATACATATGCATACTTATAATTTATAGATATAAGTTGAAGTCACAAAATACATGCTATTTGTAGTCGGCATTTTCCTCTTAGTATATTTCCTGAATCTTTAAGTGTTCTTCAGAAACATCATTTTAATAACCTGCACAGTGTTCATTTACTATTATGAGAGGTACTGTGATGAGCGTTCTTGGTTCATTCATAAATCTTCACACAAGGATCAGTGTTTTTCTTTAGGACACATTGCCAGAGGTGGGATTCCTGGGTCACATATATGCACTGGTCAGGCTGCACTGCCCACTGGAAGTCCACTCGTGCTGATCCGTATGGGGGGCTGGTCTGGGGACACTTGCTAACACTGGGCGTCATACTTCTTTTGGTTCATAAATCTCTTAAGGGAGAAACTATACCTTGTTGCTTTAATTACTAGTCATCATGTTTATTGGCCGTTTGTTTATTTTCTTATTAAGATGGTTTTCCTTTCCCTATTGCTTGCCAAATATTGTTCTTTTGTCTGTCTTGTGTTCAAAAAATCCTTTTTTCCCCATTTTATCATTTGCTTTTTAATACTATTAAGTGTTTTATTTTGATAATATAAAAATTTTTAATCTTACAAATCCACTCATCTTTCCTTGGATGTTTCAGCTTTCATTTCTTGTGTTTATAAAGTCCATGCCCCCAAAACAAATAGAAATTCATCTCTCTCTTTCTGAGATTTTGTGTGCATGTCTTCTACATCTAGATTTTTAATTCATCTGAAATTTTTAAAAATACATAGTGTGGATCTGTTTTGGTTTTTTTTCTTCCTAATCCATAGATGAGGCTGTGCTCCAGTAAAACTTAGTCACAAAATAGGCTGTGGGTTGATTGGTCCTGATGGCCTTAGTTTGCCTATCTCTGTTTTAGCTGAATTTTTGAATCTTTTAAGTCCGTCATCCTCGTCTCCCTTACAAATACAAAAAAAGTACTTGTGTTTGTGTATGTGTATATATATATGTGTGTGTATATTGTCACACACACAAATACTTTTTATGTGTGTATATGTTACACTGTCCCATGGGCAGAGGAGCCTGGTAAGCTACAGTCTGTGGGGCCCCAAAGAGTCAGACACGAGTGCAATGATGATGGTACAGTATATATATATATATAGAGAGAGAGAGAGAGAGGAATTTGGCTAAAGAGTCTTATAAAATGATTTGGGAAAAATGTGACATGTTTATAACATAGGATTTTCCCATCAAGCAACACCCAGCGTTCATCTGTGTCCATCACCAACCAAAATTTTATAGTTTCTTTGCTGCTGGTTAATTTCAGTCCTTGCGGTGTTTCTCATTGTAGTTGCCACTGTGACTAGGATCTGTGTCAGGGTTCCCACAACCCCCTGCCTCTTCCCTGGTTCACTGGAATGATCACAGGACTGGGCAGTTGTGTTCAGGGCAGGACAAGGGAGAAGACTCCCCACCCCCAACCAGGCAGGTCAGTGGAGGAGCTACTGCAGCTGGGGTTCTGGGACCAGCTTCCACCCTGCTCCCCACCCGCTCCCCACCCACACCAACTCTAACTTCTCATCTCTTCTCTCAGTTACCTTTTCACCAGGCCACCAGCCTCCAGGAGGCTCAGGGCAGCTAGAGTTTTAGTTGTTTCTTAACCCCGAGATTCATCCAATACATGGCATGATCTAATGTGACACCAAGACACCAAAATGTACACAGAACTGAGTGAATTAACTTTAGATCCGACATGATGGAGGCGGCCTGCAGAAGAGCCTCCTCCCCAGGCCAGGTAGAGTGAGAGGTGCGGCAGAGGCTCGAAGCCCAGAGGGCACTGCCACGCTCTCCCCCTACCCCATGAGCTCCCCTGGAGGAGGGGATTTGTCCCTTCTTTTAGGGGGAGCTGCAGAGGGAAGGCAGCAGCTGTGGGGGAATCCTTTCCGCCACAGGCTCCCTAAGGTCTGAATGATGCCGGTCTGAACTCTCCAGACTGCTTTCTTCTGAAATGTGCTGTGACGATGTCCATCCTCTCAGCTCCTTTGTCGTCCCCTCAGAGCTCTTCCCTCTCCTTCCAGCCGTTCTGTCTCCTCCCTTTGCCCAAGGGGGGACTGCCTTGGCTTCCTGCCCCTCCGTCTCAGACACTCCTTGGCCCTTTGATTGATACATATGCTTGTCTTTCAGACATACTTCTTGCCCACAGCAGGCCAAGGTGCTCTGTGATGGGTGTAAAACTAGCTACTTCCCATATGAATACATGATGAGCTTGCTAAGACCTCTAAGAGGGAGGTTTAATCAGGAATTGCAGTGGCTTCGTGGGGAATATTGCGACCTGGATTCTCCATAAACCAGGACCACCGTCTCTCCCTTCCGACCACTTTCTGTCTCACCGCTTACCCACAGGGGCCCAGGAAACAGCAATTATTTTTTTTAATTGAATTTATTTTTGGCACTGCTGGGTCTTCATTGCTGCCTGAGGGCTTTCTCTAGTTGAGTAAGTGGGGGCTCCTCTCTAGTTGTGGCGCACAGTCGTCTTGTTGCTGTGGCTTGTCTGGTTTCAGAGCACAGGCTCTGGAGCGCGGGCTCAGTAGTTGTGGTACACAGGCTTAGCTGCCCCACGGCCTGTGCGATCTTCTTAGACCAGGAATTGAACCCATGTCCCTTTCGTTGGCAGGTGATTCTTAACCGCTGGACCACCAGGTGAGGCCAGCAATTAGTTTTGATATTAG
This sequence comes from Bos indicus x Bos taurus, assembly GCF_003369695.1. Taxonomy (NCBI): domain Eukaryota; kingdom Metazoa; phylum Chordata; class Mammalia; order Artiodactyla; family Bovidae; genus Bos; species Bos indicus x Bos taurus. Next base: position 41,362,309 of record NC_040099.1, read on the forward strand.
CCCAAACAAAACATAATTCAGAGGAGAAATCACCCTCAGAACATTACGTATGTGTTTTCCAACGCTTCCTACCCTCTTCCCGTCCCCCCTCCTCAGTCACAATGATCCTGGCGTCCCTGTTTATGAAACTGAACGATTGGGGAAAACCCCAAGTTCAATAATCAGGACTTGAAGCCTCTCAGGAGGCAAACACCTCCCAAGCTCTACTTTGTTTTGTGATTCCAGTGATAAAAGAGCCTCCTTCCACTGTGTGTGTGTCCCCTCCCGGGGGCGAGGGGACATGCTGCCTTGAGCCGGTTCCTACATGTGACCCCCCCACTTTGTAACAGAATGTCGCCTGGCTCTGTTTCAGAGTTCCTTGAAGAGAAGAGGCAGCCGGGAAGCGTACAAAGAGAAGAAAGCCTTCACCCAGGTAAGCAGCATCTCACTCTCATGTGATGTCTCCTCATTTTGAGTTTTCTTGAAAAGTGTGAGCATCACCTTGAAGGTCGCCAAAGAATCACCACCTGTGCAGTCATCTGAGCTCACCCAGAGCCTCCATGGGTGAATTGTCTTCCCAAACCAAGAGCTCTTCCCTTTTGTTTCTTTCACTGGTCGGCTGGTGGTTTCCTCAAGAAGGAGGGGAACAGACCGACTTCCTGGGCAGCATAATCGGTGCCGTTCGGGGCTCTGCTGTGTTCTCAGATGGTGACGGGCATTCTGGCCGTCCAAGTCAGTCACACAGTAAAAGAGTGAGATAGCACAGCTGCCGTCACGTCGGGTTGTCCAGAAAGCATCGTTTTGAGGGTTGGAGTTTTTTTTTTAATGCACAAGCTGAATAGTATCTTAAATTGCCCTAATCGAAAGCAAGGTGTTCTCTGCAAGGTGGTCAGAGTGGGGCCCTCTGCACACAATGCATTGTGTCCTTCAGAACTTCTTTTCTGAACACACTGCATTTCTTTCTTTGTTTTCTAAATTGCTACTACTATTAGATTTTGGAAAGAACAAGGCCTCTTTGGGGTGTCTGCTCCCTGGAGACCCCAGAGCACAGAGTGATGAGAGAGACACCACGGAGAGTCCAGGAAACTACGAGGCCCAGTGCCCACCCCTCTGTGAATCCCCCCTCCCCATTCCCTTGGGTCTCTGCTCTCCCTGAAGCCCCCATCCCCACAGCAGCTTTCATGGAGGGCCAGGGAGAAGGAAATGGCAACCCACTCCAGTGTTCTTGCCTGGAGAATCCCAGGGACGGGTGATCCTGGTGGTCTGCGGTCTATGGGGTCACACAGAGTCGGACACGACTGAAGTGACTTAGCAGCAGCAGCAGCAGGCCTGGTGAGCCGGAGAAACGGCAAGGCTTAGCTGTTTTCTTCCGTGTCTCTGCTGCCCAAATCTCACTTTGGAACTGCTAATAATGGGGACGTTAAAGCCTGTTGTCCCCAGATGCTGGGCGCTTCGGCCCCTGGCCTTCAAGACTGTTTCAACTTCTGGCTTCTGACCGGGGAAGAGCTGTTCTTTAAAAGCGTCATCTTTGCATATCGTGGGGTGACTAGTGCAGTGCACTCACCGGGGGTCAGTGAGGCTGGGAGCAGGAGGGGGAGACCTGAGAGTGGGGTCATTGAGCGGGGAGTTTCTGTCTGGCAGAACGGAGGAGCCGAGCACCTTGGGAACTGCAGGTCTACAGCCAAAGCTCAGAGGAAACTGCCGCCCCGGCGCAAGGTAGGAGCGCGAGCAGTGGTCGGCGGCGCTGGGGTGCTGGCCAGAGGCAGACTTGCAAGCCAGACAATATACACCCGCAGCGTTATATTTCTGTTGCTTGTCAAGGCCTTTCCGCTGGTGGCGGCGGTGGTGGTCCTGTGTGCGTCCTCCCCCACCCCGGGCCGTGCTGGGCTTCTCTGCCACACCACAGAGAGTCACGTGGGCCGGCTACTGGATCTGCTTCATGCTCCTTCCTGGAGCTGTCGGACCGTCTCCTGAAACCAGAGCTCGAGGTCGGCCTTGCCCCTCCCGGGGAGTCTTGGCAGAGTTCTAGAAAGTCTTCAGTTACCAGATAAGATGGGTGTCCAGCCTGTGCTGCTACAGCTGAGGCTGTGATTCCCCCATCGTATCAGAAGAAGTTGGCCTCCTGCCCCAGAACAGGCCGAGCCCGGCTCCCCCCAGCCTCCCCTTACCTTCATGCCGGCTTCGGCTGCCCCCACTGAGCAATGAAGTTGACCACACACTCCCTCGGTTTCAAAGACGGCCTTTTTTTTTTTTTTTTAATCAAAACTTGCATTAGTCCTGGTGGCAGGGCTGGCTGTGCATGGGTGTTGCGTAGAAACAAAGCATGCTTTCATCATATGTTAGAATTCCTGGTGTGGGGGTAGTTTCTTTCCTTAAGGAGCTGGAGCCTTTTTGGATATTTGGTCAATCCTCAGGTAATCTATGAATCGGACGCTTACTAGGGTATGTCGTAGAATCCTGCTTTTTTACCCGGCCTGGGTTTAAGTTCGAGGAGACAGGGGAGGAAGATGGTTCTGATTTAGAATCAGATTTGTGGGGAATGGCGGGCGGGGGGGGAACAGTGTAAGGTTTCCAGAAGTCAAGGCGATTTCAGGGATTGCTGGGGTTTTGTACCATGTAGGGGGGTGCAGATAAGTGCTTCTATCTGAGCACAGAGCCCTGAGGAACACCAGACTCCATATGCATCCTCCAACAGTTCAGCTCAACTTCTGGGGGGAACAACCCTCAGGAGAGACAGCCTGAGATGCCCTGACCCTGGTTTGAGATAGAAGCGTCCTGAACTGTGCAGGGGGCTCTGCCGCTCGGCCGCCACCATCTCAAGGGCTCACCAGTCGTGAGATTCCAGGGAGGGTGGGTCAGGACACTGGTCCCGCCTGGGACTCTGCCCAGGCTTGAGTCCCGGGCTGAAGGTGGAATTCCCCTGGGACAGGTGACATTCCCCTCCACTGTCTCCACGGCTGTCCCCAGCACTGAAGTGAACTTCTGTGCTTAAGTTGGAGACAGGATGGTGTAGGTGATTCTAGACTCAGGACAAGCACTAGCTACCAGGTTAACGATGGGGCTAAACATCTTTCTCTCCTGGGCTTGTCACCCCTGAAGTGATTCATTTACAAAGTACTGACTCTGTCTCCACTGACACCTGTTTTAGTTTATTCAAACCCCTTCTTGTGACAACAAAGACCTCTCTATATTTGGACACATAGATTTCTTATAAATCTATATCAAAAAATTTAAAAAGATGCTTTTGATCTGCTTTCGAAAGTTCTAAGAACCTGGGTTGTTTAACATGCCAATTTCTGGTACACAATATGTCTTCAGTATTTCCTGAAGGAATGAATAACAAATAAGTAGGCTTTTCCCCTTAGTGTTAAGTTAGGATTAAATACTGTATGTGTTTTATGGCCCATGTATTCTGTGTAGGCCCTGTACATCGTTACCCCAGCAGTGATGGTAACCTATCTTGCTCCATTGCGTGGCCAGTCAGCTTTACTTCCAGTTGTCGCAGACCCCTCGTTACGTCCACCTTTGTTGTTGTTCAGTCGCTAAATTGTGTCTGACTCTCTGCGACCCCATGGATTGCAGCACACCAGGCTTCCCTGTCCCTTACCATCTCCTGGAATTTGCTCAAACTTACGTCCATTGAGTCGGTGATGCCATCCAACCATTTCATCCTCTGTGGCCCCTTTTCCTCCTGTCTTCAATCTTTCCCAGCATCAGAGTCTTTTCCAATGAGTCAGCCCTTCGCATCAGGTGGCCAAAATATTGGAGCTTCAGCTTCAACATCAGTCCTTCCAATGAATATTCAAATTTGATTTCCTTTAGGATTGATTGGTTTGATCTCCCTGCAGTCCAAGAGACTCTTAAGAGTCTTCTCCAGCACCACACTTCAAAAGCATCAATTCTTTGGTGTTCAGCCTAACCAAAACCAAACCAGACTCTTAATGTGAGAAGTTCTAGATCATGAAGACTGTGCCCTCCTCCCAGTGACATTTATATATCACTCCTGATATGCAAAGAGGAAGAAAAAAAGTTACTTGCTCCTTTCCCCCAAATTCATTGAGTTTCAGACAAAGCAGAAAGTTGGCTTCAGGTCTAGTGGTGAGAGGAGGCAAGGTAGGGGCTCCCAGGGAGGTCTTTCTGCCTAGTGGTGAGTGTGCAGCAGGAACCGGTGGAGAATGAACCATGTTCTCTTGCTGACCCGTCTGCACAAGTGACCAGCTGGAGGAGCTCCCCCCACCCCCAGGGTTGATTTGCTGGTTTGATGACTCTTCCTCCCTGGTGATGGGATGTGACCACCAAATAAGGAGGGAGACTTTGTCTAAGTCTGGGTTCCCAGGAATCTTTTGGAACTTGATGACCAATCACAGAGAAATGAGTCATGACACTGGTCACTGTTGCCAGCCACCCAAGTGTCATTTATGAAGCTGTAGCATGAGCCTAGATCCAGAATTGATGCAGTTCCAAGGTGTGGAGACCGCATGGGGAAGGCAAGGGTCACTCTCTAGTTGGTCCTGAAAGGGCCTTCTGGACCTTGGTCGAGCAGTGTGGGGTTTTAGCAGACAGCCTGCTCCCGTGACCCTCCAGAGTCCTCTGGGTACCTGAGGAGCCCTACTTTTTAGATTTTAAACCGCTTAACACCTTGCCTTGGGTTTCTGGGATTAATTTCCTGCTGTCATAGCCACTAAAACGTGCTGAAGTCGAGTTTGCATGGAGAGAGGGTGTGAGTCATCCGGGCCTTAAGTTTACAGTATCCATCTCATACTAACCGCCAGAGCCGGGTGCTTACTCTGCAGCTTAGCATCCAGAGGCCCTCATGCCCATCATCTTGAGTCATCCTCACATCATCCATGGGATGAGCTGGGGGAGGAGGATGGTGGGGGGGTTGCCTTGTCTTAGGTTCTCAGATTTGTGGAAAGCCAGGCTGATTTGGGGTCACCTGGCCTCCCCATCCCGTTAGGACCTATGAGGTGCTGGCGGCCCCACTGTGGAGGGAGGAGGTAAGTGGCAACAGGTAGAAGTTGGCACAGAGGCCTGTCCACCTGTCCCAGGCTAAGCCTGGGGTCTGGGGTGTCTCACAGGTCAGGATGGACCCAGAGAAGTGGGGTGGGCCGCCACACTGTGGCGGTGCTGGGCTTCATTGCTCACTCCTCTCCATTCATCTCCTGGGTGATGGTTTTCATGTGCACCTTTGCCCAAACAGGCCTTGGTGCCCCCATGAAGGACCAGGCCTGCCCCGTCTGTCATGGCCCCTCTCAGTGGACCCCATGCACTGACGGGAAGAGTGGTGTTTCATGTGTGGTGTGTGTGTGTGTGTGAGGGGTGAGGTGCGAGGAAAATCGTCAAAAACAGGAAGGTGTGATATTTTCAAATAACCCTGGTCTGGGCTCTCTCTCTGGGCAGGATGACAGCGCGGATCTGAGGTGCCAGCTCCAGTTTGCCAAAGAGGAGGGCTCGCTGATGCTCAGGAAGATGGCCAAGCTGGGGCGCGAGAAGGACCGGCTGGAGCAGGAGCTGCAGAGGTACAGGGCCCTCTACGGGGACGCTGACAGCCCCCTGCCCACGGGCGAGGCCGGCGGGCCACCCAGCACCCGGGAGGCGGAGCTGAAGCTGCGGCTGAGGCTGGTGGAGGAGGAGGCCAGCATCTTGGGCCGGAAGATCGTGGAGCTGGAGGTGGAGAATCGGGGCCTCAGGGCTGAGATGGAAGACCTGCGCGGCCGGGAATCCCTGCCCGGTGGGCCGACCTCGCCCTTCGGGGGTGACTCCCTGGAGTCCTCGGCTGAGCTGCGCCGGCACCTGCAGTTCGTGGAGGAGGAGGCGGAGCTGCTGCGGCGGTCCATCTCCGAGATCGAGGACCACAACCGGCAGCTGACCCACGAGCTGAGCAAGTTCAAGTTCGAGCCGCGGCCCGAGCCGGGCTGGCTGGCAGGGGGCGGGGCGCCCCTGCAGGACGAGCTCCAGGCGGTGCGGCTGCCGATAAGCGAGCTGAGCGGGGAGGTGCTGACGCTGCAGCCGGGCCCGCACGCCCCGAGCCCGCGGGACAGTGATGCTGACAGCGACACGGGCCGAAGGAGCGACGACGGTGAGGACGGACGCGTGCAGCCTCGCCGGGAGGGCCCCATTGGCGGCGAGAGTGACTCGGAGGAGACCTTCGAGAAGACGTCTGGCTTCGGAAGCGGGAGGCCGTCGGAGGCCGGCGAGTGCCCGGCGGAGCTGCTGCGCGCGCGGGAGGACTCGGAGCGCCTGGCGAGCATCAGGCACGAGGCGGAGCGGCTGGAGCGCATGGTGGAGCGCATCATCACGGACACCGAGGCCGCTCTCCCGGGCGGAGAGGCCTCGCCCGGGGCCTGCGGCCAGGGCATCAGGGAGGAGCCCCAGCTGCTGGGGACCCTCAACGCCAGGATGAAGGCATTCAGGAAAGAGCTCCAGGCCTTCCTGGAGCAGGTGGAGCGACTGGGGGAGGGCCTGTCCCCGCTGCCCCAGCTCACCGAGTCATCCAGCTTCCTGTCCTCTGTGACCTCCGTATCCCGGGACTCCCCGGTGGGGAACCTGGGCAAGGAGCTGGGCCCGGACCTGCAGGTAAGGGGGCTCCTGGCTCTGCCTCCCTGCTCCGTCCTGCTCCTCCTCCTTCTCGCTGGCCTTGCCGCGCTCCAACTCACCTTGCTCACAGCTGCTTGGTTATGATCGCAAACCTGCATTGTACTAAAGCCTCAAGTTTCAACCAAAGCCTTTCTGTTGGTTGGGTTTCTCTCTCTCTTTTTTTTTTTTTTGGTTTGGTTTGGTTTAGCTCTCTTTTGTTTCCTTGTTTCTTTCCCCCTTTCCCTTTTATTTTTAACCACGCCACTGCTCTTGGCTAAGAGGTCCTCCCTCTTGACACGAGGCTAACCCACTGGCAGCACCAAGGATGGACGCATTCTGTCCCTTCTCCTTTTTTTTGGCGTCCTCAATGACCAGCCATCTCGATGAAGAAGCAAAGAGGAGTTTGAAGCGCAGTGCAAGCGCTCTTCGAAGTCAGGATAATTAGCAGACTCCCGGGAGCGGGTGCATCCGTGCCTGGGTTCACCGCCTCAGGGACAGTCCAGCCCACCGGCTCCCTCTGTGACACAACTGGGGCAGGCAAGGAGCGTGGTGGAGAGAAGGATGGCTTTGACAGCATCCCGGAGCCGAGGGCGGCGAGTGGTGTGGCCCAGACGGCTCTCCGTGCACCGCCCTGGACTGTGGCGTTTGGTGCCCGATGCCTGACTGCGGGCGAGTCTCGCTCCCGCGTCCCCATCGCATGCGCCTCGTGACCAGCGTGTTGCATTCTCCCGTTTCTCTGTTTGCCTTTCAGATCTTTCAGCCTGCCGTTTTGCTGCTCCTCCTCCTGGCTCTGTTCTCTCCTCTCTCTGACGCCGCTGTGTTTACGTTGGTTTCTCTGGTCATGCTTTTCCTCATCCCATAGATTTCCAGCTGTCTGTCTACCTCCCCCCTCCCCCACCTCACCCTCTTGTCCTTTGTGTTTTGTTTAAAATTGTAAGACAAGAACAAAAGCAAAAAAAAACAAATCCCTCCCATGCACCTCACAGTCCAAACTGAGAGATCAGATGGAGTGGCAGCCGGGGCAGGAGCGAGGGGAGGAGCGGGGTCACCTCCATCTCCGCACCGCACGGGAGCTGCACCGCCGAGCCGACGGGGATGCCGGGAGCTGCCGGCCTGGAGCCCAGAGCTGCTTCAGCCTCGAGGTGAGCAGGGGTCCCCCTCACCTTCCCACTCCTCCTTTGCTGTGTGTTTGTGTGACGGTTCCCACCTAGGTCCAAGGCCCCTAGGGAACATGATGGGGATATGGGGCATGTGGGATCAGAGGGGTACTTAACTGAATCAGAATCCATGGCATACAACTGAACTGGGGGATTCACACGGTGAGGGCAGGGGGCCTGGAAACGAAGCGAAGCGACTGAGACTGATTCATGAGGCTCTGTGGCTGCTTGTCAGGCAGTGAGGAAAGCAGGACTGAAAACCAAGAGTGTCCCACCTGTGTGTCTTGCCCCGCCCCCACCTGCTCCTTTTCTGGATGGTGCTCCAGACATAGGGCAGAACCCAGGGATGCTCTTCTGACCTGGGGGCTCTTCCGCAGTCTCTGTTGCCATAGCAACCCATGTCCACAAATCTCACAGTCACTGTGGATAGTACTGCTTTTCCTCATCCTATAGTTTTCCAGCTGCCTGTCTACCTTCCCCACCCCACCCCACCCCACCCTCTTGTCCTTTGTATTTTGTTTAAAATTGTAAAACAAGAACAAAAGCAAAAAAACAAATCCCTCCCATGCATCTCACAGTCCAAACTGAGAGATCAGATGAGTGGCAGCCGGGGCAGGAGCGAGGGGAGGATCGGGGGTCCTGTTGTAGGTCACAGTTGTCCCGTCAGCGAAGGCTCCTCCCTTTAGGTAATTCCACCAGGACAGAAGGTAGGTGGCCCTGAGGCGGGTGTCTGGCTCTGGTACCGCCTGTTGAGGAAGTTGCCGCAAGGTTAGAGCTGCGTGTTCTGCATTAGGAGAGGTCGGGGTGTTTGCTTCCGGAAGCAAACAGAAGCTCACTTCTCAGTCAGGTGAGAAAGTCCCCTAAGAGTGCTAGGTGCTATGTAACGAAGTATGAATAGTGATCAAGAACCAGAAGGAATATGTCTTGCTGTTGAAGACTACCTGGCAGGAAGGGGTGTCATGGCTCCAGTAGCTGATACCAATGTTCTGTTTGTTCTGGTGTGATTTTATAACTGTCAATGTACAGTAAAAATGGGCAAAAACTAGCCAATCAGACTACATCGAATGACAGCACGTGTAAGGCCAAAACCAGCCCATCTGCATCCTGTCCTGCACACAGGTTACTTTGGCACGAAAACTCATGGCCAGAGGCCGGGCCACATTGCCAGTCTTCTCTGCCCCCAGAGGCCCTTTCTCTGGGTGGTCCGGTGCCCTCCTCCCTCTATACACCGTCCGGGGTGTCCTGTCTACTAAGCGTGTCCCGTTCACTGTGATGAGGTCAGAGGACTCTCTGCCCTGCACCCCCAGGTCCTGCTGGTTCCCCAGGAGCAACAAGTCTGCCCCTGACTCTCCTGGGCATGTGTGCTCTGCAGAGCTTCAGAAGCCACAGAGAATCTGGAGAGAGGAAGATGCTTAGCTGAAACAGTGCCGTGGGAAAATAAACCTTCGTAAAAGGGCACGTAGCAAAGTTAGCTAGTGCTGTGCGGTGACTTTGGGTCACCAAACAATACGGCTCAGAAGGGATCTTCAGACAGACCCCCTCATTCTACAAGTGGGAAGAAAGCACGAGGCAGTGTCAGCAAATTCTCCCCCACCCCAGCTGACTGGTGATGGAGCTAGGGCCAGAACTGCCTCCTCGGGCCTGGCCTGTCCTCTCCCCACCCCCGCCCCTCCCATGAGGAGTGCTACCTATTCAGCAGGGACTGGCCCCCACTGACCACTCCCCACCAGGCCTGGACATTCCAAAAGGCGCTCCATCTCCTTGGGGGCCATTTCCAAACCCAGATCACTCGGGTGACTAATCCTTACGCCCACTATCTTGCCATGGAATGTTTCATCTTTCAAGCGTCTGTCTGGTTTCCTTTAATTTTATACCTTCTAATGAGACAGTAAAAAAAATAAAAAACAACTCTGTAAAAGGCAAGGTCCAGGAGCATCATTTCCTAGAAGGGGAAACTGATTTACTCAGGAGTTAGACACACTTCATTCTGACTTTTTATTCACCAAGGCATTTCACACAGGAGAGAAAACTCATGTATGCAGACACAATTTTAAAATACTTTCTAAAAGATGACACCCCTCTGGTTTCTGGCCCCTCTGACAGCTCCATAGTTTTTCCTTTCATGATGAGAGGAGCCCCATGTTGATCCCACGTAGGGTCTGGTTCTCCGTGTGTGTCCCTGGCATGGATGTCACCCTGGGGCTCAGCTTGGCCTTTGAATGTGAAATTGGGTTAAAGGATCGTACTGTGGACAGTTCTGGGGGGCAGAACCCTCAGAACCCTTTAGTGAAGACTTTGCTGGCAAGACATTGCCAACACTTGGTTTCCCATGAGGCTCTACTGGAAATTGTACACACAGTAGCAGGGCAGCCGGCCAGAGAAGTGACTCTGGGTTAAAGACTCGGCACAGGGCACGGATGCCATGGAGCGCCGTGTAACTGCGGGGAAGGCAGACGGAACAGACGTTTTCGTCTAGAATGGGGCTGAGACTGAGGCGAGGTGTACTGCCAGCAGGGTTTTTTTGTTTTTAAATTGACGCATAGGTGATTTACAATGTTAATTTCTGCTGTTTGGCAGAGTGACTCAGTTACACACATATATACATTCTTCTTCATATTCTTTTCTGTGAAGCTTTATGACAGGATATTGAACTATACAGTATGACCTTCTTGTGCATCCGTCCTGTGTATTCTAGTTGGCATCTGCTAATCCTATCCTCTTCCTCCCCTTTGCTAATGGTGTCTGGACTTCCTCTTCCGTTGCCCTTGACGTGACCTTGGTCTGTCTGCAAACACTAACTACTCTTAAACACATGTGAATTTCCTTCAGCCCTTGGCTCCTTGGAGGTGCTAGTGGAGGGGTTGACAGAAGCCACCTTAGATTGGTGGCTTCAAAGAAGAAACAACTTTCTGAACTGAAGCTGAAGTTTAGAAGATTCTTCAAGTCCCATTTATGAAGTGCCTTCTGTGTGTTTTACGTTATAGATTTCACGTTTGGGGAAAGGGGACAGAAGCTAAGTGCTTATTTGGGAAGATTTGGGTAGACACCAAATCTTAGTAGTATGTTTAACTGCTACTAAGAAGAAGGCAATGGCGCCCCACTCCAGTGCTCTTGCTTGGAAAAGCCCATGGACGGAGGAGCCTCGTAGGCTGCAGTCCATGGGGTCGCTAGGAGTCGGACATGACTGAAGCGACTTAGCAGCAGCAGCAGCAGTCACAAGGCGAAAAAGAAAATAGCTGCCTCTTATTCAGTAGCGTGTTAGCAGATCACAGGTCTGCATGGTGGGAGGCCTGCCCTTTGGGCTGCACATGCTGAGCCCCGGGGGGGCACGGTGTGTCCATATCCTCGCCCAGCCCCTCAGAGCTGCCGCAGCCAGAGAGAGCCAAAGTCCCAACCTGCCAGCACCCATGAGCCTGCTAATGCAGCTACAGAAAAGTTAACCGCTCAGAGGAGAACAAAGCGAGCAGACTTCAGAAAGGCCAATACTCTGGTTGCCTGTTCCTCTCGGTGGCTGCCAGCAAGATTCCCATGTGGCACGGGCGTCTTCCCGGGCTTTGCTCCCTGAGGCTCCCGGCAAGTCGGCTGAGAGCTTCCATCTGTTAAGAAAGCAGGATACGGAATATGTGGTTTGGAATGTGCCGGGCGCCTTAAAAATAGTGCTGAAGAGGAGCACAGGCATGGGTCAGATTACACGTAAATATGAGACTGAGCCTGTGCCCAGAGGATCAAGTTTCTGGGTCAGAAATCCCGGAGTCCTTCTCTCAAGCCCCTCCTCCTGTCCTTTCATCAACGAGAGCACTCTTCGGCCTCAGCTGTGACATACCAGCCTCGATGAAAGGATGTGGGGTTTATATGCCAAGTACGCAGGCACAGGTGCTGACCCGATAAACCGCTTTGGAAAGAAGCAGTAGCAGAACTGCCCCGAACAAAATGGAAGTCATGGGAGATGAGGTCACAGGGAGGGAGACAGAATGGAGTCCTGGTGAATGAGTAGCGTTGTTACCTAGTAAGTAACCATGTGGAAAGATTTTTGATTTTTTGGTTTGATTTGGTTTTTGTTTGTGTATTGAGATAGCGAAGTTGTCTTTAGTGTGGAAAGTAATTTATATGCCACTTTCTCTGAAGATGTCCAGGAAATGAGCAGTGTAGTCGTTGTGGCACAGGCCATGTAGGGGAAGGCTGGAGTGTGGATTCCCAGTGATAATACAGGGAGGTGGTCGTGCTGTCGAGATGAACACGTGTCCATGGCATGGGGACCACCGGGGAAGGCGTCGGTGGAACGTAAACGAACTGCATAGGACGAGGTCAATGTGTTTGGTGACTAATCAGAATCTTAGGTGAGTGGGATGGTTTCTGCAACTCGGTGATGAAGGGGAAGTATGTATGTTTGGTGGGAATCTCTGTGTTGTGTGAAACCTTTCTCACGTATGTGATGTGTATGAGCATGTGCAGTTGTGTGGCGGTGGTGGTGATCCTGGATGGCAGATTCTGCCATCGCCTGTTTGTGTTTTGGTTTTTCCAACACTAGAGTGGCAGCGTCCTACCTAGGAGCAGTTACTTGTCCACAGAGCTTTATTTCTTTTAATGTTTGCTTATTTTTATTTTTGGCTGTGCTGGGTCTTCGTTGCTGTGCGCAGGCTTTTCTTTGGTTGTGAGCACCAGCTACTCTCTTGTGGGGTGCTCGGGCTTCTCCTATTGCAGAGCACAGGTTCTAGGGCGCACGGGCCTCGGTAGCTGTGGCACACAGGCCTAGATGCCCTGTGGCATGTGGGATCTTCTCCGACCAGGGATCGAACTCGTGTCCCCTGCATTGCAAAGGTGGATTCTTAACCACTGGACCAGTGGGCAGCACATCATGCTTCAATGTCAATGATGCCTAAGATTTTTAATAGGACAGTGTTTCCATCTCTAAAAAACATGTCATAAAGGAGCTCGGCCTCCTCTGTCATTGCCATTTGGACATAAAGGTGTAAAAGATGGATTTTACCAGTAACCGTTTTATTGAAGATTCCTGTAGGTATTTTAATGTAAAATGTAGCAGGCAGACCTTGTGCAGCTCCTCCGAGGCACTGGCGTCTGTTCAGTGAAGGAACCCCAGGCCACTCACCCTAAGCATCTTGGGTGGGGGGACTCTGGGGAAAAAAAGAGAGGCCTCCCAATGGGGCAGGAAGAACTCTTAACAAGAAAGTATGAACTCATTAATTATGTAACTGAGGGAGACACTCATGGACTTGGGCAGAGTCCAGAAAGCCGTGTGTGAGGCAGTCATGCATGATCGCCAGCTCTGATGGCCGCAGCTTCTAGAAAGTCATCTAGAAGCCGCCTATGTGGGGCTGCCTCCTCTTGGCCTGGTTTGTGGCGCTGTGGTGGCCGAAGCCCAGGTGATGGCACTGCTCACCGACCCGGCTGCCAGGTTAGAGATGCGGGTGGAGCTCTGGGGGGGCTGCTGAGAGTCACTCTCTGCACCCCGCGGGTGTCTTGTCACTCTGTGCCCCTGCCTCGTGCACGGGTCTGTCCCGTGTCTTCAGCTTGGGCCAAGTTCTCACTGCCACGAAACCCCTTCCTTTGTCCCACCAATCAGCTCTGGGGCTCCGCCAAACAGAATGTATCCACTAAACCCCTTCTTTTGTCCCACCAATCAGCTCGGGGGCTCCCCTGAACAGAGTGTATCCACTAAACCCCTTCCTTTGTCCCACTGATCAGCTCAGGGGCTCCCCCAGAGTGTATCAATAAAGGAGCTTCAGGGTCAGCTTGCGCAGGTAGTCAGACTACATCAGAAAGAGGCAGTGAGATTGACAGACACTATCTGGAAGGTAAATATGACCTGGATCCAGCACCACCTTCTCTGTTCGTAAGCCCCGAGAGAGAGAGGCTGGGCGGTGCTTTATAGGGACTCGGTCTCATGCACCAACTGGGCAGCCTGGACTTGGAGCTGGAGGGCACACGGATAAGGGCACCCAGTCAAGCTGCCCACCTCGGGGTGTCTCACAAAGATCACTGTCTACCTTCCTGCTGGAAAGCACACTTTTCCATCCTGACTTTGGTCAGTATGTGGTCTCAGGAGATGTGGGTTTGATCCCTGGTTCGGGAAGATCCCCTGGAGAAGGGAATGGCAACCCACTCCAGTATTCTTGCCTGGAGAATCCCCATGGACAGAGGAGCCTGGAGGGCTGCAGTCCATGGAGTTGCAGATTCGGTCACGACTGAAGGAGTAACGCGACAGACAAGCTTGCCTACAGCCAGAACCAGTAAAAGGCCTTCCAGGCCGCTGGACATGAAAATGTGTCCGTAATGTCCAGTGTCTGCAGATTGGTACATTTCGTCAGTATCAGGTCAATTTTCTGCTAGATCAACAATTCACCCGTTGTATTAAAAAAAAGCTGCCACTAATTGGACTGTGGCCTTACAGCTCTTTAAGCCATTTTAGAGTAACCTGGTCCTGGCTCAAAATCCTCATCCATTAAGCGCCTCCCCAGAGTTCCCAGGACCTGGGATCACTGTCCCCAGGCCTCCAAGGTACCTGCCACCCCTGACACACCCGAGACGCAAACCCAGGCTCGAATGGCCATGACTGCTTCTCAGACCCTTTTGTGTTTGTTCCTGGAAGACATCTGTTATCTTTGAAAACAAAAACCAGATGATCTTGAGATGGCACCATGGTGTTTCAAATGCATGTCTTATGCACAGTAAGGTATCAGTATGTACTTACTCTGGCAAGGAATGTGCATGCCACTTAAGCCTCATGTTGTCTGTGGTTCTGCTCATCTAAATGGGTTAAAAACTGATCAAGGGAGCACCTTCTGCCATGAAGCTCAGGGAGAGCCAAGCCAGGTACCACTAGACGTGTCCCTTTTTTTAAACTTATATTTACAGGTCAAGTTTCACATATTATCACCAAAGAAAAGTAATTTCATATCACCTGAACCTAATCCCTAGAGAATTTAGCTGTTTGTTTGTTTTTTACATTGCTCCAAAAATCATGTTTGAAAATGAGTTTATCCCTGGAGATGCTGTCAGCAGAACTGCAGGTTCCTGGTGTTTCTAGTACTGGATTCAGGATAAAGGGCTGTGGGGTGAAGACTCTCCCAGCCTTGGCTGGAGGCTCTGAGCAGTCATCTGGGCTTGTTGAAAGGGAAAGGGGATCCTGGAACAGGAGAAGGGCCTTGGAGGAAGAGGGAGCAGAGCAAGCCAGTCAGGAAGGGACATTTCCAAGAGGTTATAGATCAAAAAATAAACTAAAAGAATAGACCCTCCCAGGGCTGTGCCTCCCGGAGCCAGTCCTGGGGCACCCGCCTGGCACTGGGCATGCACGGTGGGGGTCAGCTGTACTCGCAGCTGAAACCTCACAAGGATCTGTCAATGGCCTGAGATAACACACAAATAAATGGCAGACACTGGGCTTCCAGCAGTCAGGCTGCCCCCTCCTCTCCCTGTCCAGCTCCATGTCCACAGGGGACAAAGCCAGTGCTGGGACTCAGGGCTGCTGAGTGTGTGAGTGAAATTCCCAGCTTCAGGTGCCAACGAGGTCTGGTGTCAGCACCCAACTTAGTACTTTCTCTAGTACTTCAGGGAAACAAAACCAAACCCACCTGTTGGTTTTTGACACAAGATGGGGTGTTAGGGTAATAGCAAGACTGGCATTCTAACCCTCTCTGGTCAGTGGAGCAAAGACTTTCAGCCTATATATCACTTGAGCCACCATGGATGCTATTCCTGTGCCCTTATCTGCATCCCATGTGCAGTTGAGTACTAGCTTGTCATCTTTCTGTCGGGGTCTGTGGGAACCCTAGGGCTCAGTGAGTCAAGGGGGAAGGACTCCCACTTACTCTGCCTGGACACCTGCAATGTGCCAAGGCACAAGGTACCAGCCCCGGAGTACAAACAGGGTCTGCCCCTGGGTCAGCTGTGAGCCCTGCCTCCAAGAGACAGTGCTCCTGAAGGGGCCTAAGGAACATCAAAAAACCGCACGAGAAACTCCACGATGAGAAATGATGCCGACCCCTCCCCTTGAACGGGGAGTCAGGAAGCGCTTGGGGTTTTGTGAAGAGTGAGCCTCTAGAGGCGTTTACTAAACTCAGGGAGTGGGGGGCGGGGGGGAAGTTTCTGAGTTTCCCATCCCAGGCGGAATGGCCGCTGGCAGAGGCTCAGTTGGGTGGCAGGTGGGGACAGCCGCCCGTCACGGCGCCTCTCTTCTTCCTCCAAGGCGGAGGAGGAACGCCGCTGCGCCCTGCGGAGGCGCGACCGGGAGGCAAACGGCCTGGCCCTGCAGAGCTCGCTGCACGAGCGCGCCTGGGACGACGAGAGGCACCTGATGCAGCAGGAGCTGCGCTCCCTGAAGCAGAACATCTTCCTCTTCTACGTCAAGCTCAGGTGGCTGCTCAAGCACTGGCGCCAAGGGAGGCAGGCGGAGGACGACGCGGAGGACTTCATGGAGGTAGCTCGGCCCCGGGAGTTCCTTTGTATGGGGTTTGTTCTTGAGCCCCAGGCCCTGCTGTCCGCCTACCCACTCCGCTCCGCACACAGTCATGTTCTGATTATCTCAGGTTATTTTTCAAGCCCAGTCCAGGCAGAGCAAAGGCAGTGGGGTCGTCCGGTGCTGCCCAGGGAGCTCGTTTGAAGAACACGCTGGTCTGTAAGCCCCTGAGGCAGCCATGCTTTTTGCTGCCATGTCTTTTTGCTGCCATGTCTTTTTGCTGATGGATGAATTTGTTATCACCCCCAAAGTCCTCCACTGGTTCATTCCACAGTGATGGTTGGCAAACCCGGCTCTAACGTGGTCTCTCTGAGCTCCAAGAGGAGCTTTCTCACAGCCTCTGAAATCAGTATGAAGCATATACCTACTTAGGCCTCAATTCCCAGGTTCATGGCAGAACCAGAGCTATTTGCCCTCTGATTGATGGTTATTGATTAAGGCAGAGTGGCCTCCAGCTCTGCAGGCTCCTCTCTGGCCATGCTGTCTGGCGAGCACAGGGCTGGAGCTGCTGGTGTCTGCTACTCTGGCTGCCTCGTCAGCTGTTTCAGGGCCCCGTGGTGGTTGGTTCCTCTTAGCCCCCAAAGACCCTCTGCTCCCACTCTCCTCAGCAGTGTGTGCAGTTTTAAGACATCCTGGGAATGGGGAGATATGATGCTCTTCCCTCGGGGTGGAGAACTTCTTTAAAAACGAATTCAACCTGCTTCAAGATAGCCATGACCTAGAAAACCATTGTTAAGCAAAACTGGAAGTAGTTGTCAAGTTTTCTATTGATCAGTACTTTGGAGGCCCTCCTCCTTTCACTGTAACTGAGAGCAGGAATGATTTACAAATAGTAATATTTCTAATCTCATCTAATAAACTGGGCACCCTCTATGTCAGGTTTAGATGGAGAAAGTGGCCAATGAGTGAAGTGGTCACTATGAGCCTCCTAGGGAGAGAGGGCTGAGAAGTGAAGTTGTGATAACCCCTGAAATGGGTGATGAACCTCAGGCATTAAAACTTAGGCTGAGGGCAGAAGAATTCAGCTGTGATTGTCCCCTCCTGCCATTTCAGAGCGAGCTTCCAGAGACCTTCCCCAGGCTCGGGGAGCTTGGCGTCCAGGGGGACACAAAGGCGGACAGTCCAGATCGCGACGACGATGGGCCAAGCTGTGGGTTTTCCCTGGGAGAGCGCTCTCCGCAGATGGGTGACCACGGGTCACGGCTGCAGCCCACCGACGGGGGACAGCTCTACAGGCAGGTGGGTGCTGGTCTTAGCTCCTCATTCTCCCTGCACTGGGAGAAAAGACCCCCTAGCCTGCCCCTGTCATCTGTTCACGCGCTGGTGTTCCCAGGGGCAGAGAGCTCTGGTTTGCTTGGCTCATTCACATAAGTGAGGACATAGTAAGGGCACGTCGATTGAGTCCCCTCAAGGCCAGTGAATGTGCCTCAGGAAGAGGAGAAAACAGTACTGGATAAGGTGGCCTATGTCTTATATAGAGGGTGACACTCTTCCAAGGAGATGGTGCCCTCATCACGACCACGTAGGGCTTTGTTGTTTGCTGGCGGGCAACATAACACAGGAGGAAAACCAAGTTTGTCTGTCTTTTTATCTCCAAATGTGTATGAAGTATTTCATGTTGTTTTTAAGCTACACAAAACATAATGTCCCCAATACAAATATTGGATGACACTTGAAGCAAAAATGAAAGCGTGTGTAAAGAGAAGTGAGGTTTCTGTGTAGAACCTTAAGTAACTATCAGTGTTCCCAAAAGCCCCATTTATCTTTATAAGCAAACAGGCCCCTGCTGGATAAGCCAAGAGATGCTCTGGGTGCCCCAGGTTGGTTGTGCTTTTCTGCAAAACGGAAGCTGTGATGGGTTTGGAGTGCCAGGATCCTGCCTGCAAGGCTAAAACTTTTTTGCTCCTGGGCTTCCTGGCCTGAGACTCTCCTGACCTCATGTTGCTTTTTTGAGTGTCTGGCAGGGAGAGCCTGGATCTGGGGGTAGGCGCAGGGTGGGGTGACCCCAGGCGCAGCTGCAGGCGCACCATCACAGCCAGTCTGGGCCCTCCCTGCACACCGCACTCCACAGCTGCAGCCTCTCCTTCTGCCCAGAGCATGTGTGTGTGTCGGGGCGGGGGGGTTAGGATGGTTAGGACGGCAGCAGAGCGTGAACTCAGGTCAGATGAGGAAAGTGACGCCTCCCTAGCTCACACCTGGGGGAGCGTTCCCCCTTTCCCCACCTTCTGTGTACAACTCAGATTTTCACAGTTGAAGTCCTGATTTCTAAGCATAACTTCACCCTTCATTCTCCCAGAATAACAGGACTCAAGAAAGAGGTTATATTTTCAAAGGAACTTTTAATTACCATTATTAGGAAGTCTGTCATGAGGCCATGGGAGAGATTTTTTAGCTCATGGAATGAGTTTTCCAGCGTTTTCCAGCAAAGATCGTTAGAAAATAAAATGCTCCTTTGCAGAACATCCCCAAAAATCGACCAGTTTTACTGGTTTTTAAAAGCGGTGCTGTCAGGCAGTCCCATGGTATTATCTGTGACTTACATAGAATTCCTTGTTGGCTGCTTAGCCACAGACCCGCTGCCTCCGAGAGCACGTGTCGGGTGTTTCCCACGTGCACATCCAAATGCTTTGGGAAAGGGGGAAAATGTAACACAGCTGGTTTCCCAAACAATAGTCATGGAAGATTTTCCCTGTGAGGTGGAGACCTATGGAAAGTCACTCAGCTGGAACCTCCTGTTCTGTGCGTCTTAACGTCATCTTTGCTGCTGCCTCCTTCCATCATTCATGTCTCAGCATTTCCGCTTGAAAGTGGAGGTGGACCATTGTGTTCCCGCTTTGTACACAGGCATGCAGATGGGCTAATGGGGGTGGTGTCCACGTGGGCAGAATCAGATCTGCCTTTAATGGGCCTGTCTGCCCATGGCAGTCCAGTGCCATCCATCTGAGGACACAAGATTAATGAGCTCTACTGTAAGCGACAGCTGGCGCCTGGCAGTGCACTTCTCGGGAGGGAGGTCTGTCCATCCTGTACCAGCCAGGCAGCCTGGACGCGGGAGCTGGGCACGTGTCGCAGGGAGCGGCCCCTCAAGCCGCACCCACCTCAGAAACTCCGAGGGCCTCCCAAGGCGATAAGCAGAGTGGGAAATGTGGCCTGACTTCTTTCCCAAGGATAAATTAGCAGGGGACAGAATTTCCCAGGCCTTGCCTTGTGTCACAGTGAACAATCTCACAGATGAACAGGGTGGATGGCAACATTTATCATGTCAAAGGAGGTTTAAAAAAATTGCATGTATCAAGTCAGCGTTGGAAATACTTCATTAAAAACCATCAGATTGGAAAGTGTTTGGCTCTGCGAACATTGCCCAGACTGACGAGGCAGCAGGGACCCACCTGTCCTGGAGGCAGTGAGCACTTGAGTTCACCCAGCCTTCTGCAGGGTCCCAGGCTGGGGACAAGCACCAAGATGCCTGCAACTGCGTTGAGCTTCTGAGGCCAGCACTACTACAGCCAAGTATGCCTTTGATAGTAGTAATTCCTGAAATCAGGTTTTTAAACAAAGGGTGGTTAATAGTGCCAGAAGTATGACTGTGGGGTTCCAACAGCCAGTCTTCCCCCAATTGGATTAAGTCATTAAAAGAAAAGTTACTTTTTCATTCAGGGATGTGACATAATACTCTTTTTTAAAGCGTCTAAGTGTAAGTGTGGAGAGGGCAATCTAATGCAATTATGAAAAAATGAAAGTGTTTAGTCGCCCAGTTGTGTCTGACGCTTTGCAACTCCATGGACTATAGCCTGCCGGCTCCTCAGTCCATGGAATTCTCCAGGCAAGAATACTGGAGCGGGTTGCCATGTCTCCAGGGGATCTTCCTGACCCAGGGATCGAACCCAGGTCTCTTGCATTGCAGGCAGATCCTTTACCATTTACTATGTTCTGTGTTCAAATCTTCAAGTCTTCAACTGCCACTGGTCCCTGAGGGCCCTCCTCAGGATCCAGCCTGAGGACTAGGGGCAGTCTGCTCCCTGGGCCTTTTGTCACTGACCTGGGACTCGGAGGCCCCCCAGATCAAAGCCAGCCTTTCCCTGTAGACAGAGTGCCTTTGGCTCCAGGGCATCCTGGGCCTGCACTCACCTGGTGCCCAGTAGCCTACTTGCTGGCAGCCCATTCTTTCTACTCTGCCCAAGATACAGAAACTTCCAGAAACAGCACTTTCACACATCTGATTTTATATTTTAAATAAGAAGGCAATCCTCTTGAGCCTTGATAGCTTTTATGTTTCACTTTCATATGTTGCACCAGATTCATTCTTCAGACTCTGCAACTTTATAGCCTCACCTAAGAGACATGCAACTCTGTGGAAGTAACCTGACCAGAGTTTATGATTAGGAAGCACTTTATTTTTGCTGTTTATTTTTTTTTTTTTTCCTGTTACTGTGAAAGTAGCACGTGTTCAGGGTGTGGAAAGTCACAAGTAACAAAAGTTTCCT
Source organism: Bos indicus x Bos taurus (assembly GCF_003369695.1). Taxonomy (NCBI): domain Eukaryota; kingdom Metazoa; phylum Chordata; class Mammalia; order Artiodactyla; family Bovidae; genus Bos; species Bos indicus x Bos taurus. The sequence continues at coordinate 41,382,978 of NC_040099.1, forward strand.
GAAGAAATACTCTCGGCCCCAGCCCTACCTCCCCGACCTACCTTTGGGTGGCAGGTAGTTTGTGACACACCTTTCCAAGTCTTGTGGCACAAGTTCTGATACACTAATGAGCTTGCCGGTAATCAGTTCATTCTTCCCATCTGGCCACTTGACTTCCATCACACTTGTCCATTTGCCCTTCCATCACACTTTGAAGCCTTGGCAACAGTTCTGGGTCTATACCTGTTCAATCTGTGTCCATATGTCCTCTCACACACCCACCTTTACTCTTCCGAGGCCTTCAGTGAAAATGATGGGAGACCTGCAGGCATGGAGTCCGCCTGGTCCAGGTCACCCAGTGTATTCGCAGCCAGTGGACACGTGAGTTCTGGCCACAGATGAGTCTGTCATCTCTGCAAGCTTCCATAAGAGATTATATTTTCACAGCCAGTCTTTAATGACTCATTCTCCTTTATCTGTGGGGATGATGGTTTTAGAAAATAATCTTTAATCTGTATGTAATAATGAAGATAAGAATGACAAATGGCTTACTTGTTAAAATGTTGCTGGATTAAAATATTGTAGGGGGTTCCTAGGTGGCACAATGGTAAAGACTTTGCCTGCCAATGCAGGAGACAGAAGAGATGCAGGTTCGACCCTGGGTCAGGAAGATCCCCTGAAGTAGGAAATGGCTATCCACGCCAGTCTTCTTGCCTGGAGAATCCCATGGACAGAGGAGCCTGGTGGGCTACAGTCTCTGGAGGGTTGCAGTTGGACGTGACCGAGACCAAGCACACACAGATATGTAAAGATAATCTCAGTAAAGGATGACATGGCACCCCTGCTGGTGAAGGAGTTACTTTTATTGAACCTGCAAGAGGCCCCCCCCCTTATGTGTCAAATAGGAACTATGCATGGGTGTGTATGTGGAAGTGGGCGGTGGGTGGTCAGGGCAGCCAACCACAGCATTGCAGGACTCTGCCTAAGTGAGGATAAGGCAGAGGCCAGCACCTCTATTGTGACTGCCTTTCTGTGGGTCAGCCCATAGCAGCAGGTCAGTACCTCTGTTCCAATTTTAGATTACACCATCTCTAAAGGCAGTGGCTCTGATGCAGCAGAGTGGTTGATGTTAAGTATAGCTTTCACAGAATTACTTATGTGCATGTCTTAGAAATCTTAAGCAAAAGTGAGTCTATAAAATAGCTGGTGTTGCCTCACCAACTGATCTGCTACCTATCTATAAACTTCTTTTCAATTTCTATTAACATGTGTCCTATAATTGGATAGGGCTTCCCTGATAGCTCAGTTGGTAAAGAATCCACCTGCAATGCAGGAGACCCTGGTTTGATTCCTGGGTCAGGAAGATCTGCTAGAGAAGGGACAGGCTACCCACTCCAGTATTCTTGGGCTTCCCTTGTGGCTCAGCTGGTAAAGAATCCGCCTGCAATGTAGGACACCTGGGTTCGATACCTGGGTTGGGAAGATTCCCTGGAGGAGGAAAAGGCTACCCACTCCAGTATTCTGGCCTAGAGAATTCCATGGACTCTATAGTCCATGGGGTCGCAGAGAGTCAGACACGACTGAGTGACTTTCACTTATAATTGGATAACAGTCCTACTGGCCAAAGTCCAAACTTGAACCTGTTATTTTAACACTTTATAGCACAAACTCCTGATGGCAAATGGAGGGTTATTCGAGCTTAAAAGGGCTGAAATGTCCTTAGAATTGAGAAAGAAATTGTGGAAACATTTTATCCTGCTGCTTTGTAAGAAGACCAATAAGCCTCTTGATGAAAGTGAAAGAGGAGAGTGAAAAAGTTGACTTAAAGCTCAACATTCAGAAAACGAAGATCATGGCATCTGGTCCCATCACTTCATGGTAAATAGATGGGGAAACAGTGTCAGACTTTTTTTGTGGGGGGCTCTAAAAGCACTGCAGATGGTGATTGCAGCCATGAAATTAGAAGACGCTTACTCCTTGGGAGGAAAGTTATGACCAACCTAGATAGCATATTAAAAAGCAGAGATATTACTTTGCCAACAAAGGTCCGTCTAGTCAAGGCTATGGTTTTTCCAGTGGTCACGTATGGATGTGAGAGTTGGACTGTGAAGAAAGCTGAGCACTGAAGAATTGATGCTTTTGAACTGTGGTGTTGGAGAAGACTCTTGAGAGTCCCTTGGACTGCAAGGAGATCCAACCACTCCATCCTAAAGGAGGTCAGTCCTGGGTGTTCATTGGAAGGACTGATGCTAAAGCTGAAACTCCAGTACTTTGGCCACCTCATGCGAAGAGTTGACTCACTGGAAAAGACTCTGATGCTGGGAGCGATTGGGGGCAGGAGGAGAAGGGGACGACAGAGGATGAGATGGCTGGATGGCATCACCGACTCGATGGACATGAGTTTGAGTAAACTCCGGGAGTTGGTGATGGACAGGGAGGCCTGGCGTGCTGTGATTCATGGGGTCGCAAAGAGTCGGACATGACTGAGCGACTGAACTGAAAGAAATTGGGAAGTTGGCCTTTTTAATTACAATTGCCCATACTTACCAGAAGGGCTTCTCTGGTGGCTCAGAGGGTAAGGCGTCTGCCTGCAATGCAGAAGACCTGGGTTTGATCCCCTGGAGAAGGAAATGGCAACCCACTCCAGTACTCTTGCCTGGAAAATGCCATGGAGGGAGGAGCCTGGTAGGCTACAGTCAATGGGATCACAAACAGTCGTACACGACTGAGCAATTTCACTTTTTGTATACTTACCAGATATATAAGCTAAAAGGTTATAGAGCTCAGCACCTGGCACAGAAGGTTCTGAAAGCTCTGTATCTAAGATGACTTTGACCTGAAGACTTAGTCTTGATTCCATCCTTGACTTGATTTGGGTCTTTCTACCAAAAATATAGCCCAGCAAACGGCCACCACTGGGAGAAGTGAGAAGAGTAATGTCTAGATGTTCTTTCAGGAGGGCTACTGTTATTCCCCTTGATGTGGGGAATGGAGTTTGCTTCACAGAGATTAGCCATCTTTGTTTGTTTATTTTTGGCTGTGCTGGATCTTCATTGCAGCAAGGAGGGGCTACTCTCTAGCTGTGGTTGCTCGGACTTCTCACTGCAGTGGCTGCTCATGTGAAGCACAGGCTCCAGGCACGTGGGCTTCAGCAGTGGCAGCGCTCAGGCTCAGCAGTTGCAGTTCCCAGGCTCTAGAGCACAGGCTCAGTAGTCACAGCACATAGACTTAAGTGCTCTGCGGCCTGTGCCACCTTCCCGGAACCAGGCATCAAACCCATGTGTCTCCTGTATTGGTGGGCAGATTCTTAACTACTAGATCCCTAGGGAAGCCCTAGATTAGCTATCCTTAAAATTACGGCTTGGGCAGGGTTATGCTGCCGGAATTCACATATGCTGGCAGGCTTGTCCAGTCTTGGGTAGCGCAGGCAGACCTGGATCGCAGTCAGGCTCCACGCTTCCTCGCGGCCAGACAGGTTCCCCGTTGCTGTGCGTCCTCCCCTGTGACAAGGGCATGTGCCAGCGTGCACTCAGGCTCGATGTGAGATGCAAGCACTGTCCTGTAGGTGAAGGATCATCACACCCCTGGCCCACTGGAAACGAGTGTTAGTCACCGTCACTGGGTTTCTGTGTGTGTAACAGTCAGTTGGAAGGATCAGTGCCTGTCTGTGGCTCATTCGGGGTCTTCAGTTTTCTCTTGGACATAGTTCTTGCCGTTGTTCTCCAGTGGCAGAACTAGGTTGGCTGCGTGCCAGGCCACATGCTGTGCCCAGGTGACGGTGGTAACAGCTACCAATAGCATCGATTCTCTGGGCTCTTGTCCCCTTTGGCCACCTTCACCCCAAAGCAAGTTTGAGCTTATCCCATGATGATTAAATATAGTATTAGTATAACAGGACATTATGTTGATTGCTCTGGCCCAAATGTGCATGAAAACATTAAGACTTTATTTTATTTAATCTGATATCTATTAATGCCAAAAAGTACTTACTTCCAGCAGAAGCAAAATTTTAATCTGCAAAAGGACAGTCATGTGAACCCTGCTTTCAAGGAGCACAAAATTCTGGTCCTGATGTTGTCAGTGCTGTTAGAGAAGAACCCCAAAGCTGACCACATACATGACTTGTGGTTCATAGGAAAGTACTGATCACATGTGATTTATTATGTGGTTTTCTGCTTTTTCTTCAATGAAACAGAGACAGCTGCTCTGAAGTTTGGATAAAAATTACCGTGATTTTATGTTTAAAATAGTTTGACTTGAAAAGTAGTAATTTTTTAAAAATCTAAAATCCAATGATGAAAAATCAAGTCTACCATAAAATAATTTTTTAGCAAACAAATTCTATACTTAGGAAGATGTATATCTGTGAAAAGACTAACACCTCACTCATACATACCTTTAAATACTTTTGGTGTAGAGTTTAAAGAAACTTCTGCATTGATTACAGTTTCACACATTTTATGAATATCTTGTTGAGAACAGTGGTAATTTACTTATATTCTCATAGTTGGAAAAAACGTACAGGATTTTTAGGTTTTCTATTTGCCAAGTTTTGCAAATGTTAACTGAATTGTACTCTCAGTTAAAAGTGAAAATTGGTTTTCATGGTGAGGAAAATCAAGGAGCAATAAATGCTAACAGACCTTTTCACCTGACCAAAAGTCTACTGTATCTAATACTAAAACTTTTCATATAAATTATGGAGAAAACTATGGCGTTTTCAGTGATAAAGTTCATGTTAAGGAATTTCTCTCTTCTAACATCCAAACGTATATCCAGAGTATCACAAATTCTTCCCAAGCATGGCTAACCATTTTTGCATACGTACATGTGTGTTTCATTGATTTGACTAGATGGTTTTAAAAGCATGATTGACTCTCAAGCTGATGGAAGAGAGAAGGCTGCTGGGCATGCAGATCCCAGGCTTGCTGCCCTGGGACAGGAGGTTTACCAAGGAGGGGGGATTCTTCTGAGCATGAGGGGCTCTGTCTTCCCATGGTACAGACAGAGTGCCTCTGGTAGGACTGAGAGAGCTTTTAAGTCCTCCTGTCTTATAAATGTACCAAAGAGGATTGCCTTGAGACCATTCAGGGAGCTAGCAACGGGCTTTAGGTGTTCTCCATCTGGTTTCTAGAGATGGACTGATGTGGCTTTTATTATCCAGGTACCATCATTGATTCAGGGTGTATTAATTCATTTGGACAAACCTTCTGATATAATGCCCATGCTGAAGCATACTGAGATAGCAATCATGGTTTTGAAATGTGTGTTCATAGAACTAAATAGGTATTATTGGAAAATACAAAATCTTTTAAGTTAGGTAGAGCAGGTTAGTAATAAGAATCCATTCTTCATTGTCAGACCTGTTTGCATGCTTCCATGAGCTGAGCACCAGAAATGTGGGAGGTGGTCAGCCTTTGACAACTTGGAGGTGGGGGGACAGGGGAGGCACAAGATAAACAAGTAGTTACAGTAGTTATTCCTGCCATTAGCGAGCAGAAAAGAGATTCTGGGCAGTGACTGTATTTCGAGGGAGGACAAGGAAGCCTTCACTGGCATGTTAAGCCTTTACTTTTAACTGTTAGACCTAAAAGTCACCCCCACCCCACGACTCTGCTTTTTTGCATATATGACCTCTTAGTAACTACAAATCGGAGACTAACCACCACGTTGATGAGACACACGAGCCCTTTATTAATTCCCTCTGGTTCAACAGCTGGCACTCAAGTGACAGCACACAGAGGTGAGTTTATCTCATTACTCCTGTTGTCAACCAGGGCTGTGAGGTCTGAAGTCATGCAGAGCATCCTGGCAGCCCTGGCTCGGTTCCCCTCGCCTCCCTCAGCTTCTTCCCATCTCTGCTTCAGGTGTCCATGGTACCAGCCTCCTCATCCAAGGAGCCCTTAGCAGCATCGGCCCAGTGGCCCTCGAGCAGCCAGGGGACCCACTCTCCCCCTAACTGTGCAGATTCCCACCATAGCCCCAAACCAGCCCCCCTCCCTTGCTGGCCAGGCCCCTGTCCTCACCCTCATGAGATGCAGAGCTGCCCTCATGTCCCCACAGGTGGCAGAGACCCAGCCGCTGTTCTGCGCCCTCAAGGCACTGCTCGAGGAGCTGCGTGCAGAGCTGCGGGAGGACGCGCGCGCACGCCAGCGGCTGCAGCAGCAATACGCAGGTGACAAGGCTGCCTGGGATGTGGAGTGGGCCGCGCTCACATGCCGCCTGGAGCAGGTACGGCCTGGCCTCCTCTCCAACTGCGGGGAGGGTCTGGATCCCAGGGCCTGGCTGGGAAAGGGGGGCGAGGAGAAACCCGCAGCAAGGGCCTCGGGCACCTGGGAGGTCCCCCGCCTTCCTGTGGTGCCATCCTTCCCTCTTCTTCCCTCTCCCAAGGTGTGAAACACGGCTCCCACCCAGCAGTGTTTCAAAAGCAGCGTCTGTTTCCCCATTCTGTGTAGAACAAGGTTCTCTCTTTTTTATTACTATCCAGTTTATTTAAACTAAAAGCAGAGGAGTTCACCCATTCCCTACTCACTTCCCCCTGGCAGCTCCTTATCTGTTAAGTGTTACCTATGAGCTTGGTTTCATCTGTTTACTTATAGATTCCACATCTACTTCTGATCACACAGTATTTCTCTCTCTCTGATTTCAATTAGCATAAAGCCCTTGAGCTCCACCCACTGTTGGTGCAAATGGCATGATTTTGTTCTTTTTCACCACTGAGTAGTATCCCATTGTATATATGTACCACATCTTCTTTATCCATTCATTCATCCATGAACATTTACATTGCTTCTGTAAATGGTGCTGCTGGGAACATGGGGGTGCAGGTGTCTTCTTGCCTGAGTTTTCTTTGCCTTCAGGTAACAGATACATGAAAAAATGCTCTGTTATTGATCCTCAGGGAAATGCAAATCAAGACCACAATGAGCTGTCACCTCACAGCTGTTGGAGTGGCCCTTATTAGAAAGACTAGAAATAGCGAATGTTGGTGGGGAGAAAGGAGCAAGGATGTCCTTAGTGCCACCAAAGCCTGACCAGCATGAAATGGTGATCAGTACACGGCCATCATTCAGACAGAAGCAAAGAAAACGCAGGTTGTGGTTTTGTTATCTCTAAAAAAAAAAAAAGCAAACGAATGCTTTCCGTTAGATTTCTCCCAGTGCTGGGAAGACCTTGTAGACCTCCCACTACACATGCCCTGACGAGTCGTGCTGTCCTTATTCACACAGAGAAATGAAGGCCGGAGGAAGCATGTTGTCTCAGATTGCAGAGGCTTCACTGAGAGTGGAGACGAGAGCACAGCGGAGCACAGGGTCTCAGAGACTTAAGACCACACCCCTGGTCACTAAGATCAGGCTGCACCGGAAATGCTCTTTTCTGTGGGCTTTCTCCCTGGAAACCTTTGAAAGCGGTCACTTCCTGTGTGGTATCTGCTTGCTCAGACTGCTTCTCTGGGTGTCTCCCCACTCCCCCATCATGGTGCGCCATCTCAGATAATCTCTTTTCTGGGCAGATTGTAATCAAGATTTTCTATCAGTTGGCCCCATCATGAGACAAAAAAAAAACTTGCCTGGAAAGAAGACATCTTCTAAATAGTCTTGATAAAAGCTGAGAGGGCTTGTCCTGTCAGAAGACAGCTTCCGCAGTGCCCACAGGTTCACCTGCACTGCCACCTGGCCCACAGGGGCAGAAGTACCAGGCTCTGGAGGGGCCAAGGTACAGCTGCCTCTGCAGGGGCAGCAGCAAAGCACAGCCAGACCAGAGCTCCTGGCCAGGCTGGACAAGGGTGCAGCCGCTGACCCAGTTATGAATCCTGCCGACTGCCTGGTAGGAGCATCTTACTAGATATTCTGTTTATCTTCGTTCACAGCCTGAAGAGCCAGCTGTGGAAGAGAAATGAGTAAGGACGTTCTGATGAGCTGCCTTTAAGCTTACTTTAAAAATATGTTTATGGGGGAAACAGCTAAATATTTTCAGAAATATAAGCATAGCCAAAAAGAGAAGGCATAATCTTTGAAGCCAGCCAGCTTCAAAACATTTCATCTTTGTTTTAGAGGAACCTGGTATCCACCCACACATTTGCTACAAATAAAGCCTCAGGGATAATCACTGAACACCATGAAGTAAAGCTAGAACTTCAAACCTGGAAGCCAAGTGGGTAATACGTAAAGATTTCATCTTCTGCCCCCAAACTGTTTAAAGTTTCTCAAACATTTGTGGCCTAGGGAACAATGAATGTGGGCTGATGCTAGTACATTTATAATAGTGCCATCTTTGCCCATTTCCACTAAATGCAAAACAGCTGAATTCTATCCAGAGGGAAATATTTTCTCTCAGTGGAGGCCATGTTGTGTCAATCCCCAAATCTAATTCCTTCAACTGACTCCGAAGTCAGAGCTTGCTTTGCCAGGGATCCCCCAACAGAAAAGACAGATCCTTAGGGGGTTCTCAGTACAGTGGGAGAGCAGAAAAGGGCCAAAGTTAGTAACAGAGTGATTAAGTGCCCTGCCAGACCTGTACACAGGCTCCCAGGAATGGGAGTGTGCAGGGCACACACCTCAGTCCGCAGGCTCAGGGCAGGGTTGTTTGTCAAAGTCCTGCTTAGAATCTTGGAAGATGAACAGGAGTGGCTACATGGAAAAGGAGAGAAAAGGACATCATGAAGACAGGAGGATGGCACACCCGAGCAGCTGCACCTCACCATGGACGAGTGGCAAGAAGAATGTTCAAAGAATCAAAACACTGATCCTGATTTCGTCATGGGAGTAAAGCATTTTGACCTGCATTTTTAAGAAGTTATTCTGGTATAGAGGTAGAGAATAGATTAGAAACCATTAGAATTCAGTAGATTAACATGGGGCCATGGATGGACGTCAGGGATCTGCTTATCTAGAATAGGAAAAAGGGTATATATTTGTGCTCATGAATCTGGCACTAAAGTCTATCACAGTCACCAACAGTACACCCCAGTTCCCCCCTCCGGTCCTTGGCACTGCTGTCAGTTTACTTCTACACAGCTGTAAACACACATGCTGCAACCATCTTTACCTTAGACACTGAGTAGTATTTTAAAGCAATTAAAAATAGAAAATGAGTTATATTTGTATTTATTCAGGATTTCCAGTCATTTCCAGTGTTCATTTTTTGTGTAGATCAAAGTGTTTGCTGGTATATCATTCCATCTGCCCGAAAATGTCCTCTGTCATTTCTTGAAATGCAGGTCTGCTGACAGTAATTTTTTTTTAAGTTTCCATTTATTGAAAAACCTGTATCCCCCTGTATTTTTGAAAGATGTTGCCAAGTACAGATTTCCCCCCTCCAGCCCTTTCACTGTGTTACTCCGTTGTCCCCTGACTTGCATAGTTTCCAAGGAGAAGTCTGCTGTCATTCCCATCTTTGTGCCTCCATGGGTGGTTTTTTTCTCTGTCTGCCTCCAAGGTTTCCTCTTTGGTTTTCAGCAGTGTGCATGTGGTGTCTAGATGGGAGTTCTTCTGCTTGCTTGTTTGTGGTCTTCAACCTCCTGGGTGCTTGATGTGTGTTTATTATAGACTGCTAGGTTCCATCGCTGCCCTATTACCAGGTTCCACAGAGGGGCGAAGGATGTAGGGATAGACATGTGCCTGCCTTCAAGGAGCTGTACAGCAGAACAGGCAGGAGACATGGTGACTCGGAGTCTGCAAGGGGATTGAGGAGTGGACCGTGGGAAGCTGGGTGGATTCTCTTATTCACCTCTGTATGACTCTGTCAGATATTCATAATTAAGACTTTAAAGACGAAAATTATTTCCTCTGTAAGCTTGGTCAGATCTTGATTTAAACACGATTCCAGGGATAATACATGAATGTGCTGAGGTTTTCTTCACCTAATAATGTGAGACTGTCAGGGACTAAGTTCCAATGTCTTATCCTTGACAGCTGGAAGCAAAGAATGAAAAGAGCTTGGGAGACCCAGGCTCCTGCACTGACAGCAAAGGGGCATTCAGGAAGGAGAGGGAGGTGCAGCAGAAGCTGCTGGCGGACAGTCACAGGCTGGTCATGGACCTGCGCTGGCAGATCCACCACAGCGAGAAGAACTGGAACCGGGAGAAGGTGGAGCTTCTCGACCGCCTGGACCGGGAGCGCCAGGAGTGGGGGCGGCAGGAGAAGGAGATGCTGTGGAGAATTGAACAGGTGAGGGTGCCCCTAGGAGGAATGGGGATGCCTGGCCTGGAAACCAGGGAACTCAAGAGGGGAAACTGAAATAGCTCTGGAGTCTCTGCCATATCAGGCTGATCTAGGGGCTTCCAGAGGAAGAGGAAGAAATCCTAGGGGCTCCAGGTTGGAGACCTAGGGTCAGACCTCCTACAACACAGGTCTTTTCATGCAAAGTCAGTGGGTAACTTTACTCAATGTGTCTGGTTGGGGGTGGGGATAACTTTTTTAAGGTGTTAAAAGACTAAACTTGAAAGGCAAGGTTATTTCATATCTTAGAAAGTGATTTCTGCCAAAAAGCAAACTAGCTTTTAAGTCTGCCACTAAAGATGTGGTCACAGTGACTGCTCCAGCTTGAATGGAATTGTCCATTAGTGAAGAAACTGCTGAATTCAGTAGGAAGTCAGACTGTTTGCACCTGCTGTGGATCTTGCAGAGCTGTGATTAGACAGGACACGGTCAGGGGAGGTGACTGGTAGGTCATTATCTTCAACTAAACAAATGATTCAAAAACACAGATGAGTTCAGTGGGAGAGGCAAGTTTTCTGCAGATAATCATTCCCTGCCTTGCGTCAGATGTAGGACAGTTTGCATAGCTGTGATCCTGCTTGAGTGGTGCACAAATTAATTTCCACGTGAAAACGATGAAAGATTGGGATTCTTTCCGGGCTGAGTTTTGACATCGCATACAATTTCAGCCTGTCACACTTATAAATTCAGGTGGCCTCAAGGAAATGTATTAATAAGAAACTGAAAGCAGGAAAAATAACCTATTATTTTACAAATGCCCATGCTGCCTTTTGGAGAAGGCAATGGCACCCCACTCCAGTACTCTTGCCTGGAAAATCCCATGGATGGAGGAGCCTAGTAGGCTGCAGTCCATGGGGTCGCTAAGAGTCAGACACGACTAGCGACTTCACTTTCACTTTTCACTTTCATGCACTGGAGAAGGAAATGGCAACCCACTCCAGTGTTCTTGCCTGGAGAATCCCAAGGACTGGGGAGCCTGGTGGGCTGCCGTCTATGGGGTCGCACAGAGTCAGACACGACTGAAGTGACTTAGCAGCAGCAGCATGCTGCCTTTTGGAAAATGTGCTGTCTTATTCCTGAGACATGGACCTCTGTTCTGCAGGTGCAATGGCTAAGGTCCGTTTCTGCTTACTGGTGGGGAGGGAGGGTGGAAGTGAGAACTGAAAAGAACCAGGAGCTTTTGGCTCAAGAACCCCTGAGCAGAAGCAAGTGCATTTGCAGATAGAGAGGCCTGACGTCCTTCCTGGGTTTGGTTACTCACACAGCTGAGTCACACAAACTGATAGGTGATCTGGCTCATTTCAGAATTCCCCAGAGTCTATCAAAGGAAGGTTGGCCACTTCCTGTTTGGCCTAGAATGTGACACTTGAGAAGACTGTCCTGTCTTAAACCCTCGATGTGCCTGTGCTCCATGCAGAGGATCAGCTGTTGGGTGGGAGTCACGGGGCAGAGGCAGCATGTACTCTGACAGAGTGCTTATAGATGCATCCAGTGTTAATTAACTAGTGTCATGGCTGTTCCAGGCCCCTCCCTGGAGGGTCCCTCCTGCACCCCAGCAAGACCATGGTCATCATCTCTTTGCCTGTCAGCTCTAAGCTCCTTGCTCTTGTCTTGGCTTCACTGTGGATATAACCTTGGATGTAAATGAAGCGAGTCTTTAAGGGCTTCATTTTACTTTGAGGAATGAGGGTAATTTCTAATAAAGGAACGATTAGTAAGACTTCTGGCGATGTTCACCTTTAAAGAGTTAATGTCCTGGGGATATGAGCAGCATTTTAAGACTGTCTTTGGGAAGGTGAGTGAGCAGGGGCTGAAGCCCATTTGCAGCTTGTCACTACTGTCACAGTCCTACCACGATGACGGCCTCAGAACTTTAGTCTTCCAGGTTAACACGTTTGAGCAAACGGACTTGAGTGAGACGTGGGTTCTGGGTGTTCCTTCATCTGTTTCTGAAATCTGTGGTGGACCCCACATATTGGTACCGTGAGTTCACTGCTGTTTTTAGAAGAGGGTTTGTTGATGCTTTAGATATACAGTTGTGGCTTTAAAAAATAACTCCAGCCCAGTATTTGACATTTTTAAAATCACAGTACCCAATCCTGAAAATTAGGAAAAGCAGTTAAAGGCATTTTTTATAAAAGGAAACTGACTTGACGTGTTTAGCGTATGTAGGTCTGTTAGTTATTGTTCGTTCATTTAACTTTTAGCTGCATGTTCCACAGATGAACTGGACATGCAGGCGAGCGCTCTTCATAAAGCATGCCCCTCGATATCTGACTACGTGGTGGGCCGTGTGACCTTGTCTATGATGGCCTAGACAGATGGTGAGAGGAGTAACAGTAAATCCATTTTCCACTGCGAGAACACATGCTTCATACTTGTGCAGGGGCACTGAATTCCTACATGATTTCTGTGCCTCGTGAGTTTTATGTGATGAATGACTGTGGGAATGTGGTAGAGGTCATGTAACACACACTATCTATTGCATCGGCAGCTCGTCTCTGCCCAGACCTAATGGTGAGGGTTAACTTCTCTGGAGTCACATCACATTTCTCCTGTGAATCATCAGGTCCCAGTTAGCCTGCAGAGAGGCTCTAGGTTCTGTTAAAAACCTGAAGGAAAGCTCCAGCGTCATTCTGTTACTCTTCCAGTGACTTCCTTAAATCAGTTGCCTCTACAGCAAAAAAGCCTGTTCTTTTAAAACCTGTGTACAAAGTAACGTTTTTTCTTGGAAACAGTTCAGGTAAGGGGACACTCTGAAGGGTGTTTTGCTGCCTATATTATTTGAAGAAGTGAAGTCACTCAGTCATGTCTTTTAGCAAACCCCATGGACTGTAGCCTACCAGACTCCTCCATCCATGGGATTTTCCAGGTGAAGGTACTGCAGTGGGTTGCCATTTCCTTCTCCAGGGGATCTTCCTGACCCAAGGATCGAACCCAGGTCTTCTGCATTGCAGGCTTTACCGTCTGAGCCACCTGGGAAGCCCCAAGGCACATCATTTAAATTTGGTGTTTGCTCTAGAAGTTGTTCTCCTGCAGGATTCTAAGTACAGTAGGTGCTGGTGGCTGGTCTGAAATGACTCTCCTAGGAAACCCTATCCTTTTAAGGGCCTTTTACTCTGTGACAGCACTGCAGAGGCATCTTGGCAGCAGACACCTCCAGCTAAAACCACTCCAGTTCATTTTTAGGGAACCTAACACTTACCAGCTCTAGTGCATGCTGCTCCTGGCTGCCCAGGTTTATTTTTGACACCCCGCTTTGCCAAGTGAGAATGTGCTGGTTCGTAGCTCCCCACTGTAGTCATTCTCCCCCTCTTCACACGCACCCTCCATGCACATTTACAGTTTCAGATGTGATTTTAATCTTAATTCTGTGCCTGAAATAGCTTGGAGATGATATGTTGAAACTAAATCACACTGACATACATAGATGAATAATAAAAAGCTTTCCTTAAAAAAAAAAAAAAACGATTTATGGTCTTTGAAAATGACAAAGAACTATGTCAGCGGGGCTGGGGGAGAGCACAGAGGGTTTTCAGCTGAGCTGATACCCGGGGTGACTTTGCTTGTTCCCTGATTCAACTGGAATGCTGTGTCAAACTCCAGCATTTAAGGTCTGGCTGCTTTCTCCTAAAATAAAGGTGATACCCACCTCAGAAATTACCAGAAATGAGGAGAAGCCCTTTGTCCCCATCGCTCCATATGGCTTTGTTCCCAGTGACACACTTGTGGCTGAAGGCTTGAGTTAGGACACAAGATGTAGTTTGTGACAGAGGCTTTGTTAAAACAGAGGCTTTGTAAATGAATGCGCTTCAGAGGGAGGGTCAGTGCTTCTGGCTACCATCTCAGCACTCTGCCGTCCTTGGAGGCGAGTCCAGAGGCAGGCATGGTGGAGCACGGGAGTGGATTCTGTGAATTTCCCTACTGCCTCAGGGGAGGCTGGGAGGGGAGCACGGGAAGAGACAGTGCTGCCTGCACACATGTCCCTGCCCGTCCCCATGGTTCCATGGGCCCCTCCGGAAGGCCCCTCGCGCTGTGAAGAGATGAGGCATTTATCAGTGTCCCAGGCCCAAGGACTCCCACAGGCCTGCGGGGAGTTGGTGGTAGTCCCCTGATGAACACTGCCCTTTAGGGTGGGCCTGGCCCTGCAGTCCTCTGGCAGTCCCAGAGGGGAGGCACCCTTCTTACAGGTGGGGACACTGAGCAAGAGGACTAGCCACATATAGCAGCTCCAGTCTCCTGTGGTTTCCACCTGCTGCTTCCGTTTACCAGGTCAGGGAAAAGTACGACTCCAGCCTATGTGGCTCACATGCTTACTTCTTCTAGTCATACCAGATCTTTAGGTTACCTCTGTAGCTAAATTTTCATCCTCTCAAGCAAAGTGTGAGCTGTTTTCGACACCCAGTGATTGTAACCCAGGCGATCACACAAGGTTTATTTAGGACCCATTCCAAATGACTTGGACACCATGCTCTGTTGTTAGGAAACCTTGCTATTTAAGAAAACTAAATTCACCCCAGAAGTCTGCTGTCACTGATGGCTTTCCACTGAATGTGTCTTACATTCGGAAGGTTAACTACAAAAAGCGATTTCTCAGTGTGTCATTTGGCATTGTTAGATTTTAAAAACAAATGTGTGATTTCCCGTGAGCACAGCACTCAGTTACACATACAATAACATTCTCTACAGAAGGGGTTGACTTGCCTGGGGTTAATGCAGATGTTTCTAGTCCAGATAAAATTGTGATTTTTTTTTTAAAGCATTTGTGGTGTTATTTTTTAAATTGACGCCAGAACTTTAAGAACGTAAGATGTCTCACTGTCTTCAGGCTAATTGTTTTCACTTTTAAAACCCTTAAGTTGCAGAAAGAAAACAGTCCCCGGAGAGGTGGCAGTTTCCTCTGTGATCAAGAGGAGGGGGACACCCGCCCCTGTACCCACCCAGGGAGCCCTCGGGCGCCCCGCCCTGCGGGGATGTGGCCCTGTATGGACACAGACTCCAGTGCGTTTGAGGACCGGCCGCTGTCAAAGCTGAAGGAATCGGACAGGTGCTCAGCGCGGGAGAATCTCTACCTGGACACCTTGTCCCTGGACGATGAGCCAGAGGAGCCCCCGGCCCGTGGGCCCCAGAGGGAGTTCAGGAACTGCTTCCGTGAGGTCAGCCTGGGTTTGGGTCTAGTCACCTGCGAAGGAGGGTGAGGGCTTGGGAAGCTGGCTGAGTGGCTGGCAGGCTGTGGGCTCTCCATATTGTGGTCCTGAAGTTAGTAAAAATGAACCTTCCGTGATGTGAGAGCTTTGGGGTGGCTCTGACCCCAGGCTCCCTGCTGCACTTGGCCGCTTATCTCAAGGTCAGAAATTCAGAGCCTGTGTCCCATGTGAATAGGAGTCTCAGGAGCTGTCCAGTGAAATCCAGGAGGAAAAAGATCATCTCAGAAGTGCAGAACTGCCAATTTCCTTAAAATGACAGCACAGTCTCTGATTTCAGAAAACATATTAATAACAGAAAAGTCTTTTTTTAAAGAAAGTACTTCACATTGGAAGTAGCAAATGTCAGTAACCAATGACATACAATAAATACCTTCTTTATGTAAAGGGAAAAAGAATCCAACACTAGAAACCTATGGGACTTAGATCAGTGAAGGGGAAAGCTTAGCTCTGTGCAGAAATCCCTACAGGATGGCAGTGGGTTTTCCTGGTTAAAGACTAATTTTAAGAATCACTCCCTGTGAGCCGGTCTCACAGTGGCTGCACCTGTCATCTGACCTGTCCCACATGCTCAGCAGATAGGGGTGCCCGTCAGGCAGTGCTGCTGAAGTGGGGACCTCCTCCTTGGCACCTGAACCCCAGCAGAGGTGACATCGCCAGCATGCCACCCCAGGTGACCCCATGTTGACCACTGCAGTAGCCAGGGCTCTCTGGGGGATCCTTGAGGGGTTTGCTGGCTGGGGCCTCACTCCATCTGGACTGGGTCCGCACAAGGGTGTCCTCTGCTCAGGAGAACCATGTATGCAGTTCTCTTCTTTAGTGGAGGTCACTGTGGCTTTCCCAGTGCCCAAGGGCGACGTTTAAACACCAAGAGCGCTCTATCTAAGGACGTCACACTGACTTCTTTCATTTTTTATTGCGGTACAGTTGGTGTACAATGTTGTGTACAATATAGTGGTTCAGTTCTTCCAGGTTATATACTCCATTTACAGTTACTATAAAACACTGGCAGCACTCCCTGTGCCATACAGCATATCCTGTAGCTTCTTTATTTTCTATGTCTTGTCTGTGCCTTTCACCCTGACTTCTGTACCAGGCTGAGGCCAGGGGACGTCTACCCCGACTTACCCTCCTCCCAACCCTTACTCCTCCTCTCACTTGCACGCGCTCGCTCTCTCACACATTGTCACTGAAGCAGCTTTGAGGCTCTCACACACAGCACTGCCTTCTGAGAAACACAGAAGAGCCGCCTTGGGACAAAGCTTACAGCCAGTTTTTCTCACTCACGTAGCCCCTCCCTCATCGCCCCTGGATGCTGGTGTCATTACTGACCTTCCAAGGGCTGAGGGGCAGAGGCACTCCTGGCCCAAACTTGGCTTCCACGTACGTTTTAAATGTTTTCCTAAGAGCAAAGCATACCCTTAGCAGCCCCAAATCTGCCAGTACTGACTGATTCTGGTGAACTTATTTTCTTTATAGGAAGAAGAAAATCACAAGGGAAATCTTCAAAGGTAAGTAAAGTTGATGAAATGACAGTAGACTACCGCAGGAAAGACCTCCTGGTCTTAAAAGTCTATCTGTAGTCAGCAGTGCACTGTGACGCTTCAAAAATGACTTAGAGTAAAACTTCTGGAGAAGCAGTTGCTTTAGTACACAGTATTTAGATCGTTAACAACAAAAAGGCCAGTGCTGTGTTCATGTGTGTTAGTGTCGTGGCAAGAGCTGTTTTATGTTTTTGAAAAGTTCATGGAAACCCCTCTCTTCTGATTTAAAGGCTGGAAAAAACTCCCTCTTGATATGCTATGAGACATTTTAGACCGTTTAAAAGCTCTCCTAGGATGACTTATTACAGTATTACCAAGAGTAATCCTTGAAGTAAATATAAAGTAGCTAGTGTTTGTAATCATTTTCTAGTAACCCACATATGTAATGGTGGGGCATGTCTGAAAAGGCCCATATAAACAAATTTGTTTAAATGGAGCAGAAGGCAAGGGGAGGAGTGAGCCCGGAGGGGACTTCTGTTTGAAATGGTGTTGATATCATGCACCAGCCTGCTCACACCGTCCACTGCCCTTGGGAGACTGGTAGTGCTTGAGCTGAGAGAGATGAGGCGAGCGGGTAGAGGAGATGTCAGATGACAGTTACTTTGTGGTGGCCTCTCCTCCTCCCTACCACGCCTGTATCCGGGTTGGACTGTGGTGCAGTCACGTCTGCTCTAAGGCGAGAAACTCAGGAAACTTCCGCAGATTTGGCATCAAGGGTGCCTGTCAGTAGACGGAGAGGCCAGGCCACAGCCAGGCTTCCCGTCTGCCTGTGGACCCACTGTAGGCTGAAAACAAAACAGTGCGAAGTGGACCTGGAACTTAACTCCAACTACCCTGGAGCACCACATCCACCCCCAGTTTTGAAAGTCAGCCGTAGTAAATTCTGACCAGTGCAAGGCTCCTGCATCAATTCCACGGCCATAAAAACCCAAAGGGTCAGCCCAAGCGGAGACTGTCGGCACAGTGCACAGGGGCAGGCCGTGGGCTGCGCTGGGTTGGGGGTCTTGGGGCCATAGCTCCCTAGCTGGTGACGGCTCACACCGCTCCTCTCCCCTTCCCCAGGGCCGTGTCTGTGTCGTCCATGTCTGAGTTTCAGCGCTTGATGGATGGCTCTCCCTTCCTGCCAGAGAAGGGCCTGCCCCCCACATGTAGCAAGGAGGACGTCACCCCACCCCTGTCCCCTGATGACCTCAAGTACATCGAGGAGTTCAACAGCAAGAGCTGGGACGACAGGCCTCCAGACCCCTGGGTGGACAGGACCGAGGTGGGGCGGACGCGGCCCGAGGCCAGCACTGAACCTTTCTCTGACGCCGCCTGGTACCTCACCACAAGCATCACCCTGACCACGGACACCGTGACCAACCCCGAGCACTGCCAGAAGCAGCCCCCGCGGAACCTTGTCTGTGCTGAGCAGGCTGGGGGGAGGGGGCTGCACAGCCCACCCGCCATCCGGAGGCTGGAGGGCATCATGGCGGGGGTCGGCGAGAGCAGGGTCCGAGGGGGCCCCGGGGATGCCAAGGGGAGCCCTTCTGAACATGTGCTCAGCAGGTGGCCCTGTGCCCCCTCCAGGCACCCCCGAGACTACACGGAGGTGGGGCTCCGGCCCCTCGATAGCACCCTCAGCTTCTCCTCCCCATTGCACAGCCTGGAAATGCCCAGAAACCTGAGTGATGATATGAAGGAGGTAGCCTTCTCAGTCAGGAGCGCCGTCTGCTCCAGCCCCGTTGAGCCTCTGGTCAAGGACATGGCCTGCCAGACCAATGGGTCCCGGACAACAGGAACACAGACAGTCCAGACCATCAGTGTCGGCCTACAGACGGAAGCCCTGCGGGGCAGCCCACACAAGTGTCTCACACCCAAGGCGGGAGGTGGCGCCACACCCGCGTCCTCTCCCTCCCGTGGCCTCAGGAACAGGCAGGTGGCCCCCGCCATTGAGAAGGTGCAAGCTAAGTTTGAACGCACATGCTGCTCCCCCAAGTACGGGTCTCCCAAGCTGCAGCGGAAGCCCCTTCCCAGAGTGGACCAGTCAAGTAGCAGGGCCTCCCCAGGGGTGGCCCAGAAGGGGTGTGGTGAGTCAGCCTGGGCCCGCTCCACCACCACTCGTGAGAGCCCCGTGCACACCGCCATGAACGATGGCCTCTCCAGCCTCTTCAGCATCATTGACCACAGCCCGGTGGTGCAGGACCCCTTCCAGAAGGGGGTGCGGACTGCGAGTCGGTCTCGCTCGGCCGAGCCCCGGCCGGAGCTGGGTCCAGGCCAGGACACCAGCCCCAGCTCCCGGGGCCGCTCACCCAGCCCCATTGGGGGTGGCTCAGAGACATGCAGGGAGGAGGGGGGAGAGGGCACGCCCCTGAGGCAGGACTTATCTGCTCCCCCTGGCTACACACTCACCGAGAACGTGGCCCGGATCCTCCACAGAAAGCTGTTGGAACATGCCTTAAAGGAGGAGCGGAGGCAGGCTGCCCACAGCCCCACAAATAGCAGCAGCGACAACCACATGGGAGAAGCGGTGGTCAAGGCCGAACCAGGGTCCATCGAGGTAATGGAGGTTGAGTCTTCCCCCGACCATGCCCCCACCACTGGTCTTTCTCAAAGTGGGCAAGGAGGACCCTGGGGCTGTGTACCGGATCACCTGAGTTCAGGAGGGTGTTGGGAGGACAGAATAAGCAGGAACACAAGCCCCGAGCTGCTGCTTAGAAACTCATCTTACCACCTTCAGTGATCCTCTGAAGACAAGGAGATGGTGGTCTTTAAGTAGCTCTGGGACTGACTCAGGTTCTATGCTCTGGCTCAGTGATCCATGGTTGTCTATTCAGTGCTGACTTAAGTGCAGAGAGCATCCTTATGTCCCACAGATCCCCTTACCCTCTCTGTGTGCAAGAGTTCTCTGAGCAGTAAAACCAGGTGAGACAAATGGATAAAGTCAACAGCGTGCCTTCATACAACTAGATTACTGTCGTCATCCCCCTTATACCTCACCTATTGTTATCATGCTACCTATGACCACACATTAAATATTATCACACATTACTATTACATTATCATTATTATATGCCCCTTAAAGTTATTCACAATTCCACATGTGGTATAATTGGACCACACCACTTAAAAATCAATTCCTGATTCTGCGGCAGGAATGAGCAAAATAAACAAAGTCAGATGATAATGCCAGGCATGAAAATAGTGGGGCTGGAGGACAGTTCCAGCTCTTGGTCAGACCGTTGTGTATAGACCTGGGTAAGGCCTGACCCACTAGGAAGCCAGATGCAAAACCTCCCCAACGGTGGAGTCCAGACACCTGGGGGCACTCTCCAGGCCAGGCAGTCAGCCGATGGCAAAGGTGAGACACAGAGACACCCTCTGGCTCCCTAGCTGCTCCCTCCCGAGGCCCTGCAGCTGCACAGGTGAGGAGAAGAAAGCTCAGGAGGGGAAGAGGTGTATTTCTCTGTGTCACCTGAGGCCCCTGCCATCCACACATCCCACAGAGGGATAAGTAATGTGTGGCTTCCCAGTGTAATTCAAAATACAAAGTTAAATCTGAAGTAGATAAAACCATGAGAAATTGCCAGTGACCTTCAGAAACGGCAATGCTATGTGGTTCAACCTAATATTGATCATCTGTGGCCTACGCCTGTCAAAGGTACGTGTCTTTGTGGGAAAGCTGTTTGTGTGCTCTGAGGAGGAGGCTGCCTGTTCTCAGGTGACAGATGGTGCCCTCAGGTAAGTGGTTTGCTGCTGCAGGGGATCTAGCAGGGAGAGTGCCCATCTCCTGGGACTGAGATCTTGGTCCCAGAGCATTACTCGGCTTGGCTGCAGTGTTCATTTGTATTAGAGACAAAATAGGTTTTGTTTTGGAGGCTAAAAATGCTGAGTCACAAATGAATGTGAGACTATAAAGGAAACGGCTCAATAATGGGATCATACCACTCAGACACAAAGATGGCTTTACCTGCACAAAGCCATGCCCCACTCTTTGGTCCTCCATAAAGTCTCTTTGCTACCGGAAAAGGTGACGGCTGATTTAAAGGGGGCCCAGGGCCAGTGTCAGGGGTTCAGACTGGCATGGAGCTCCCTGGGCAGTATTGAGATATCATGGTCTTCTTCCTTTCACTGTGGAAAATAGCTTATTCTAGATTTCAGGGGATGATTCCTCACCTGAGCTGTCTTACTAAATGAGTCTCTCTCTAGATGGTGTGACAGTTCTGGGTTTTCATTCCAAACTCCGCAGAACAAGTTCTGTTCCACCCTGCTCTCTGAGCCCATGGGGCATCTTCCCTGAGTGCTCATGGCGACCCCAAGACACGGTGCTGGAGGACCCCTGGCCAGGCATGGGCACCGCAGTAAAGTCCCCTCTCTCACGCTCACCCCACAAGCTACTTGCTCCTTTGTTTCTCTTGGAGTTGTAGCACGATGCAGAGAGAGGCTATGAACAGGAGGGCTAAGGTAGAGAGAGAGGAGAATCTGGACATGTCTCAGTTGAAAATCTGAAGGGAAAGTTTTAGTCTGGGCCTCAGTCATTTGGTCACTGTGACTAAGACAGTCCCGCTGTTTAATGGGCTCTGTTTCAAAACCTGCAGTTGTGGGGCACTGGAAACGCTCTGTGCCACGGGGCAGCTCAGGAAGAACAGGAGGACAGGCAGCACAAGAGAGAGGCTGCTGTCGTGAGGCCCCTCCTGCGTGGCTGGGCACAGACCGGCCTACGCACCCACTTCTGCTGAGCCTCACTTCTCAGGATGGCTATCCCTGGAGCTGCCACCTGGGCCTGTTGACTTTAAACCTTTACTGTTGTTCTTCTTGTAAAGTACTTTCCAACCTACTTGCTTTTCTTTTCTTTTGTCTGTCTCTTCTGTCCAGAACCAAACTGTCTTACTAACTGCCCCCTGGGGACTCTAGCCCACCTCACTCCGTAAGTGCTTTCTTCCTTCTTTCCACTGTCTGCAGAGCTTGTTGTGTAGCTCAGGGCTGGCCCAGCATCCATCTGAAGGGACAGATGGCCAGCCTGGACAGGCCCACGTGCCCCCACACACACCACTGGGTGCTGAATGCTCTGTGCAGAGACCCCTCTGCTGTGCGGTAAAGGCACACCGGCCTGCGAGGGGACTGACGAGCCTGTGGGGTCTGAGCAGAGCACGGTCTGTGCCTGCTCACCGACAACTGGCACTGTGGTGGCAGTGTGCACTGCCACGTGCTGTGCAGGAAGCTGTCCTCTGTTTTCAACAACCACACTAGAGGGAAGAAATACAAATGTATCTTGACCTTCCAGGGGTCACCACAGCTGACCAAGTGCTCAATAACTTTGTCAACAAAACAGTCATTCCTGCCCCAAAACTGTAGAACCACCTTCAGAGCCCCGGTCGAGGAGCATGAGAAAACACCAGCCTTGTTTCCAATCGAGGATGGTTACCTCCCCTTATCTGCTGGCCTTAAACACACGTGGCTCTCAAAGACCAAGCATGTGGCCCACGAAACATGATGGAGTGGCTACAGCGGCCCTTTCTAGAAGAGGTGCTCCAAGGACGAGAGCCCCACTACTGCCTGTCTTCCCATTATTGTTGGCACTGGCCAGGTGTGTTGAATTCTTACCTTTTTAACTTATTCCACTGCAGGGGCTTCTCAGGAAAAGAGAGCATCCTCTGCTCACAAGTGCTGGTGTGACATGAAGGAGAACTTTGTCTCCTTAACTCATGGTCACACAGCCTTTCTTTCCGTAGGAATGCACAAATGCGAGAGAAGAGGTAGCACAAACAGACCCCTGTCACTCAGCATCAGCTAGGTAGAAATGGGCCACAGTGCTGTCCAAAAACGTACTCCAGCAATCTACCCCCACCACACACACCTCAAGACACCAAAAGACCCTGAGCAGTAGCAGACTTCTCAGCCGCCGTCCCACGTACGCTTTTATTTCTGCTGTTTTGGTGCTGACGTGCTTTCATAGGCAAGGTATCGCTGGTTGCCATGGTTTCCATTAGTATAAGAGCTCTGCTGTTAGGGCTCATAAAAAGTTGCAGTCATGTAAAAAGCCACCAGAACTAGCAATGTTAGCATCATCGTGTGTCAGTGCTTCTTTTCTGCTGGCCCCAGGCAGCAGCCACTCCCCACCCTCCTGTGCTCTGCCCGACACCTTCTCCCTCCCTGTCTCTTCCTCACTCTGCTGGCTACATGCTCCTTGTCTGGTCTCTGCTGTGCTCATCACATCTCTTCACATCCCTCCACTTACTTCTGGAGTGGCTCTGAGGGTCCTTGTTCCATGTTCTTCACAACAGTGGTCTCCCTCCTCAGCCTCCTGTTGTGTGGGTGTCTGTAGACAGAACTCGTTTCCTCCTGCCACAGTTGCCCCACCTTTGTGCCCGCAGATCCTGAGTCTGGGTGTCCTTTGTCCTGGCTGCAGAGTAAGGACGAGTGGCTCAACAGTCTGTAAAACCAAAAAAGGAGCAGTGGCCTTGAGAGGACATACTATAGGTGACCAGCCCCAGGGTTCTTCAAAGGTGCAGGAGCCCGGAGCACAGCAGCACGAATGCACTCGGGCTCCCCTGTTTTGACGCTGCTGCCAGTAAGAGTCATTAGATAAAACTGCCTCCATCAAAGTTTCTGCCTGCAGTGTTACATCACTGTTGTGGGGGCCTCACCCAGTGCCGGTCCACCTGGAACAAGCAGCAGCAGAGCTGATTTGAAGGTGAGCCCTGCTGCTAATGCAGCCAGATGGCATCCTGGGGCCTTCTGCGGGTGCCCACAGACCAAGGCGCAGGGAGGCTGACCTCCCAGGACTGGCCGCGGCAACTGACTAGATGCTTCAGAAGGCTGAAACGATGTGCACGGCCAGGCGAGAACAGGCCCACGGGGTCATGCAGACCACTCGCCCCTCTGACTCCCCTTTCCATTTGCTGCAGCCCAATTCCAAAGCCACTTACACCCATCTCATGCCACATTTTCATCACAATTTGCTATCTTCCCATGACTGCTGGCAATGGTCATTCGTGTTGAATTCGTAGTCTTTTTTTAACACATTCTCCGTGAGCAATGTGTGTATTAGCATTCACACCTGCTGGGCTGTTGCACTTGTCTTAGAGAAGTCTGTGTGGGGGGTGTGCCCTCCTGGAGGACCTGTCCCTCTCGTAACGCTGTCTTTCTCTTCCTCCACTCTGAAGGAACTACCTTGTTCTGCACTTGCTCCATCCCTAGAGCCTTGCTTCTCCAGGCCCGAGAGACCAGCAAACCGTCGCCCTCCGTCCCGCTGGGCCCCACACCCCGCCACTGCCTCACCAGCTCCATCACCCGGAGAACCCACCTCCTTGGAGGAGCTCGGTGATGAGGAGCCACCTGGGGAGAAGCCGCACGTGTGATGCAGGTTGGCATGGATTATCCGGAATAATTCACTGTAATTTGCATAATCACACCTTCGTCATCAACAGAACTCTGCCCCAAAAGGAGAGATCTGATTTTCCCAAGGTCAAAGAATGTTTTTTTAAAAAAACAAAAACAAAAACACAGCTGCTGAATGTTCAACCTGTGAACCTGAGATGTTTCTAGAATGAAACAGTAAATGTGCCTGTAAGAACTTAATTTTTTTCATAGCTCAGAAAACTATTTTTGTCTCCATCTTTTTTACACAAAGTATATTAAACAGTAAATATGATATAAATAAATTAAAAATGAAAGTTTTAAAAATGTACATTATAAGACATTCTGAACACCCTCACACGCAATACTGACTGCCTGTTAAATCTGCACTGTTAACATTTTGCTTTGGTTTATTTCCACGTTGAATTAGTGTGTTTTAAGTTAATTTTATTTTGTCAGCGTTCTTGTTTCTTAAGAATTTTTGCAATGCTTCAGCCTGTCGAATTCAGTGAACTTTTCATAATGAAAAAACCATGAAGCCCGTAGACAAGGCATCTCCTCTGTCCTAGAGGGGAGAGACGGCAGCGTCCTGGAAAGGCACAGAGGCCACAGCTGGGCTGCAAGTCCACCTGCTCCTCCTGCCCTGCACGTCTCTGGGTGCATGTCCATACCCCTGCTGTGGTCTCACCCACCTCCGTGAGTCCTCTCCCGCCATGACGTTGTGTGACCCCCTCGTACTGTACTGTTGGTGTTGTCTTCTTGCATTGACGATACAACAGCATTTAAAAATTACTGTTAGAAGACTAACTGGCAATACACAGTGTTTACTCCAAATTTTCTTGTTTAAGGAAAAATACCACAAAAAGTCACGAGCATACCAAATGGAAAGAGAGGGTGGTACCTCAGCATCTGTATGAGGTGATGATGAAGAAATAAAGTGTTTATAAAACAGCACCTGTCCCAAGCTCTTGTCTCAAGCACCCTCCACCTTAGTTCCTAATGGCTGGAGAGAGGACGCAGGGGGAAGGCGAGTCAAACAGCCACTCACGTATCTGACTGGGATGCACTGTGAGTGCACAACAGCCTTTGCAGCCTCTCCGCAACAGTATGTTAGGATTAGAAGGTGACTTCATTTTTGCTAAAAACACCAAAATGGATGGATGAGGGGGTGTGAGGAAACAGGTTACCCACAGTCAGGACGTGCCTACCCACTCCCCTCCCTGGAAGGTGGGAGAGGCCATTTCTACCCTGGACTGAGGTGCGACTGAACTGTCAGAATGACAGACCAGGAGTTTATGAAGTGGTGCTGGTGAAGACAGAACTGCTTCAGGCCGAAGCGTCTAGCTAAAATGTTTCAGCAGCAAATGGGCTAATGGCTTAAGCTCTTTTCCCAGCATTACCACAGTTCCATTAAAAAAAAAAAAAAAAAAGTTGGACATTGGAGCCTGCTGTAGTAGCTGTGGAGAACAGCCTGACAGTTCCTTAGGGAGTTAACCGGTTACCATGTGACCCAGAAATCCCACCACTGGGTGCAGGCCCCGGGAGAAAGCTGGGCCTTGGACTGGGCAGGTATTTGTTCACCCATGTTCACAGCAGCTTTACTCATGGTAGCCAGAGAGTGGAAACCACCCAAGTGTCCATCAATGGTTCATCCACACACTATTCAGCCTTAGGAAGCAAGGAGATTCTGGCACCTGCTGCAGTGTGGATAAACCATGAGGACAGCATGCTGAGGGCCATACATAAACCAGTCACAAAAACAACAAATGCTGTATGATTCCATTTACAGGAAGTACCCACAGTAGTCAAATTCATAGATACACCAAGTCATGGTGAGCAGGAATTTGAGAAAGAATGAGGATAGTTAGTGTTTAACGGGTACAGAGTTTCAGTTTGGGAAGATGAAAAGTTCTGGTAATGGATGGAGCTAATGGCTGCTCAACAATATGAATGTACTTAATGCCACTGAGCTCTACGCTTAAACACCACTAAATGGTGAGTGCTGCATGTATTTTACAACATTAACAATTTTTAATGCAAAAGATAAATACTTAACCCCAGAGACACTGCAAGTTGACAAATTTCTTTCCCGGTCAGCCTCTGCCCACCATGAGTGATGGGAGGCGCATTAACACTTCCACTTGCAAGCAAGCAGGCAAGCTGCTGGTGCTCATAACTGGGAAAGTGCCAGCATCCAGCGCAATTACAATCCGGGACACACACACATCAAAGCTGCCCTGTGCAGCTTTGTTCTCAGACAGGATCCTAAGAGTTGGCAGCCCTGGCCCCCAGAGGCTCTCACTAGTTCAGCAACTCCGAGAGAAAGACGATCTCTTAGCAGCTGCACCAACAGAAGCCCCAGGACTGAAGACTCTCGTGGGTCTGCTCTCATTTACACGTCGCACCCTGAGATTGTCACTACCAGACTGGTCCAGTAAAGGAAAACCACCAGGGCAGTGAGAATAGAGAAAGGGTGACTGGAAGGCGGCGAAGCCTGGACGTGATGGTGGGGGGCCCCTGGAATCACAAGGAGAGGTTCTGGTCACCACAGAACTGCTCTCTGCCTGGAGATGAGTCCTAGACACAGAAACAAAATATAGAGATAGTACAGTGTAAATCCTAAGTTAAGCGGGGCTTGAGCTGGACTTGAGAGGAAGAGCAGGATTAACTGGGAAGGCAGGAGAGACTGTCAGGGGTGGGGAAGAGGAGTAGAGGTGTGGGGAGGGGCAGATGAAGACCTGGCACCTGGGCAGTGGTGTGGTCACTGCTGGAGGAGAGCCTGCAGGGACGTAGCCATGTCAGCGGCACCAGTGCCTCAAAAGTGGTTTGGAGCCCCTCTGACCATCTAGTTCTCTAAGGGTCGGGCATATGTATTCTTGAATCCATCTACTGTGGAACCTCTCCAACTTTTGCACGGGCAGGACAAGAGGATGAAATTAGTTTCTACACTCCCGTCCAAATGGAGTGAGGCACGAAGTGGGTAAAGCGCAGCTGCTTGTCTGTTCTCGTCCCCACCCGCTGTCCCTCATGTGCAATTTGCTCTTATGTCCTAAACAAAGAGGCAGAAGCAGATTCCTCCAAGCCAGCTCAGAGTCCTCACACCCACCGGGTGTGCCCTGCCCAGTCCTTGCTACATTAAGGTTTTCAGGATTACGTGTCTTTTAAAAATATATATCTGTGCGAATCATTATTCTAATTCCCTTTAGCACATCTGTGTCTCACTCACTTTACTGAGCTTGCCAGAGTTATGCACATTTATTCTGTCCAGAAACAGCTGAGAAGTGCAACTATCATTTTCTATTTTCTAATTCATTGACTTTTTTTAAGTTGTGGATTTTAACTGTGTTTCAAAAACCATTTTAAAGTATACGATCCCGTGGGATTTGGAACATTCAGTGTTGTACAGTCATCACCACTGTGTAATCCCACAACATTTTCATCACCCTACAAGGACATACACATTAAGCAGTCCCTCCCCACAGGGCCTGGCACCCGCAGATCTGTTTTCTGTCTCTGTGGTTTTGCCAATTCAAGACATTTCATGTAAATGAAATTGCAGTGTGAACATGTCTGGCCTCTTTCACCTAGCCTGTTATCATGGTTCACCCACACCACAGCCTGTCAGTACTTTCAGAATATTCCACTATATAGATTGCTACATTTTATCTGTTCATTTTTAAAACAAAAGAAAATGCTTTGTTTACCTTAAATAGCCTTCATGATTCCCCAAAAGGAAGCAAGTCACAATGAATAATCGGACACTCAGTCCAGTTGCTCAGTCGTGTCCAACTCTTTGGGGCCTCGTGGACTGCACACCAGGCTTCCCTATCCACTCAGTCAATTCGCAAATTTGAGGCACTGCAGTGTCTTTACAAACACAGTCATTTCCTGGGGCCACCAGTACGTGTTATGCTTTGTCTGCCTTTAGTCCTCTCAGCACCATTCTTTGAGGCGGCACTGGAAACAAGTATAGCAGGAACTCAGGCTGAGTCATAAGCAAGTTGCCCATCTAAGTGAATCTGATGACATCAGTCTTTAGTAAACTCTGGGCTACTCCACTCAGACTAGAGAAAGCTGGATTTGAATCCTGGTTTGAACACAAAGGACTGCAATCTTAAAGGGCCATCTCTTGAAAACTCATTTGAGTGACAATAATACGTAATTCCCAGGGCATGTAAGGATTAAGGTTTACTGTGTACCTACTATGTGCAAGATCCTGTACTAAGATCTGCCAACAGCAACTTTCAACCAGGACCAAACAAAACAAAAAGAGGCTCCCTGCTCTCTCAGAGCTTATGTCATGTGATGAGAGACCAGAGTAAACAGGTGTGAGTGTGATGGAGAACAGTGAGCTAAAAGGCTTTCCTGGGAGAGACCCCATGAACTGAGGTCTTGGCAAGAAGCAGCTGTCGGGCATGCAGAGGAGGTAGCTGGTGAAAAGTGGTGATGAAGAGCTGAGCCTGTGTGTCCCTGGAAGTGAAGGATGGGTACTGTGACCTGAGGGGGGCGGGGGAGGCCTCACAGTACACAGGGAAGAGGGAATTTTACAGTAGGTCAGGGGGCAATCCATGGAACGATATTAAGCAAGGAAGAAAAGAACTTTCTAGAACACTACTGTGATGTGAGGATAAGGTCGGGCCAGAATGAAGGCTTCCTGACAAATGGCTGCTGCGCTGACCCAGAGCAGCCTTGCTGATAGCTCCAGGGTTTCTGTTGCTGCTGTTATTATTAGCATCGAGCCACCAGGCTGGCCACAGGCCGCTCATCGAGAGCTGGGCTGTAGGACCTGCTGCTGAGGCTCCCACAGGGCCTACCGCCACACTCCAGGATCTACCGCAGCTGTTCAGATAAAAACCAAGCCAGGCCCTCACTGGCTCTGCGGCTGCCTCTCAGGCTGGGCCAGCAGCCCTGTGAGTGGCCTTGGATCAAGAACAGGCTTCTCTCTTAACCCCCCACACTTCGGGCACAAAAATCACACAAGATTCCCATTCCTGTTCTGTTTCAAAGGTCTGCTTCTTCTCCAAAAAGAACCTGGCACTTCTAAGCTATAGTCAGTTATCTGCCATTTAGCAAGAATGGGTTCCTAGTCTTTAAAGGTGTCTTTATAAGGGGACCACAGAGGACTCTGGGTATTTGGATAGTGTGGGAGGGTTGGGGAGGCACCCAGTTATAAGCACTGCACAACATAAAAGTTGGGTAGGAACAAAAAGATAGCCAACTTTGTTTATTCTAGGCTCAGTTCTGTCCAGTACACCGAATGAACCCAGTCTATTTCAAAGACAGACGCTTCTGTAACTTCCTAGTGAGCTAATAAACTTCAACAGGGCACCAGGAATCCAAACTTCACGATCCCCACAGTAATCCTGGAACAAATTCACCACTCATTATTCAACTCCAGTCTTCCCCATACAGGTGATTTTAACTGATTAAAATACAAAGTGCTGAAGATAGTATGATGAAGTGGATGCATCTGAAAATAGATGGTGGAATTATAAATTCTGAGTTCCAAATTTCTGGAGAATGACTAAGCAATAAGCAATTATACATAAAACTGTTTATAAGCAATAAGCAATTATACATAAAACCATTTGTACTTATTGAGTCACTTCACTTAGGGGAATTTACCCCAAATTATTCCAGTGACATCAGTGTAATTTGTACAATAGATTCACAACAGCACAAATTATACACAAAAATTTGGAAACAGGCCAAACAAGTTATGGTCCGTCCACAGGTTTGAACACTGTGCTCCTTCACCTATAAAACATTCCTAGTGACCAGAGGCTGGATGGACCTGTGGGGACTCAAACATAGTCATGTACCTGCTCCCACGAGGCTTATCCCCTGGTCAATAGTGTCCAACTACCTCAGCTCAAACCCTGCTTCACCACTGTCTACCCAAACACCCTTGGGAAAATTACCTGTGCCCCCCAAGTCTGAGTTTTCTGCTCTGCAATGTAAACAATGATCACCTTATAGGTACGGTATGAGGTCTGGACAGCTAATACTTGTCAAGCACTTAGACTAGATTTGTGAAGTAAAATGATTCTATAAATGTCACATCATAAAACAATATAATATGTGCTGTAATAGTATATTTAAGTGTAGAGTGAGCACAGACATGGGACTGATTCTGCCCAGGGCTGGGGTGGAGGGTGTGCGGTGGGGGCGGGCGGGGTGTGGAGAGGAAGGTCTAGGAAGACCTCATGCTGACCTGTTTGGGAAAAGTCTTAAAGGAAACAATGAGGAACCAGACTGAGAAAGAGAACTTGCAGAAGGACTGCCTAGGTTGTACATGTAATACTCCTTTCAAGTTTCTGAAGAGAGGTTCCAATTTATTTTCAATTACTTTTGTATCCTGAACTGGTATTTTCACTGAATGTGACACCATGCTACGCTTTATTGGAGAGAAAAGCAAAGGGTTAAAAAGTAGCTCATCTATCCTGACCCCCAGGACCCTGCTATCCACCTCAACACAGTAATCCCATAGTAAGGGCTGTCCTAGCCAAAAAGCAAGTTACCCCTCCTGAGGCACCTATCCACTATGGCATTTCACAGGAAGAGCCACTCTGATCCACTAAAAGACTCTCACTGCTGAAGTGTTAATGTGACACCAGGAGCCACGGTGGCACTGTCTTCTTGTGGCTCATGCCCATCTATGAGCTAGAATCCAGACAGGCGCCAGCATTCTCACGGCAGTGCCAGTAAAAATGAGATACATACGAATTTTGCTGTGTAGTCACTAGAACTGTTCATGATTAGTCCACCTACTTCTGAGCACATTATAAAAATCACCCCCATTTCCCCTTGAAGTTAGGTGTGGCTTTTTGCCAATGAATGATGAACCAGAGTCACATATATCACTTTCTGCTGGCAGTTTTAAGAGCTAATACACCACTTACTATGTTGCTTTTCTGCCTCAGCAGTTGGGAGACCACTGACCCTTCATCTGGGCCTCTGAGTGGTGCCATACACAGACCCACTGCAGCATGAGGAACAAATAAGTCCTTGTGCAGTAACACCATTGAGACTTGGGAACTGTTCATTAAGGCAGCACAACTTAGCCCATCCTGACTGGAGTAACTGTCAAAAAATGGGAATGCATAGGTAAGTAATATGAAAAAGCAAAAACTACATGATCATCTCAATGGGCACAGAAAGAGCATTTGATAAAATTCAACATCCATTTTTTATAAAAACTTTCACCAAACTGTGTATAGAGGGAACATAACATAATAAAATAAACCCACAGCCAACATACATAATACTCAACAATGAAAAGCTTAAGGCTGCCCCACTGAATTCCGGAACACAGCAAGGATGCCGACTCTCACCACTCCCCTTCAACATAGTACTGGAGGTCCTAGACACAACAATCAGGCAAGAAAAAGAAATAGAAGGTATCCAAGTCAGAAGGGAAGGGGTAAAGCTGCCATTATGTACAGAAGACATGGTGTCTATACAGAAGATTCCACACAAAAACCATTAAAACTGATCAACAAAGTCAGCAAGGTAGCAGGACACAAGATCAACATACAAAACCTGTTGCCTCTCTTTACAGTAACGAAATATCAGGATGAGAAAGTTTTAAAAATCCAATTTAAAATCACATCAAAAAATAGGGATAAAACTAACCAAGAAGGTGAACAATTTACATACTAAGAGCTATAGAACATTGCTAAAGGAAACTGAAGATGATTCAAAGAAATGGAAAGATATTCCATGCTTTTGGATTAGATGAATATGGTTAAAATGGCCACACTATTTTTTTTTAATCTACATTTTTTAAAAATGTGATCCCTATCAAATTACCCATGAAAATTTTCACAGATTAAAACAAATAATATTAAAATTTACATGGAACCATGAAGGACCCATAGTTCCCAAAGCAATCCTGAGGAAAGAGAATAAAGCCAGAGGTATAATCCTTCCAGACTTACAATACTACAAAGCTACAGTAATTAAAACTGCCTGGTACTGGCACAAAAACAGACATGGATGAACAAAACAGAACAGAAAGCCTAGAAATAAACCCACATATCTACAATCTTCAACAAAGGAGATGATAATATACAACGGAGAAAAGATAGTCTCTTCAGCAAGTGGTGTTGTGAAAGCTGGACAGCCACATGTAAATCAATAAAGTTAGAACACACCCTCACACTTAATACAAAAATAAACTCAAAACGGCTTAACGACCTAAATATATGACAAGATATCACAGAATGTAAACAAAATATTCTCAAAAAAATCACAGCAATATTTTCCTAGTTCAATCTCCCAAGGCTACAGAAATAAAAGCAAAAATCAAGTGGGACCTAATCAAACTTATAAGCTTCTGCACAGCAAAGAAAATCATACACAAAACAAAAGACAATCTACAAACTGGGAGAAAATATTTGCAAATGATGCAACCAACAAGGGCTTAACTTCCAAAATATACAAACAACTCATACAACTCAACGACAAACAGCCCAATGAAAAAATAGAAGACCTAAATAGACATTTCTTCAAAAAGCACACACAGATGACCAATCAGCACATGAAAAGATGCTCAACATCACTAATTATTAAAGAAATGCAAATCAAAACTACAAGGTACCACCTCACATTGGTCAAGAATGACTATCATTAAAAAGTTTACAAATAACAAATGCTGGAGAGGATGCGGAGAAAAGGGAACCTTCTTACACTGCTGATGGAAACGTAAACTGCTGCAGCCACTATGGATGTTCCTCAGAAAACTAGATATGCCATATGCCATATGATCCAGCAACTCCACTCCTGGGCGTATACCTAGATAAGACTATAATTCAGGAAAGATACAGGTACCCCCTACGTTCACTGCAGCACTGCTTACAACAGCTAAGACACGGAAACCACCTAAATGTCCATCGACACAGATGAATGGACAAAGAAGATGTGGCACATTTATACAACTGAATATTACTCAGCCATCAAAAAGAATCAAATAGTGCCATTTGCAGCACCAAGGATGGACCAAAAGATTATCATACTTAAGGGAAGTAAATATGAGAACGACAAATACCATGTATCACTTACATGTGGAATCTAAAGTATGACACAAATCAATGAAATAAAAACAGACTCATAGAGGACGGAGTGCAGGATGACTGAGAGTTTGGGATAAGCACATGCAAACTATTACATATATGATGGATAAACAATAAGGCCCTACTGTATAGCACAGAGAACTATATTCAACACCCTGTGACAAACCATAATGGAAAAGAGTGTGAGAGAGAACGTGTGTGTGCATGTGTGCACATATGCATGTGTGTATATGTATAACTGAGTCACGTTCCTGCACAGAAAAAATTAACACAGCACTGCAAATCAACTATGCTTCAATAAAATCTTTTATAAAAATTTAACTCTTTAAAAAAAAATCTGCAAATAATAAATGCTGGAGAGGGTGTGGGATAGAACCCTCCTATACTCTTGCTGGGAATGTAAGTTGATACAGCCACTACGGAAAACAGTATGGAGGTTCCTTAAAAAACTTGAAATAGAGCTACCACGTGATCCTGCAATCGTATACATATATCCCATATATATATCCCCAGGCATATATATGGAAAAGTGAAAGTGTTAGTCGCTCAGTCCAACTCTTTGTGACCCAATGGACTGTTGCCCACCAGGCTCCTCTGTCCATGAAATTCTCCAGGCAAGAATACTGGAGTGGGCCATTTTCTTCTCCAGGGGAACTTCCCCACCCAGGGATCAAACTCGGTCTCCTGCATTACAGGCAGATTCTTTATGGTCTGAGCCAAATCATAATTAGAAAAGAAACACACACCCTGTGCATAGCAGCACTATTTACAATGGCCAAGACATGCAGGCAATCTAAATGTCCACTGACAGATGAATGGATTAAAAAGATGAAGATGTGGTATATATACACAATGTAATACTACTCAGCCATAAAAAAGAATGACGTAATGCCATTTGCAGCAACATGGCTGGACCTAGAGAGAATCATACTCAGTCAGAGAAAGACAAACATCATACGGTATCAGTAATATGTAGAATCTAGATGATACAAATGAGCTTATTTACAAAACAAAACAGAGACTCAGACATAAAAAACAAACATGGTTTCCAAAGAGGAAACAGGGAGAGATGAATTAGTAGGAGTTTGGGATTAACATATACACACTATTATATATAAAATAGATAAACAACAGGACCTACTGTACAGTACAGTGAACTACACTCAATATCTTGTAATAACCTGTAATGGAAACGAATCCAAATAATTACACACACACACACACATATATATATAACTGAATGACCTTACCATCCACCAGAAACACGCTATAAATCAACTATACTTCAATAAAAAATAAGCACACATTTTAAGAAAAAAGAGATTAAATTTTCACAGCATATAAAGCTGCTCTAGGCAAAACTGAAGTCACTCAGTCGTGTCTGACTCTTCATGACCCCATGGACCGTAGCCTCCCAGGCTCCTCCGTCCATGGGATTTTCTAGGCAAGAATACTGGAGTGGGTTGCCATTTCCTTCTCCTATAAAGCTTCTACTTCATGTTAACAGAGTTTAAAGCTATGCAAAGTTATTATTTTCTTCCTGAACAGAACTTTCAGTTCCTTTACCTCAGAGGATAGACAGTATTACTGAACTGACTACAGGGATAAAGCACAAGCGAACAGCTAGAATATTCCAGTGACACTGCTTCCTGACCCCTTCCCTTTTCTTTCCAGCTACATTTGCTGGAAAAGTCCAGACGGAGTTCCTCCCCTGAGCCAGCAAACTGAGACAAAGGTGAAGAGTGGCTTCCTAGGGAATTACAAGTGCACGTTGAAAAAGACTAAAAGTGTCCTCACCAAGCCCTCATTTAATATATAATTTTAACCATGGCAATCATTTTCAGAGGGTGCTTCCCCTGAAACTTAGCACAATGGTCTCTGCCTCACAGCAGTCGCCCGGAGTAACTTAAGGCCCTTCCCAAATCAAATAAATCAGACTCCCGTGGGCATATCCTTCAGTATACTTAGATGGGTCCCCTGCGGGTCTGGGCAGCTAAGATTGGGAATTAAGAAGCTAGCAGAGCAGAAGTGCTTAACCTAGACATCCCCAAACCTTCCTGCACACTGGGATCACCCGGGGGCCTTCAGAAACCCCATCCCCACCTCCTGCCCCAGACCTCACGATGTAATTGGTCTGGGGCGAGACCTGGGCACTAGAATTTTTTAATGAATCCCCTTTGGTATTAATTCTATTCTGTAGCATTGTTCAAGAGCCCATCTTAACCACGTGTAAGAGCTCAGGGGCTGAGTCAGAGAGACGTGGGTACAACACGGTGCAGTCATGGGCATGGTCCTCACCCTGCCAGGGGCTTGGTTTTCTAATTCTGTGCAGTGGGAATCACAGCATCTACCTCACAAAGTGGCTGTGAGGACGAGCGGCGACACTGAATCAGCACACGGTCTGCCTAGAAACAGGATTGTCTCATACAGACTGACAATCTTGGAAATCAAGGTGACTGTCCTAATGTCCGGAGAAGACAATGGCACCCCACTCCAGTACTCTTGCCTGGAAAATCCCATGGACGGAGGAGCCTGGTGGGCTGCAGTCCATGGGGTTGCTAAGAGTTGGACACGACTGAGAGACTTCACTTTCACTTTTCACTGTCATGCACTGGAGAAGGAAATGGCAACCCACTCCAGTGTTCTTGCCTGGAGAATCCCAGGGACGGGGGAGCCTGGTGGCTGCCGTCTATGGGGTCGCACAGAGTCGGACACGACTGAAGTGACTTAGCAGTCCTAATGTCATAGTTAAAGGCACCAGGAAGCCAGACTCAGCCCAGGCATCCCTGAGCAGAGGGGCTGCAGGGGGGCCCACCCATACAGCCTGCCCGCAGAGCGAGTGGGGCTGAGCTGGTCCTGCTACGGACATGCTTAGGCTGTCAGGCGGACCTGGCCCGTCTCAGTCCAGCTGCTTCTGTCTTGGACCTTAAAGAGATTAAATCACGTCTTGAATGTCACCAAATTCATTTCTTTTCAAGGTTGTAGAGTAGCCTCAAGCGACCTGAGTGAGTGATCGTATCCGACTCTTTGCAACCCCATGGAATTACAGGCTCCTTTGTCCCTGGGATACTCCAGGCAAGAATACTGGAGAGGGTTGCTATTTCCCTCTCCAGGGGATCTTCCCGATGGAACACTCTTTTCTCAGGGTGTTCTCCAAATGCAGTGGTCACCTACCACTGCTTCTGCCATTCATGTGGTGTCCTTTCTGACGTTAACTGACAAGGAGGAGGAACTGAGGCATGGTGACACTGTATTTATATTTGCATGGATGGTGGAGAAGGCAGGGAAATTGCCTAAAGCACTGCCACACTTGAAGTGTAAGACCTCGGCCCAAGTGAAGAAACACAGAATCATGGATTGGAGGGGCCACGGGGCAGCCACAGATGTGACCACAGGAGTGATTTACTTAAAACATGTTTGTCACTAAGGAGGGGTCATCTGGGCACTGTCCCACCCCACAATTCCATGAGCAAGAGCTGACACCACGACTCTGGCGGAGGCAGCACCAGGCTTGGCTGGGGTGGGCTGGCAGCGGGGAGGACAGGGCGTGGAGCCCACCTCCCCTCTTGTCCATCATCTCCTCACACTTTATTCAGATATGAATAGCTGACTTCTTACTGCTAGCAAAGTGACGTGAACAGGTTCAAGGACATTCCTTAGTCCCTGAAGTTGCTTCCCTTTAGGAATTCTGGAGCAGCTACAGCCTGGCTAAGAGGCAGGATCCCCCATGGGCTATGGGCTGCACGTCCCAGGAAGGCAGAGGGATTTTTGTTGTAAAAAGCCTCTGCCCTCCAGGCCACAGTGGACCTCTCCTGTCACTTCCTCCTTGTTGGCTTAACCTCAGTCCTGAAGGAGGTCATAATCAGAGCAGACTAGTTAAAGCAGAGGTTCAGAATAAGACTGGAACATCTTCCCCCTGAGAACTGTGTCCTCAAAAGTCAAGTCCAAACTGAACTGAATTCTCAGAGCCATTAAAGATCTTGTCTAAATTTACCCTGACCCACTTAGGGGAGGAGCCAGAACAAAGCAGGCCTTTTTAAAATGACACTTGGGACACTGAACTAAAGGCACAGAGGCTCATAAAGTGGCTAGTGACCAATCTGGAAGTTCAATCCAACACTAAGTCACCACCTGGGAGACCAGATGGGCAGCAAACTGCTTCTGTGGCAGCGATGTTCACACCTGGTCAGCACCTGTGGACAGTGCCACCTGAAAGGGAGCTGTGGGCTGGACCATGATGAAGGTGTTCGATTCGTTGCCTAGCAACACCTCACAGAGGACACTCAGGAGCAGCAGCACCTTAGCTGGTGAGGATGTCCCTCTGGCATTTCAACAAAGCATACAGTAGGTTCTGAGTCACTGCTCCAGGTAGGAGATCCAAGAGATGAGGCATATGCCTTAGAGGCTGGAACCCTCTCTCTTCCTCAGTATTTAAAATGGCCTGAGCTCCCTTCCCCAGGCAAGAGCTCATTCCACACGGCCTGGGAGCAAGCAGGCCTGGTAGGTCACTGCGTGCTTGCCCAGGAAGGCTAGTTTATATTCCCAGCCTCCTCCAGTCTGCCACCGGCCGTGAAGCGATGTTCAGGGGACTTCTTCCCGGCCTCGAGGAACCTGAGTTAACACTCTACAGCTTCACAGGCACAGTGGGTGGTGAGCCTCACAAAGGCAGGGCCCTCTATGAGCTCACAGTGCACTCAATGTAAAAGTGGGAAAAAAGTGTTAATTGCCCGGTAGTGTCTGACTATGCCTCTGTCCATGGAATTCCTCTGGTAAGAATACTGGAGTGGGTTGCCATTCCCTTCTTCAGGGGATCTTCCTGACCCAGGGATGGAACCTTGGTCTCTTGCATTGCAGGCAGATTCTTTACCATCTGAACCACCCCGAGCACAGCATGGTTCACCCTGAAGAAATGCTTGTGGGAATTAGAAGAATTAGAATTAGGATTAGAAGAAGTACATTAAAATTTAAGAAATATAGCTAACCTAAAAGACCCACTGCCCAGCATAAACACTCATAACAGGAGGATAAGCATGTTGTAATGCTAGTTAGGCAGCATACAAATTCAAGGTTTCACAAAGTGCTGTTACTCACATCTTTCCTTTAATACAGTTAGGATCCGGATGCCTCCTTAGTGCCTCTTTCCCTTTGCACTCTTTTCCGGCCCTTTCTACAACTGCATCCCACACCATGAACTGCTCTCTCCTGAGCCTCTGAGGCCCAGGGTCCACCCTGCCTCCAGGTGATGCAAAAGCAGACCTTGAGCTATTTTAGGGGAAGGATGGAGTAACCAGAAGAGAGAGATGTCAGAAACCTCATGTCTCCCCTCTGCCTCCAATCTGTAATCTTCCTCCACCTTGGCCCCATAATTATTGGTTGGGCCTAACACAGCTAGGAATTTTACTTAATAATAAACATGATAACAGTAATTAACCATGTCCCGGGTATCGTCTCATTTAATACAACAATCTGAGGCATCTCTCGGATGCAGCAGAGAGGTTAGGTCATTCACAAGCCGTAAGAGGGGAAACCAGCTCCTGGATCATCTGACCCAGCCCTCAGCTCCTGCACTGTTTATCCCCTGCCCCAGCTCAGTGCAGAACCCACTCCCCCCACCCTCTCAGCAGCATCTCTGAGTATCTCCAGAAACACATCACTGGTCATCTGTTTCCTATCCATGCATCATCTGGGGCCCCTGGTGAGACTCTGCAGCTGTGCATTCACTCAGCAAACACATGGTGAGGACCCACCGTACTGGCCACTCTGCTGGACTCAGGATATGAGTCACGTCAGATACGGGCTGCCCTTGGGAGGAAGAGACAGAGACACAGCAAATCTGTTCAGAACAGCATCTAGACAGGACAGGAACAGGCTGAGTGCCACAGGGCCTGGGAAGGCGTGGCCGTGGGCAGGTGGCTCAGCAGTGACATCACAAAGTGCAGAAGATCAAGCCTCTGACATCACAGAAGACTGACAGAGCCCCACAGAGGGTACACAAGGAGCTCAGACCCAGAGACCTCCCACCAGGCAGTTCCCTTGGTCCTGAACACACAAGGCCATCGCCTTGGTCCTTTTCATTCAGCCAGTCAGCAGACAGATGACCTCCCCCAGGTACAAGGCACTCTGCTAGGGGCTAGGCCTGTCACAGAAGCAGGACAAAGCCACTCCTGCCTTCACAGGGAAGACAGCTTTGTTACCAGACTCTTCACACAGAGAAGCTGCCCAGATGGCATTTGCTACAGCATCAACACACATGGAGATTTACTGCAGGACAGTCCATGAGTGCTGGCTCACAGGAGCTTGCAAACAAGCTGCTCTAAACTGGAGCCACTGCACCAGCCACCAAGGGTGACTGAGGACAGAGACGCCAGTATCTGTGGCAGCCTGGGGCCAAGAGCGGTGATGTGCTGACATGTGTCAGGCAGTGTGCTTCTGTGGGATGGCATTTGGTCAAAAATAGGTGATCCACTTAAATAAGCCCGTTTCTCAAAATCTTCCAGGAAATATAATACATACAAATATGTACATATTTGTATACATATACAGAAATATATTCCTGTCTTGATCACTACCCTCCAAGGTCTACTCTTCTATTAACTCACTATTGACCACGGGATTTTTACAGAAACTAACGCCTGTGGCCAGGAATTTTTATTTTGGCAAGCCAAAAATTAATTCTGTTATTTCACTAACATTTTGCAGATTATCACACTCATTAGTTAAGCCTGACACACCTGTAATGTCTTCTCCGGCACGGTGAGTTTCATTTTCAGTTTTCTTATCAGAATCAATCACTAAGGTGGTTTTTGTCTTTCTGTTGTTCACACTGTCTTAATATTCACACTGTCTGAGTCAGAATTACGTTCTGAAGAACTATCATCTTCTGAGACAGTAGTACATATGTTGCTCAATCAAAGCAAAAACTCTTCACTCAAAATTTTGTGATGCATCATTTTTGAAATTTTATGGCCACAACCTTGCATTTATAACATACACAAGGTTGGAGCAAAAACCTAATGGAGCAAAATGTGAATGATAACAACAATCCTAAATTGTGTAAGGGACCCATGATGAATTTTAAGCTCTAATGACTTTGCACAGTGATGTCAATTGCATCACTCTCTAAAAATATATTGATACATATATGGTCAATAACACTGGGGTTAACAACTGATGTGCTGATTGATATGTCTCCAGTAAATAACGTGTTAATTCTGCTGGCAAATATGTGTTAACTGTGCGGGTTGAAGAGTCCAGAGAGTGGAGGAACAGTAGGACATGAGTTCACCTCTCCTCACAAATGCATGAAGAACATATCTACACAAGGATTAATCTCACAGGGCACCAGCTGAACACTAGCAGAAGCCCTGAGACACCTAAAAGAACAAGACAGATCTCTGTGTAACTGGGTAGGATGAAAGAAAGAAAAAATGAGGAGGAAATGGGATGGGACCTGCACCCCAGGGGAGAAGCTAAAGCAAAGGAGAAGTTCCCGCATCCAGAGAAGCCCGCTCACTGCTCACCAGCAGGGAGATCAGCTGTGACAAAAGAAGAGCTTCGCAGCTATGAGAGGAGAGCCCAGAAACCGGTCTGTGCCACAGCCCTGCACGCCCCAGCCTGGGTAGGGTGCCTGTTGGTGTACAAAGGGCTGGATGCTAGAGTGTGGAGTTTGGAGAACAGTCTCTGGGAGAGGACTGCTGTGGGCTTCAAAGAAACAGTCTTATGGAGTGCGAGTAAAAAGTTCCACAACTGGGAATGCTTGAGGAGGAAGCCTGGACCGCTACGGAAGCGAAGTGCCATTGCTGAGTGACATGCAAGGGGTGTGGCCACCACTGCCCCCGCAGCCCCCTCCCCCCACCCAGCCAGGGCAGGCTCACGAGCTCCAGAGCAGGTCAGGAGCAGATGCCTATGGGTGGCCCACAGGCACAGATGGGGCTGAAACGACAGCTGAGCC
This sequence comes from Bos indicus x Bos taurus, assembly GCF_003369695.1. Taxonomy (NCBI): domain Eukaryota; kingdom Metazoa; phylum Chordata; class Mammalia; order Artiodactyla; family Bovidae; genus Bos; species Bos indicus x Bos taurus. The sequence goes on from NC_040099.1 coordinate 41,424,288, forward strand.
CCAGAGGCCACGCGACTAAGGAAGAGGAGCCAAAATCTCTCCTCAGGGTTGCATGAACTTTGGATTTACACCCCAGTGACCGGCTTTGTAACTTCAGGGCCTTCAGGACATTGGAACAGACAAGTGCCCCCACAGCTGAGACAAGTCTAGCTTTAGCAGCTACAGACTTCGTGGACATGGACACACAAGGGTTGGCCAGGCCAGAGTCTGAGCTGCCGCCACAGCAGGTCCAGATGCATGATCACTGCCATGCTGGGACCAGACTTCAGTGATCTCTGTGGTGGTCTGCTGAACACAACCTGAGAGACAGCAGAACCGACTGCCCACACACCCACGGCTAAGGCAGAGCCAAAGCCAGCACCAACAATCATGCAGCCTGGAGCTCGCACAAGGGGCGAAAGTGACACAACAGAGCACGCCCACCGGTGGGCAGTCCAGAGGAGGAAGACTCAGTGACTGCACACCCCATGGGAATGATCCAAGCCTGCCAACCTAGCCCCGAGGAACAGAAACACAGCTAAAGGGAACGGAGTCAAGATGGCAGAGCAGGAGGACTCGGAGCTCGAGTCTCCTCACAGTCAGGGCACCTACTAGTGCTAGTGAGGGTCCTGAGACACCTCAGGGGATGGGGAGAATCCCTGTGCAACCAAGTAGGATGTGGGACAGAAGGAGCGGGGGAAGAAAAGGGAAGCAGAACAGGACCAGCGCCCTGAAGTGGGGCTGGGGAAGGGGAGACATTCCAAGCTTGGAGGGGCCCACTCAGGCGAGGGGATCAGCGGGGACAGAGAGGGACCTCGGGGGCGGAGGGGCGTCAGAAGGGAAGGTGGTCAGTGTGTTCCCTGCCCAGTCGGGCCCCAGCAAGCCTGCTGGGGTCTCGGGCCTGAGCCTCCCCATCCCCAGCCCTCCTCTGGCCACACAGGTCAAGGTGAGCCAAGGGTTAACCCCCTGAGGCTGCCTCTGGCTGCACTGGCCCATGCAGACACACCTGTGGAGGCCCGGGTCCCTGCTGGCCTGCCCGGCACGTGTGCTCTGGGCCAGCTCCACAAATAGACGCTGGTGAGAGGAACACACGCAGAGATGGGGCTGACACAGCGGGTCCAGAGACCCACCTAGAGGTCTTGGAGGCTTACTGAGGAGGCAGGAGTAGGGTTTAGCTCACTATTCCACTGGAACATAAAAATATTCCATCGTTTACATGTACCACATAATTAAAACAATTTTTTCCCTTCTTGGCTATTTTTTAAAATATGTATTTATGACTGCACTGGGTCCTCATTGTTATGCATGGGCTTTCTGTAGTTACCTTGAGTGCATGTTCCTTTTGGGGTACATTTAAAATTTAATTTTAAAAATTTAAAAAATAGAACTACCACACTGTGCTGTGCTGTGCTTCGTTGCTCAGTCGTTTCCAACTCTTTGTGACCCCATAGACTGTAGCCCACCAGGCTCCTCTGTCCACGGGAATTCTCCAGGCAAGAATACTGGAGTGGGTCACCATGCCCTCCTCCAGGGGATCTTCCCAACCCAGGAATCGAACTAGGGTCTCCTGTATTGCAGGCGGATTACCATATGACCCATCAATCTCACTCCTGGTCATATACCCAGAGAAAACCATTATTTCAAAAGATACATGTACCCCAAAAGAAACATGCATTCAAGGCAACTACAGAAAGCACATGTGCAGCAGTGAGGACCCAGTGCAGTCATAAATTATTTCAATAATGTTATTTAAATAAATATTTTTTAAAAATAACCACGAAGTGAAAAAAAATTTAATGATGTGGTACATAAAAACAATGGAATATTAGCCATAAAAAGTAACAAAACTGTGCCATTTGCAGAGACGTGGATGGACCTAGAGACTGTCATACAGAGTGAAGTAAATCAGAAAGACAAAAACAAACACACGTAGGTGGAACCTAGAAAAATGGTGCAGATAATCTATTTGAGAAGCAGAAATAGAGACACAGACATAGAGAACAAACATATGGATACCAAGGAGGGAAAGGGGGGTGGAGGAACTGGGGGACGGGGACTGACCTATCACACCACTATGCATAAAAGGGACTGTGTGCAGATAACGAAGGAGAGCCTACTGCAGGGCACAGGGAACTCAACGCTCTGTGCAGACCCAAATGGGAAGGCAATTTTAAAAGTGGGGGATATATGCGTACATATAGCTGACTCACTTTGCTGTACAGCAGAAATATAACATTGTAAAGCAACTACGCTCCAATAAAAAATTTTATTATATACAATGCAATGTTACTCAGCCACAGAAAAAGAACAAAAACCACCATCTGCAGCAACATGGATGGGCCTAGAGACTGTCATACTGAACGAAGTAAGAGAAAGACAAATATCATATGATATTGTTTATATATGGAATCTAAAAACATGATATACATGAATTTATTTACAAAACATAGTCACAGATGTAGAAAACAAACATGGTTACCAGGAGGGGAAGTGGGGCAAGGGATAAACTAGGATATTGGGATTAACATACACATGTTACTGTATATATAAAATAGGTAGCTAATAAGGACCTACTTATACACAGGGAACGCTACTCAATACTCTGCAATGAGCTACAATGGAAAAAGAATCTAAAAAAGAATGGATATATGTATAACTGATTCCCTTTACTATATAGCTGAAACTAACACCATAAATCAACTATACTCTAATAAAAATTTTTAAAATAAAAATAATTAAGAGTACATACTGCTTGGCTTCACTTCTATACTCCTTGAGAAGAAATACAGTAATTTTACGGCTTTGTTATATACTTTGTATAAATGTAATCCCCCTCACCTCCTTTTCTTTACTTCTGAAGGTAATGTGGAATAATAAATGTAACTTCAGAAGGGAAAACAATTGTGTGGGTTAAGCCACCCCAAAGATTTTTACAATTCCTGGGTAGCAAATGAACAGGGTTTGAACTAGGGTGTGTTTCAAATTCCAACTGTTTTAAGTTACTGTGGGCTTTGATAACCTGAGGTGCCCAGCCTGCCAACCAAGTCAAATGATAAAGATATGTCTGATGTCTCTGCATCAATTCCTGGTTTAAGCACCATCATCATCACTCATTTCCTCCTGTTTGTCCAATCATCTCTCTGTCCACCCATCCATCCTCCATTCATTTCAAGCTCTGTTCATGCCAGGGCTCCAGTTAGTAAGAGATTCCCCAGTACATGTTCCCAGCTCAGAGTAAGAGATGAGGAAGGTTATAGTGAGGAAGCACATGTGAGTAACAGAAGAGCACGCTGATGAAGCTTATCAGGTGTTTTCTGGAAAGCCCTAAAAACAGATCAAGGGTTACCACAAGCAAGAGTCATATGGTCACCTCCACCTGGGCATCAGGAGTCATGTCCCTAACATGCCTCCCCCAGAGACCAAGTCTCACCTCCCTCCTGAGTGGGCCAGCCCATCTCTCAGGGGGCCACAGCTCTGGGCCAGGCAACTGCCCTGTCCTGAGCAGCTGGGGCGAGCCCTTCCTCTTCCTCCAGGTGTCTTCTGTTCGTGGGCTCCTGGGGCCAGGAGCTGCCTGTTTGTACCATGTACTCTTTCTCACATGCATGAAGTACAAGAGTCATTAATACAGCTCATGCAGGCCCCTGGCGCCACTGTGCATAGTAACACAGTCCAACATGGACTGCAGGTCCAGTGATAATCCTCGCAACTTCTGGTCACATGCTTTTACTAACTTAGTCCAGGAACTGCACTGTGCACCTGTCTGACAGAGCCTGTGTGCAGATCCTTTTCAGTAAATCTAGTCAGCTGGATTACTACATGCTTATGTTTTTAGTGTAAAGTCTATTACAGGTACATACTGTTGGCAAGCTTCTTCCACTCAATCATCTAATCCATTAACCATCTAATACATCCCAGTCTGGATTCCAGGGATGTGGAGATGAGTCACTGGGGACCCTGACTCGAGCCCGTCATAGTCCAGGGGAAGAGAAAGGCACAGCTGTACTCACTCCACTACACCACAGGGTATCGTGAGCACAGAGGAGGTTGGGCCCAGTTCTACCTCAGGAGCAACAAATTCGAAGAAATCTGAAACCCACCAAGACATCACTCACTGTCTCAGTTTAGACCTCTTTGAGGATGAGACTCTTTGACATTCCCTTCTAACTCACTCTTTCTGGAAGTTATTAAAAGTGTCTGCTGCTGCTGCTGCTGCTAAGTCGCTTCAGTCGTGTCCGACTCTGTGCGACCCCATAGACGGCAGCCCACCAGGCTCCCCCGTCCCTGGGATTCTCCAGGCAAGAACAATGGAGTGGGTTGCCATTTCCTTCTCCAATGCATGAAAGTGAAAAAATAAAGTGAAGTCACTCAGTAGTGTCCGACTCCTAGCGACCCCACGGACTGCAGTCCACCAGGCCCCTCCATCCATGGGATTTTCCAGGCAAGAGTACTGGAGTGGGTTACCATTGCCTTCTCCATTAAAAGTGTCTAGCTATGTTCAACTCCAGAACTTTATGAATAGAAACACTTATAAGACTGACATCTAAATTATGAATTCACACCTAAATTATGAAATGTTACAACACAGCATCCATGTTAGAAGGCACACGTGACTCGTGAACACCGGCTGTGGGTCGTGGCTGCCTTTTAGCTCATCAAGGAGGCAGTGACCCTCCTGCCCAGAGTGGCAGGGGCAGGGTCAAGTCCCATCGTATTCTCTACAACTCTCCCTGCTGATATCACTACAGAACTGTCTTTATCCACTGGTCTCCTTGAATCAGTGGCTCTACTATGCTCTGTCAATACAGCTGCACACCCCACCCCACCCCCAGTGCTGCTTGGTACCCCTCTGCTGCCTCTGCAGGATCAGGGGTCCTGCCATCCTCTGGGCTGTAGCTGCAGCCATGAGAGAAGCAGCGCTTCCCTTTGGAATCTGCTCTGCAGACTGATCCCCTGCTGCACAACACAAGGAAAGTGGAAACAACATCTGTGCACAGAGTGCACATCTGTGTACAGACTTACATGTCACTATACAACACTGGGCCGCTTCCTGATGTGTGCTGCACCGAGACTGCAAAGAGTAAGGCCGATGAAAGAAATAGTACCAAGAGAAACTGGAAGATGACAACTGAGGTCTTGATAAGGTTGATATATAAACACAGAGGAGGAGAAAAGAGCTATAAATATTAGGACTGAAACGTTTCAAGGGACAGAAAACCCAAAAGAAGAGTGCTTTAAACAAGACTGAGGCTTGTCTCTCAAGGGAACACAGGCAAAGCAGGGCTGACGTGGGGCACCACAATCACTGGGAACCCAGGATCCTTTCAGTCTAGTTCCATCATCCGCAACACGCTAGCTTCTAACTCATGTTCCAAAATGGGTGCTCAATCCCATCATCACAGTCGTATTCCACCCAGCAAGCCAGAGGAAGGAGTAAAGGATGGCATGCTCCCTTCCTAGGAGGATGGTTCTCAAAAGCTGCACTGACTGCTTCTGCCTACATCCCATCGAAGCAGTATTTAGTCACTGTGGTACACTGAGTTGGAAAGGAGACTAGAAAACACAGGCTTTCTTCCAAATGGCTCGTGCCCTTATGTGGTAACTAAGGGCTTTCAAGCAGTCTCGGCAAAGGCCTTAAACAAAAGTTTAGGATCTCAGAGGTGAAGCACTTCCAGGTACTAAGACAATGACAATATGACCCCAGGAGTAGGCAGTTGAAAGGCAAAGTGAAGGTCTTGGATATACTGAAGTTGGGGACAGTGAGGTGGATTTAGTGGGTAGATCCTTAACAGTGCAGAAGATACAGCCACATGGTTTGGCTGAAGGAGTCAGGAAGAGAGAAGGACCCTGAGAACACTGATGAAATCCAATCGTGGCTGCAACCATGTGACCACTAGTTTATGTTTATCCTATAAATACTTCATCTAATTGACACAAAATCCTCTTAAGGAATTAGGCACTGTCTCTGCTGCATCCCCTGTGACTTCCTGCAGTTCTAGACGCATGGCACACGATACACACAGTTGAGCCAACGAATCCCAAACACTTTGCTGGGGCCCAGATGATAACCTAATATGTTCTCTTTCCCACACTGACTGAGCATTCTCCTTTTGTTGGGGTGAGAATTCTAAGTGTATTTGACAAGCTGATATTAGAAACAGGAGAGAAAAAAGTCCTTAAATCATCATGTGCTTACGCTCCAAAGAAGACTCTTTCTTTCATTAATCACTTAGCCTGGCTGCACTGGGCTCAGGTGCAGCATGCAGGATCTAGTTCCCTGGCCAGGGGTCGAGCCTGGGCCCTGCACTGAGCGCACAGTCTCAGCCACTGTGGAGTAGTTCCTTTCTTTGAACAGCAAAATAGAGACAATGACCAAGAACAACATAACAATATTCATGTAACCATATTCAAAATGAGTAACTTTGTTAATATTTACATATTATACACATTACAGCTGATTCTCCTTTACCACATTATGTTCTACAAGCTTACCAAAAACCCTTAATTACGTAATACTGAACCACTGCTCTTAGGGAGGAATACAGTTTTTCTAGGGGGAAAAAAAAAATCATTCCTGGGAGCCTCTGGGGTGTATACCCATAAACTGAACGTGGTATAGTTCTGTAGGTTAATACTTTTTTTCTACAAATGATATCACATTCTTCCATGCTCTGCAACTTGCTTTATCCACTTACGTTTTTAAGATCTATCTACATGGAAACATGGATCTAATTCATTCACTGAAAGTTTAGTATAGTAATTCCAGACTCAGGATTGGAGGATATCAATCATCAAGGGTTTCAGGCACTTCCAATGAAAAGCTGTTATTTCATCTTTCTCTAGAAGAGTTGTCTTAAATGTTAGCAGGAAGTAAGCTGAGAGCAACAAGAGGCAGGCCCTTCAGCTAAACATCCAGTGGCCACCTAATCCCGCCAAGCAATTTACCAGCCCCCATCAATACTCCAAAATAGTCAAGGGGCCAGAAAAATGCCCCACCAGTGACTGGCCAGACTTTCCCTACTCTGGCACATGCACACACCTCACACTCTCCTGTACTGGGGCTCATTAAATATTCCATGACTACAAACATCTAATCATAGCAGACTGAATTATGGGACGGACATGCGCAGTAGAGTACCCTGGTATATAACTTGCAGCTGTCAATCAACAACCTCAGGGATTATGCAAATGACCTTGTCTTAAAAACTCTGTACCCCTGCCCTCCTGGGCCACTGCCTCCCTTGGCGTGGCCCACCTCTCTCTCTCTGCTTTTTCTTTCCATATCATCAGTAAGCTTTCTTGCAGTGGTTAAGACCTCCGATTCTTCTTTGTATCCTTACCAAGAACAGAGGCCCATGGGAGGTGGGGTCTTCAGACTCTCCTCTGCTAACATTTTGGTGCCATGACTTGGGTTTTCTGTAAGTAAGAGAGATCGTCTCCACAGATCTCTACCACTCCTTTCCTTTGTGTGGGCACAAAGGACCTAATCATTTCTCTGCTCCTACTTTCTTTCTCAATCCTCTATCGGTTGAGCAGACTCTTGCTCCTGATCTCCTCCCTGTCTGACCATCACTCAATCTGAGCCTGCCTCTTTGGACCAACACTGGAGATTCAGGTAAGCACCCATTTTCCGACTGGAGGAAGGATGGCCCCAGGCCCTGATTGGCCACCAGGCATCTGGGGCATTCTTAGTTGGATACAAGCAGGAGACAGACTCCCCAAGTCCCATGTAGTGCTGGACTGTAAGCCAGACAGCCAATTATGACCCTGGGATGCCAGGCTCTCTAATTATCCCACTATTTTCCAGACAAGAAACCAATCATCTGCCCCAAGGGGACACCCCTGAGATGCATCCTCCAAAGCTGGTGGAGATTTGACCCCACCACGCTAAGAAAGAGGAGACTCATTTTCTTTTCTAACATGGTCTGGACCAATCACCTTTTGGATGGGGAATCTTGGCCTCTGAATGGAACCATTATAATATTAACAACACCATCCTCCACTTAGACCTATTTTATAAAAGGCAGGGGAAAGAGTCTGAGATACCATATGTACAACTTTTCTTTGTTCTATGGCATACCCAGCATTTCCTTACAACTTGTAAACTTACCACCCTTGCCACCTTGCTGCCTACGGAAAAATCCCACATCACCTCCTAGTGCTGCCTCACCACCTTAGTAGGGAGGGACTCCATTACCTCCATCAGCTAAAACCTGTCCCTTGGTGGAAGCACCAGGAGGCAAAATTGAGCCACAACTAGTCCATAAGCCCTTCTCACTGACAGAATTAAAACACATCAAGGCAGAACTGGGTAGCTTTTCAGACAATTTACTCAATATATCGAGGGATTCCAACATATTACTCTGGCTTATGAAATGACCTGAAAAGATATCACCATAATTCTAAGCCAGATCCTCTCTGATACTGACATAGAAAGAGTTAAAAGAGAGGCAAAAAAAAATTTGATGATGGACTTCACCTTTCTGATACTAAATACCCACCTGGGGAAATAGCAGTCCCCACCAGTGATCCCAAATGGGACTATAATCAGAAAGAACATCAGTGGGAAACCATTTTATCATCTGTATCAAAGTAGGGCTTAAGGTAGCCCAACATAGAGTCATAAGCTACTCCCAAGTAACCGCAATCAGCCAGGAGCCCAGGAAAAATCCAACAGCCTTCCTAATAGGCTGAGGGAAGCATTCATTAAACATACTAATCTAGACCTGGACTCTTAAGAGGGACAAGTGATTATAAAAGATAAAGTTTATAACTCAGCACCTGATATTAGATGCATATCACAAAAACTAATTTAAGACCCTAGTGTCACCTTAGATGAACTGGTGAATACTGCCTCCACGGTCTTCTGTAACTGAGACCAAGAGGCTGAGGCCAAGGTCAGGGAAAAGAAAGAAGGAAGGAATCCAGGCATGCCCAAATGATGGCTACCCTACAGGGTAGGGCTTCCCCCAAGAGTACCCTGACTTTACAGCCCAAAAGACACTGTGTGTTGTGTTGTGTTGTGTTGTGTTAAACCCCCATGGGGTTTGGATATTAGCAGTCAAGAGGGTTCCTCTGTCCTATGGAACTCTCCAGGCAAGAGTGGGTTGCCATTTCCTTCTCCACCAAAAGAGATTAATATCACATTTGTTGCTAGATGGGCCACTGGGCACAGAAATGTCCCAATCAAGATAAACCACCTAAGACTGCCTGCTATAAACGCCATCAGCTAGGACACTGGGCAGCCCTATGCCCCTCAATCCAAAGGGACCGAGGACCAGAGGCTGCTACTCAGACTGCCCAAGACTGAGGAGGCCCCTCCAGTCGGCCCCAAAACAACAGATCCACGACATGGACTGGAACTGAGGGTACAATTGGCTGTGGCCCATAAGTCAACATTTTCTTACTCAATATCGGGGCCGCCTGTTCTGCCTTGACTTCCTCCTCTGGACCCTTCTCCTCCCAGACCTGTACCACCAGGGGAGTCACCAGTGAGCCAATCAGCAGGTCTTTTACCATGCGCCTCTTCCGTGCCTGGGAAGGATTTGGATTCTCCCACAGTTTTTGACATATGCCTGACTGTCCCAGCCCACTCCCAGGGAGCGACCCACTACAAAAATAGAATGCCTCTCTCTCTCCCTCAAGGAGGGTCACATGGACGCCATCCAGGGGGCAACCTCTGGGAAATTTCATGCGCCACTAATGAAGATAAAAATTCCTCCAGGCCAGGCTGGCTTCAACAAGTGAACCCACTGGCCCGAGACCAGGGAAATTCCAGGAAAAGCTGAAAATGCAACATCAGTCACAACAGCTTTAAAGAACCCACATAAATTTCCCCCAAAGACACAATATCCCCTTAGGCCTGAAGCCCTCATGGGACTTCAACCCATCATGTCCAAATTCCTGTCCCACAGACTCCTTATCGCCACAAATTCACCATGTAGTACCCCAATATTAGCAGTCAAGAAAAAGGACAGCACTTACTGCCTGGTCCAGGATTTGTATATCATTAATGAGGCCAACAGTGAGGAAACAGTGGCAGACTTTATTTTGGGGGGCTCCCAAATCACTGCAGATGGTGACTGCAGCCATGAAATTAAGACTCTTGCTCCTCGGAAGCAAAGTTATGACCAACCTAGACAGCATATTAAAAAGCAGACACATTAGTTTGCCAACAAAGGTCCATCTAGTCAAGGCTATGGTTTTTCCAGTAGTCATGTATGGATGTGAGAGTTAGACTATAAAGAAAGCTGCTGCTGCTGCTAAGTTGCTTCAGTTGTGTCTGACTCTGTGCGACCCCACAGACGGCAGCCCACCAGGCTCTGCCGTCCCTGGGATTCTCCAGGCAAGAACACTGGAGTGGGTTGCCATTTCCTTCTCCAATGCATGAAAGTGAAAAGTGAAAGTGAAGTCGCTCAGTCGTGTCTGACTCTTAGCGACCCCATGGACTGCAGCCTACCAGGCTCCTCCGCCCATGGGATTTTCCAGGCAAGAGTACTGGAGTGGGGTGCCGTTGCCTTCTCCGAAAGAAAGCTGAGTGCCGAAGAATTGATGCTTTTGAACTGTGGTGTTGGAGAAGACTCGAGAGTCCCTTGGATTGCAAGGAGATCCAACCAGTCCATCCAAGAGGAAATCAGTCCTGAATATTCACTGGAAGGACTGATGTTGAAGCTGAAACTCCAATACTTTGGCCACCTGATATGAAGAACTGACTCATTGGAAAAGACCCTGATGCTGGGAAAGATTGAAGGCGGGAAGAGAAGGGGATGACAGAGGATGAGATGCTTTGGATGGCATCACCAAATCAATGGACATGAGTTTGAGTAAACTCCAGGAGTTGGTGATGGACAGGGAGCCTGGCATGCTGCAGTCCATGGGGTTTCAGAGTCGGATACGACTAAGTGACTGAACTGAACGAGGCAATACCTCCCCTATACCCAACAGTCCCCAGTCATTTGGGGGAAGGTACCCCAGACAGTGGCTGGTTCTCAGTCCTGGATTTAAAATATGCTTTCTTCTGCACCCCTTTGGCCCCAGAACCACAATACTTGTTTACATTCAAATGGAAGCTCCACCACAAGCCCCTCAACAACTGACCTGGACTGTTCTGCCCCAAGGCTTTAGGGATAGCCCCCACCTCTTTGGATAGGCACTTGCCCAAGATTTACAAGCTTTAACACTGGAGGGGGGAACAGTCATATTGTGTGTAGACAATCTCTTGATTTGTTACCCCTCCAAAATCCAGGCCAATCTACATGCCATTCAGGTCCTTAATTTCCTGGCCCAGTGGGATTACAGGGTTCAAGTACAATAACAACCTTCCTGTCTCAGAACAACAATGACCCCTGGCAGGCACAGCCTTTCAGTAGACCCTATAGAGGCTATATTCGACCCACAAACTCCTACCACCCACAAGCAGCTGCAAGCATTCCTGGGCCTAACCGGGACTGTAGGATTTAGATAACCAACTACAGTCTTATTGAGCAGTCCCTATATGAAGCCCTAAAGATAATCAAATATGCCTTGCAAGGAGGCCATCCCAACAGGAGGCCACAGAAACCTTAAAATATCTCCTTTCCAGAGTTCCAGCTTTAGGATTGCCCAACCCTTCCAAGCTGTTCCAACTTTACATGCACAAAAAAGGGGTTTCTGCCTTGCGGGTCCTCACCCAAAGGCTAGGAGAACTCCAGAGCCAGTAGCCTACCTTTACAACCAGCTGGATCCCACTGTGAAGGGCTGGCCCCATCTTAGGGTACTAGGGGCACCATCCCTCCTGACAGAGGAGGCCTGTGAGTTCGCCCAGGTGCACCCAGTCGGGTTCTCAGTGCCCATCAGGTACCAGATTCGCTTAATAACCAGGCCTCAGCTTGGCTTTCAGACAACAGGATCCTCATATATCAAATTCTTTTTTCTGAAAACCTGCAGATATCCGTGTTTGTAGGACTCTCAATCCAGCAACCTTGTAGACCATAACCACATTTGTTCCAAGGTCTTGACAGCTTCCTTAAATACCCTGCTGGACCTCTCAGATTAGCCTCTGGCCAATGCTGACAAGGTGTGGTTCACTGATGGAAGCAGTTATACAGCAGAGAGAAATGCAAGGCTGGATATGCCATCATGTCCCTCAATGAGATCACCGGGGCCCGGGCTCTGCCTCAGGGCTCATCTGCACAACTTGCCAAAGTCACTGCACTCACCCAAGTGTTAGAACTGGCTGAAGGAAAATGGGTCACAATTTACAATGATTCTAAATATGCTTTCTTGACCCAACGTGCCCATGCAGCCCTCTGGAAAGAAAGATGATACCTAGCCTCCAAAAGCAGCCCATTAAATACCGCCCTCAGATTAATCAGTTACGCCAGGCCATCCACCTGCCTCAAAAGGTAGCCGTGGTTCACAGCAAAGGCCATCAGCAAGACTCATCTGACATTACCAACTGGTTTCCAAAGGGAAACCAATTTGTGGACCAAGCTGCTGAGCAGACTGTCTCTAAAGAAGCCCCATAACAGGAGCTCTTGTTCCTGCTCCACTGTCACCTCCTCTACCTACCTATATGGAGGAAGAGAAGACATGCAGCCTGGAAGGGCTTCCACCTAGACTCATCCGGATGGTACGCCTCTGATGGGACTTCTTGTCCCTGAAGCCTCCAACGGAAAGTCATTAAGATTCTCCGTGAATTCACACATCTGGGGAGAGGTGCCCTCTCTGTCTTGGTATCTAGAGTCCTAAAAGGCAAAGGACTTCATCAAGTAATCCAGTAAGTATCCAGCCCTTGTCTGACCTGTTCCTGTAATATCCCCCCAGGGAAATAAACATCCTGCCTTGGTTCAACCCATCCAATGACATGGGACTTCTCCTGAGAAGACCGGGAGATGGATTCCACCCAGATACCTCCCTCCCGGAGCTACAAGTACTTACTAGTCTCTGCAGACACCTTCACAGGATGGCCTACCCAACAAGGACAGATAAAGGCCCAGAAGTTAGCAATAAACTTCTACAAGAAGTTGTTCCCCAATTTGGCCTTCCCCACTCCCTTCAAACTGATAAGGGGTCCTCATTTATTCCTACTATAACCCAGTCCATTGCCAAAGCCCTCGACAAAAGGTTTGCTCTACATTGCTCCTGGAGGCCCCAAACCTCAGGAAAGGCAGAAACAGCCAATCAATTCCTCAGAAACAGCCTCTGAAAACTAACCCAGGAAGCTTCTCTAAAATAACCCTTTTACCTATTTGCAGTAGAGTAACTCCAAAGGATCCCCTCAGACTGAGTCCATACGAAGCCTTATGCAGACATCCTTTCCCAACATCAGACCTCCTTATGGACAGGGAAACCCCAGGGTTACCATCTTACGTAACCAAACTCTCAATGTCTCAACAGGTCCTTAGGAAAACTGGCCTAAAAATCAACTCTCCTAGCCCTCATTCATCTGTTCTTATCAGAACCTGGAAGGACAGGTCTCCCAAGTCCCAACTGGACCTTATTGGGAAGGGACCTCTTCCAGTCCTCCTTTCCTCACTTGCAACTATCAGGGTTCCAGGTACCTCCAGCAGGATTCACCATTCCAGGGGGAAGCCTTGGAAACCACCCCTGAAGACAGAAGCACTCTGATATTCTACACCTGTGAGCCATTTGAAGCCCTTAAGTTCCTCTTCAAAAGGACCAAAGATAAGTAACAATCTAACTCTTCAAATACATGGCCAGTTACCCATGTGATAGTCTTGATATCTCGACTGAATTTTCCTTCTTCTGAGCTGTGCCCTCCTGCGGATAATCCTATCTCACACCTGCAGTACCCAACCTTGGTTATCCTGTCTCTCTGAGGCCTCCATCAGACATCATTGTTAACCAAATGCCACCCAAACTCAGGCTCATCTCACCCTTCCTCTGGTGCACCACACAATCTAAACTCTCTCAACATCCCTTAGACCCAAAGGACTATTCATAGACCCGAGCTGCTGCCCACAACCTATCGCCCCACTGGCCATGCAACTCCAGCAGCAGCCTTCAGACAATTTTACCCTTGCCAACAGAAACTTGGTCCAGAGTCTCAGCTTACTCAGATGCCCAACTTGATCCTAGGACCACAAGCTTTAGGTCAGATCATGTAGAGCCTATCTTTTTTCAAGTTCTATGAGAATGTCTAAATCTCATTCCTGCCACTCTATCAACCCCACAACCTCGACGTGTTCTAACAAACCTCACCGAGGCTCTCATGTCCCCCCCTGTGCTTTCAGAGCAATCACCCATGGGGTATCTTATCGGTTACATCGCCACACGATGCAACCACACCTTCACCCTGACCCTTCCCCCAAAAGTGAACAACACTGGAACACAACCAACCAAACTATCCAAGCAGCAGTTAAACGATACAAAAAACTACTAGCCCTCCCAAATGTCATGACTTTCTAGTCTCTAAAATACAGGTGCCAAACAAAGCCCTCCCACAGACGCCAGCAGTGCTTCCACCTCCGCAGAATGGGGCTCACTACACACCTCTGGTCACCCCTCACTTCTTGCACAATTGCTGGTCTGGGAACAACAAACTCACTTTTCAAAATTCTATGCTGCTTTCGGCATCCACACAGGCAAATTCGGACCTTCTGTTCCCCCTAGAGGTCGGCTGGGAGTCCCAGTGGCCAGTAACACCAATCCTCAACCACACTGTACTCCTAAGGAAGAAACTTACCCCTATCTCAAGGCCTCTTTTTCATCTGTGGGACCTCAGCCTGCCCCTAGGGTGGAAAGGAAAATGCCCCCTGGGTCACATCATACCAAACATTAGCTGGGTCAGTGGATCCTCCCAGTGCCCCATGGGAGTCCACCTCTGAACAGAAGATGGAGGGCAGCAGTGGGCCTGTCCTCTTTCCCCTCATCTTTGTCCTAACAGGCATTGCCAGCACGGCAACAGGGTACCTCACTTCATATATTCACTCAAGTAACCATGGCCATGTCCAAAATTCCTGGAGGAGGAAACAGCAACCCACTCCAGTATTCCTGCCTGGAAAATCCCACGGACAGATGAGCCCGGTGGCCTGCAGTCCATGGGGTCACAAAGAGTGGGACACAACTGAAGTGACTTAGCATGCACACGTGTCCAAAATGTCTCCCACCTTGGGTGAACCTCACACACAAATAAATTCATTGGGAGGTGTAGAACTCCAAAACTGGCAGGCACTTGACCTTTTAACCAAAGCCCAAGGGGGCACATGTTCCTTCTTATGGGAAAAATCACACAAACCTATTCAAAACAAATTAAATCTTAAATGGGTAACCACAGTTATGTCCTGGAATTATGTCAGAGAAACCTTTTTGTGCGGCTCTGGCCCCTATTTATCCCATTTATATGTATTTTCTTAATTCTATTGCTTGCTCCCTGCCTCCTCAACTTACTATCCCAGTCTGTTTCCTCCCAAGTTAATAAGATACAAGCCTAACTCCCAATGCAATAAGGAAACCAGCCTTTAGCCTCTTCGACAACCTCCTCCTATCATTACCCCTCGGACAGACATGGACATCCCCGTTTCCAACCCCTCTCATTCATAATTACCAAGTGACGGACACCGAAGGCCCCTCTTTGTCCCTGGATGGCAGGAAGTAGCCTGGATGAACAATGCCCATCTCCCCTGTGAATTGGGCTCCATGCACTTGATGGGGAAATTTCAGCCAGGAATTTAACTGAGAGCAAGAAGAGGCGTCCCCTTAGCTCAATGGCCTCCTAATCGCACCAAGCAGTTTACCAGCCCTGCCCCAAATATGCCCCCATCAATACTCCAAAATAGTCAGGGGATGGAAAAAAATCCCCCACCAGCCAGCTGGCAGAACTTTCCCTACTCTGCACATGCACACACCTCACACTCTCCTGTACTAAAGTAACCTCTGGTGGTCATTAACAGCCCATAAATATTCCATGAATACATACATCTAATTATAACAGACTGAATTATGGGAAAGACATGCACAGTAGAGAATCTTGTTATATAACCTGCAGCTGTCAATCAAGACTCCCAATCAACGACCCCCCCTAGATTATGCAAATGACTTTGCCTTAAAAACTGTACCCCAGTCTTCATAGGCCACTGCCTCCCTTGGTGTGGCCCACTTCTCTCTTGAGATGCCCTCTCTATTCTTTGTTTCCTTATTATCAATAAACTTTCTCTCAATGGCTAAGATCTTGGATTCTTCTTTGCATCCTGACCAGGAACCACGTTCCTGGAGAGGTCTCCAGACTCTCCTCCACTAACATTAAACAAAACAGATCTGGTCATATTATTCCTTTGAGTAAAACCCTCCTAAGCACATGACATAGACTATAACCAAAGCTTCTCAGTACACCAAAGCTATGGTCAATCTGTCCCCAGAACAATTCCACTGACATCAATCACTCCATCACTCAACTCCATGTAATCAATGCAGTGATGCACACATCACTGTCACATCTTTGGCACTTGGGAATACTAATAGCTTTTCCAGGTGGGTTATTCCTTCTTTGTCTGCAAACTCTTAGACAACCTTCAAAACCCAATTCAAATGTTATCTCCACAGGTAGATTTACTGTGAAGCCAATGAAATTTAAACTCCAGGCCTTGCATTTCCATAGACTTCTGTTGAGACCAAGGCAGGGATTCCAGCAATGTGTTCGCATGGACATTTGTTATCTATATAAAGTTATAGGATTAAAATATTTTCTGTTGAAGAGCCATCCAATTGTATAACCTTCAGACCCTTCCAAGGCTGGATCTGCTCTAATCACTACTTGTGAAGTTTTCCAGGACCTATTTATGGAAGCTGTCTGAAGTCCCTGAGCACGCATACTTGTGCTCAGGCATGTCCAACTCTCTGTGACCCTATGGACTGTAGCCTGCCAGGCTCCTCTGTCCATGGGATTTTCCAGGCAAGAATACTGGAGTGGGTTGCCATTTCCTTCTCCAAGGGATCTTCCTGAGCCAGGGATTGAACCCGGGTCTCCTACACTGCAGGCAGATTCTTTGCCACCTGAGCCAGCAGGGAAGCCCTTTAAATAGGGAAGGAGATAATAACATGAACCTGTAATCTGGGAACAGTTCGTGTTTTAGGTGGTGGGGTGGTTTCATTTAAAAATAAAGGGAAAATACAGAGGACATAGAGTGGGAGACATAAAGAAAATGGGCATTTAGCTACAGCTGGAAGATTAGACTTGACGCACCAGTGAGCCCAGTGCCCCGGCACCGCTGCTCGTTCTCCAGAAGGCCAGACTCCGTCGGCACTCTCTCCACCTCCAAGAACCCGCCTCGCTGTTACTTCTCTGGAGCAATTTCCATGCCTTCCCACCCCAGATCTCTTTTCTCCTTCAGCTCTGCAACCACAACTATCAATAAAGTCTCACTATAAATAACTGCTGCTTTACTTATCGTAAACATCTGAGGAATTACTGAACTGTGCATATACAGAGAAACTCTTTTACATTTCACCTGATAATCTAAACTTCTCCACAATTAACTTCTAGTTTGAAAATTGTAGTATTTTTGATCTCAAGTTATCTTTCTCTCCCATGTACTCAAGAGTGAGCTACATTCTGGAAAAATATGACATTTTTCTGCTGGCAAGAGGCAAGGAGCAGAGGAAAGCAAAAGGCAGAAACAAACACATTTGAGAGTATTTCCCATGGGAAAGAATGTCACGTTTGAAAACATTTGTCACATTTGTCTCTATTGTTTCCTCAGTTTAAGCCTAAGTTACCTGCTCGCTGCAAAACCACAAATGGAACCCGTGCTGCAGAGCAAGCAATTCCTTACCCTCCTAGGTAGAAGCTGAGATCATTCCAGATTACACAGTGAAAGCCACAATTAGAGCGTCACTGGGCGAGGGAGTGGATGAACAGTTTAGCTCACTAAAAGGTAACAATTAGAAAAGACAAGGCCTGGGTCCCAGAAGGAAGTTGGATGGAGTAGATGATCTCTCTTCAACTGAAAATGAACAACCCCAGAATCTGTATGTCAACCCCCTAGATGTTGCACTTTTTTGGCAGGAGCACCATTCAGACCCAAAGAGCCAGAGAGGGGTCCAATCATCCTGACAGGATGTATAGGAAAGGTATTTGATTCCAGTTTACCCAGCACTTTCTGGGCTTGTGCCAAGGCAGGCACTGGCTGGGCACTGTGGATGGAGGGGTAGGAAAACCCTCACTGCCCCTGAGAGGCATGCAGTCTGGTGGGATGATGAGAAGGACACGGGGCTGGCACAGCACAGGAGTGTGGACCAGGCTGTGACGAGAACAGTGGGAGCCCAGGGAGGCCCACTTGCCTCTGCGCGTGTGTGAGGTGCTGTCTGGTAGAAAATCAAGACAGCTGGGTGGCACCCAAGAAAGGCCTGGTCTCTGAGGCAGTGACCGTCAGGGAACTTCCGCAGTAAGTAAACCTGGGACTCAGGGCTAGGGCCCCCAAGGACAGCCACGCCCTTACATCCCTTGGTGCCTTCAGGCAGGGTGCTTCCCTGTCCAGGGTGTGCTCGCCCCCCCTGCCCTCCTGGAAGCCACTGCTCCGCCGTGAGGTGAGACGCTGGCTCTGACAGCCCCACAGGCCCCGGTGCTGGCTCCTCTGTTTCCAACATTGTCATCACGCCAGCAGGGAACACATTCTGCTGGGACCAACACTCACCCAGTATACTAGATCCTCCGTGAGCAGACAACAGAGACCATGCCTTTCTCC
The DNA here is from genome assembly GCF_003369695.1 of Bos indicus x Bos taurus. Taxonomy (NCBI): domain Eukaryota; kingdom Metazoa; phylum Chordata; class Mammalia; order Artiodactyla; family Bovidae; genus Bos; species Bos indicus x Bos taurus. The sequence goes on from NC_040099.1 coordinate 41,442,947, forward strand.
CCTCTGCACGAGCATAACCTGGAAGCAAGGCTCTTGGTGAGAGTTTGTTAAAATGAGTAAAGAGGACTCCACCCTACTCACTGAGAGAGAGCTCAGCTTCGGCCCCAACAACAGGAAAAAGCCAGACACGCTAAGATACAACAGCTTCTCTGGAGCCCATCAAAGAGGTGAACATAATTCTAGAGTGACAAGATCCCCAAGGAAGGACAGTACACGCTGCTGACCACCTTTGGTGGAGGGAAGACATCTGCCACAGAAAGCAGGGCATTCTTAGAAAGCAGCTAAAACGTTGAATGAATCCTTTTTTATTACTATTTTTAAGTGGAGGATAGTTGGTTTACAATTAAATAAACTCCTAAGTTTGGCCTCAGCACAGTTTAGAGTAACCAGATGCCTGGGCACAAGATGGTGGCTGAGCAGAAGACCTGCCCAACACAGAGGAAGGACCAGAGGGTCAGACAGCCCCCACCTCCCCCTACAAGCCTAACACAGGGTATGGAGCCGCAGTAGTCTTGGAGAGAGGGCACCCCACCCCAAGGCAGACCTCTGGGGCTCGATGGAGCAAGTGGAGGAGGGACACCAAGGAAACGGCGACACCACAGACCTCACAGGAGGCACAAGTGCCAGCAGACCAGTGCTGGAGGGCAGAGCAGTGCAGCCTCCGGGAACCACAAGCCCAAAGCCAACCTGCGCTGATGATGCAGGCTGCCCCACGGCTGGCCAGTGCAGCCCCACCTCCGGTCCCTCTGCATCTCCCAGAGCCCCTCTCCCCTCCTTGGCATTCTGCCTTGGAAACTGTAGCTGCCTTCACCTTCCCTCTCCTCTGACTCATCAATTAAGGGAGAGACCACCAGGCCCTGTCTGGGCCCTCCCTGTGCTGCAGCTTGGACACCCTCCAGGTGGTCAGTGGAAGCTGTTGCGGGCTCACCTCCCTCATCTCCCCTCATACAGGGCTGCCTTTCCTGTGCTGCCTCTTGTCCAACATGGGAACCATCGTTTCCCTAGCGTTTTACAGCTCTGATAAATCTGGTGCCAGTAACACCATCTTGGACAGAGGCCAATGTTCGTTTTACTTTTGACAAAGGTGCCAAAGCAATGCAAAGGAGAAAGGAAAGTCTTTACAACAAATGGTATAGAAACAACTGGATACTCATACAACAAAGATAAACCTCAACTACCTCCCAATATACAGACAATGTTAATGCAATAAGCTTTCAGGGTAAAGTACACATCTTTATGATGTGAGAATAGGCAAACATTTATTATTCAATACCACTAGTTGTCAAGGAGATGCAAATAATTAATACCAAAAGAGATAGCACTACACAGGCACCAAGATGAGTAAAATCAAACTCACTAACACCAAATGCTGGGGAGGAAGTGAAGCAACTAGACCTCATGTATTGTTGGAGGGTGTAGAGTGGTAGCTAGTAGTTTCTTGTTAAGACTAAACAGACACCTGCCCTATGGCCCAGCAATTCCATTCCCGGCATTTATCCAATGAAATTAAACACATCTACAAAAGACCTATGAAAGATTGAGCATACTGGTAATATCCAAAACTGGAAACTTTTATGTTTCCAAAACTGGAAACTATCCATCAGCAGGGAGATGGATACACAAAGGTATGCAGTATATTCACACAATGTGACAGTTCTCAGCAAGAAAAAGAAACAAATTCGAGCTATATAAAACACATGAATGACTCTCAAAAACACCAAGCTGAGTGAAAGAAGTCAGACCAAAAAGAACATGTCCTGCTGCTGTGCATACTGAATGATCCCATTTATTTGAAATCCCAGAGCAGGCAAAAAAAACTACTGAATGAAAAGAGAAGGATCCATCAAAAAATAAAACTCTACAATATAAAAAAGTATCAGATCAGTGTTACCTCTGGGGAGGGAGCAGCTGGGAACCACCGGAAAGAGCATGAGGGGACTTTCTGCGGTATGTGAATGCCCTGACCTTGACAAGTTGGGAGTTTGGGTTACATTTCCCTCATAGCTCAGTTGGTAAAGAACCCGCCTGCAATGCAGGAGACCCCAGTTTGATTCCTGGGTCGGGAAGATCCACTAGAGAAGAGAAAGGCTACCCACTCCAGTATTCTGGCCTGGAGAATTCCATGGGGTCACAGAGAGTCAGACACAACTGAGCAACTTTCACCTTCATTATGTAGGCAGTTAGCAAAACCCCACAAATGACAACCACAAAGATCTGAATGTTGCATTAATTGTTAAGTCTTATCTCAAATGCATAAATGCATCCAAAAATGTAAATGAATTGATAGATAGGAAGAGGGATGATGAAAAAAAACAAGAATGGTAAAGTATTAATAGCAAAGTCTAGGTGGATGGTAGATACATGGTCACTAAAATCCTTCAGCCTTTATGCATAAACATTTCACAATGTAAACTGATGGGGAAATTTTTGTTGAATGAGTCAGGCGAGATTCTAGTTTCAGATAGGCCAGGATACTAGGGCAGAGACTCAAGCACCCAGGTTAAAGGACTGGACCAGTTAAATAAAGACGGGATAATAGCAACAACAGCCATCATTTATCAGACACTCATCATTCGAGGCCGTGAACCCAGCACTTCTCAGAAGTCAGTTCATGAAGGCCTCCCAACAAATCCATTTCACAGCCAAGACACTACAGCTTAGATAGGTTACTTCCGTAACCCATCCAAAGTCTCACCCCACAGCTGGTAGGGAGCTGAGCCATGGCTGCAGTCCTGCCTGTCAGGTCCCAGGGCTCACACCACGAGGTCCACCTGCCATCTGCGAGTGAAGGGGAGCTCCTATTTACTGAAATCAGCACTCAAGGTCAGAGCGGGACTGACAGTGAAGATGACATGAGGAGTCATCCAGGTACTGCTGCTGTTAGTTACTAAGTCATGTTCGACTCTTTCCCAGAGATTTCCCCAGGCAAGAATAACGCAGTGGGTTGCCATTTCCTTCTCCAGGGGATCTTATCCACCCAGGGATCAAACTCGTGTCTCCTACTTTGGCAGGTGAATTCTTTACCGCTGAGCCACCAGGGAAGCCCACTGAGGTATTAGAGTGCTTTAAATTTCTCCTGACCAGCAAACGGTGGACTCAGGCGGTCAGGACCAGGAGGACGGCCTGAATTCCTGCACAAGCGCCCTGAGGGAGGGGGCCGCATCTATCGTTCATGCTCCCACCTCCACAGGCACTGCGCATGCAAATCATTTACTGAGGGGATGAATAAATACACACAGAAACAGAAATGCAGACAGACATCATAAATTCACAAGCAAAAATGTGACTACATGAAGAGGAAAAATCAACTTTCTAGGTCAAGCTTATTTCTCATCAAAACTGTATCTTTCAGATTCCCCCACAAGAATATAAACTTCTTTTAACTGATATATTCTCAGAAAGTTTAAAAAAAGTTCAAGGTGTCATACAATGTGCCCATTTCACTTGCTACAAAGGTAATGCTCAAAATCCTTCAAGCTAGGCTTCAGCAGTACCTGAACCAAGAACTTCCAGATGTACAATCTGGATTTAGAAAAGGCAGAGGAACCAGAGATCAAATTGCCAACATTTACTAGATCACAGAAAAAGCAAGTGCATTCCAGAAAAACATCTACTTCTGCTTGACTGACTACGCTAAAGCCTTTGACTGTGTGGATCACAGCAAACTGTGGAAGATTCTTAGAGATGGGAGCACCAGACCACCTTACCTGCCTCCTGAGAAATCTATATGTGGGTCAAGAAGCAATAGTTAGAACCAGACATGACATGGAACAATGGACTGGTTCCAAATTGGGAAAGGAGTATGACAAGGCTGCATACTGTCATCCTGCTTATTTAACTTATATGCAGAGTACATCATGGGAAATACCAAGCTGGATGAATCACAAGCTGGAATCAAGATTTCCAGGAGAAATACAAACAACCTCAGATATGTAGATGATACCACTCTAATGAGAGAAAGCTAAGAGGAACTAAAGAGACTCTTGATGAGGGGGAAAGAGGAGAGTGAAAAAGTTGGCTTAAAATTCAACATTCAAAAAACTAAGATCACGGCATTGGGTCCCATCACTTCATGGCAAATGCGTGGGGAAAAAGTGAAAACGGTGACAGATTTTATTTTCTTGGGCTCCAAAATTATTGCGGATGGTGACTGCAGTCATGAAATTAAGAAACCCTTGCTTCTTGGAAGAAAGGCAAAGACAAACTTAGACAGTGTATTAAAAAGCAGAGACATCACTTTGGCGACAAAGGTCCATACAGTCAAAGCTACGGGTTTTCCAATAGTCACGTATGGATGTGAGAACTGTACCATAAGGAAAGCTGAGTGCCGAATAATTGACGCTTTCAAATTTTGGTGCTGAAGAAGACTTGAGAGTCCCTTGGACAGCAAGGAAATCAAACCAGTCAATCCTAAAAGAAATCAACCCTGAATATTCATTGGAAGGACTGATGCTGAAGCTCCAATACTTTGGCCACCCTGATACAAAGAGCCAACACACTGGAAAAGACCCTGATACTGGAAAAGACTGAGGGCAGGAGAAGGGGGCAACAGAGGATGAGATGGTTGGATGGCATCACCAGCTCAATGGATATGCATTTAAGCAAACTCTGGAAGATAGTGAAGGACAGGGAAGCCTGGTGTCCTGCAGTTCATGCGGTCACAAAGAGTTGGACATGAGTTAGTGACTGAACAACAATTCTTGGAAAGATTCTTCTTTTGCTGACACTGGAGGCAGTTTCTGCACATTCTAACACAGACCAGAAAATCTGTAATAGTTCTGAGACAGTTCTGGAATTTTAACTTTTGAAAAATTTTTAGAGATGGTTTAGATTAGCAACTTATCAAATGTAGGAGGTAAGAGTCTTGGAATCACTTTTCTCTCTTTTTCCTGGGGAGGTTCTAACCCGAGTAACATGAATGAGGACAATAGAACCTTCTTTTTGCTTTATCCATAATCCACAAGGAAAGAGCTGCTGAGGGAGCCTCAGCAGGGGCTGAGGGGCTGGGAGGTCAGGGTCCAGGCCCTGGGCTGCCGGTGAAGCCTGCTCTGCCTGCACCAGATCTATGCTTGACTTTCTTAGTGTTCTGGGGACCTTGGTGTTTGATTGGCTGGGATACAGAAAAGAACACCTCCCCTAAAGATACATTCAAAATAAAACAGTAGATGCTGGAGAGGGTATGGAGAAAAAGAAACCCTTCCACAACATTGTGGAAATGTAAACTGAAGCCACTATGGAAAACAGTATGAAGGTTCCTTAAAAAACTAAAAATAAAACATGATCCTGCAATCCCCCTCCTGGCATTCATCTGGAAAAAACCAAAATTCCAAAAGATACATGCACCCCGGTGTTCCCTGCAGCACTATGTACAATAGCCAGGACATGGAAGCAACCTAAATGTCCACTGACAGACGAATGAATAAAGAAGATGTGATATATATATATATATATATCCTGGAGTATCACTCAGCCATAGAAAAGAAGGAAATTATGCCATCTCAGCAACATGGAGGGACCTAGAGATTATCTTGCTAAGTGAAGTAAGCCGGAGAAGAGAAACACAATATCATATGCTATCACATACATGAGGAATCTCAAATACGATAGAAATGAACTTATTTACAAAACAGAACAAGAATCAAAGACACAGAAAACATACGTATGGTTACCAAAGGGGAAAGGGGGGAAGGATAAATCAGGAGGTTGGGCTGAACATACACATACTACTACGTACAAACAGATAACCAACAGGACCTGATATATAGCACAGGGAACTCTCAGTATTCTGTAATAACCTAGATGGGAACAGAATCTGAAAAAGAATAGATACATAACTAAATCACTCTGCTGTACACCTGAAACTAACACAACATTGTAAGTCAACTATACTCCAACATAAAATTCTGTAAAAATTTAAAAGATACTCAATAAATTTAGTCCATTCCCATGTTCTTCACCCAAAACTCTCAACCCACTCCTGGAATAAGATGGAGGCCTATTTGCTTCTTGGTACAAGAGGAATGGGCTCCTCTTGGCATTTATCTGAGGGTCTCGTGGGCTCTGCAGATGCTCTTATGGGCCAGGAGTCTGCCAGTGGCTTCGGGTGCTAACTGTGGTAGAACCCCATCTCGGTGGTTCTGTCCATATCCCTATATTGTGGCGTTTTTTAATCCATACTGTGCAAATGAGAAACTGAGGCTTAAATCAATGAAATAATTCATCAAAGTCATGCAACCTGTCTGCAGAAGAGTACAACACTGGGCTGACTATAGACAAGGGGTCCTGCCTCCAGTGAGCTCTTCTCTCTGCTGAACTGGGTTTCTGTTGCACCCAACCCAGTCACTAAAGCACACCTGCTAACACTCATTGGAGGATGGCCTGGGAGTCTGTACTCAGCACTGCTGGTTGCTGCTGTTTATTTCACGACTTCCTTGGGAGCATTCCCTGAGACTTGATGTTAGATTTGGGGTCGAGGAGAACATGACCTGTCTCCATATATTTCCTGTGTGTCTGGGTAGGGTGGAAAATGTAGATCCTCACACCTCCACTGAGTTCTTAGTGTGTTCAGAGTGGACCAATCTTCTTTTCCCCTTCCATCTTTTCTCCATCACTCACAGGGAGGTAATGTGAGACTCCTGGTGAAGCTGACTCCCACCACGCCAGTGAAGGAAGAAGGGAGCTGGTCTTTGAGGGGAGCAGGCCTACCTTTCCCTTGCCTCTCGCTTCTTCACTAAAAAGTCAAGACTCTGGTGCTTGCCAGGGAGGGATCCAAAGCAGGAGAATTCAGAGGAGAAAGCTGCTTTTTGTTTTGTTTTGTTTTTTTAGTTCTACCAGTTTATTGCTACCAACCCATCTCCCTCCACCTCATGCACGCATGCTCAGTCATGTAACCCCATGCACTGTAGCCCACCAGGCTCCTCTGTCCATGGACTTTTCCAGGTAAGAATACTGGAATGGGTGGCCATTTCCTTCTCCATGCTTTTTGTTTGATAAAGTTTGGCAAAGCATACGGAGAGTCAGACTAAAATGGCAGCCAGGAAGGGATAGAAAGGGACCATAACCTTTTAAAAACCTCAATACTTGGCAAGTTTTCCATTTTTAATGCAAGCGGATGATAAATTATTCAAATGAAATAATCTGGCTTCCACTCTCCATGGTACAAGCATATTGATTTTCCCATTACTAAGCCACAGAGGCTTTCACTGTAAGATGCCAGTGCAACAGAGCAGCACAGTATTTCTGCTTTGGATTTTTTACCCTGAATTTTGTTTGCTTTTCCCCAGCCTCCAAAAATGAACTGTTCTTCCAGTCACTTCAGAAAACAATGTAAAGATCCAATATCTATACACACACTCCCCTACTGTGCTCAGGATTTCAGGTAACAAAGGACTGATTCAGACCCTCCCACTCTGTTCCCACCCAAGACCATGATTTGATTATCTCACATGTAGACCAGTGCTTTTTAAAACTTTGATGATTACCCAGGGATCTTATTAAAATGCAGAGTCTGATTCACTTGGTGACTGACTGGATAGTGGGCCTTTCTAACAAGCTCCCAGGCGATGCCAGTGCTGCTGGTCACGGATCATTCTTTGGGTAGCAAGACACTAGATGGCCACAAAAGCAGCCATAGTGACCCCTCACCAAGGTCTAACCTGCACACTACACCAGTGTCACATCTCTGCTGAAAACCCTTCAGCTGGAAATGCAGATGGCCAACAGGTTCATGAAAAGATGCTCAGCATCGCTGATCATTAGGGAAATGCAAATCCACACCGCAATGAGACATCACCTCCCATCTGTCAGAAGAGGGATCATCAGAAAGTCCACAATAACAAATGCTGCCAAGGATGTAGGGGAAAAAAAGGAACCCTTGTACACTGTTGACAGGAATGTAAATTGGTGCAGCTACTGTGAAAAACTGCATGAACGTTTCTCAAAAAGTTAAAAGTAGAACTACCGTACGACCTAGCAGTTCTACCTCTGTGTATCTATCCCCAAAATACCAAAAACACTAATTTGCAAAGATACATGCACTCCAATGTTCACAGCAGCATTATTTACAAATGCCAAGACATGGAAATATCTAAATGTCCATCAACAAATGAATAATAATATATATTATATATATATAAAATATATATTCACAAGGGAATACTACTCAGCCATTAAAAAGAACAAAAATTTTGCCATTAGTATGGATGGACTTGGAGGGCACTGTGCTAAGTGAAATAAGTCAAAGAAAAACAAGCGCTGTATGGTATCACTTATATGCGGAATCTAAAAAATACAACAAACAAGTGAATAAAACAAGAAGCAGGCTCACAAACAGAGACCAAACTAGCGGTTACTGGCAGGGTCAGGCAATATAGGGGTAGGGGAGCAGGAAGTACAAACTATCAAGGGTAAGACAGGCTCATGGACGTATTGTACAACGCTGCAATACAGCCAACATTTTGTAAAGACTATAAATTGAAAATAACCTTTAAAATTGTATAAAAACAAAACTGCAATCCAAAAATAAAAACCTCTTAGTTGCTTACTAATAAAATCTATACTCTTGCCTGACGTTCAAGACACTATACAAATGGATCCTACCTGCTTCTCCACTTCCTAATCTTTCTTTTCCATTGTTCCCATCTTATGACCTATGTCTCAACCAAAGGGAACAATCTACAGTTTCCTAGACATTCTCTCACTCTGCCTTTATTCTGCTGCTGCTTCCACCCAGAATGTTCTTGCCCAGCTCCTTCCAAGTCCAGCTCAAATGCTGCCTCCTCTATGAAGCTCCCCATGACGGAAGTCATCCTCCTTCTCTGACACCATTTTGTACTTACCTCTCTTAGGGATGGTATTACCAGCTTTTTCTTAATTAAAAAAAAAAAAAAGAACCATAAGGGCCAGTCCAGCCTCAACACTGGCTCCAGTTGGGGAAATGTATACAGGGCTCACCACAAGTAGTATGGGCCCAGGTGAGTGCCCCATGCATTTTTTTCTTTTGTCCGTGCCCAGCGGCTTGTGGGATCTTAGTTCCCCAACCAGGGATCAAACTTGTGCCCCCTGCAGTGGAAGCCTGCAGTCTTAACCACTAGACCGCCAGGGAAGTCCTGGATATCCTGTACAATGACTTGTGGGGACCGCGTCTTTTATCTTGTCTACACAATTATCTGTTTCCTACTTCCTTAGGGTAGATTCTTATTTGATTTATTCTTGTAGCTTATAGACACCCAGCACAATGCTCTGTACAACTGGACATATCTGTGTATTTATCAATTTCCTGGGGCATAATTCAAATCAGTAAAACACATTGATTTTAAGTGTACTGTCTATTGAGTTTTACACCCAGGTAATGCCCATCTCATAGAGATGGGGAACATTCCCATCAGACCAGTCAGTTGCACACACTTCTGCTAGCCTAGATTTGTCTCTTCTTGACTTTCATCATAAATGGAATCACACCACACATACTGTTCTATCTTCCTTCTTTCATTCAACATGTTTCTGAGATTTGTCCATGCTGCCACATGTTAGGAACAGCCTTGTAAAGAACTCACTAATGGTGGGAATGGAACCCCTGCTTCCCTGGTCGTCACACCAGCCCAGGCTTCCCTGTCAGTGGCACTTGGACTTTCTAGGCTTACCTGCTGTCAGGCTGCTTACAAACTACAGAACTCCCTTAAAGCGCTATCACTCCTTCCTGCTGGCACTTCTGCCTCCTGCACGCTGCCTTCTGCCTTCCAGCCACCTGCAGCAAGGAGACAGCTCCTGACTGCTTTTCCCACCATCTCCCCAAAACCCTGCTGCCCAGCTCCAAGGTTCTGGGCTCCCAGGGAGGGCCCCCATCTGTCAGGAGGAGACGTCATCTCCACTCTTCCTTTGCTGTTTTTCTTGAGGCCTAGCTAGAAACACCTGTCCAGGGACTTTGGCCCCACATCCTACTATGGCTCATGTCCACTCACTGCCAGGAGGCACGTGTGACTAGAACTGCCCAAGAGGGAGGCTGCTGGCTCTGTGGTGCTCTCTGCCAGCTGCATCTTAAGGATTCTCAGGTGATCTCACCTGATGACAACGGACTGACTCCCACCTGCCCATGCACACGACACAGGGATGGTGGCCACCCTTCCTGGCTGATACAGTCACTCCATCTGGTTCTCAATGTATGTCTGGGTGGACAAGCCCAGGTGCTGCCCCCTCCCATCACAAGGCCCACAAAGGTCTTGTTCTCACACCTGTAACAACTCTGCCATCATCTAGGTCAGAACCACCACTTCAGGGTGAGAACGAGGCCCAGGCAGGACAAGTCCTGTATCACCACTCCAGAAAAGAAGACCTGGCCTACATCCCCAAAACTGTGACGTCTGCCTGAGATGTGACGGAAGGAGGCAGCGGCACTCAAGGAATTATTTTAACTGGGAAAAACAAGGAAAGAACTTCAGAAGGTCAACTGTGTTGCGAGGACTTTTGAAACTGTGCCAAAACGCCATCCTCATCAGTGCGGGCGCCATAACAGATATACCACAGACGGCGAGGCTGAGACCAGACACTTACTTTTCACAGCACTGGGGGCTGGACATCCAAGATCAAGGTCCGGCAGATTCAGTGTTCCACGAGCTCTTGTCCTCATCTTCCCGCTGAGCCCTCACCTAGTGAAGAGCAGAGACAAGCAGCTAGCTCTTTCCTGCCTGTTCTTATAAGAGCATGAATCCAATCACGAGGTCCTTGCTCTCAACTTAATTACCCCCTCAAGGCCCCACTCCAAATACCACCTCATTATCTCATTAGGGATTAGGGTTTCAACATGTGAATCTGGGGGGGGCTCAAACAGTCTGTAACATACATTAACACAAAAGGTGGACAGTGCACTGGCATTTGGCACTTTCTGAGACGCCATTTGTTGGGCATTCTTCCAGGATACCTGGGACTAATCATGCAAAAGAAAGTGAAAGTGAAGTCGCTCAGTCGTGTCTGACTCTTTGCGACCCCACGGACTGCAGCCCACCAGGCTCCTCTGTCCATGGGACTCTCTAAGCAAGAATACTGGAGTGGGTTGCCATTTCCTTCTCCAGGGGATCTTCCAGACCCAGGAATCGAACCCAGGTCTCCCACATAGTGGGCAGACGCAGGCAGACACTTTAACCTCTGAGCCAAGAATCCCTTAATCTTGCAGACCTGTGAAGTAAGTAGTAGTATCCCTGTCTCATGGAACTAAGGCCCAGAGAGGGCGGTGGCTGTCCAAGGCAGGGGTCCCCAACCTCCAGGCCAACGACAGCACCTCCTGTCAGATCAGTGGTGGCATCAGATTACAAATAAAGAACAACAATAAATGCAATACACTTGAAACACCCTGAAACCACCCCACCCGACCCCTCTTCTGTGGAAAAACTATCTTCCACAAAATCAGCCCCTGGTGCCAAAAAGGGTTGAGGACCACTGGTCTAGAGCATAGGTAGATCTCAGATTTAAACCCCATCTGCCTGTTCCAGGATGGTCTCCCGCTGCTCTGTCACCCTGCCTTCCTGTCTGGCTCCTTGAAGGTGATGTCAATGTCTCTGATCTTATCAAAGTGCTTAGAGTGCTGACCAGAGTCCTTCCATCTCATCACAGTACTTAGGGAAAGGGAGTCAAAAAAGAGAGGATGGCTTCCCTCTCCCCACCACAGGCCATCAGCACTGTGGTCCCCGCCCATTGGCACTGGTCTCTGCTATGTGACCATAGATCTGTAGGGATATCAACGAGCCCCAGGCAAAAAATATTTCCCATTCCAGGGCTGTTACGTACCTTGAATTCCTCCCAACAGTCCTCAGTGCTAGGGTTTTGTTTAAGTGCAAACACTTTAATAAAAGGGAAGCTGTCTGGAGTCATTATCTCCTATTGACACTGCAGCCCTTTTGCTCTATGAATGACCCAGTCCAGCCCTAGACTGCCAGGATGGCCCCGGGACCAATTATTTCAGAAAGAGGAGGAAAAATTAGGAGGATGAACTGCAATTTAGGATTCTACCCAAGATCCCAGGGCCAAAAGAGGCCCTGGAGTGAGCTGCAGCTTCATGGATGGAGTGAGGGGGAGGTCGGGGAGTGCTGAAAGCAGCAGAGAAGAGATTTTCCTACTTCAGCATTTTGCCAGACACCTGTGTGGTGGGGCGTGAGAAGACGAGCTTGGGACCAGGCAGGGCAAGGACGGCCAGCCACTGGCTGCAGGTCCCTATGTCCTCAGGGAAACCACTTGAGCTTTCTGGATCTCCTCCCACTGACCGCAAGTTGGGGATTTCAACGGTTCCCTCCAAGGGTCGTGAACAGGAGCCAGTGTCTGTCCACCGTGCACGGGAACAGCCCCTCGTGAGCCGCGCCACCCCCCTGGGAAGTCTGGGCGCTGGGGACGGGCAGGAACCACGGGTGCCCGCCTCCCTCCACCCCCTCCCAAACCCCGGGGGTGGACACATGTGGATGGAAGGCCCTCGTGGAGACGACTGCTATGACTGGTTTGCTGAGTTTGGCTTTTGACCGCGAACCTGCTGACGAGACGCCCAGCCCAGAACCTCCAGACATGGGCGGCCCTGGGAAGGCCAACTCCCCAGTGCAGAGTCCCCCTGAGGCCGACTGGACCTTTCACAAGTGGACACACGAGCTATACTACGACAATGGGAAACAGAACCCCAAACACAAGAAGTGCCGTCGGGGGCCGCGGAGGGTCCATTCAGGTCGTCACCGCAAAGCCCCTTCACAACTCCCGGGAAATAAAATAGAACCTGGGTGATGAAATAAGAATCTGACCTTGTTTCCCCTGTGCTGAGTCTAGTCGGCTGGCTACCCAGGCACCACGTGCAGAAACCTCGTGCCACACCCCTCCGACCAGGAAGCCTGGTGCAAAATTGTGGCCCTACACCTCAGCTCAGGGCCGTGTGTAAGAAGCTCCGCCTCCAACACGCAGTTGACGATGGAGGGGCGGGCCACGTGTGCAGAGATGCTCCGCCCCCTGTGCAGTGATCTGCCGTGGGAGCGGAAGCTGCGCCCGCAGTAGGTGAGCACTCCCACCCGCTTGCCTGTGATTGGATCCCTACAAACCAGCCCCACCCACGGCCTGACCAGAGAGCACATGCTGTAGACTCTCCTATTGGCAGGAGGAGCCTTGTTAGGGCCAGACTGAACCGGGTGGGCAGTGAGACCCGGGTGGGCAGTGAGACCCAGGTGGAATGTCAGAAGGGATTTGGGAAGTTATCTTCCACAGGAGAGACTAGGATGTCCCCAAAGGAGCTCAGGCCTGAGAAACCAAGCTGCACCCAGGGTCAATGTGGCAAAGTCCTGTAGTCTGAGAACCCTCCAGAATGGGCTTCTTAGCCAAGGGGGAGGTAGGACCTTGCCCCACCGCAGCCTGGCGCACACGGGTGGGAGCCGGGCAGCCCAACAGTTCATCAGGCCAAACCGAGAAGTTAATCTGAAAGCAAACCAAGTCTCAACAGATAACAACCCAAGAACGAAAGAGCTCTGGCCATCCAGAAGCCAAACCACAGAGAGAGGATCTGAGGCCAAAGCCACACCGAGGTCGGAAGGCCAAGGTCTCCCCAAAGAGAAGCAGGACAAGGGCAGACGAGGAGTGATTCTGAACTCCACAAGCCTGGGACCCACACCTGTGGCTCCTGGTGGAGTCACACTAGATGCTTCTTAACTGGCGCGCTTAAACCTCTTGCACCTGCAGCGTGGGATAAAGCATCCTTGTGGTGACGACAGCACACCTGCTACCCGGCAGACGGGCAAGCAAGAGCTCTGCTGCTCCCACAGATGACCTCTGTATCCAGGGAGCACACCTTATGAGCGTCTTGCCATCCTGGAAGTGATTTTATTGGTATAGATTCATATTTTTAGAAATAAAAATGGCTCTGCACCTGACGCTCAATATCACTGGTCCTCCCCTCCTAACCCACCCCCCTCACCCTCCCAGCAGTCAGTTATGACACAGGAGGTGGAACCAGCTCTGTGTTACTGAGAGGGGTTACTCGATGTAATCGTTGGGTGATATAAGAATTTTAAAGACTAATTTTAACTATAAATTTTACCCCAGGTACTGACCAGACAACCTAAAATTTACTCTATATTTGGTTCCTGTGATTGCAGGGAGTAGGAGAAGATCCCAAAGGTTAAAAAACACAGTCACACCTGCAACAGGGACATAAATCTACCAAGAGCTACATGGAATCTGTGTTTAGGGGAACAAAGTCTATCAAACTCAAAGAAGAATGGTTACTACCCCCCAAAGACAGGACAGTCTTTTCAAAAACGGTGTTGGGAAAATTGGGTATTCACCTGCAAAATAGAGAAGTTGGACCCTTACATTATACCCTATACAAAGAATAACCCAACTGGGTCAAAGACTGAAACTTAAGAACTAAAAGTATTAAACTTTTAGAAGAAAACATAGGGAGAAGCTTCATTACATTGGATTTGGCAGTGATTTCTTGGATATGGCAACAGCAACAACAAAAATAGATAAATTGAACTGCATGAAAATTAAAAACTTTCTGCATCAAACGACACTATCAACAGAATGAAAGGCAGCTGACAGAACGGGAGAAAGTATTTGCAAATCATCTATCTGTCAAAGGATTAATATCTAGAATATGTAAAGACTTCTACAACTAAAAGACACAAACAAACAAACCCAATTAAAAAAAAAATTGAGCAATGGGCTTGAAGGCCGTTTCTCCAAAGATATACAAATGGCCAGTAAGCACATAAAAAATGCTGAGCATGGTGAGCCATCAGGGAAGTGCAAGTCAAACCACAGTGAGATGCCACTTCACACTCCCCAGGACAGCTATCATTTTTTAAAAGAGGTGTGTGTAGAACAGAGAAAAGAAAATGCGGACAAAGATGTGGGGAAATTGGAACCCTGGTGCTTTGCTGGCAAGAATGTAACATGCAGCCCCTGTGAAAAACACCACAACAGGTCCTAAAGATACCAAACACATAATTACTGGAGTGGATTGCCATTCTCTTCTCCCATGGGATCTTCCCGACACAGGGATCAAACCCTGGTCTCCTGCATTGCACGCAGATTCTTTACCATCTGAGCCACCAGGAAAGCCCATGATTACC
The DNA here is from genome assembly GCF_003369695.1 of Bos indicus x Bos taurus. Lineage (NCBI taxonomy): Eukaryota > Metazoa > Chordata > Mammalia > Artiodactyla > Bovidae > Bos > Bos indicus x Bos taurus. The sequence continues at coordinate 41,458,036 of NC_040099.1, forward strand.
ACACATTCCAGCAATTCCACTTCTGGTTTATATTCAAAAGAATTGAAAAGAGGGACTCAAAAAGATATTTGGACACCCGTGATCATGGCGGCATTTTGGTATTCCCAATAGCCGAAAGTTAGAAACAACGTAAGTGTCCATGGAGAGATGAGTGGATAAAGAAAATGTGGTATAAACATGCCACGGCATAGTGTGCAGGCATAACATTCTGACACAAGCTACAGCATGGATGAACCTTGAGGTTCATCATTGAGGACAATACGCTCAGTGGAAAAAGCCAGACACAGAAGGACAAATATATGAATCTACTTAACTGAGGTACCCAGAGTAGTCAAACTCATGGATACAAACAGGAGAAAGAAGGCTACCAAGAAAAAAAAGAAATTAATTAATTAAATGAATAAATAAAAAATGTTATACAAAAAAAAAAGGCTACCAAGGGCTGGGGAGGGGATTGTTGTCGTTTAATCGCTAAGTCGTGCCTAACTCTCTTTGCGACCCCATGGACCATAGCCTGCCTGCCAGGCTCCTCTGTCCATGGAATTGCCCAGGCAAGAATACGAGAGTGGGTTGCCATTCCTCCTCCAGGGGATCTTCTGACCCAGGGATCGAACCTGCATCCTCCTGCATTGGCAAGTGGATTCTTTACACTGAGCCACCAGGGAAGTGAAGGGGTGGAGGGGGATAGAAAGTATTTAATAGAGAGAATTTTCCTGTCTGAGAAAATGAGGAAATTCTAGAGGTGGATGTGGGATGATGTTTGTGTAGTAACGTGAATGTACTTAATGCCATTGAACTATCTACTTAAAAGTGATTAAGATAGTACATTTTGCATATGTATATGTATATTTTACCACAATCATAAAAAAAGGAATTGTACTCTGTAATCAATAGGCCTCCCCACACTCCCCCAGGAATTCTCTGATCTCTGAATCCCCTAGGCCTGCAGTGTTCTCTGCCCTGGCCTCAGGCTTGGAGCGGAAACCCCACAGGACTAATCCGGAGGTGAGGGGCAGTCTCATCCAGGAGAATTGGGGAAGGCTGAGACCAACCTAGATAGCATATTCAAAAGCAGAGACATTACTTTGCCAAAAAAGGTCCATCTAGTCAAGGCTATGGTTTTTCCTGTGGTCATGTATGGATGTGAGAGTTGGACTGTGAAGAAGGCTGAGCACCGAAGAATTGATGCTTTCGAACTGTGGTGTTGGAGAAGACTCTTGAGAGTCCCTTGGACTGCAAGGAGATCCAACCAGTCCATTCTGAAGGAGATCAGCCCTGGGATTTCTTTGGCAGGAATAATGCTAAGGCTGAAACTCCAGTACTTTGGCCACCTCATGCGAAGAGTTGACTCATTGGAGAAGACTCTGATGCTGGGAGGGATTGGGGGCAGGAGGAGAAGGGGACGACAGAGGATGAGATGGCAGGATGGCATCACTGACTCGATGGACGTGAGTCTGAGTGAACTCTGGGAGTTGGTAATGGACAGGGAATCCTGGCGTGCTGCGATTCATGGGGTCACAAAGAGTCGGACACGACTGAGCGACTGATCTGATCTGAGGCCACAGAGAGGCTTTTGAAATGAGCCCTTTGCAGCTTTGAGACTTTACTCCTCACCCTGACTTCCCCAGAGAGAAATTTGCTCATCCAGTGCCCGCACCCCCCCCCCACCGGGCCACCCCACCACCAGTCTGGTTCTCCCTCAGCTGCTTTTCCATGTCTGCTGCCTCAGACATGATGTCAAATTAATGTCAGATTGTCAGTCCAATATTGTGCCCAACTCTTCTTCCTCCGTCCTCTTCTGGGGTCTCTGCTCCTGACTTAGGCTTGTGCTGAAGGATTCTAACGCAGCCAGACCATGGCTTGGGAAGGCTGTCGGTAGGTGTTCTTCAGCACTCACCTCATCCATCACCCGGGAGGGGCTGGGACTGCATCCTGGCCAGCGGTCAATGGCGCTAATGGCTTCCGGTCCATTAGGGGCGGAAGGATTCCAGACCGTGCGCGGCAGCAGCAAATTACTTATCAGCCCCACTAGGCAGAGATACTGGGAACGCTCCTCGCAGTCCCCTGAGCGCTCACGACGGGCCACAGTGGAAGGAGAAGGCTTCTCTCTGAGCCCTCTGACTGCTCTGTCCTGAGCCAGCCTCCTCCTCCTCCCTGGTCTTAAGGAGACGACGCTTCACAGAGAGCTGCCCCATGAGGAGACTTATGAGGAGACTTTCTCATCTGCTCCTTGAACGAAACTGTCTAAACAGTCATCTTTCTGTACCCCCAGACTTCCCAGTGCACCCAGTACCACATCGTGCTTCACTCCAGAGAACCTCATAGTCTCCAGGCAGCAAGCTCCTATGGACCATGTTGTACTTATTTATACTCATCTTTTAGCAGCTGTGAGGTATGCAAATCTTTGTCTCTAGTGCTGTCAAAATCCAAGATCCCCAAAGCAAATGGAGAAGGGGGCAACAGAGGATGAAATGGTTGGATGACATCATCGACTCAATGGATGTGCTTTGAGCAAACTCCAGGGTATAGTGTAAGACAGAGAAGCCTGGCGTGCTGCAGTCCATGGGGTTGCAAAGAGTCGGACACATCTGAGTGACTGAACAACAACCACCAGAGCAAATGTGGGCAAAGCCTGAAATTTCCCTCCCCTCTGGGCAGTAGCTTTTGGGAACCTTAACAGAATTGACTGAACTGAACAGAATTGAATGAGAAAGGGCTGGATTCCACCCATGTCTCAAAGCCAACAGCTTTGAGCCCTGACTCCCCACTTCCATCTGCTGCCAGGTTGGCATCATGCTGGCCCTGCCCCACCTCTCAGGTATAATAATGGGGTTTTGAATTGTTGGGTTGCAGCTCCAGGATTAAAGCTGAGCTGAGTAACATAGCTTCTGTTAAGGCATGCCCGCAATAAACACACTGTTCTTCTCGGTAGAAACCAAAGCCCAGACAGTTCTTTGTGCTCATGGTGAATCCTGTCTTCAGATCAATGCTAAAAGGGAAATAATCCTTTCTCTTGTTATTTTAATAGCAGTGACCTTCCCACCTCTATAAACTAAGCATTAAAATGACCTCATTGATATTTGCCATAAATACTGCAATTATTTTTTTCCAAAATGGTCTTGACTACAAGCAAGGAAATACAGCAAAAACCACCACCCTCCCCAATGCCAACTAAAAATATTTTGAACAGTTTTCTCAATATTCCAGCCCAGGGTCTTTCACCCATCCTATCTGCAAAGCAAAGCAGAATTTTGAAGACTGTGAACTCCATGACTCAGACATACCTGGATTCATATCCCAGTTCTGGAAATTACTGTGGGGTGTGGCAGTTATAAACATGTCATCCAAATTTAAATACTCCTCCATCAAGAGATGAAGTCTGTGTTACCTACTCTTGAATCTAGGTTCTTTGCTTGACCAAAACATGCAAATGAAGTAATGGTGCCAGTTTCTAGAGTCACGCCCGAAGAAAGTAGCAGCCTGTCTCTGTGCTTGTTTGGTACCAGTCTTGATACCTGTTCTGTGAAGTAGCCACAGAGAAGACTCTGGGGCTTACCATGGCCAGTGAAAAGCCCCAAGAGGAAGTCAAGACAGAGGAGACAATCTTAATGTGAAAATAGCAGGGAAGAATAGTTTGATGTCATGGTTTAAGGCTCAGAGGCATTACCACTTTAATAAAAGCCTAGTGTGAATGGCAGGGTTTGTCCATGAAGCGGATCTGATTCTGATTTGATGGGCAGTCGATCAATGAAACAGACACACCTGCACAGCTGTAAATGGACGATGAAGATATTTCTGATGTGTCCTGGCAGCAGACAGGAAGTGTCTTCTAAAGAGAGGACCTGCTTTACTGCAGAACCAAGAAGTCACTCTCCATTAGAAAACCACAATTTGGTTCCATAGCATACTGACTGCTGCAATCTTTTTCTCTGGTCTTTCATTTCCCCTCCCCCTTTCCTTTGTTGTACATGAAGTAATGGGAGTATGTGCACAAGCATATTGTTTTTTTTAACTAATTGGTCAATGGTATATTTTGATCAACATCAAAAGGAATGAGGGGGGAACTACTGCTTCTGTGAAAATTGCCCCTTTCTCCATAACTGGTTGCTCTTTGAGCTCTTCTGACGCTAGGAAAGATTGAAAGCAGGAGGAGAAGGGGACAACAAATGATGAGATGGTAGGATGGCATCACTGACTCAGTGGACATGAGTTTGAGCAAGCTCTGGGAGATGGTGAAGGACAGGGAAGCCTGGCATGAGGACAGGGAAGCCTGGTATGCTGCAGTCCATGGGGCTGCAAAGAGTCGGACATGACTGAGTGACCAAACAACAGCAACAGGCCAGTAAGTTCTTTGTTTTCCGTTTCACAAAACAAGAACAACAACAACAACAAAAAGTCATTGCATACATTGTTTGATTGGAGAAGTTTAATGTTTTTCATCCTCATTATAAAATCAAGAATAATATATATATATATTTGTATATAGCTATTACAAGCAGAGAGCTTTGTTGCTATCAGGACAAATTACTTCAGAAGAAGTGACTCCTAGATAGTTTTTTTCTTCAAGTGAAGCTTCTTGTTTAAATGCACTTGGATTTTTAAAAAATGCTTTTATACTTCCGCTTCTCAGCTCGAGTATAAAAGTTGCTCACGATGCTGTCTTCAGATCTCTGTTAAATAACCTTATTTTAAGGAAAACTAAGGCAGAAAGCCTTCCCCAGATGCTCTTCTTGAGAAGAATTCTACTCCTCGGGCTATTTCTGAACAGGCTTTCAGCAAAAAGATTTCAGTCACAGCATTTGTGAATTTTGAGTTTCTTCTTTGCTGGGAATAATTAGAAGAAGCATGAAATGGAGTTCAGAAATAGAAAAGAAAGATGATGTGAAGAAAGAGTAGCAGGAATTCTGCCCAGAAGCCTTGGGAGGAATGAAGGGAGCTGGGAAAGGCCTCTTGTACCGCTGACAGTGCCTGCCTGGGAAGGAGATGACACTGAGAGGGGCTCAAGTGCCCCCCAGGCACAGCCAGGCTGCACTGCAGTCACCCCAACCAGAGTAGAACCGACGGGTTTTCTCTTCTCGTTAACAGGAAATTACAAACAGGGATTTCCCTGGTGGTCCAGTGGCTAAGACTCCGAGGTCCCAATGCAGGGGGCCCAGTTCAATCCCTGGTCAGGGAACTAGACCCCACGTGCTGCAACTAAAAATCCCACGGGCCACGATGGAGACAGAAGATCCCAAGTGCCACAACTCAGACCTCATGCAGCCAAATAAGTTAATTAAGTAAATAAATGTTTTTTAAAAGTTACAAGCACACAAAATAAAAATGAATTAAATATTTGTCATAATGCACATATACAAAGAAATCCTATGGGCTCCCACACCCCAGTTTCAGCAATTCAACAGTCATCCACTCATGGCCAAACTTGTGTCTTCTGTAAACCAACTAATCCCCCACCCCAACCCCAGATTCTTTGGAAGCAAATTCCAGACATTATATGATTTCACCCATACACTTTGTTTTTTTAATAGAAAATTTTATTGATATTTCTTCATGAAGTAGTAAGCAGAACTAAGAAATATACAGCCTAAAACAAAGTGACCTAAAATTTTTGTGACAATTATACATTTATAGCCAAAATAAAAATGAACAGTTTTTAATGATTAAATAAGTTAAAAATTTTGCTCAATAATTTATCTGAAATTAAGCCAATATGAGGCTAATTGGGAGAATGTCACTTTATCCTTCTCCAAAGAGACTGTCATCCCAGTAAAACAGTGGTTTGGTTCTGCAAGATTGCACAATTTTTTTTCCCCAGCACGAAGGGAAAGAAGAAGAAAATAGAGTGTTAGTGTATTAGTCACTTAGCCATATCTGATTCTTTGCAACCCCATGGACTGTAGCCCACCAGGCTCCTCTGTCCATGGAATTCTCCAGGCAAGAATACTGGAGTGGATTGCCATTTTCTCCTCCAGGGGATCTTCCTGACCCAGGGATGGAACCCAGGTCTCCTGCATCACAGACAAGTTCTTTACCGTCTGAGCCACTGGAAAATAGCAGAGCTGACAATCAAAGAATAAGATTCTGCCAATCCTGACCCATCCTGATCAAGAGTCCATGGATCCTGCTAGGAGGAAGTGGGTGATTCAGTCCAGGGCAAGATGCCCGGCAGGTGAGATGCTCTGAGGAAAGCGTGTGCCCAGCTCATGCCACAGCTGACCTTTGAGAGGTCTAAAGGCTCTCATTACATCAGAGAGCAGGGGCTACAGGTGGCTGGGCTCTTTCCAATACAGGGAAAGTTGTCCACGTGAGTCTGAACAGCTCCTTAGACAAGAGGAATGTATGGGGCACAACCGTGTGTGTTCCCTTCTGTCCTGGCAGAATTGCCAGAACAGTCACTCATTTCCTCCCAGCGGGATCCGTGGACTCTTGATCAGGATGGGTCCAAGTCAGCTTGTCTCCCTGCTCCAGGGTCGGCAGAATCTGATTCTTCGATTGTCAGCTCTGCTATTTTCCAGTGGCTCAGACGGTAAAGAACTATTCTGTGATGCAGGAGACCTGGGTTCGATCCCTGGGTTGGGAAGATCCCCTGCAGGAGGAAATGGCAACCCACTCCAGGAACTAAACAATTCCTTGGAAGCAATTCCTGCTTTAAGCTGTTCACTGACTCACAAGCCAGGTCAATGGACTGCTGTCTACTCAACTCACAGCTCTATTGGTGTCTTACCTCCAGTTGGCATTTGTTTTTGTTTGTTTGTTTTTAAGATTTTTTTTTATGTGGGCCATTTTTAAAGTCTTTATTGAATTTGTTAGGGAGAAGGCAATGGCACCCCACTCCGGTACTCTTGCCTGGAAAATCCCATGGATGGAGGAGCCTGGTAGGCTGCAGTCCATGGGGTCGCTGGGAGTCGGACACGACTGAGCAACTTCACTTCCACTTTTCACTTTCATGCATTGGAGAGGGGGATGGCAACCCACTCCAGTATTCTTGCCTGGAGAATCTCAGGGATGGTGGAGCCTGTTGGGCTGCCGTCTATGGGATCGCACAGAGTCAGACATAACTGAAGCAACTTAGCAGCAGCAGCAGCAGGGCTTCTCTAGTGGCCCAGCTGGTAAAGAATCTGCCTGCAATGCGGGAGACCTGATTTGATCCCTGAGTTGGGAAGATCCCCTGGAGAAGGGAAAGCTACCCACTCCAGTATTCTGGCTTGGAAAATTCCATGGTCTGTATAGTCCATGAGGTCGAAAAGAGTCAGACACAACTGAGCATTTTTTGTTTGTTTGTTTTTAAGATTTTTTTTTTTTGATGTGGGCCATTTTAAAAGCCGTTATTGAATTTGTTACAATACTGCTTCTGTTCTATGTTTTGGTTTTTTGGCCATGAGGCATGTGTGATCTTAGCTCCCCAATCCAGGATCGAACCTGAACCCCCCTGGATTGGAAGGCAAAAGTCTTAACTACTGGACCACCAGGGAAGCCCCTGGCATTTAGTTTCAAGTCCAGCTCCAAAAGAGCATTTTCTATAAGTTTAAGAAATTTACTAGTGATGTCAATTAGAAGTAATAACTTATAAAACTGCCAATAATTAAGACTGTGTGCTATGAACACATGAAAAACAGATCAACACTCTAAATTTAGAAGTAGATCTGTATACATATGGGAATTCAGTATACAATAAATCTGGCATTTCAATTCAAGGAGGAAAAATAGTTTATTCAGTAACTGGTTTGCGGACAACTTATCTAGAAAAGAATTAAGTTGAATCTGTATCCTATGCACTAGAATAAGTTCCAGAGGAATGACAATTATATTTCAATAAAGCTTCCCTGGTGGCTCAGTGGGTAAAGAATCTGCCTGCAATGCAGGATACACAGGAGACCCAAGTTCAATCCCTAGATTGGGAAGATCCCCTGGAGAAGGAGATGGCAACCCACTTCCGTATTCTTGCATGGGAAATCCCATGGACAGAGGAGCTTGTCAGGTTACAGTCCAAAGGACTGTAAACAGTTTGATATGACTGAGCGACAAAGCTGAAAAAAATACATTTGGGGGGAAAAAATGAAATCATTCAGCTACCAGGGCATGGTACAGGAATCATGAGCAATTTGTTTTTGTAATAATTTCCCTTAGGAAAGGAAAAAACCTTCTATATAGAATACAAATCCTAGAATCTGTATCCTGGGTGATAAAGAATTGGGCTGGCCTGTCTCCAGTTCCTGGGAGGTAACCTTTCAATACTTGAAATTTCTCCAGTGATAAGAATGTCTGTGTCATTCTTAGTGGACCCCAAAAGTTTATACTAAGGAGATGACTCAACTCAGGGCTTCCAGAACAGGAAGACCAGCAGGTGATTAGAGGGCTGGCTCTTTGAGTCACATGTGTCAGCCAGCCTCTGGGGACGGATGGGACAGGGAGCTAGAGGTTGAGTTCAATTGAATGGCCAGTGATCCAGTCACTCACACCTACGTGATGAAACCATGGAAACTCAGGACACTATTGCCCAGGGGAGGCCCCCTCACTACCAATCTTCAGCATGTTGTCACACGTCACTGCGCCAGGAGGGTGTATGTCCCGACTTCACAGGGATAGCACCTGGAGGCCCCTCCCAGATCTTGCCCTCCATGTCTCTTCTTCAGACTGGTTTTGATTCGTATCCTTTTTGCTATAATAAAACTGAAGTTTAAAGAAAAAAACTATATAGCACTTTCCTGAGTTCTGTGAGACATTCTGGCAAATTATTGAATGTGAGTGGGGCATGGGGACCCCAAACTGTAGCCCATTGGCCAGAAGTGTAGAGGCCCCGGTGCATCTGAAGCCTGGAAAGAGACAAGACCCTCACCTTCAAGGTTTGGCCTGACTCTGTAGTTGGAGTCAGAAGTCATGACACCATTAACAAAGAGACTAATAACTGCTTACGTTAAACTCAAAAGTTTTCTACATGTGAACAATGTAGAAAATACAAGAAGAGTGTGAAAATACAAACAGGGAAAAATGTTTGCACTCATACAGTGGAGAATGACTATATTTTCTAACAAGGATTATGTTCAATACAAAAAAAATTACAAAAAGAAGATTAACAAAAAATGAAATACAAAAATCTTTTAAACTTATAAAAAGATACTTAATACCACTTATAATAAGAAAAATGCAAAATGATACTTTTTTAAAGAAATTCTTTGTTTTTTGACTGCACCACATGTAGGATCGTAGTTCCTCAACCAGGGATTAAATTGATGCCTCCTGCAGTGGAAGGATGGAGTCTTAACCACTGCTCTGCCAGGGAAGTCCCAAAATGATAATTCTTAAGACATGATTTTTTTTACCAACCCCAGGTTGGGAAAGATCAGAAGTTTGGATCACAGACAGCTTGTGGGAGAAGCTGGAGCTGTTTCCTCACCCTTCCTGGTGGAAGGTCTATCTGTGAAACCCCCAGGAAAGGCAGTTTGCCAGTGACTTGCATCTGACCTTCAGCCCAGTGATACTACTTTTGGAAATTGATCCTGCAGCTAGACCTGTCCACGTGTAAAATTATTTATGTACAAGCTTCTTTATTTATTTATGACAGTGCTCTTTCGAACAGCAAAATACTGGAAATAATCTATATGTTCATCAGTAGGAGAGAGGTCGAATGAACTAAGCAACATCCAGATGATAAAATGTATATCCAGATAATAAGATGAAGTAGAAAGCCTCTGTGTGCTTCTTTAAAACACAGCAAGTGAAAAAGAGGGCACACGAAGTGGGTGGTTTGTCAAAGAAGTGTGCCTGGAGCGGACAGGATGCCTGTCTGCTCCAGCTTTCTTAACAAAGTGCTACAGGCTGGGACTTAAATATCAGACACTTATTTCTCACTGTCTGGAGGCTCGAACATGGATGTCACAGTGTTGGCAGGGCTGATTTCTCCTGAGCCTCTCTCCTTGGCTATGGACACCCCTCTGTCTTCACGTGGTCTTCCCTCTGTGTGTGTCTGTGTCCTAATCTCCTCTTCCTGTAAAGACATCAGTCATTTTGAATTAGGGCCTCCCTGTAAGACCTCATTTTTACCTTGCTGTTGTTTAGTCACTAAGTCATGTCCAACACCTTTGCGACTCCATGGACTGTAGCATGCCAGGCTCCTCTGTCCATGGGATTTTCTGGGCAAGAATACTGGAGTGGGTGGCCATTCCCTTCTCCAGGGGATCTTCGTGACTCTGGGATCAAACCTGCATCTCCTGCATTGGCAGGCAGGTTCTTTAACCACTGACCCACCCATATGATCCCATTTTACCTTAATCACCTCTTTAAAAGCCCTGCCTCCAAAAGCAGCCCCATGCTGAGGTGCTGGAGATTAGGGTTTCAACATAAGAATGGAGGGGTGCAGTTCAGCCCCTAACAGGGTTTTTTAAAAAGCAGCGAAGCTGTAGACACAGATACATGTTTGTGTATGAATCAAATACCTATGGAACATACACAAGAAACCATTAACACTATTTGCCTCCAAGGAGAGGACCTGAGTGGCTGGAGGACGGGGCAGGAAGGGAGAGGTCTCATTCCTTATCTGTATCCTGGGTTTTGTATCATTACTTAGATTATGAATTGAAAGCTATACGAGTTTTTTGAATTTAGAATCAAGGAGTTGAGTTGGCATGTGGGACTTTGGACCACATCCAGCATTCAATGGGAAGACGTTTCTCTGTTGATGAAAGTAGTCCTTACATCCTTCAAAGACAATAATTGCCTGCCTGGCATTTATGTGGTGGCTACTGGAAGCCAATGTTGTCACAAGATGAATGCTTCCTATTTTCAAAATAAGCACGTGGACATTTATCTATTCTCAGAGTCCAATTTTCAATGACAACAGCATTTTCCTGTCGCTAACTTTAACACGGAGGATAACATGTTTGTAGCTGACAACTATTGAACAAATAGTAAAGTATGGTGCATAATGATATATGTTTACTCAGACTAAAATGTATGTATTTAGCTAAAGCTAAATAATACAGCCTGTATTGCTGCCAGATAGAGAAGTAAAGCAGAGCTTTAATAAATCTCAGTAATAAGAATAAATTTCCCAATTTCTTTCTCTTAAGAAGTTGAAAAGATGTATCATATAGACAATAAGACTGATAAATTCACCAGCATATTATGAGGGATAAAAGTAGCAATGAGTAAAGGGTGTAGTCCTTCAGGGCTAGATGTTTTCAAGGTGCTTTCACACAAAGTTTTTTTAATTTTTATTTATTTCTTAATTTTTGACTGTGCTGGATCTTCACCGCTTTCTCTAGTTGCGGTGAGCAGGGTCTACTCTTCATTGTGGTGCTTGGGCTTCTCATTGCAGTGGTTTCTCTTAGTTGGCAGAGCACGGGCTCTAGGCATGTGGGTTCCATAGTTGTGGTGCATGTGCTTAGTTGCCTCGTGGCACATGGGATCGAACCAGTGTCCCCTGCATTGCAAGGAGGATTCTTTACCACTGGACCATCACGGAGGCCTCAGAGGTTTGTTTGTTTGTTTTAATGTTTATTTATCTGGCTGCACCAGGTCTTAGTTTCAGCATGCAAACTCTTGGTTGTAGCATGTGGGCTCCAGTTCCCTGACCAGGGATGGTACCTGGGTCCCCTGCATTGTGAGCTTGGAGTCTTAGCCACCGGACCACCAGGAAGTCCCAGCTCATTTATTCCTCATAAATACGCTTTGAAGCTTAAGTTTTGGCTCATATTTTACAGATGAAAAATGTGAGTCAGTGTAGCAGGAAAATGGCCAGCAACAATTCTGGGTCTTCTTGCACTGTTTCAGCCTTGCAGCAGCCTTCAGAGGCTGTTTGTTTGGTATTTGTATCTAGAAATATTGCCAATTTGCATAAACTGGTCCAACTTCAATTTAGCCAATGGGTCTGCCCAAATAGCAAGAATATGCAATTCAGGAACCAAATCATGAAGTTAAAAAGCACACAAGAGAAGGGAAAATCTCCAGCCGTACATGAGCACTCATTTACTGAGTGATAATTGCAGTATGAAAACATTTTCACACAGCTTGTCTCATTTAATCCCTACCATGGGAAATATGTAGGCCAGTTCTGAACACAAACCTTCAAAAAAGCATTATATTAATAATATAAAATCTTTAATAAAGACTAATGTAAAGTCTTTCATAATCTGTCTATGCCATGGAATGCTTCAATATATATCCACAGATGCACCTAAAACCCTACAAAGTGTAAAACCTAGGGACATGATAGACCCCCATGACAGAGGAGTAACTGAACATGAAAAGGTTCATTTCCCCAAGAATTAAATACAGAGCAATCAGCTCTGTAGCGCTGGAAGGCAGTCGAAACCTCTCTCCAAGGTCCTGAGCACCTGACAGGGTGTCAGCCCACCGTCCACTCAGCAAAACATAAGGGACTCCTTAGCTTTGGTTACCAAAGATCTGATTGCAACTGTAACTGCAGGGTTCACCTGAATTACCTACAGACTTGTCAGTGATAGGAAGCAGGTTCGGGAAATAAAATAAACTAACCAAAACCGTTCTGCTTCCATGCTTAGCCTAGACCCAAGTTCTGAAATAGTGGTTTCTAACTTTTGTTCCCTAAGACATTCTGGGTCATCTCCAAGTTTCACAGAGTCAGCAAAACGGACCTTGGCACGCTTACCTGAATTCTCTTTTTTTTTTTTTTTTTTTTTTGTACCAGAAAGTCATGACCAATACCTAGACATCAGGTCACTTTGCAGAATGCCAGGAAAATGGAGTTTTAGGGTTTTTTAAATATTTGCTTGTTTGTCTTGGGCAGAGTTGGGTCTTGGTTGTGGTACATGGGATCTTCGTTGCAGTGCCAGGGCTTCTCTCTAGTGTGGTGCCTGGGCTCCAGAGCTACAGGCTTAGTTGCCCTGCGGCACGTGGGAGTCAAACCCACGTCCCCTACATTGGAAGGTGGATCCTTAATCATTGGGCCAGCGGCAAAGTCCCCAAACTGGAGTTTTTAAAACGTCATGTGTATGCTCATTATGTTTCATTCTGCCTGTCAAAGAGAAATAAAGCATTGTGGTAACTTATTTTGGAAATAACACTGACGAACTTACTTGTTGACAGAAGTATCTGAAGAACTTAATAGTATTTATTTACTCAAATAGTCTATGTTGACAACCTGTGCAAATCACTACATGATAAGACAATGAGTTAATTGGGAAAGCCCCGTCTGCAGAGTCACAGGGGTAGGTTGAATCCACATACTACCTGCGTCATCTTGAGCAAGTTACATCACCTCCCTGGGCCTCAGTCTCCTCATCAGTAAAATGGTCACATGACGTCACCCCTCCAAAAGGGGTGCTGTTCTATCTCTATAATACTGGAAGGGAAGAAAAGGCAGTGAAATGGACCAAGAATATTTTGACACATTTGAGACTTATCTTTCTTTAAAAAAAAAAAGAAGTTCTATTTATTTTTGACTGTGCTGAGTCTTTGATGCTACACAAAGGCTTCCTGTAGTTGTGGTGAGCAGGGGACACTCCAGTTGTGGTGCTTGGGCTTCTCATGGTGAAGGCTGCTCTTGTGTGAGCACAGACTCTAGGTGTGCAGGCTCAGGAGTTGTGACTCGAGGGCTCTAGAGCAGGGGCTCAGTAGTCATGGAGCACAGGCTGAGTTGCCCTGTGGCATGTGGAATCTTCCTGGATCAGGGATGGAACCTGTGTTCCCTGCATTGACAGGTGGATTCTTATCCACCGGACCACCAGGTAAGTTCCACATTTGATACTTATTATTTATTGTTCACTTCATTTCCCTGACCTTGAGTTTCCATCTCCTGAAAGCCTTCCTGCCTTCCTTACATAGTTATTGTGAGTTCAAAATGGGATAACACCCATGAGAATTCCCCGGAAACTGTATATGTTGTTAAAACCCATTCCTCATTTTCTGCACATTTCCCCAGTAACAGCCAGAATCGCTGCCTCCAAAGGTGACCCCCAGTGACCCACATTCCCAGCATTCCTGCTGGGAGAGTTCCCTGTCACACTGGATCCAGAGCAGCCTGTGACACCATCAACCAGGAGAACAGGAGGAGTGACTGGGCCAATTCCAGCCCCCAGAGGCCACGGGCACCCACCTCTCAGCTCCGCTTATGCTCTCGTAGGGGCCTTGCGTGGAGTGTGGGAGGTCTGGCCACCTCCACACCTGTACAAAGAGAGGGGTGGGGGAATGGCTGCCCCACTTGCTGGCTGAGCCCCAACTTCCCATCGTCCCCTCTGAGGCTTCACAGGCAAGAACCACCCTCCTGGGGGCAACTGACCTGGATCTCTCTAGCCACCGTGGACCGAGCATTCTGCCTCTGTGGACTGGTCTCCTCCCCAGCACGTGAGGCTGGAAGGGCCCCGTGTTGCCAGGGAGTGCCAACGGGAACTGGGAATGGTGGTGCTGAATCAGTGGGTCACATTGGTTAGGATGAGCCTGAGCTACCGTGGTTCACAGAGACTGTCAGGAGTTAATGGCACAAGGTTGCTGGCCATCGGCCCCTGGGATCCGAGCAGCGGCCTGGCAGGCAGAAGCATGCCATCTATTTACTTGAGGGGAGGCTGAAAGTCTGCAAAAGGAGCAAGTGAAGAGCTGGGAGGAAGGAGCGATGGGGAGGATAACGAGGGGACTCTGTGTGTACTCCTAGCCTGCAGGATGCCCCACTGTGCTATGATGTCTTCGAAGCCACCCTCCAGAGATGGGACCCAGTCCCAGTTTACAGTTGAGGAAATGTAAGTCACAGAGCCCAGGGACACAGAACCCGCAAGAGGTAGCACGAGAATCGGGCCCAGGCCGCCCCAGCCCACAGGGCAGGCTGATGTGTCCACAGATTCGGGGCCAGCACTCGACCTTACTCAGGCTTCCCGACACAGCCCCCACATACCAGCTGGGGTGTGATCCTGTGACCATTGTTCTGACTACACCAGGAACTGACATACCTTCTCTCTATTTTTAAAAAATTTTTTATTTATTTGGCTATGCTGTGTCTTAGTTGCGACACAAGGGATCTAGTTCCCTGACGAGGGATTGAACCTGGGCCCCCTGCATTAGGAGCAGGGGGTCTTAGCCACTGGACCAGCAGGGAAGTCCCCAGGTTCTCTTGCCGGCAACCCCTCCTCCACTACCCCTGTGCAAACATCTCTAGTGAAGGCAGGTAGCAGAGGGATGGGAGAGGCTGCCCAGACCCCAGCCCCGCTCTGCTGCCAGCAGCAGTCCTCAGGCCTTAGTTGCTTTTCTGCCAAATGCATCTGGTTGACCCCAGAGAGCTTGCAGCCCTGACAGCCCACGATTCAGGAACTGCTGCCCAAATGACTCCCTCTCACAGGACTGTTGTAGCCCATGTGGAAGTTATTAACCCCAACTTGTTGTTGTTTTAGTCGCTCAGTCGTGTCCAACTCTTTTCGACCCCATGGACTGCAGCCCACCAGGCTCCTCTGTCCATGGGATTCTCCAGGCAAGACTACTGGAGTGGGTTGCCATTCCCTTCTCCAAGGTATCTTCCCAACCCAGGGATCGAACCCCAGTCTCCTGCATTGGCAGGCGTGTTCTTTACCACTGAGCCACCTGGAAAGCCCAACTTGGCTCTGTTTAAAAATGACACACCAGAGATGTGTTCTTAGAAATAAGCATGTGTGATGAACAGCAGATCTGACTTCCAAATATGGAAACATTAAACACAGTGCACCGAGTGCAAGAACCTTACAACTGGCCACAAATATCACAAACACCCGTCGGGCAAAACAGCAGCCGTCTATCTGGCAGACCTGCAGCTGTGACTCACACCTGCCAGGGCAGGTGTGTTCCCTCCACCCAGAAATCTCAGGAAATCTCTTCATTCAGCCCCCCAGACAAATGGTCTCAGCACTCCGCAGCACACAGACTCCCCAAAGGGCAGCACGATGCAGGGAAGATTTATTAAGGGAACAAAACACCCAAACTTGCTGATCTTACGCCACAGGCAAACCGTGCCCTTTCCAAGCACCACATACATTTCTTCCAACGCACATCCACGTACCAGCCCCATACTTCCTGGTGGGTGGTGGAGATGGGCACCCTACCTGGCCTCAGTGTGCAGCCCCGGGGCCTTGACAAGCAGCACACGATAGAGGGAATCACATCAACACCCTTCACACCCAGTTCCGAAACCAACA
Organism: Bos indicus x Bos taurus; assembly: GCF_003369695.1. Lineage (NCBI taxonomy): Eukaryota > Metazoa > Chordata > Mammalia > Artiodactyla > Bovidae > Bos > Bos indicus x Bos taurus. The sequence goes on from NC_040099.1 coordinate 41,474,163, forward strand.
AGACCCCGAGGAGAATCAGCAGCCAATTTCTACTTTACAATCTTCTCAAGTCTTTAGCAAATCTAGCCAAATTCTTACAGCAATGGAGACATAGAGAACAGACTTGGGGACACAGGGAGGGAAGGAGAGGGTGAGACAAATCGAAAGAGTAGCACTGAAACATATTCGCTACCATATGTAAAATTAGTTAGCCAGTGGAAATTTGTTGTGCAATGCAGGGAGCTCACATTGGGTGCTCTGTGACAACCTTAGAGGGGTGGGATGGGGTGGGACGTGGGAGGGAGGTTCCAGAGGGAGGAGATATACGTATACCTATGGCTGATTTATATCACTGCTGCTGCTGCTAAGGCGCTTCAGTCGTGTCCAACTCTGTGTGACCCCATAGACGGCAGCCCACCAGGCTCCCCCGTCCCTGGGATTCTCCAGGCAAGAACACTGGAGTGGGGTGCCATTTCCTTCTCCAATGCATGAAAGTGAAAAGTGAAAGTGAAGTCGCTCAGTCGTGTCTGACTCGTAGCGACCCCATGGACTGCAGCCCACCAGGCTCCTCCGTCCATGGGATTTTCCAGGCAAGAGTGCTGGACTGCGTTGCCATTGCCTCCTCCTGATTCATGTTGACGTATGGCAAAAACCAACACAATATTGTGAAGTAATTATCCTCCAATTAAAAATAATTTTAAAACGTTAAAAAAAAAGATCTGGCCAAATTCTTAGTTTTTTAGCAGAGCAACAAGAATTTTTGACTCTTCCCAAGCTCTAAAGAACCCATGGAAATTGCTCAACAACCAGAAATAGAGGGTGAGTGTGCAGGACATCTTAGAAAATCAAGGGTGTGGGTTCCGCTTTTCCTTGCATCAGATCGAGAGCCTGCGTATCACAGGGCCCCGGCTCATCACCAGGTGCTAGGGGCGTCATGAGTTTAGGGTCCCTTGACAGCCCCTGTCTGTGATCTGGGAGGACGTGCCAGCTGCTCTCCTGTCCCTCATGCTGAGCACAGGGGACAGCCAGCCCTCAGCCCTCAGCCATCCCCTTCTTTCCAATCCATGTCCTCCTCCCCATACCCCAGCACACATACACACACACTCACTCACACAACTCCAGGAGACAAATGAGCAGTCAGTTTAATTCTCTGCTCTCAACAAGATCGCACACCAGATGGGAGGCCGGCCTGGATAGTGCCGAGTGCCTGGGAGGGGAGGGGCAGGTGTTTGGGGGGCTGTCACCATGACAACAGGAAGAGCACTGCTGAGGTTTCTATTCTGGTGCTGCCACTAATTACTACGAATGTTCCATCCGGCCCTGTGATCAGCCGTCCCCAGAGCAGCCTGTTACCGGCAGACGCTGGTTTTCTTCTCTAAGAAAGTTAGCCAAAGACCACAGTTGTGTTTGGTTGTTTTTCTTTTTAAAAACACTGACAGGTTTAAGGATGCTTTGTTTTCACACTGTATTGTAAGAGCTCAGATGCTTGAGATTCTCTCCAAACAAACATTGTTCCGTGGAATTAAAAGGCAGGCCCAGTAGCATTAACTAACTTAGTGTTTAAACATGTTCGGGCCAGGGTGGGGAGAGCACTGTGTGCTCACTCAGGGGGAGAGAGACACTTATCAGGTGTCTCTCCCACCCCGATGTTAACGAGTGTGTGGAATCAGGCTGCTGGCCGCTCAAAAGCCAATAAAAAAGGCAGGGTGGTAGAAAGGAAAGTTTGTTTTATTTCAGATGCTGGCAACTGGGGGACGGGAGGGTGGCGGACATCTGTCCAAAGGCTGACTCCTCCCACCCCCCAACAAGCAATGGGTGAGAGCTTTTATAGACAGAGTCGGGGTGGGGGGACCTACATGCAGAAATAGCACAGTCGTCTCTAACAGTCATCTTCAAATCAGTCATCAACGGTCTGACCAGCAACACTATGGTTGTTTTAGGTACAGTTCATCTTCAGTTCCAGGGTCCGTTTGTTCCCATTTCTTTGCAGCCAATTGTCGGAATTGTGGCAACTCATATCCTGGATGGAGAAGGAAATGGCAACCCACTCCAGCGTTTTCGCCTGGAGAATCCCAGGCACGGGAGAGCCCAGTAGGCTGCCGTCTCTGGGGTCGCATAGAGTCAGACACGACTGAAGCGACTTAGCAACAGCAGCAGCAGCATGTCCTGGGTACAGTCTGGTCATTGTGTGGTTAACTTCCCCACCTGGTGTTTTGGTATCTATAGGACAGCTCACAGTATATGGCTCAGAATATTATCTATAGCCCTTGAGAAAGAACTGAGGGTCCTTGACCATGCTTAATGACTACCTTATTATTATTTAGTCTCCTTGGACTGTTTTCCTTCGTTGCCACATTTCTCGCTTCTCTGATTAAACTTATTCTTTGACTGAAGTTTTCCACGGACAGAAGGCAGGCAGGGGACGTGGTTGGGGGCAAGGACCATAGAGTCCTGCTCCGTTTCACTGACAACTAGAGCCATAGGAGATTCTTTTTGGAAGTCAACCTTCCTCTGTTTATACATTAAATCTTTTACTAAGATTCAGCCCAGAAAAGCTTAGGCTTGAAATGTAGCCATCCTTCAAAGCAATGCAGGATTGGGCGGGTTTGCTGTGGCTCTGGGAGCAAATGTAAGACCAAGTTTCACTGAAAATAACAATTCAATCTATTTCTTCAAATCTATATTAAGGCTGTTCTATTAAGGTTTGAGGCAGCTTTACCAAAAAATACATATATTTAGAGACAAATGGAGAAGGCGATGGCACACCACTCCAGTACTCTTGCCTGGAGAATCCCATGGACGGAGGAGCCTGGTGGGCTGCAGTCCATGGGGTCGAGGAGAGTCGGACACGACTGAGTGACTTCACTTTCCCTTTTCACTTTCCTGCATTGGAGAAGGAAATGGCAACCCCCTCCAGTGTTCTTGCCTGGAGAATCCCAGGGACGGGGGTGCCTGGTGGCTGCTGTCTATGGGGTCACACAGTCGGACACGACTGAAGCGACTTAGCAGCAGCAGCAGCAGAGACAAATACCTGAGACAGTTGTTGTCAGAAAAACAAAAGGTAGGAAAACAATGAAACTAGGAGGAGAAAATGTGCACCATTTGGTTCTGCACCCTTGATGGAGGGGGAAATGCCATATTGTGAGACATTTATTTGTTTCAGAAGCTGAAATAAACCAGATCGCCACAAGAAGCACAGGGACCTGAGGGAGTGACTTCGTTTCTCCCCATGGAAAGGTTGTTAAAGAAAAACGTTGATAGCACCCTTTAAAGAACAGTCAGACAGACTTCATTCAGGGAAGTGTGGTGAGGGGCGAGGGACCACGGCAGTGGGGTTTGTAATGGGGGGAGAGGAGAGGTTGGGCTCAGCTCCAAATTCAAGGAAAAGGGAAATTTATAGCCAAGGAGTAGGATGATAGAGGAGGAGGGGTCTCTGGGCAGCCCACACGTTTCTTAGCAAGTACCTCAGAGCCAGCTCTTATCTGAGGAAGCGAAACACGTTGACTCCAGTCACGGCCCTCAGAGGATTGAGAGCCTGCTGTCGGGAATCGCTGTCCACAGTGGGGTCCAGCTAGTCCTGCAGGTGAGCCGTTCTAATGGAGGAGAGCCCGAGAATCACTGTATCCCTGAGTGGGAACCAAGGGGGTGTCATTTTAAAAGCATATTTATGGGACTTCCCTGATGGTACAATGTTTAAGACTCTGTTCCCAATGCAGGGGACTCGGGTTCATTCCCTGGTCAGGGAACTAGACCCCACATGCCACCACTAAAGATCCTGTGTGCTGCAACTAAGACCTGGCACAGCCAAATAATTTTTTTTAAAAAGCATATTACTATAATACAGTGCTATATTTAAAGTCAGGGGAAAAAATATTTTCAAGCCAGAAACAAAAGAAATGTCAACAACAAGCTTCCAGGCTCTAGAGACACACAGAAGTCAGTAATTCCCAACTCTGTAGGGGGTGTAATCTTATCTTCAGGGTATGTGAAATTTCTGTTCATCAAAAGGATGAAGAATCAAAAGCAACAAGGTGAACTGTTGGTCAGTTGGTTTAATAGAGGAAATGCAAAGCATCAAAAAGAAGCCACATTTTTGAATCCCAGAATATGCTTTGGGGGCTGTGTCATTAAGTCAAGCAGTATCACTAATTCTAGAATTTATTCGGAATCTCAGGGGATCTCAAATAGCCAAGACAGGCTTGAAAAGCAAAGGAAACAATGGAGAATTTGCACTCCTTATTTCAAAACTTACTACAAAGCTGCAGTTGTCAAACAGTGTGATGCTGGCATGAGGACACACACAGACCAACTGAACAGAATGGAGAACCCAGAAGTATGCCTTTACATCAAGCGACGCTCGATAAAGACACTGTCACAACTCATTCCTGCCTCCCAGAGTTCTCATGAGGTTCTCACCATGCAACACAGTCCACAGCGAGCTCACAGCCTCAACAAATACAAGCTGCACTCGTGGCCCCGATGACCTCGTCTCCGTTGTCTCTCGAGGCACTCGGTCTCTCTAATTCTGAGTAAGTCCAATGCAAACCACCCAGCCAGTTCCTCGGGGCCTCAGGGTACTGAAACCCCCCCCAGCTGTCCTTAAACCAAAGACCTGCTGCAAAAAGAAAAGAGGGAAATCTCTTGGCTTCCGTTTTGGATTTCAGCGATGTTTGTTTTTCCCAAAGCCCTCCTGACCTTTGCTGGCGTCTGGAACCTGATATTCCCTGCAGATTAGCTCGTCCCTGCTCTGATGAGGAACATGAGAGAATAAGGTCACTTCTGCAGCAACTGCACTTTCAGTCCGTTTAATGGTGATAAAACGCAGGTTCTCATTTATTAACTATAAGCCATTTGTTCACAACTGGGGGTTGGATAGGGGCGATTCCCCCCACCAGGGGGGACATTTAACAATGTCAGGGGGCATTTTTAGTTATCATGGTATACGAGAGGGGTATGCTATGAGCACCTAGTGGGTGGAGGCCAGAGATGCTGTTTTTAGTTGCTAAGTCATGTCCAACTCTTTGTGACCCCCATTAACTGTAGCCCACCAGGCTCTTCTGTCCATGGGATTTCTCAGGCAAGAATACTGGGGTGGGTTAACATTTCCTTCTCCAGGGGATCTTCCAGTCGCAGGGATCAAACTGCATTGGCAGGCAGGTTCTTTGCTAATAGCGCCACCTGGGAAGCCCGAGGCCAGACACACTAAATAAACATCTTATGCTGGGGGCAGCACCTTCGGCAAACACCAGCTCACAATGTCAACAGTGTAAAGGCTGAGAAACCAACCCCACCAGAGACTAAAACAAGAGAAGAAAGGTATCTCTGTTAGAGAAAATGTCCAAAAAAAGATAAAATCATGACTCTCATACAGATAAAAAAAAAAAGGAATTCCCACGATAAAGATTTTATTTAACTCCTGAGGGAAGCAAATATTATAGCCAATTAAAAAAAAAAAACCCTGAAGAACAATTTATAGATCAGGTATGTTGAAGTTAATATTTAAATCAAGGCAAAACTAGGTTTCTGCTGGGGTGATGGGAAAGGGAGCAGGCTGAACCCATATTAGACAGGACAGCATGTATATCCATCAGCTCCTAACTAACATAGTGAAAAACTGTGAAACAGCTCTTATAAGACCAGGATTACAAGGAAGGGTGTGCAATAGACAGTGTGAAGCCGAAACACAAGTGCTTCTCAGGAGGAAATGTTTGCTAGGTCAAGGTCAGGTTTAGAGCCAGTTGGGGATTACAGGCTAACTGAAAGAAAAGTTTCAACGTGAGAGCACTGAAGTCTCTTCCTGTGCTGTGCAACAGACCCAAGCCCCAAGGCAGGCCCAGATTCATTAAAGCCCGAAGTTCACAGGCTTACTGAGATCTCATCTGCTGACAAGCGGATGGCATTCAGCCGACGTGGGGTGGACAGTTCCTTCACAGGCTGCAGGCTTAGGAGTTCTATCCCATTGTCAGAAACGGAGCCTCACCTGAGTGGAGTGAGTGGAGCTTCTTGAACTTGAACACGCATACCAATTTCCTGGGGTACTCTGAAAATGTCAGCTCTGATTGGGAGATCTGGGCTGGAATTTGACATCAGGGCTTTCTAATGAAATTAGACTGCTCATTTAGTGACACCCTTTGAAGAGCAAGGGTTAGAGGGAGGTGAGAGGTGAGAAAACTCTAGACATTAAACTCCCCACATAGATGTGATGACAGATCTCACCAGCATCCTGAGCCAAGAAATAAGCCTTTGAAATTCTGCAAACACCCAAAGCTGAAGTTTCAATACTTTGGCCACCTGATGTGAAGAGCTGACTCATTGGAAAAGACTCTGGAGCTGGGGAAAATTGAGGGGAGGAGGAGAAGGGGATGACAGAGGATGAGACAGTTGGAAGGCATCACCAGTTTAATGGACATGAGTATAAGCAAGCTTATGGAGATGGTGAAGGGCAGGGAAACCTGGCGTGCTGCCGTCCATGGGATCGCAGAGTCAGACACATTGAACTACTGAACAGCAACAAACACCCGAAGCAACAGAATTTTCAAGACCCAGAACCAGACCAGGTTCTAGGACTCCCTCTGGTGTGAAAGACAAGCACACTGCGGGGGTCGGGGTGGGGGAGTTGCTAGTATAGGGAAGACTTATAGAGCAGGATCGGAGAAGGCAATGGCACCCCACTCCAGTACTTTTGCCTGGAAAATCCCATGGATGGAGGAGCCTGGTAGGCTGCAGTCCATGGGGTCGCTAAGAGTCGGACACGACTGAGCGACTTTGATTTCACTTTTCACTTTCATGCATTGGAGAAGGAAATGGCAACCCACTCCAGTGTTCTTGCCTGGAGAATCCCAGGGATGGGGGAGCCTGGTGGCTGCTGTCTATGGGGTCACACAGGGTCGGACAGGACTAAAGTGACTTAGCATAGCATAGCAAAGAGCAGGATAAGGGGAGGAGGCGAAGGGCTGGTCTGGTAAGCCAGGCTCCTCCAGAGTCAGCCCGGGAGCAGACAGCCACCTACTTCTCTGATCTCCTCCAGACCAGCTGTGTGGACCTCCTTTGGGAGCAGCGTACTCCGAAGGTGGGCAGGGCAGTTCACACCCTCACTCTGAGTCATCCAGAAGCATCACTTGGTGCCTGTGGGCATCCAGAAGATTCCACCTACCGACAAGTTCTCAGCTGGAGAAATGGAGGATGACTCAGCTTCCACCTTCCTCTCTGCAGCAGCACGCCTCCTCCCACCAGCACCGAGGATACGATGGGCAGACTGCCTCCAAACATGGATTGGATTCTACTTGGGACACCTGAAGCCAGAGCTGTGAATCCAATTCTGCGACCCTATGGACTGAAGCAGGCCAGGCTCTTCCTTTACTATCTCCTGAAGTTTGCTCAAATTAATGTCCATTGAGTTGGTGATACTATCTAACCATCTCATTGTCTGCTGCCCCCTTCTCCCTTTGCCTTCTGTCTTTCCAAGGCAGCAGGGTCTTTTCGGGTGAGTCAGCGCTTCATATCAGGTGGCCAAAATATTAATAGTAGAGCTTCAACTTCAGCAATTGTCCTTCTAATGAATATTCAGGGTTGATTTCCTTTAGGATTGACTGGTTTGATCTCCTTGCAATTAAAGGCACTCTCAAGAGTCTTCTTCCATGTCTTGGCTATCATAAATAATGCTGCTGTGAACATAGTGGTACATGTGTCTTTTCGAATTAGAGTTTTATCTGGATATATGCCCAGGAATTGGGATTGCAGGAATATATGGCAACTCTATTTTTAGTTTTTTGAGGAACCTCCATAATGGCTGTTTTCCACAGTGGCTGCACCAACTTACATTCCAACAGTGTAGGAGGGCTCCCTTTTCACCACATCCTCTCCAGTATTTATTACTTGTAGACTTTTTGAAAGCTTCTTTTAAATAGCACAATTCATCTAAATATATTAATAGATTATCTGACAATATTTTTATTTGAAATATTTACTATTATTCTATTATAGTTTTATAATTATGTATTTTATTTAATAAATAATATAGTAAATAAAATAAACTTTTAAATAGAACTTTAAATGGTATTTACTTTAAAATGAGAGAACGTTCATCATTTTGGAGGCATTTTCTCTCCACTAGGCCTGGTACAAGCCAGACCAGGCTGAAGTCAGCAGCAGCAAGACCATGTCCCAGGGGTGCCCTTGAAGAGGACTTGGTGGGTTCTTGATGTCTTCCCCCACCCCACCTTCACCCTCCCCAATGAGTTCACCAGCGCAGACCCTTCAGTGATGCACTTCCCACAGGGACCCGCCCCACCGGGTCTGATGACAACCGCAGGTGCTGAGCTTTTCAATCCACTCATCTTTCAGTCAGCCCACTTCCAGACAAGAGCTTCCTTGAGAAAGTCCCTGATGCTAAAAATGACCTTTTCTTGGTTCACAAATTACAGGTCTCCGTTCCCATGTCTGATATGATCACCTTCCTAAGAGGCTTACATGCCCCATGCTGCCTTCTGCATCCACTGGCTCCGGTCTGAATCCTTGAAGGAAAATGGGCATGTGTATATGAATGCGACCCTCCCACACAGGGAAGAAGGAAGTGAACTCCCAGGTCAAGGGGAGACACAGAGATTTCAAAACCATAGTACTGTACGCCATAGAGTCACCCTCAGCTCAAAGCTGTTTTATCATCTCCTCTCAATCTCTTAAGAATATCATGAAAGACCCTCAGCCCTTGGTTTGTAAATCAGAGGACAGCGTTTATCACTTGTGCCAGAGGCACAGACTGCCTTTCTTCCACGTGGGTAGGGGTGGGGGGAGGTGTGCGTTACCACGTGAAAAACAGTGTTAGTGGCTCACTTATGCCTGACTCTTCGTGTCCCCATGGACTGAACCCACCAGGCTCCTCTGTCCTTGGGATTCTCCAGGCAAGAATACTGAAATAGGTTTCCATTTCCTACTCCAGGGAATCTTCCCAACCCAGGGATTGAACCTATGTCTCCTGCATTGGCAGGCAAATTCTTTACCACTGAGCCACCTAGGAAGCCCAACTTCTGTAATAATTGGCCCCAAATGGCCAGAACTTAATTAACAATGGACAGCTTCCCTGATTTTTGTGCCTTATTTTGTGCCTAATTTTCCAACCTAGGACCAACTGGAGGAAGCCAGGTCTGCACTCCTGGCTGCACGGGATGTCTAGTTAGCCTGCCTACACCCATGCCTGCAGCCTCCAGTCAGGACACCCCCGAAACCTTCCCGTTTTTCCACTCAGAAGCTTTTTCACTCCTCTGCCTGCCTTTGAGTCTCTGACAAAACACTAGTGACAATGGCTGACGCCCGTGCAAGCTGGACTGAACAGCTTTCACTCGTTCTCGTTTGTGTGGGCTTCCTTTATTTCCACGTGAGAAAGGGGTAGGTTAGGTGACCAGTCTGGCCCCAGAGTTTTGGAATTCTGCTGCTGCTGCTAAGTCACGTCAGTCGTGTCCGACTCTGTGCGACCCCATAGACGGCTTTGGAATTCTACAGGAACTTAAATATTTATTCAGCAAATATTTGCTGCGCAGCTAGTTCATTCCAAGCACTGTGCTGGATGCTGGAGTTATTTGTTGAGTGTCTGGTCTCGCTAGGGAAAATGTCATAAATCGAATAATTATCCAAACAAATGTAAAACTGCACTGTTAGCAGGAGCCTAATGTAGATGATGTCATTAAGGAGGGTGGAGAAGATTTCTCTGAGATTTACACTGAGATATTACACTAACACTGAGATTTGAAGAGGATGGGAGTTTACCGGGAGAAGAAGAGGAAAGAGAAGCAAGGTGCCAACCAAGGTGACCGGGTGGAAGGAAGCCCAGAGCATATGAGGGCCCAGGGCAAGGTGGTCCTAGATGGAGCCAAGAGCAAGGGGGTGCTGCCGGATGAAGTTAGAGGGCCAGAAACCAAATTACACAGGACACACAGGTATTTTGTCTCCACCTGAAACAGCGATACAGCAGCCAACACTTACTGAAAGCTAACTCCACATCATTCACACTTCTGAAGTCTTTAGAGATACATTACACCTGTAATAACATCTGTGACTTATTAAAAGTCAAAATAGTAGTAAGAGGTGAATTAGACTGGTTGAAATGGAGAAAGTAGACAGACATGTGAACTTCAGGGAGTAAAAATCAGAGGACTTGATGATAAATAAGATGTCAAAGGTGAGAAAGGGGGCGATTTCTACTAGGATGACTGTAACAAGAATAAAAAAGGAAAATGACAAGTGTTGGCAGGGATGTAGAGAAATTAAAAACCTAATAGGGAGGTAAAACGGTACAACCACTATGGAAAATGGTTTGGCAATTTCTCAAAAAGTTTAACAGAGTTATGACCCAGCAATTCCATTCCTAGGCACATACCCCAGAGAAGTGAAAACATGTTTTTACAAAAAGTTGTCCATAAATGTTCACAGAAGCATTACTCACAATAGCTGAAGATAGAAACAACTGAAATATCCATCAACTGGGGAATGGTAAAACCCGGGGTATAGGCATGTTATTTGGTCACAAAGAGAAGTGGAGTGCTGTTACATGTTACAACGCGGTGAACCTTAGAAACATGCCGAATGAAATAAGCCAGCATGAAGATCACATACGATTCCAGTTACGGGAAATGTCCCAAACAGGCAAATCCGTAGAGACAGAAAGTAGACTGGGGGTTGCCAGGGAACGGGGAGCTGGAGGGGTGGGGAATGACTGTGAACAGGTACCTGTTACCCTCTGGGGATGATGGGAATGTTCTGGAAGTAAAAGTGGTGGTATTCACACAGGGGGCTTCCTAGGTGCTTCAGTAGTAAAGAATATGCCTGCCAATGAAGCTGACACAAGAGACACAGGTTCAGTCCCTGAGTTGGGAAGATCTATCCGCTGGAGAAGGAAATGGCAACCCACTCCAGTATTCCTGTCTGGAAAATCCCATTGGCAGAGGAGCCTGGCAGGCTACAGTCCAGGGGGTCGCAAAGAATCCGTCACAATTGAGCATGCCCGAGCACATGAATGTACTAAAATCCACAGAATTGTATACTTTAAAATGGTGAGTTTCATGTTGTGTGAATTTTATCTCAATTTAAAAATTGCAAAAAAAAAAAAAAAGAAGAAGAAGAAGAAAAAGAAAGAAGTGGAAAATTTTCTCTGACTGATTACAATCAGAACACAAGTGGAGACGGGACTGGTCCGAGTAAATGGCAGTCAGATGCGGACGTGGACTGCTCCATCCCCTCCCAGCAGGTGAGCAGCTCTGTCCAGGTAGGCAGGAGGGCTGCCGAGAGCCCCTGGCATTAGGCGGTGACTTGATGGCTCAAGATGTCACCAGTGGGGAACTGGGAAATGTTCAGGTGTTGGGAGATGCTGTGGCAGGTGCCTTGGTGCAGGTGTTTAGAAAGTACAGGTTGAAAAATGCCTGTGAAAACGGCAGCCTGGGCTGGATGCCGCTGAGCTGTTCTGATGCCCAGCAGAAGAATGAGCGACTGAGGCCTGTCAACTTGGGGGCTCTGTGACAGTGAACAAAAGCGCCTTTATCTCTGGCAGAGGAAAGACAGACCCAGGCGGGATGAGGGCTAAAGACCTCATTGTTGGAGTCCTGGCGCTCTGGAGAGGTGTCAATGCTCAGCCAAGGCAGGGCCTGGCCAAGAAAACCTGGGACCTTGACATGGGGCCAGCTGGGTGGATGCCTTTTGTCTGCTGATCTCACGGTGCCCCAGGTCCCTCCCTAATGAGGGGATGCTGCAGAGACAACCCCCCCAGAGGACAATAGGTGCCCCTACCCCTACCCAGGGAGCAGCCCCGCCTCTTCTCCTGGCTCCCAGGGTGTGTATTAACGTGAAGAAAACAAAAATGTCAGTGAGAACTGCTGCTTTTTTAAACAATCTGGGGAGCCATCAAAAACACCCTTGAACTTGCTCCTAGAAGATAAAGCTGTGACGCAATGAAATTAACCTCTTATCAAAATGAACAGCTTACTCCTCAAAAGTCACTTCAAGACCCTTGTCATGCGCTTCTCAACTCGAAGTCGTAACCTTTGCCCAACCTCATCCCATTTCTGGCCTTCTGAGACAGCCCATAAGATCCCTCACTCCAGGCTGAAACGCCCTCTGTTTGCCCTGATTCCTCTGTTAGGGACACTGCTGACACACTCTGAGGTGTTCTCACTCCTGCGTTAGGTCTGATACACTTAGCTTTGCTTGATTAACAAGTGTTTTGGGTGGTCTCCATAGGAAGACCACCATCAACACAGGAAAGACCTGGATAATTAACACATTAGTCATTTCTCAGTATGCTGCTGGCTGCTTTGGGTTTGGTTTTTACTTTATTCACCTGTGACGTGAAACTGACCTGAGTCAGTTTCAACCAATCCCTTTTCTCAATAGAGACAATGTAGAAACATAAAAGAAACAAATCAGGAAATGCACCAATAAACGCACTCCACATTTGAGGCTCAAGAAAACAGTGGCTGCCTCACCCTAGGGAGGGAAGAATGACTGTTGTTAATAGATTTTCTCCTGTGAGCTTCCTTGGATGACTCTGCCCTATTTCCTTCACCTGGAATCCAATATCCTTCATCTAGCTCATCTACATTTATCTGGTTGAATAAGATTTATCTTGGATAGTTAAATGCCGACCTTTCCAGGTTCCAGAATAGTTGCCAAATATGCAATATGTGTATTGGAGATGTGAAAAATGATATCAGCACACTGGGGCTGTTAGGGCACCTGGAGGAAAAACCAAATTTTGATAGGAATGTCCCTTTTCATGGATGCAGACTTCAGCCTTGTTGGCACAAGCCCTCATTGTCCATGTTTGTTCTTTGGGAATCATTGTGGTTACACCAGCAAAGAAAAGAGCTATATCTATTGGAAGATTTATCTATTTGTTGTTATTCATGCTCAGGTTTTTAAATGAATTTTTATGGGTTTAAAAATATACTCATAACGAGAAACAGGCATACTTTTCACACATACTGCTTATGTCTCAAACACAAATTCAGCTCTAATTCTACTCCCCACTCAGTAGACAACTGAGTACAAATCAAGGGCCCACAAATCCAGGGCTTTTCCATTGGTTTCCGTTTATTTCATGTCTCCTCATCATTTCTTATAAGAAATACATCCTGAGTGTTTAACATGCATTATTTTTTAATTTATTTATTTTTGGCTGTGTTGGGTCTTCACTGCTGCGTGGGCTTTTCTCTACTTGCAGCAAGCAAGGGCTACTCTCGTTGTGGCTCGCAGGCTTCTCATTGTGGTAGCTTCTCTCGTTGTGGAACATGGGCTCTAGGGTGTGTGGGCTTCAGTAGCTGCGGCTCCAGGCTCCAGAGCACAGGCCCAGTAGTTGTGGTGCATGGGTTTATTTGCCCCATGGCATGTGGGATCAACCCAGACCAAGGATGAAACCCATGTCTCCCACATTGGCAGGTGGATTCTTTACCACTGAGCCACCAGAGAAGCCCTACCATGCATTATTCACTGACTCTTCCAGGAAGTCTGTAACCTAGTTACCTGGTCATAGGTCTCAGTACACATGAGATGGTGATTATGGACCCAAAGAGCAGGTGATCAATACCACAGGTGCAGTCAGCCAGTAAGGGTCCTGATGTTGTTCGTCCTGAGATTATGTGCCCAATGCACAGTGAGTCCAGCAGACCGAAATGCCAGGGTGTGGTGCAGCGAAAGGTTTATTGCAGGGCCATGCAACAATGGGCAGTTTGTGCTCAAAAGACCTGAACTCCCCAAGGGAAGTGTGTGTAAAGGCAACATTTGAGGGGAGGGCTGCAGGGTGCACGACCTTCTTCTGATTGGCTGGTGGTGAGGTAACAGGGCGATGCTTCTGGAATCTTAATCATCAGCCTTCTGGTTCCAACCAGTCTGGGGCCTGCATGCTTGTGGTCAGCAGGTAGGCACCATCCTCCCCCTGAGTGCGGTGGGGGGTGGGTGTCTTAGTTCCGGGAGAACAACTCAAAGATGCGCCTCAGATTGTCGTGCGTATCCTTTGAGAAGGAGTTAGGACTGATTTATGGCTGAACTCGTGTTTCCTGACTGCTTTTCCTTGGTTTCTGCGTTCCCTCACTTCCCTGATTAATGACTGCCTGCACCTGCCCTTTGGAACTCGGAGAAGGCCCAGGAGACTAAGATTTTTTCCCAGAAACAAGAAACGGGGGACACGGAAAGGCTTTTGTACCCAGGGGGCTCTGCAGTGTCCTGCCTGTTTTCACTAGCAGTGGTTGCTAGGCCTCTAGTTCTGAATGTCTGCCTCATCTCTGCCAAGCAGCTAATCTGTAAATAAACTCTTGAATATTCTCAGGGTGTTTCTATTCTTAAAGCCCTATTCTGATTATATTACTCCCCTGATTACAATTCTCCTCTGCCTCCTGAAAAAAGTCCAAAGTCCTAAGAATGAAATTCTAGGTTTTCCAAAGTCAGGGCCCTTTTTTATTTTTCTGGGTTTACCTCCTGCTATTCCCTCCAGCAATTCAGAGACTCCCAACCAAACAGAACCCATCCACATGCCCTGCCTGTTGCTGGCTTCTTCCCCTCAGGCCTTTGCTGATGTCTCTTACTGACCGTCTTCCCCTACCCCCAGAGGCTCAGCCAGGTGTAATGTTTAGGAGGAGCCAACCCCAGGGCTTCCCAGGTGGCGCTAGTGTATGTCAACGTAGGAGACATAAGAGACTGGGTTCTAACCCTAGCTCAGGAAAATCCCCTGGAGGACGACATGGCAACCCACTCCAGTATTCTTGCCTGGAGAGTCCCATGGACAGAGGAGCCTGGTGGGCTACAGCCCACATGGTTGCTAAAGAGTCAAATACAACTTAACGGCTAAACAACAATAATATAAACATATCTTTAAAAAGCTTTAAACTTGCTTAGGGAGAATGATTGCTCCCCTTGCTTTCCACCCCAGAGATAACCTAGTCGACTGTATCCCACCTGCTCTCTCTCTGCCCTTTGGTAGCTGCCCTCTTCAACCCCAGCTCCTCCCCTCCACCCATTGAATTCCATGGACTTTCTTTGTACCCAGTAATATGGTGACACAGTCCTCACACCCACAAACACGCTGTAGGTGTCTGTCCCCATTTTTCCAGCAAAGGGTTTGCAACATTGTGTTGAATCATTCAGAGACAAGAACGAAATAGTTCTGCAGTCTCAGGACTTCACTGAAGGGTGATGAGAACCACTGTTCGTAACTCTGTAAGTGTCCAGCTCTGAGAAGTGGAGCCCTGTGTATAGATCATCAACTTGATTATCCTTCCTCCCTGGATTTTTTTGTTCACTCCCTGTCTTAATTTTTACATGAATCTGGAGAAGAGAAGCAGAATTCAACACCCCAAAATATGCCTCTTTGGCATAAGGATTATTTTGAGCTGGCTATTTTTAAGAAACTGCAGACACAGGAGAAACTCTGAGAACTGATTAGAAGTCACCCTTTTGTAAGAGACATTTATGTTCATAAGAGAAACCTCTGTTTGTAAGGATGTTTCCTTCTATACCAGAAAGAGGATGACAAAGTCTCCAGAAACTCTATCAATGGATAAGGCAGGACTTAAATCTTACCCTCCTTCACTGTGCTTTGCCTGAAAATCTCCACAGCTGGCTCCCCACCCCAACATCTTTTGTGTTTCTCTGAAGAGGATATTTAAGGTGGTGGCTTGGGTCATTTCAGGGAGTTACTCAGTTTCCCTGGCTATCTCCCATGTATTCAGCTGGTATGCATGTTATTAGGCTTCTCTTGTCTTTCTCCTGTAGGTGTCTTTTTTTGTTATTGTTACAAGGGCATCTCAGCCAAGAACCTAGAAGAGTAGAGGGAAAATTACTTTTTCTCTCCTACAAAAGCAAGTGTCCACTTTGGATCCATCTCACCTAAACTCTAATAGTAGAGGTTGTCTGTAATTCATGCAATACATGGTCTTGTCGTTAGAGTACCAAATAATTTATTTCACTTGTTTTTTAATCACTGAATTGACTTAAGGAAAAGATAGTTTGGGTATCTCAAAACAGCCTGAATTGACCAAAAAGAAAGAATCGTTGAAACACATGTGAATTTCATGTAGCATATGAGGTTTTAGCTTTGAGCAGGAAGGTTTCCAGAAGTGCCAGAAAGCAAAAGCACTGAGGCATAGGTCCATAAAAGTCAGCAGCAACAAACTCTCATCCTCATTTTAAACCTGACGTTCTTAGACCTTCATGAGAAGAGTCCTTGGCTGAGACTCTTCTCTGAACAGGCAAACGCTAACAGGTCACCTTCCCATGGCTCATTTGACCTCAAAAGACTGCCTCGTAGACTCATAATGACGATCAAGTCCTCCCAACGAACAGGCCGTGATGACACCGGTGGTTTATTTCTTCCTGCACCTGCTTCTGCTACCTTCCAGGTCTCTGGAGAACCAAGAGTGGTTTCTGCCGCTCTGAGAAATTATTCTGTCTAGAATATTTGATCACACACCGGAACAGGTGCCGAATGGAAAATAGGACACCAGATGTCCACACGGGCAGCAGGAGGCTGGCCAGAATGGGGTGTCTCCTAATTTAAAGGCCCAGAACCTCACATGAATCCTGAGCCAGTCTTCTCAGCAATCCCACTCTTCTCGGACCTTAGAATCTCAGTGTGCTGAGCTAACTTAGAAATCCTGCACTTCAGCACACTCACTTTGCAGGGTGAGGTTCAGACTGTCTGAGACCCAGACAGGTAAAATAATATTCCCACGTATTAATCACTAGCCTGGGGTAGGAAATAGTAACCCACTCAGTATTCTTGACTGGAAAATCCCATGGACAGAGGAAACTGGTGGGCTAAACTGGGGTGATAAAGATTCAGACACAACTCAGCAACTAAGTACACAGTGGCAGATCTGGTTCTAGAAGGAACCCAGGTGAACCGAGGTGTTCTACCTGCAAATTCAGCAAGAGAAAGGGATCCTTATTCATTATTGCATGTGTGCTCAGTCACTTCAGTCATGTCTGACTCTTTGTGACCCTATGGACTGTAACCCGCCAAGCTCCTCTGTCCATGGAATTCTCCAGGCAAAAATACTGGAGTGGGTTGTCGTGCCCTCTTCCAGGGGATCTTCCCAACCTAAGGATCGAACCCACATCTCCTGTGTCTCCTGCGTTGCAGGCAGATTGTTTACCACTGAGCCACTGGGGAAGCCCTTATTCATTATTACATTCCATTATTTCAGAACCTAGGGTGAAGACATTTTAGTTCAGAAATCATGACCCACTCCCAGCCAATTTCAACAGATAACAGGGAAAAGATTTGAACCAGCTGAACCTATTACAGAAAAGTCCGTAATGTTTGTCATACTCAGGAGAGATGAGGTTTGGATGCTCATTAAGTTAGACTCTGAATTTTTCACCCCAAGAAGTTAGTTGAGAATAGAATCACACATTTGACAGTCATGTTACAGAGCTGTCTATTAAAATAACATCTTAAGACAACCTGGCTATCTTTAAGGAGGTTAATTATATGAGCAGGTTTCTATGATCAGCTGGATTTTTCTCCCAGATGCTTTTGTTAGCCAGCAAACCTGCAGGTCAGCGTGACTTTTGCCACAGGAAAATACCAACCATAGAAGGGAGACTTCCGAGCTGATCCATCAAGGCCTACTGGACTACAGGGCCAGAGAACTATGGTCCTTTAAGGCCTGAGTCATCTCTGGGATACCAAGATACCACCACTGCAGTAGCATGGGACAGTATCATCACCAAACCAAAATCATGTCCATTCGTCCGACACACAGCAAAGAGAATCTGCAGACACCCGCTTGTGGGGAAGGGAAGCACTGAACTCCCTCATGGCTTTCAGGGGACGGTTTTTCCATCAACATTAGGAGTGAGAGTTGTGGGCGTGTCCTCAGCTTGTGGACATTCTGCTGATTGGTTGGTGGGGGTGAGATAACAGGGTGATGCTCAAATCTTCATCACTAACATTTGGGTTCCAACTGGCCTGGGATCTGCATGTTGTGGTCGGCATGTAATCACCATCCTCCACCTCGTGGGGTCTCAGTTTCTGCAGAAAAACTCAGAGATATGCGTCCGATTGCTATGCACCTCCCTTTAGGAGGAACTAGCAGTCCTTGACCCTGTTGTTCAACCTATCGTTATTTTTTTTTTTTTTTTTTTGCTTTCCCACATTTTTGCATCTTCCACTCCTTTAACCAGTAACGGTTTAAGTCTGCTCTTTGGAACTTGGGAAGGCCTAGGACATGAAAGCTTTTTCCCCAGTCAAGAAGTGGGAACATGGAGGGGCTTGTTTCTTGGAGGGTCCTGCAGGTTGTTGCTCGGTTTCAAGAGGTCAGTGACCACAGGAAGGTGGCATTAGGGAAAGAGCATGAAGCCTTTAATTCCTTCTCTGACCCTTGCCAGACATCTGAACGAATTCCTTATCATCTTTGAACCTCAGTTGGTTGTAGATTGTTGTTTTTAGTCACTAAGTCATATCCAACTCTTTGTGACCCCATGGACTGTAGCATGGATCTCCTGCATTGCAGGCAGACTCTTTACTGTCTGAGCCACAAGGGAAGCTCAAATTGCAGCCCACCAGGCTCCTCTGTTCATGGAATTTCCCTGGCAAGAGTACTGGAGTGGGTTGCCATTTCCTTGGTCAGAGGATCTTCCCAACCCAAGGATTGAACCCACATCTCCTGTGTTGGCAGGCAGGTTCTTTACCACTGAGCCACCAGGGAAGCCCTTACTCTTCTCCCTGTACTCCCCACCATCTGAGGAGCAGTCAGCACCAGACAAAAGTCTGAACAGCCACCTCTCTGGATCACTGTCTTTTGTCCCCCAGACTCTCAGGTTGCTAGTGGTACCCCAAGACCTTTACCCTACTGGTCCTACTATCCCCTGACTTCCATCAAACCCCTCTCCCCAAACTCAGCAGGGTGTTAGGAGAATAATATCTGATCAAATGGGTCCACACTCGATGACTGGCGGCTTCAGAATCCTCTGAGCTGTATGTATATTTTTGGAAGAAGCAGCCCCCAAGCCAAGGTTAATCTCAAATCTGTTGAATTGCAAACATGACAACAAAATCCGAAGAAATTCTTGAGACAATGTTAGGAGAAGCCATTATGATGGCAAACCCAGCCTGCCTCAGAGCCAGCTCTAAATCACCAACCAGGAAATGCTTGTTTTCACAGCTAAAATTTCTCTGAACACTGCCTCTTCTCACCCAATTTCAGTTGCCAGGGCCAGGAGTGGGGGCCCTGGCAGATACAGTGAGGTGATGGTTGCTAAACCCTTGATGGGAGGGGTCACTTGTGATTCCTGCATCTGCAAGTTAGCTCTGTCTGACCTCCTCTTCCTCTGGGCACGCACTCTCCATCTTTTAGGAAAGAGCTAATCCAAATGATGTCATTGTTTGAGACCGGGCCGTCAAGTTCTCAAACCTACCTTTCTATATACCTGAGATATAGTGTCTACTGATTCTAAGGGTGAGTGTATTTAATACGTCTTTTTATCCTTCTGGGACACAGTGAAGGACAGGAAAGCCTGGCGGACTGCAGTCCATGGGGTTGTAAAAAGTCAGACATGACTTAGCGACTAAACCACAAAACAACAACCACAGTCCTTCATGGGCCTAGAATTGAGTTTGTGCAGGCTCTTTAGATGAATGAATGAGTGAATGAATGAATGAAGTTATAAAATCTGATTGATATTATCAGTGCTCACCTCAAAGTCTCCTCTTCTCCAGGTACGTGGAAGACCTCATGTCAGCCTCCCTGCCATTAGAGGGGGCGGTGTGACTGGTCCTGACATGATGTGTCGCTTCTGGTCTGCACCACAGATGTGAGCGCTCCAAGCAAACTCGCCTCTCACATAGGCCACAGGCCACCTCGAGGCGGGCAAAGCCTCTGTGAGCCTGAGTGACCCTGGGCAAAACACGAGTCCTACATACCCACTGACCTGGGCTGCATCTTCACCACAAACAAGAAACCTGGGTTTGTTGAAGGATTTTTGTTCTGCAGCCTAACTTGGCCTATTCTGACGAATACAGCCAATGACCACTTACAAGGGGACGACAAAGGCTTGCATACGTTATAAGACACACAAATGCTCCACTGTGTGACTGTCCTGTGGCCTCATCACATTAGTCAGGCAGGATCTAAAGGTCAAAAGCCCCTTGGGGGAGGCTGCCCGCCTGCAGGTTCACTTGTGTGAGAGCTGGAGCGGTGAGTCAGTGCCCACTGCACTGCGAGTTGGAACGTGGAAGAGCATCAGGAGAATACGCAAGACACGCGGTGAAACAGCGTCACCATCACATTCTCGGAGCCCTGTCCTCGATTGATCTGTGTTTAAATGTTTAAAACGCACCCTATTTCATTTTTAGGTTTTGAAGTGACGGGTTGACATTTGCAAGAAGGAGCACCATCTGTGGCTCGTCGCGTTTGCAGTGTGCATCGGGGTGGCGCCCACTGCACGCCTCCCAGGACACCCTGTTTCTCCTCCACAGACAGCATTTGGCCAGATACGACAGGCCTTTGGGCAGGGGCAGGAAGAGTCTATTGTTTGGCAGCGCCTCCAAATTTACCTCCTCCAAAAATTCCACTTGTTTTTGGTTCCTTCCTTGGCAGCGAATTTTACTAGGATGGGTACCATATGCTCTAGTGTTTCTGAAACCATCCCAGTTTCTAACATTTTGCTTGTCTCTGTAACCCATTAAAATACCCCAGAAATTCCAATATTATAGCATACAAACAACATCTATCAGACAGCTTTTCAACCCTATGAACTATAGCCCACCAGGCTCCTCTGTCCATGGAATTCTCCAGGCAAGAACACTGGACTGGTTTGCCATTTCCTTCTCCAGGAGATCTCTCTGACCCAGGGATTGAACCCAGGTCTCTGGCATTGCAGGCAATTTCTTTACTGCTGAGCCACCAGGGAAGCTCCTGAAGTGCATGGTGGAGACCAACTGCTCAGTCGCTGCTGTCTGGGGTCAGTCCCCATGTCTGAAGCACCATCACCGAGGATCCATCCTCAGAGTGACAGCCTGCGCCCTGTCAGAAACCAAATGCCCAAGGGAGCTCCAGGCATTGAACAATACACCACCCACCCCTCAGTGAGATGTGTTAGGGGTGCATTTCCAAGTGGCCCCTGCAGAGAGGGAGGCCTGGAAAGAGCGGGGATGGGGGTTCCCTAGAAAAATGCAGCAGTACAAGGGGAAGGGACCCCAGGGTGGAGAGGGCGTGGCACACAACGCAGAGCACTAAGGCATGGACCTCCGCTGAGGCTTCTTTCTGTGCCAGGCGCTGCACAGAATGCCTCCTCTGCATTTCATCTGCCTTGCTTCTCTCCGTGAACCCGGGAAGTAAAGCACTGTGCTCCCTTTGCAGGTGAGAACACAGCCCGTGAGTTAAGTGATTTCCGCAGGGTCTGCAGCTAGGAAGTGATGAACCCAAGTGTCCTTCTAAAGTGCTTGCTGTCCCACTCTCTAAATTGGCCTGGGTCTCAAAGCCCTTTAAAAAAAAAAAAAATAGACATTGAGTTCTTATACTTCCAGAGCTGAGAAGTCCAAGATTGCAGTGCCTGCAGACTCAGTGTCCGGTGAGGACCCTCCTCCTAGTTTGCAGATGAAAGCCAACTCTAACAGTAACCTAACAACCCCAGAAACAAAGCTCGTCAGTCCAGACTCTGAGACAGTAGACTTGAAACCATCAGGAGTTAGGAAAACAGTGTGGCAGTGTCTCCCAAAATTAAACACAATGTGACCAAACGGTCCAGCAGATCCGCTGCTAGGACTTGAGAACACAGCGAGAGGATGGCCAGCAGCGAGGGGAGGGGCCTTACCAGTGACCGAACCTGCCGGAACCTTGGCCTTCCCACCTCCAGAACCTCAAGAAAGAAATTGCTGCTGTTTACGGGTCACCCGGTGTGTGGTGTTTTGTTAGAATAACCTGAGCTAAGATAAATACACGAATAAACACATAGTTGGAGAGAGAGAGAAATAATGATGAATTAATTAATCTAATTAATCAATTAAAGGAGATCAAACCAGTCAATCCTAAAGGAAATCAGTCCTGAATATTCACTGGAAGGACTGATGCTGAAGCTGAAGCTCCAATACTTTGGCCACCTGATGCAAAGAACTGACTCATTGGGAAAGACCCTGATGCTGAGAAAGATTGAAGGCAGGAGGAGAAGGGGATGACAGAGGATGAGATGATTGGATGGCATCACTGATTCAATGGACATGAGTTTGAGCAATCTCCGGGAGTTGGTAATGGACAGGGAGGCCTGGAGTGCTGCAGTCCACAGAATGGCCAAGAGTCAGACGTGACTAAGAGACCGAACTGAACTGAATAGATGATAGATAGGTAGATAGATAGATGATAGATAAGTAGGTTACAGACAGATGGATGGATGATAGTTCTGCGGGCAGGACTGCTCTCGGGCACTTCTGGGAGCCAGCTGGGCAGCTTCTGGAAGCCCTGTCTTCACATCTGTGGCTGGAGCTGAGTCCACAGGGCAAGCAGTCAGGGAAGGAAAGATGATGAAAAGTAGGCGAGGGAGGAGGCCCTCTCGTGCCTCTGTCCCTGACGTGGGGCCTATCAGTGGTCTGGGTGTCCCTGTGTGGGTGTCCAGCACTTTCCAGGCCATGACAAAGATGGACACAATCGTACATCTGGCCTTGGAGCACAAGGGGCTGGAGAAGGGTCCTGGGAGGCAGAGCAGTGGGAGCTCAGCCCGGCCTCCTGCCCACAAGGGGAGCAGCGGGCCATGCATCACCTCCAGAGGGCCTGTGGCCCACCTCCACCCTCCTCATCTCCTTTGATAAGAACCTCTTCCCTGGGTCATCAGCATGGGAGACACACAATGAAGGGAGTTCTGAGAGATGTGGCTGCTGGGCCAAGCTGACAGATTTCAAAGCCACCACAGATGGTGAGCTAACGGGGATGCAGCTCGAAGGATGACATCTGAGCTGAGGCCCAGAGGGCGGGCAGAAGTCAGCCAGATGGAGAGACAGGAGAATCTTCCTACCAGCATCGGAATCACGTTAAAAAACAGCTGCTGCAAGTTCTGTATTATTAAAAGGAAATGGAAATAAAAGGGGCAGAGGTGTGATTCCAGAGAATGAACTTATTCAAAGCCAAGAACACAGCACATTCATTCATTCAGTACCTAAAACAGCGAATTGACACCAATGAGCTGGCAGAGTTGGTGGTTCACGGCTCCACCCCCTTCCCTCCATCCATCTTTCTTACTTCCCCACCCTTCCCAATCACTGCCTGCCTCCTCATTGCCAAGGAAACCACAGAGTGGGATTAGCTTGTGTTCCTAGACCTCATCCAGTAGTAGAATCAGTCACAGGATAAACATCCTGCAGCCCAGGGCCACAGGTTAGCTTCCACACCACGCTGGTCTGCATCGCTAAGGTACCAGGCGTGGAAGAGCCTCTGACCACTCCCCGTGCCCACAGGTCAGATCCAGCACCCCAGCCCCAGCAAAGCAGGAATGGACACCACATGTCTGCAACCCTGGGTCAGGTTTAACTCAATAATCAACCACAGTGTGTCCTCCAGGGTCGATTAGTCCATTTCCCCAGGGAAAACAAATACCCTGGAAGAGAGGCAGGCTTCCTATCTTTCCAGCCCAGGGCAGCAACTTTTAGAAAGGTGGCCCTTTCTAGGAAAGCCAGCCTAACGGGGACCATGGAGGCAGCCTGGGCCCAGCCAGGAGGGAGAGATGGAGGAGGCCGAAGGCATAGGAGGCAGCAGTTCAAACCCAGACACAGCACCCCAGGTACCAGGTGTCTCCTCCCCACTGTGAGGCAGGTCCCCCATTTCCACCGCATCCGGGGTCCCAGTTGAGAGCCTCAGGCTCAGCAATTCTTCAGAAGGACTCCCAGAAATGCCCTTGTACTCATGGCCGTGGCTCATTACAGTGAAAGGATACAGAAGACAATCAGCAAAGGAAATAGGGGTAGAGGACAGGGCCGGGGAGAGTCCCAGGAGTGAGTGTCCTGATGATCCCCCCCGACCGTGGAGATGCGCGGATAGCAGAACACGGTGTGATCGTTGGTACAAAGCATTGCCCACCGGGGACGCTCATGTGAGCCGTGCTGCAGGGGATTTTATTGGAGTTGGTCCTGTAGGCATGGGGTGCCCTTGTCCCTGATCTTTGCCCCTCAGATTCCAGCATCTCCCAACAGGTGCTGCGCGTCCAAGACCCACCATCAACCCAGCTGTGAGCACAGGACCTGGTGGGGCCCAGCGCCCAGTGAACCAACACTCTCATCTGGCAGGAGACTCCGTGGGCTCCAGTGATTACCCAGGAACCAGCCAAGGGGGAGACCTGTCTGGGGAACAACCCCAAGCCTGCTCTGGCTCACCCCGACTTTTGTTCCTCAACCCCCAGTTTCTAGTCTCCAGTGTAGAGTCTAGAGGGAAGCCAATGGGAACACTATAGTTAGGAGGCTTCCTGTCACTAACTAGCTGGTGACCTCAGGTTAAGACCTGGTCTCACTGACTTGTCTATGCACCCGGGAGGTGGTAGTGGTGGAGGGTCCCACTCTGGGAAGGTGTACTGAGCACCACAGGCTGGGGTCCCCGCCCAGCAGCGGGTACTTGCACACCAGGGCGACAGGCACGGAAGCCACACAGCCTCTCCAGGGACTTCTGTCCATCAGTGGCCATTCCAACTCCCCCCAACAGGTACAAAATGCTTACTAGGTGCCAGATACTGTGTCAAGGGCTTATGCGGATTATCTCATTTAATCCCCAAATAATTCTCTTCAAATAGTATTATTATCACCCTCATTTCAGATGACTGAGGTCCCGGAAGGCTACCTAAGTTCACATCTCTCGTTCAGCAGCTTTGCAACTGCACAGAGATACACTCTCTCACCCCCATCTCCTTGGCAACCACCGCAGACTGGCTTTAAATGCACATTTTGTCAGTTTTTAACAGGATTGTGTCGTAAGGGAAACCATTTCCATAAGAACTACAGAAGTAAATGCCACCATTTGGCAGGGTTTCTTCTCCGGCTACATCAGCTTATATGCTGTTCCTTGTCCTCCAAGATAAATCTAGAAGACACAACAGCTCAGTTGTTACAAATCATAGAAGCACCCTGGTGCAAAAATCTCCATAAAAGTCGTCAAGGAAGATCTATGTCTGGAGGCGGAATTCAGAGCAAAGGCAGAGGACTTGGCAAGAAGCAGCAGAAGGCATTCACTCGGAGGCAGAGAGCCGCAGGGAGCAGACGTGAAGCCCACGGAAAGAACGTGTGAGAGAGCAGGACCCGGACTGCAGGCAGAAAGGCCGGAGTCCAGGGTCACCTGGGGCTGACCCAGCAGCATCACGTGCACCAGAAGGGCAGGAGCCAGGCCTCTAAGACAGCCAGACCCAGAAAACATGCACGACCAGGAGCTTTTGGAAGGCAGCCACGAGATGGAGACCGCCATCGGCAGAAGAAGGTGCTTTAGAGGTAAAAGAGCTTAGAGGTGTCCCCAGCATTCAGGAGAGACCAAAGAGCATCACTTCTCAGTCAGCCGCTCTGGGCATTAGCTGCAATGCCTGCTATTATTAATATTTTAACTCTAGAAAAAAAAATGGACAAGTCCTCAGAATATGTAATGTTACACACAAGCAGAAATGAAGACGTGCTTGGTCTACTGCCTCTTACTCCCATCTGCCCCTCCTCCACCCACCTCCCTCCCTCAGAGACCAAAAAAGACCAAGGACTTGGGTCTCTCACTGAATCTGGCTTGTTTTTCCTTCCCCCACGACCTAGAATCTGGCCCTCGGGGAGGCGTTTGTCTTCTGGCGGCTGGCAGCCAGGCAGCACCTCATCTGATGACAGTCAATTCTGCCGAAACACCTGGAGTCAGCTCGGACCCTGCAGGTGGGTCACCGTCTCCACCAAGATGGGTCCTCACTTCAGACACCAGCTGAAAGTCTGGGAGTCCCTCAACCCTCCTCAGACTTCCCTCGTAGCTCAGTTGGTAAAGAATCTACCTGCAACACAGGAGACCCAGGTTCGATCCCTGGGTTGGGAAGATCCCCTGGAGAAGGAAATCACAACGGACACCAGTATTCTTGCCGGGAGAATCCCATGGACAGAGGAGCCTGGCAGGCTACGGTCCATGGGGTTGCAAGAGTCTGACGTGACTTAGTGACTAAACCACCACCAACCTCCCTCAGGTGCGGTAATTCACTAGAATGGTTCACAGAACTGAGGAAGGGCTCCACTTACAGTTACAACCTTATTACATAGATCCCGGGCGGGAACAGCCATGTGAAGATACCCACAGGGTGAGGCTGGCGGTCGTGGACACTGGACTTCCACACCTCTCGTCGTAGAATCAGGACATGTCGTCCTCCCACACATGGACTAGCACCCACGTCAGGGCAGCATCAGGTGTCCAGAGTTTTTACTGCGGCTTCACAGCGCTGGGGATTTACTCAACCCCCGGTCCTCTGCCCTGCCACCCTGGGAGATGTGAGGCAGGACTGATATCACAACTCGTCCATCCTGAGTCACCTCACTGGCATAGACTCAGGTGTGATTCAAGGACCACCGGGAATAACAAAGATGCTCCCAGCATCAGGAAATTCCAAGAGTTCAGAAGCTCAGTGCCAGGAATCTGGGACAAGACCAGATGAATTCTTCATCACAGCACCATGACGACGACTGACATTTAACAAAGGTTTCTAGGTGCCAGCCTCCTGTGCATGCTTTCTTCACTTCTCGTATGATCCCCAAAACAACCTTCTGTGCTAGACACCCTGTCATCCCATTCCACAGGTGATAAAACTGAGGCCCAGAGAGGGCAAGTACCCGGCTTAGATTCACATCACTGGATAAGATATTACACCATGTCGTGTAAGCAACCAGAATAGATAGCGCAGCGCAGGGATTGATAGCCATTCTCTTGTAATAACCTGTAACGAAACAGAATCTGTAAAAATGCTGAGTCACCTGCTCATCTGAAACAAATACAGTACTGTCAATCAACTAAGCTTCAATTAAAAAAATCTATATAGCTGTGAGTGGCAGAGCAGGCGGCTGAACTCGTATTTGTCATGTGCGCTACTAACTCCCTCTAAAATTGACTGTGAAAAGGGAGAAGCTAAGAGGGTGGCCATTTTTACTCCAGAAGAACAAGTCAGATAGAACTCAAGGACCCAGACTTCCTGCACATGCTCAGAGAAAAACTGTCTAGGTTTTGCCCTTGAAAGAGCTCAGTCTTTAAAATCAGACAGCTCCTTTAAATCCTAGCTCCATCACTTACAGTCTGGCCTCCTTACCCAAAGGTGGGTTCTGAATCTACAGATTCAACCGACCTCAGAAGGAAAATATTTGGGAAAAAAAATACCAGAAAATGCTAAAAAGCAAAATTTGAATTTGCCATGCACTGGCAACTACTTACAAAGCATTGACATTGTATTTGCAATTATTTACATAGCATTTATACTTTATTAAGTATTATAAGTAATCTAGGGGTGATTTAAAGTATCCGAGAGGATGTGCATAGGTTATATGCAAATACCACACCATTTTACACAAGGGACTTGAGTTGGATTTTGGTATCTGAGGGGCGTTCTAGAACCAATCCCCCGTGGATACTGAGGGATGACGGAAGCTAGTTGTGTGGTATTGGAGGGAAAAAATAGCACTAAAACTCTGATCTGCAATGCCTCCATCAAAGGGTGGAGATTCCAAAGACACCTGCTTCCCAAGTTTGGTTGCAGAATAAAGATGACTTATTTGAAGGTGAAAAACACCGCACCAGCTAAATCGTCTCTTTTTTCTTTTCCACTCAGTCTGACCCTGGCCTTTCGTCCTCAGAATCTGTCTTCTATCCACCTGATGTATTTATTCCTTGCATTTCACATGGTGCTCTCACAACTCTCTGACCACCTTGGATTGTATTTTCGTTCCCTTAGCTCAATTATTTTGACAAGGTTCACAGGGACTATTACTTCAGAAGCTTCAAAGAACATCAGCCTTAAAAGGCACTTATGAAGCACCTAACTGTACGTGGCATTACACTAGAAACATCTCCAGTAACTGTGCCTGTCTTGTTGACCTCACATGCTGCTGGGAGGTCGCACAAGAGGATGGATGTGGAGTCTTTTAAACCCAACAAAACTGTGTGAATAGAGTGGATAATTATGTAAGGAGGCATCGAGGCAGACGTAGAATCCCACATACAGAGATCTAGGAAAACCAGAACAATCCATATACAGAGCCTCAAGACAAGTGGCACAGGACAGCAAGCACACGCCACAGCTTCAGATCCCGGTCAGGCTCTTGTGTGCACAGTGGTTGACAGGGAGGCTGGGGAAGAAGAGAAGGACGCATCCTCTACAGATGCGGCCATCTGGGAGCAGAAACGAGAGTAGGACGCTGGTGGCCACGTGGAACATCCGAGGGCAGAAGGAGCAGTGCCCACGAGCGTGCCTTGGTTTTTTTTTTTAAAGATTTTGTTATTGTGGACTATTTTTTTTTTTTTACTTTTTATTTCATATTAAGGTACAGCCAATCAACAATGTTGTGGTAATTTCAGGTGAACAGCAAAGGGATTCAGCCATACATATACACGTATCTATTCTATGCAAACTCCCCTCCCATCCAGGCTTCCAGATAACATTAAGCAGAGTTCCATGTGCTCTAAAACAGGTATGAACCATTTTTTAAAGTCTTTATTGAATTTGTCACAATATTGCTTATGGGTTTGTTTTTTTTTTAATGTTTTAGTTTCTTGGTTGCTGGGTATGTGGGATCTTATCTCCCCAACCAGGGATGGACCCCATACCGCCCCCCACACTGGAAGGAGAAGTCTTAGCTCCTGGAACAGCAGGGAAGTCCCCTACAAGTGTGACTTGAAGACGTGACCCCCAGACAGCACTCATACCCTAGCGGTTCCCCAGGGAGCCCAGCTGGTGATGAACATGGTTCTGCAGCTGCTGACAACTGAGTCTTCTGCTCTTCACGTGGGTGGAAAGAAACACAAAGCCGTCCAGGATAGAGAGCAGGTGAAGGCTTCATGGCCCGCTTCATGGCATGAAATCCCCAAATACTGTTTCCTTGCAGGACACAAGTGAGCTGAATTGACGGTCTTTATTTTTATTTTGTAATTAACCTTTTTATTTTGTGTTGGAGTATAGCCAATTGACAACGTTGTGACAGTTTCAGGTGAACAACAAAGGGACTTGGCCATACAAATACATATATCCTTCTCCCTCAGACTCCCTTCCCATCCAGGCTGCCACATAACATTGAGCAGAGTTCCCTGTGCGATACAGTGGGTCCTTGTTGGTGATCCATTTTAAATACAGCATTGTCTTTATTTGGGGAAAAAAAAAAAAAACTTTGAGTGAATCCTAAGATGGTGCTGAAGTCGGAGAAAATCACTTCACCTGAAATCTTGCCTTGGCTGCTTTTGTTCGCTCATTTATCAAATGTCTACCCAGCACCGAAGAATTAATGCCTTTGAACTGTGGTGCTGGAGAAGACTCTTGAGACTCCCTTGGACTGCAAGGAGATCCAACCAGTCCATCCTAAAGGAGATCAGTCCTGGGTGATCATTGGAAGGACTGATGAGGAAGGTGGAACTCCAATACTTTGGCCACCTGATGGGAAGAACTGACTCATTGGAAAAGACCATGATGCTGGGAAAAAATTGAAGGTGAGAGGAGAAAGGGACGACAGAGGACGAGATGGTTGGATGGCATCACTTAGTCAATGGACATGAGTTTGAGTAAACTCTGGGAGTTGGTGATGGACTTGGTGATGGACAGGGAGTCCCGGTGTGCTGCAATCCATGGGGTCGCAAAGAGTTGGACAGGACTGAGCAACTGAACTGAATTGAACCAAGTGCCTATCACAGGGGCAGGCCCTCTTCTCTGCTGCTGGGGGCCCCCCAGCCAGTGGGACTGACAAACCCTGGCTGTTGTGGGACAGGAGGGTTCTCACTGGGGTGGGGACAGGCAAGGGGACAGACACCCTGCAGCAAACCCAGTAAATACGAGGACTGCAGAGAATCAATGTTGCAGAAAGAAAGACAATTGGAAGGGGTAAGAAGTGCTGGGGGTGGGGTTGGGATGCAGGCTCCAGGCCTGGTTCATCCAGAATGGTTACCAGACCTCAGAGGCCTCACTTGCTTTTCCAAAAACCGGATCTCAGACCTGCTTCTTAGGGTCACAGCCACTTGGACAGAGGTGAGCTCTTCACGTGGTTTATACGAATAATGCCCACAAAGTCATCACCCTCGATGTTAGCCCCTTGAATTTTTTTACATGGATTTATATAAGATCATGGCATCTGGTCCCATCACTTCATGGGAAATAGATGGGGAAGCAGTGGAAACAGTGTCAGACTTTATTTTGGGGGGCTCCAAAATCACTGCAGATGGTGATTGCAGCCATGAAATTAAAAGATGCTTGCTCCTTGGAAGGAAAGTTATGATCAACCTAGATAGCATATTCAAAAGCAAAGACATTACTTAGCCAACAAAGGTCCGTCTAGTCAAGGCTATGGTTTTTCCAGTAGTCATGTATGGATGTGAGAGTTGGACTGTGAAGAAAGCTGAGTACTGAAGAATTGATGCTTTTGAACTGTGGTGTTGAAAAAGACTCCTGAGAGTTTCTTGGACTGCAAGGAGATCCAGCCAGTCCATTCTAAAGGAGATCAGTCCTGGGTGTTCTTTGGAAGGAATGATGTTAAAGCTGAAACTCTAGTACTTTGGCCACCTCATGCAAAGAGTTGACTGATTGGAAAAGACTCTGATGCTGGGAGGGATTGGGGGCAGGAGGAGAAGGGGACGACAGAGGATGAGATGGCTGGATGGCATCACCGACTCGATGGACGTGAGTTTGAGTGAACTCCAGGAGTTGGTGATGGACAGAGAGGCCTGGTGTGCTGCAATTCATGGGGTCACAAAGAGTTGGACACGACTGAGTGACTGAACTGAACTGACCTGATATGCTTTTATTGAAAAGTAACTAATTCCATAATTATTTAAACATACCTCATTTCTAGTAGTGTGGCAAGTTTTCAAATATTAGATAGTGTGCGTCTTACCTGACAGGCTTTCTATAAATGGAAATTTCTGGGTTTGAAGCTTTGCAGTGACCTGAATGGGAAGGAAACTCAAAAAGGAGGAGATACATGTATACATATGACTGACTCACAGCACCCCACTCCAGTACTCTTGCCTGGAAAATCCCATGGACGGAGGAGCCTGGTAGGCTGCAGTCCATGAGATCACTAGGAGTCGGACACGACTGAGCGACTTCACTTTCACTTTTCACTTTCATGCATTGGAGAAGGAAATGGCAACCCACTCCAGTGTTCTTGCCTGGAGAATCCCAGGGATGGAGGAGCCTGGTGGCCTGCCGTCTATGGGGTCGCACAGAGTCGGACACGACTGAAGCGACTTAGCAGCAGCAGCAGAAATTAACACAACATTGTAAAGCAACCATACTCCAATAAAGATGAATTTTTTTAAAAAATGCAGGTTCAGTCCTCTGAATTTTGTACCCTGGACACACAGAGTTAGGAACCAGGTCACTGAAGAACCGGTGTTCTCTCCCACTACCACCCTGAGCTTGGAACCACTTTGAGTGGGGGAGCAAAGGGTATTCTGATCCTCAGTAACAGAAAAGGGTTTAAAGCAAATGCCCTCAAGATAGAAAACCCAGAGACTAGTGGCAGGTGTGGTGGTGGGGGAGGAGGTGAGGGCAGGTGGAAGAGGTTGAGTGGGGTGGGTAGCCCGAGGGCAGGAGCAGGAGGGGATGCCAAGAAGGTGGGGAGAAGGGAAGGAAGGCCAGAGGGGTCACTGGCTTCCCAACTTGCTGTTCAGCTGGTGTGCCAGGAGATGCTCGGGCCAAGTGGACTCCAACAGCTTAGACATCAAGGCCCAGGGCAGTGCTGAGGAGCCTCAGCGAAGGTCAAAGGCCTGCTTGACCTCTGGACTAGATGGGGGCGGCCTACAGCCTGGGAGCAGACATAACAGAGAACTGATTCTTTGTGCTTGGTTCAAAACAGAAATGACTTCTCAGTGGCCTCGACTCTCCCACCCACTGTACCTCTTAGAATACGTGTCTGCTTCAGGCCGGCTTTGGTTTAGTTCCAGGAGCTACATGGGCTCCACACTAGCATGTGTATTCCTGTTTACTGGCTGTTTACTTCTCACGAGTCTCCTAGGAAACTCATCCACTGAGCATTTGCATAGAACCTATTTCTATTTGTATAACAAATGTTACAAATCCATTTTAATTGCCCAGGTAACTTTTAGATGCGGGAGAGGGGACGAGAATGCTGACACTTGGTGAGCTAACAGGGCCCTGAATCTTAAATAGAGGGAAAATTTCAGAAGAGAACTAAGTATTTGGATCTGTGGAAATGGCCTTGGCATCAAGATACCTGAATCCGGTGCCTCATCCTACCACTGGTTTGCTTTGCGGCCTTAAACAAAGCTGCTTCAGATTCAGGGGTTTTTGTGTTTGTTTTTCATTTGTAACCTGAAGATGTTGGAACAGGTTATATCTAACGTTCATTTCTACCCGGTGTGTGATTCGATCATGGTTTCTGGTTCTTCTGTAAGAAAAGCTACTTGTGAAGGAAATCAAACGTGGTTTTAAGGGGGAAAATAGATCTGGGTCCTATTGAGAAATACTCCTAATTTTCAGCAGGGTAAACATCATCATGGTTGCAAAGTCACCACCACTGACTCTGTCACTCCTGGTTCACTGTGTCCCAACTCCTGTCCCAACCTGGAGTGAGTGACGCATCCTTTCATTCAAGCCCCTCAGCAGTTCTGAACATTTCACAAGATCCATTCAAAACAGAGAGATTCATGTTCGCTGGGAAAAAAAGAATGGGACAATTACAGGTTATGTGACTAAAAGCTACCATTCATGAGCAGCCTCCTACCTGCTAGGTGCTTTGCATACCTTTTCCTAGTCCTCATGACGATCGTGCCAAGGAGCTGGGCAAGTCCTGAGTTCATTTTATGCTGCTGCTGCCAAACAAACTATTACAAACTGAGCAACTTAAGTCGACATGTTTCCATGGTCAGGGGTCCAGCCTGGCCCTGCTCAGGGTCTCATGGGCTGCACTCAGGGCATCTTCTAGCCCACCCCTACACACTTCCACCAAGGATTACCCTGGGAGTGATGGCCAGAGCCCCTGTGATCATAGCAGCGAGGTCCCAGCTGTCCTGCCAGTCTGTTGGCTGGGGCCATTCTCTAGCTTGTGGTCTTCTCCACAACAGTGAAGTTTGTTCTGATGTCTGTCTCTTCCTGACTTCTGTCTCTGACCTCTGCACCTTCTCGCCTGATTAGACCAGGCCCACTCGGGTGCTGATTCAGTACCTTGATGACTTCTGCAGACCCCTCACCTCTGCCATCCACCATGAGATAATATGGGCTTCATACCCCCCACATCTGCAGGCACTACACAGTGGAGGGGACCACTCACAGCACGTGCACCAGGGGCAGGAAGCTCTGGGGCCATCGTAGAACTCCACCACAAGCCGTCTCCAGGTGCTGTCTCAAGTCCACGGGGAGCAAAGAAGCTGGAGTGGCACTTAAGTGCCAGCGTCCTAAGTCTAAGCCCTTCTTACACATCACAGCCCCGTTCTAACAGCAGACTTCACGCCCCGCCCCAAACATGCCCTTGCCCAAGGTCACAGGGGCACCACAGTTCATAGCATACTCCATGTAAAATGCACTGTGATTAAGTCAGGCTCAGCATCCCTCTGGAATGTCAGTCAACTCCAGGCTGAGCCATCAAACCCAATTACCCAGAACCCAGCTGACACAGACTCCTAATAAAGCCACAGGGAGCAGGGAGCCAGGAACTGTCCTCTCAGCTTCCCAGAGGCTCAAACCATCAAGAATCTGCCTGCGATGCAGGAGACCTGGGTTCGATCCCTGAATTGAAAAGATTCTTGGAGAAGGGAAAGGCTACCTGCTCCAGTATTCTTGCCTGGAGAATTCCATGGACAGAGGAGCCTGGAGCGCTACAGTCCATGGGGTGGCAAAAGTCAGACCTGACTGAAGCGACTACACAGTAACAGACCTATGTAAAAGATTGGGTTTTTCCATAGAATCTCCCATACACTTGTGCTCCTTAGTGCCTGTGCGTGCCTGAGACACATTATTAGCCTTTTAGGAAATATTTGAAGAGAGACGAGCAGGAAGGGAGGGAGGAGTAGGCTTGGGGTGGGGTTCGAGAGGCTGCAGGGAGCAGCGCGGCACCCAGACCCGAACTCACCTGTCGGGCACCGGCAGCGCTGGACGCGGCCAGTCCCGCTGCCTCCGTGTGCTTCTATCGCCACCTAGTGGTCTCTTGGAGAAACGCTTCTCCCTGGGCGAACCCTGTCCGCACTGTCTCCCACCCGCAGGTGGTACTTGTAGACCTGGGAAGTCCACAGTCCTTCCTTGTGTGCTTTTTTTTTTTTTTCGTTAGGAACCTTATTTGGTCATTGTTTTTGAGACCCGTGTGTTTAAAGGGAAATAGAAAAAAATAGTATCATGGAAGACTAGGGCATCACTTAAATCATTGGGTTTTTAGGAGCTCTACAGTGGGAACAGTGCCTGGTTGATCCGAGTCCCCAGCCTGCACGAACACCCCATGCACCCATGTCTGCATCCAGCTGGTCAGAGGCTGTCTCTTCCGTGAAACCAGGCGAGCACTCCTGTCCACTCCTTGTTTATCACATGCCAGGGGCTGGAGGAGCTCAAGTGATCAGTCCTATGACAATTCTGTGAGGCAGGCATGATTCTGTCCATATTAGAGCTGGAGGAATTGAGGCAGAGTGAAGTTACAAAGCCAGGACTCTGATTCCCCTGGGCCCCTCCCCAGGCCCAGGACCCTCCCCTCATCACCCCCCAGCCAAGGGGACAGCTCCCCCTACCAGGACGCCTGTTTCTCTCCCTCATCCCATTTTTTTACCCCGACCCCTGCCTTCAGATCATGCTCCTCTTTCTCTGAACCAGAAACTCGAGGTCTGTGGGGGCGTGGCCTCCGCTGCCTTATACACACGGAATCCCATGCTCAGTGGATCCTCCGCACAGGTATGTTCACCCATCCACTGCGAAACCACGGTGGCTTCAGGGACCAGGAGGTTGTTACATCCAAAGAGGGAGCTGCAGGCAGTGTGGATGCCAGCCCAACCCGGATCAGTCAGCCTTGGTTTACAAGTTTTAGGTGAAACGACGAATGGCGGGGAGTAAAGAGGTCAGTCCAGGTGCTTCAGTCTTGAGCAGGCTGAGTAGAGGCACCAGGGAAAACAAGTCTCAGAACCTGGGGGGTCTGGCCGTGTGACGTCTGCAGGGCCCCTCCCCCCAGGGAAGGTCGGCCTAGCTGTCCCTGATGAGATTGATCAGAACCCCATGGGCAGAGGAGGAGGGGTTGCAGGATGAGGCAGAGGAAGGCGGTGTCCTGTCCTTCAGAAGGAGGAGAGGAGCAAGCCCAGAGTTCTGAGAGAAAGGATCCTCGGCTGCAGGTCATTCACTGGAACGTGGGATGAGGAGGGCGGCCAAAACAGTGAGAGCTGGACCATAAAGAAGGCTGAGCACCAAAGAACTGATGCTTTCCAACTGTGGTGTTGGAGAAGACTCTCCAAAGTCCCTTGGATATCAAGGAGATCAAACCAGTCAATCCTAGAGGAAATCAACCCTGAGTGTTCATTGGAAGGACTGATGCTGACGCTGAAGCTCCAGTATTCTGGCAGCCTGATGTGAAGAGCCAACTCACTGGAAAAGACCCTGATGCCGGGAATGATTGAGAGCAAGAGGAGAAGGGGGCGGCAGAGGATGAGTTGGTTGGATGGCATCACCAACTCAATGGATATGAGTCTGAGCAAACTGAAGGAGATAGTGAAGGACGCAGAAGCCTGGCTGGCTGCAGTCCACGGGCTCACGAAGAGCTGGACATGACTGAGTGAGTGAACAAGATAGGAAAATAAGAGTCAGTGGAAGAAAGGAAAAGAAAGCGATTACGGTTGTGGGCAGACATCAGGTTCACAACATTGAACAACCAAGCGGGTTGGACGCAGACCTATCTGACCGATGGGACTCTGGGGAAGCCCTGGAGGCCCTGGAGACATGCCCGGCGGTAAGGGACCCTCGGGCACGGTCACTGGCCATTGACCTGTACAGAGCAATGTGGTATTTCACCAACCACCACTCACAGGTTTGTGCTGGTTGAAATGCACTGGGAATAGGAGAGTGGGGAAAGAGAAGTGAGTGTTGGGGACCATCAAAGGACAAAGGGTGGCTGGCAACCCTGCCGTCGGGGTGGGGGCAGGCTGCCTGCCTCCCCGTCTGGTGGTCTGGCAGCCCCAGTGGTCATAGCTGCCGACCCTCCCCGCCTGGGGAGGCAGGCCTGGCAGGTGGCCCCGGCCAGCTGGCTGGGTGGCAGCCCAATCGCCAAGGCTGGGTAACCAGCTGGTCATCTGGGCCAAAGCCCAGAGTGACGCACCTCCAGGCTGTCCTGGCAGCCTCAGCGCCCTCCCCCGGTGCCACCGCCCACACAGGCGGCTCTCCTCCACGCCCCTCCCCACCACAGTGGAAAACAAAACCCTGCCAACTGAGAAGAGACGGCCGCGCCCCTGCCTCTGGGCTTCAGGAGATGTGCAATCCTGACCACATTCCAGCCCTAGAATCTCTATTTTGAGATGCAGGATTTCTGATTTCCAAGAAGAAAGCCAGCACCCAGGCCTTTGTGAAATAAAATAACACATATAAATGGTTTCAGAGTCAGTTGACGTCAGTCCATGTCTGCGTGGAGGTGATGCTCGGAGTCCCTACCAGGTCAGACTGCATTGTCCCAACTGCACCTTGAGAATGTCAGGGCTGTTTCTAATTACCCACTGTGCTTGGGGAATTCACAGTTCTGCTTTGGGCGATTGGAAACTATTTCCATCTTACCATATGTGTTTGGCTATCACTAATTGGGGAAAGTTATTTTTAGTATTTCCTCTTCTTTCCATCTTTGCAGATCTGCCCTATTTTGGGGAAAAAAAATCTAGAAAATAGTTTGGATTTTTTTTTTTTTTAAAGAGCAATGCTAGAGATGCTGTTAAAGTTCTACAAGCAACCTTTTCTTGATCAGTGGAGAGGTCAGTAAGGAACCTGGATTCCAAGTCCTGGATTTCCTCCCCCACATCAGTGCTGGCACAGAGAGACAACCAAGGGTCTTTTCATCCTTCAAGACCCAGGTCAGTGTCAGCATCTCTGCATCCCATTCCTGCTCCAGGCAGACCCACAGTCCCCAAATTCAATAACCACACTAGCCCTGGATCTTGCTGTTTTTCTCAATATTTCAGATTCTACCTGTACTCCCAAAGAACTCTGCCAAGTTTAAGCATCTTTTGAAAAAATCAATATGAAGAATTCTAATCAGTCTTTAAATTTGTTTTACTTAACCTGTACCCAAAGCAACTTTATCTATTAATTGGTCATTTTGATACACAGCTTTAGAATTATTTTAGTATTTGAATTGAAAGTAATCCCAGCCCATAAATATTTATGTCAACATTAATAAATACTGTTTTTTCATCACTTGGTTTAATATTTTGTTTTTATCTATGATTTACCAAAGTGTTTGTCGCTCAGTTGTATCTAACTCTTCGTGACCCCATGGACTGTAGCCTGCCAGACTCCTCTGTCCATGGAATTCTCCAGGCAAGAATATTGGAGGATCTTTTCAATATAGGGGATCTTTCCAACTCAAGGATCAAACCTGGGTCTCTCGCATTAGCAGGCAGATTCTTTGCAGTCTGAGTCATCAGGGAAGCCCACTTTAGGTGGTGGTGGTTTAGTTGCTAAGACATGTCTGACTCTTTGCGACCCCATAGACTGTAGCTTGCCAGGCTCCTCTGTCCATGGAATTCTCCAGGCAAGAATACTGGAGTGGGTTGCCATTTCCTTCTCCAATTATTTACCGAAAATAATTAAAAAAAAAAAAAACAACAGTCTTTTCATCCAGGTAGACCTGGTTGTAGTACTCAAAAACTAGTTGCTATTGAAGCAGCTTAATTTTCTCAGGGTTTTATTACTCAAAGACTTAAAATTAGAAAGTCTTTGAAATATGTGATAACGTCAGAAAATTTTAATTAAAGGAGAATTAATGCACTACACACATATTACAATGACCAAAATCCAACCCACTGGCACCACCAAGTGCTGACGAGGCTGTGGAACAACAAAAAGTCTCATTGGGTGCTGGTGGGATTATAAAAGGGTGCAGTCGCCAGTTTGTCCTTTTATTATAAAACTAAATGTGCTCTTACCATATGACCCAACAGTTGTGCTCCGTGGGATTTACCCAAACGAACTGAAACTGTACATCCACACAAAAACCTGCACGCAGATGTTTACGGCAGCTTTATTCATAATCGCCAAATCTTGGAAGCCACTAAGATGTCCTTCAATAAACTAATGAATAAATGAACTGTGGTCCATATAGACACTGAAATATTACTCAGCACTAAAAAGAAATGAGGTCTCAAATCACGAAGATGTGGAGGAATCTTAGGGTATATTACTAACTGAAAGAAGCCACTGTGGTGAGGCTGTATGATTCCAGCTGTACGAGATTCAGGAAAAAGCAAAACAATGGAGATAGCAAACGGCCCTGTACTTGACAGAAGCTGAGGAGGAGGGAGGGAAAAATCAGCAGGGCACAGAGGACTTTAGGGCAGAGAGACTTTTCGTGACACTATGGCGGTGGGTATATGTCATCATACGTTTACCTGAACTCAGAAGGTACGATACCAAGGGTGAACCCGAACATGAACTAGGGGCTTTGGATGACAATGATGTCAGCACAGGTGCACTGATAATAATACATGTACCATCTGGTGTGGGATATGGACGTGGGGAGAATCTGTGTATGTGGGGGCTATGAACCTAGAACTCATCTAAAATACTATAAAAATTTTTTTAAAGAATTAACCAGCTCTTGTTAAAGACTTGGTAGAAAGTTAAGCTTAAAGCATAACTATAGCTGCATTTTGATCACTGCTGTCTTCCCGCTGTCATTCAAGAAACTGACGTGCAGAGGGAGAGGCAAAGTTCTTGTTCTCAGATCCTGGGGAGAGACGCTAGTGTCACCATATCCTGCTTGTCTCATCAGCCATGGGCTGACTTGGCCAAGTGCATGCTCTTCCTGGGGGACCCACATCCATTGACCGATCGTGGTCAGAGACAGAGGCCCAGCCATTTCAGCCCAACCTGGTACCACTCTGACGGTCATTTCTGCTCCAGAGCTCTCTGCAGGGCTGTTGTTATTAGTCTGCATTGTAGTTTGACCCTTTCCTTCAAGAAATTCCACTTCTTCCATCTCCTTTCCACAGATGATAGTCTCTAATAAAAACCCTACACATCAAAACTCTATCTCAGCATCTGTTTCTGGAAAACCCAACCTGTGACATCTTGGAAATTAATTACTTAAGTAATAATTGACATAATATATACTCTTATATAATACATTATTGTTAAAAATAGCATGGTTTAGTTTTATCATAGGGGAAACTGATTCTTTTATATAGTGACTATCAGAATGAAAGTTTCATAAGTTGAATACCAAAAAATTAAAGACAGCTAAGACTCAAAAACACTGTTTTTAACAGCTATTATGCAAATTCATTATCTCTGTTGTGTTCCTTCAAATATAAGCCACCTCTTTACTTGGCAATATACGCTTTGTTGGCCTTCTCTGGTGGCTCAGATGGTAAAAAATCTGCCTGCAACGCAAGAGACCCAGGTTTAAACCCTGGGTCAGGAAGATCCCCTAGAGAAGGGAATGGCAACCTGCTCCAGTATCCTTGCCTGGGAAATTCCATGGACAGAGAAGCCTGGCAGGCTACAGTCCATGGGGTTGCAAAGAGTCAGACACAACTGAGTGACTAACACTTTCAACTTTTTTTCATATGCCTTGTTATTCACTACCCCCCATAACTGCTTTATATTTCTTCACAGCATTTTATTTGAATATCTTTTATATCTCTATCTGCCTCCCCAGCACCTAGAACAGAGCATGATACACAATAGGTGTTCAATAAATACTGGCTGAATAGATAAATGGATAGACAAATAAATGAATAAGTGACTGAGGGCCAAAGACAGAATAAAACATATTCGGACCAATAACATATTTGACCTCCCTCTTCAGAAAAATGGAGCACGATATTAACTGGCCTCATATGAAATATTCACTATATGTACACAGGAGTATCCAGACCTCTCTGCAAACCATTTTCCTCTGTTCTCTCTCTTCTCCTAGCCTCATGCCTTTGCAGGCCGCAGAACTGCAGAGCCTCAGGGAAGCTTACAGGAAGGTGTGTTCAGGGGATCAGGAGTGGTGACAGATGGCTGCATGCCCTCATTCTGCAGATCGCTCTCTATCTGTACTGCTTAAAAGCATTTTAACTAGTAGAGGGTGAGACGTGTATTATCTTTCAGGCATAGCACAAGTTTCTCGAATCCCAGATTAGCACCCAGTCCCCTAAACCTCCCCCTTCGTGGATCACAGCCTTGTGGTGAAGGCGCTTGCACAACTCAATGAAGCTATGAGCCATGTCTTGCAGGGCCACCCAAGATGAATGGGTCACAGTGAAGAGTTCTGACAAAATGTGGTCCACTGGAGGAGGGAAATGGCAAACCACTCCAGTATTCTTGCCTGGAGCACCCCATGGACACTATGAAAAGGCAAGAAGACATGACGCTGGAAGATGAGCCCCTCAGGTCAGAAGGTATCCAGTATGTTACTGGGGAAGAGTGGAGAGTGATTACTAATAGCTCCAGTGAGAATGAAGCAGCTGGGCCAAAGCGGAAACTTCTTTCTCAACACTCGGCTGCTGCTGCTGCTGCTAAGTCGCTTCAGTTGTTCCGACTCTGTGAGACCCCACAGATGGCAGCTCACCAGGCTACCCCATCCCTGGGATTCTCCAGGCAAGAACACTGGAGTGGGTTGCCATGTCCTTCTCCAATGCATGAAAGTGAAAAGTGAAAGTGAAATTGCTCAGCCGTGTCCGACTCTTAGCGACCCCATGGACTGCAGCCCACCAGGCTCCTCCGTCCATGGGATTTTCCAGGCAAGAGTACTGGAATGGGGTGCCATTGCCTTCTCCCAACACTCGGCAGTGGATGGTAAAAGTAAAGTCCGATGCTGTAAAGAATAATATTGCATAAGAACCGGCAATGCTAGGTCCATGAATCAAGGTAAATTGGAGTAACCACAACAACCCCTGAACCTCATAGCCCATAATCCTCTGGGATGCCTTTTATGCTCCTATTGATGCTGGCTACTTTCAGAATTCAGTGAATACTGTTTCAGAAATGGCAACCCACTCCAGTATTATTGCCTGGAGAATCCCAAGCAGAGAAGCCTGGCGGGCTACAGTCATGGAATCGCCAAGAATTGGACATGACTGAGTGACTAGCGTGCATGCACACACACACACACACACACACAAATCTTGTTTGGGGCTGGACTTTCCCCAACATTAGCTCCCTGGCTTGGAATGTGGTTGGCTCGTTTGTTTTTTTTTTTTTTTTTTGGTCAGACTATTTAAAGACAGGAGAATAAACCTGAAGAGGGTAAGTAAAGGTGACACAGGAGGCCTGAGACAGACCTGGGACTTTGGTCATGAATCCTAGCCATCAAAACCTGGCATTCACCTTGTCGTTCCGACAGGATGGCAGAAAGCACCACTGACTTAAAGATTTAGTGCTGTGGGGAACAACCACGCTCCAATTCCTCCGTGGAAGGAGCTGACCTAAGAATAAAACTGAAGTTCACAGAAAGGCCAACAAGCCCTGTCCAGGTTCAGATTTTTAAGTTCAGCTGCAGCATCTTTGTCACATCTCAAGGCTGTAATTGTCCAAAAGCTTTCTATGTGAAAAAAAAGGATGTATATTAGTCATATGAAATCTTTGAGCTATAGGATCTTTCTTAATTTCTAAATGAACCTTTTCCAGTTTAAGTAATTTGCAGGGGCGAGGGGCATGGATTGTCACCTTTTCCATTTTTTTCCTCAGAAGGAATTGCTCTTTTTCCCTTTAGAAGGAAATGAGTAGACAGAACAAATACAGAAGACCCCAAATATCGAAATCAGTAGTTTTAAATTACATAGAGTCAAACTTCTTAAGATATAATTCTACCTGTATTGCTGAAAATAGAGCTGAGAAATCTTTAGTTCTTGGCTTTTTTCCCATTTTTGTAAGCATTGTTATCACTTCCTCTATTGTGAAGTGTCTATTATGCAATCCTGTTGGGAATAGCTTTTCCTTCACGAGCAGCTCATCATGCTGTCAGCACAGAGCTCCCTGGAGACCACAGCAAGACTCCAAAGGGGAGCATGGGGAGGAAAAAAGGCCCATTTCCCCCAAGGAAGGTAAGTGGAGGAAAGAACTGGATCTATCTTCTCAAAAAGTAGACAGAATGTAAAATCACAGCGTGAAGAACTTGACTGTTCATCCATAACAACCTCTACTGTGTGTGTGTATGTGTGTGTGTCACTCACTCTGTGCAACCCCATGGAGTGTAGGCTACTCTGCCGGTGGGATTCTGTAAACCATCTGTGGGTCATTCTGGGGCACTCGATGAATGTTGAATCTGACCCAGAACTTGTCTTGCACCAGCTAATGCAGCTTATAGCAAAGGTAACATTAGGTTAAAACCAGGCTGACAGATTTCCCGTGGTGTAACAGCAATGATCTATTCATAGTTGCTGGCTAGAGAGTTGTGTTGAGAAGGATTTAGGGATTATATCCCAGCTTAGTGGGAAAGAACACTGTGATCAGTGATCAATTAATGGTGTCTGCTATGGTCACAAAGTTGGACATGTTAGTATTTGGCCTATGTTATAGGTTAACTGACCCTGAGTTAAATGTTTACATTAAATCAGTCAACAAACATTTATTATTACTTATTCACTGTGTGCATGGCCCTTTGTTAAATACAGAGTTGATGCAAAGATGAAAAAGACATAATTCATAAGGAAGATCCAAACCTAGTCAAGAAGATAAAGGAAAATAGTCCATTTTAACACAAATGATAATTATATCAACAGAGACGAACACAGGGTAT
This sequence comes from Bos indicus x Bos taurus, assembly GCF_003369695.1. Taxonomy (NCBI): domain Eukaryota; kingdom Metazoa; phylum Chordata; class Mammalia; order Artiodactyla; family Bovidae; genus Bos; species Bos indicus x Bos taurus. Next base: position 41,517,202 of record NC_040099.1, read on the forward strand.
CAAAAGAACATAATGGAACAAAACATCAGTAGAATTTTACAGGTATATTGAGATGGGATCATGAATGATTGAGATCACAAAGTTCCTACAAAGAAAATAAAGAATTAGAGTAGAAAACACTCATTTTATAAACTCTCCTGGGCTTCCCCAGTGGCTCAGCTGTAAAGAATCTGCCTGCAATGCAGGAGACACAGGTTTGATCCCTGGGTCTGGAAGATCCCCTGGAGGAGGGCGTGGCAACCCACTCCAGTATTCTTGCCTGGAGAATCCCATGGACAGAGGAGCCTGGTGGGCTATGGTCCATGGGGCTGCAAAGAGTTGATCACGGCTGAAGCAACTTAGCACGCGCACACACACACACACACACACACACACGGAGAGGAGACAGAAAGGCTGTAGCAGGAAGGCATAACATTGAAGCAGGAGATTAAAAAATAAAAACGGATAAGGATATGAGATGAGGCCTGAGATGAATACACAAATGCATGCTGATGCGCCATGAATTTGACCCTTAGCTTTTTTCTCCTAGAAGAGAGAAACCTGACAAATGATAAGGCTATGTTCAGATAGATGTTCAGAGAAAAGGGAAGGAGCTCTGATATGGGCTTCTATGAGAAGAGAATGGGGTAGCAGAGGAGGACCAGGGCAGAGGACAGCAGGAGAAGACAAACTGTGACTCCTGCGTCCATGGAAACTTCCAGAAAGAGACCACCAGCAGCCTGATTAGACCAGTCTTAATTGGCCTGTTGTGGCAGTGGGGTGACTTTTTGGATCTGAGACATCTGAGGGAAAAACCCCATAACAGTCTTTGTTTGACCACCTTAGATTTTTATTTTGCCAAATGGTTTATAGAATGTTTTACCCACATGCTCTTGTTACTTGACTTTTCATGTGAATTAGCCAATATTACAAAACATTCTCAGACCTGATTTTTTTTGGAGGGGGGCGGTTTGTGCAGGCTGGGTGGGCAGCCTTATCGTGAGTTTCATATGATTTCCAATAAGTTTTCTTAATTTTTAAAAGGTGGAGTATGCAGTGTAGTTTATTTGAAAAGGCGTTATTTCAGAATCAGAAGCTGATATAAAAGGCAGCCTTATTCCCTCACAGTAGTGTAGCCTAATTCAGCGCTTCTCAAGCTTTTTGACCATGACCCAGAATATGAAATACATTTGCATCACCACCCTGTACACACATACTGATCTGTTCCTGAAAAAGCAATCCTGAAACAGCAGTTTTAAATTTTTAAAATTTTCTATTCCACTTAATGAAAAATCAGTGGTCAAAGACTAAGTTGATTTCCTGACCTACTAGTGGGCCTCAACCTATAGCTGAGGTTTCAGGGAGGACCTTCTGTTCTCTCATTTAAGCTCTTATGGTCCTTAAAGCATTGAGGCCAACACTTCTATGAGAAGCCAGCCCACGACAAGCTTGCTGAGGCTGAGACACTCGGACCCATGGCAGATCCGTGTAGGGGACTGGGCAGGCTGTTCCCCTGAGGTTCTGCCCTCACGTGGGGTTCTGCAATGTTGTTCAGCTCCTCCACTCCTGGGCTCATTCTTCAGTCTCTTCTAATACAGGAGGATTTTTTTTAAATCCTTTTATCAGTTTTTTTTTTAATTGAAGTATATAGTTGACTTGACTTCCCAGGTGGCACTAGTGGTAAAGAACCCACCTGCCAATCCAGATGTAAGAGACGTGGTTTTGATTCCTGGGTCGGGAAGATCCCCTGGAGGAGATGACAACCCACTCCAGTATTCTTGCCTGGAGACTCCCACGGACAGAGGACCCTGCCAGACTACAGTCCATGGGGTCGCAAAGAGTTGGACACAACTGAAGCAACCTAGCACGCATGCATATTTGACTTACAATATTGTTAATTTCTGCTGTATGAGAATTCTTTTTAAAATATTCTTTTCCATTAGAGTTTATCATAGGATACTGAATAGTCTTCTGTGCTACACAGTAGGGCCTTGTTATCCATCCTATATACAAAAGCTTACATCTGCTAACCCCAACCTCCCACTCCATCCCTCCTTCACCCCCTTGGCAACCACCAGTCCGTTCACCATGTCTGAGTCTGTTTCTGTTTCATAGATGGGTTCACAGGAGAATCTTCTAAGCTTGGTCACTTCTGTTCTCTCACTGCCCCATCTCCTGGAACCAAATCTCCTGTGCCTTGAATATCCACAGACAGGATGTCCAGGGCAGAGTCGGGCGGTGGACAAAGCACTGATTAGGTGTGTAAAATGCACTCCAGTCCAGAGGGTATCTTTGTTTATCCTTGTGCGGGTGAGTTTATGCGTGCATACATGCTCAGTCGCTTCAGTCGTGTCAGATTCTTTGCTGACTCTGTGGACTGGGCCCGCTAGGCTACTCGTCCATGGGATTTTCCAGGCAAGAATACTGGAGTGAGTTGCCATGCCCTTCTCCAGGGGATCTTCCCCACCCAGGGATCAAAGCCTTTCTCTTATGTCTCCTGCATTGGCAGGCAGGCTCTTTATCACTAGCACCACCTGGGAAGCCCTTGTGTCTCCATAAGCCACCTTAAATCATTTTTGGAACAAGATAGAAGTAAAAATTTTAAACTTATAAATAGAGGTAGTTTCACGTCCCAGGTTTTCAGAGTCAAGGACATCTTTCTCCCTGTGCGGGACAAGGTTCCAGCCCAGAAAACTGAGTCATCTTGGCCACCTGCACTCGTGTGTCCACTTGGAGCCTCTTCTATTCTGACAACTTTGCATCTTTTTTTCTCTGGACCCAGAAACAAGTATGTCCAAGAATCCTCCAAGAATTCACCAGACGCTCTCCCCTGGTCAGAGAGCCAATGCTCACCCGACTGAGTTCAAAACAACCTTGACCTTGGGTTTTGTTTTTGCAGATGAAAAAAAAAAAAAATGTGCCTTCAAAAGCACACCAGTGAAATTCTTTCGTCATACTTACAGTATTTTTGTCCTCCGCTTTGAGTCAGAGGAGGCTTGCTAAAGGAAGAAGGAAATCTATTACACAGGCTCCCGGGAGTGAAGTCCCTCGGAGTCTGTAACTGCAGACTCGCAGTCCTCAGGGGGGGAAATCCGGCAGTGGCACTAAGATTTTGGTGACACCGTGTATGTTCTTAAGACTTTGACTTCTGTCAGTCAGCACTACAGCCTAGAGATCTTGCAACAAAAAGCAAGTTCCCAATTCCTCCTACGGATGCTCAGCGTCCTAACGTGGGTGTAGCAGCTTCCTACTAGCAGACGCTCCGGTTGTTTCTATCACAAGAGCTGCTGCAGAATGGATGCAGGCAGATCTTCAGGGCACACTGTCGGAGCGGGGATGTGGGGTCCAACTGCTACCTGCCTTCATGAGTCCTTTCCCAGCAAGAGTCCTCCTACATCCAGCAGCTCATGCCAATAGGAGTTTCCACAAGTAAAGTCTGGGGCGGGGCTGCTTATAAGGATCCCATGGCCGAGAGGGGACTGAGTTCTCGCAGGATCCCGGGGGCAGAGCAGGCGCAGGCGCAGTTGCTGCTCCTGCACCAGATCAAGGCTCTGGGTGCAGCGTCTCTGCACACGGCTCGCCCCCGCCATCTTGAACAGAGTGATGGGGGCGGAGCTTTTGCCGTTGTCGCCACCATTTTGCACTAGGCATCCTGTTGGGAAGAGCTGGAGGGAGGCCTTTGCACCGGGTGCCCTGGGAACCAGTGAACTAGACTCAGCGCAGAGAAAACAAGGTCAGACTATCCTTTTTTATCACCTAGGTTCTATTTTTATTCTCTGGGAATTATAAATGGGCTTTTCTGGTGACAAACCCCTTCTCTGCCCTGTGTCTCCTCACTGTGTGGATGGGAGAGGGCGCTGAGGGCCTGAGTCCTTTTCGGTGAGTGCTTCCTGCCGAGAAAGAGTGTCCGGTAACATTGGGTGGAAGAGGGGAACTTCTTTTCAGGTCTGTTTGGTTGCCCACAGGCCTCGGCCTTGAGCATACTCATCCCTGGACGACCCCCATTTGTGTAACCTTTGGGGGACAAAGGAACCCAGACAATTTAATGTCCCTGGCCCCTATATGGACAAGAGAATAATGCTCACATGAGACATTTTTCCTGAAAATGCAGGTCTCTAGGCCTTTGACCCTGATCCAATGCTTGCTGTGGGGCCTGTCTCCCTGGCCACACTTGGGTAGTTTCTCAGAAGAGAAGCTTCGGGTCAGAGGGTCACAAGAGTGGTCCAGGGGTCTGTTACCCCAGGTCGTGTCTCTGGAGTTTGGGGCAGAATATTAGGTCCTGCTGGGTGACAGAGTTTCCAGCAATGTGTAGGGATCAGGGATCCCATAGGTGTATACTCTATGGCTTCACTGACTGCCCTGATGTCCTGAACTATCCAGTATTCCCCATTGGGTTTCCTTATGGGAAGAATGGGGTGTTAAAAGCTCATTGGCCTGGTCTAATAAATAAGGCTCTGGTCATTTAGGGTCTGTATCACAGGGGAAATGCTCAACAGGGCCTCCTGGCAGAGAGAGTACTGTTTTCTGTTAGGCTGTGTATGCCCAGGTTTTAGATGAACTGTTGCAAGACCAGCTCCTTTAACTGATCCTACCTGTGCCAGGGCCCAGATCTCAGGATTCACTCCAGGGAGATGGACTTGCTCTGTTTGAGGAAGTTTGTCCTCAGTCATTAACATTATCATCTCCAGCCCCTTATCTAAAGAGACAACAGTCTCCAGTTTGTCTCCCATTAGGTGGAAGGTCACCCCCCAATTTTTGTAAGGTATCTCTTCCTAGTAGGGGTGGAGGGCATTCAAGGACAAACAGGAAGGAATGGATGCACATGTGTTCATCCAGTTCCCATCCTAGTGGTCAGTTCAGTTCAGTTCAGTTGCTCAATTGTGTCCGACTCTTTGCGACACAAAGACATGAATTGCAGGATGCCAGGCCTCCCTGTCCATCACCAACTCCTGGAGTTCACTCAAACTCACGTCCATCGAGTCGGTGATGTCATCTAGCCATCTCATCCTGTGTTGTCCCCTTCTCCTCCTTCCCCCAATCCCTCCCAGCATCAGAGTCTTTTCCAGTGAGTCAACTCTTCACATGAGGTGGCCAAAGTATTGGAGTTTCAGCTTTAGCATCAGTCCTTCCAATGAACACCCAGGATTGATCTCCTTTAGAATGGACTGGTTGGATCTTCTTGCAGTCCAAGGGACTCTCAAGAGTCTTCTCCAACACCACAGTTCAAAAGCATCAATTCTTTGGCGCTCAGCTTTCTTCACAGTCCAACTCTCACATCCATACATGACCACTGGGAAAACCATAGCCTTGACTAGACGGACCTTTGTTGGCAGGGTAATGTCTCTGCTTTTCAATATGCTGTCTAGGTTGGTCATAACTTTCCTTCCAAGGAGTAAGCGTCTTTTAATTTCATGGCTGCAGTCACCATCTGCAGTAGTTTTGGAGGCCCCCAAAATAAAGTCTGATACTGTTTCCCCTGTTTCCCCATCTATTTCCTGTGAAGTGATGGGACCAGATGCCATGATCTTAGTTTTCTGAATGTTGAGCTTTAAGCCAACTTTTTCACTTTCCTCTTTCACTTTCATCAAGAGGCTTATTAGTTCCTCTACACTTTCTGCCATAAGGGTGGTGTCATCTGCATATCTGAGGTTATTGATATTTCTCCAGGCAATCTTGATTCCAGCTTGTGCTTCTTCCAGCCCAGCGTTCCTCATGATATACGTAGTGGCTCTATAATTCCCCTTCTTAGGACTTCCCTGAAAACCCCATAATTTTACAGTTCTTATGACTGTTCGCCTGATCTGGTGTTCAGAGCCAAAAAATGACATTGGTGTCAACTAAGAATTCGACAGTGTTTTTGCTCCATATCAAATGTCAGCCAGGGCTCCTTAAGGGGTCATTGGGAGTGCCAGTGTAGGAGCCTCCTGGCTCTGTCATTCTTCATCTCTTTGGATCATTTGCTGTCAAGGGTAGTAGTTGAGATCTGCCATTTCTACCCCTTTGGAGGGATCATGAGGACATTCTCTCTTTCCTGCTTACTTATGTGTACTTATGGCACACTGATTAGGTCCTGGTTTCCTTGGCTTTCTATCCCTTATTGGGGGCTGAGTTTACTCACCAGGGTTAAAACGTCTCTGGACAGTTAGTCCAGATTCCCATGCTCACCAGTTGACACTGGAGGAAAATAGCCAGGTCTTTCCTACAGGCCTTTTTATTGTTTGCCTCTTGAGAGCCTCTCACAGGTCTCCCCAGCCCACTTCAGAGAAACTCATGCTGACCAGACAAGGTCAGGTCACTGGTCGCATGCCTACCTTGGAACCCTTTCACACTCAGGTGTCCTTGATGCTTTTTCCTGAACTTGCATTGAGTGTCCTTGTTCTCTTCTGTCATGCATGCTCATTACCTGGGCTTTTTCCTGGTTTCACCTCTTGACTCACAGGACTGCCCTTGCTCTTTCACTAAACTGGAAGTAACGATGGAGAATGCTACTGTTGACACCAGCGGTTGGCAAGGACAACAAAAAGCTGGTGCAGCCACTACACCGTGTACAGAGGTCAACAGGACAGCACTACTGGTGAGACCACAGGCAGGACTGCTGGGGTTCCATCTCGTCCACAAGCCCCCACTGTCCCCAGGCATCCAGCACTGTGGGGGCCAACCAGAGGCAGCAGACAGACACACATGAGTTTCAATCTCCAATCCCCAATGATGCCACAGTGTGACCCCCTCAGAGGGGCACAGTCCAGATGACTATGGGGGTTATGCTGGGTGCACACCACACGTGGGTATGAGGTTGCTGGGCAGAGTTGCACTGAGTTCAGCCAGAGGACACCACCATTCTACCTGTCAGAGTATACTCAGATTAGAGTCAGTCATCCTTGCAGGAGCCTCCCAAAGCCACCTGGGCCAAGCCTGTAGCCTAGGCGACAGGTGCAGGCAAAAAGGCCATGACCTGTCCTATCTGGGTCACCAGAGTTCGTTATTAACCGCTTTGCGTCAGTCCTCAGTAAGAGTCTTCCTGCCCTCTGTTGTTTGAGCCAGTAAAATGAGACAAACTTGATTCAGAAGCAAAGGAAGGCTTTATTCTTTGATCAAAGAATGGAGAGGTGGGAGCTTGTGCTCTAGAGCAGCAATCCCCAACCTTTTTGGCACCAGGGACTGGTTTCATGGAAGACAATTTTTCCATGGACTGTATTGGGTAGGAGGGATGGTTGTGGGATGATTTGAGCACATTACATTTACTGAGTTTGTTGAGCAAGAGGCAGAGCTCAGGCAGTAATGCAAGCGATGGGGAGCAACTGTTAATAACAGATGAAGCTTCGCTTGCTCACCTGCCATGTACCTCCTGCTGTGTAGATCAGTTCCTAACAGGCCATGGACCAGTACCTGTCCATGGCCCTGGGGGATAGGGACCCCTGCTTTAGAGTATACGCTCCCCAAAAGGCTATAGGCAAGGCTGCTTTTTAGGATTCTTTTAAGTAAGAGAAGAGTGGGGTTTTGCAGGTTGGGCACAGCTCTGTTGCTCATGCTCCAGATCCAAGTGTCATGCACAGCATCTCTGCACATGGCCCATTGTTGCCATCTTGAAGTGCCAGGTACAGCACCTCTGCACACACTCTACCAAGTTGAGGTGTTGGTACCATTTTGTACTATAAACTTTGGTCTGAAGTACTGGGTGTAAGGCCCATGATTCCCTGTGAGCAAGTGAAATTAGATTAAGCACAAAGGAAAAGGGAAAGAAGGTTAAACTTTATTTTATTGCCCATATTCTATTTTTATTCCTCAAGAATTGTTAATGGACTTTACCAGTGACAATACCTTCATTTTTAGCCATAAGAGTAGAGTGACAAGTTGTTGACAAAGATAATTAGAGTAATCCTTCTTATCTCTGTATGCACATTCTTTTGCCATGGAGCTTGGCCACTCCTGTCTCCCAAGAAATTCATTTCCCCACTCTTGGAACTGGGCTGGCTTGTGACTCACTTTGGCCAATATAATATGGAAGAGGGACTTCTGTGGTGGTCTGGTGGTTAAGAATCCACTTTCCAATGCAGCATACATGGGTTCAATCCCTGGTCAGGGAACTAAGATTCCACATGCTATAGGGCAGCTAAGCCTGCAAGCTGCAACCATTGAGTTCACAGTTAAGAGCCCACTTATGGCAACTAAGACCTGACACCACAAATAAATAAAAAATTTTTTAAAAAAAAGAACATGGAGAAAGGACTTTCAAATCTCTTAAGTCTCAAGTTTCCAAAATCCCTGAAATGAAGACTCCCTCCTGCACATGAGCGTTATGTCTGTCTCCCTCCCTTTCCTCTTTATCTCCCTCCCCCCAGACTTTCAGAGCCCACAGTCCTCGAGGTAAAGAATCCTGAGCTAACAACCTCTATGTCAGTTGAGACCAGCCAACAGCCAGTACACATGAGGAAGGCCAAGTGGAACTGGCAGATGATTACGGCCACGTGTATGACTCAGAGCGAGAGCAGGAATGTCAAGCTAAGTCATCCCAATTACCAGCCCAAGGACCAACTGCTGTGTGAAAGTACTCATTTTTGAGAAGATTTATCATGTAACAGTAGACCACTGATGCCTCAGGAAGTAATTTCTCTCAGAAAGACTTTGAAACAATGAACAGTATGTTCACCCTGCAAGCCCATATCTTTTAACGCAGTCTGTGGACTCAGTTTCCCGAGCAAGTGCATTTGGGCTTGTGTTGGATTTAGCAGTAGGTGTTGGGTATTGTAGCTGTTCAGATAGACCTTAACCCTGACCACACTACAAGCCTGGCTGGCCATAAGCAGTCCCACTTCCAGAAAGACAGAAGGCTGCTTACTGTCTGAGTGGTGGCCTTTGAGAGATTCTCTGCCCAAGGCATCACATGTCACTCATGGATGGTTTCCATTGTTAAAAGGAAAAAATCTACTCTTCAGTCATCCTTTCTGGCACATGCTATAAAGAAAGGTGAGCGCCAAAGAATTGATGCTTTTGAACTGTGGTGTCAGAGAAGACTCTTGAGAGTCCCTTGGACAGCAAGGAGATTCAACTAGTCCATCCTGAAGGAAATCAGTCCTGAATATTCATTAAAAGGACTGATGCTGAAGCTGAAAGAGGAGAGTGAAAAAGTTGGCTTAAAGCTCAACATTCAGAAAACTAAGATCATGGCATCCGGTCCCATCACTTCATGGCGAATAGATGGGGAAACAGTGAAAACAGTGGCTGACTTTATTTTTCTAGGCTCCAAAATCACTGCAGATGGTGATTGCAGCCGTGAAATTAAGACGCTTACTCCTTGGAAGGAAAGTTATGACCAACCTAGACAGCATATTAAAAAGCAGAGACATCACTTTGTCAACAAAGGTCCGTCTAGTCAAGGCTATGGTTTTTCCAGTGGTCATGTATGGATGTGAGAGCTGGACTGTGAAGAAAGCTGAGCACTGAAGAATTGATGTTTTTGAACTGTGGTGTTGGAGAAGACTCTTGAGAGTCCCTTGGACTGCAAGGAGATCCAACCAGTCCATTCTAAAGGAGATCAATCCTGGGTGTTCATTGGAAGGACTGATGCTGAAGCTGAAACTCCAATACTTTGGCTACCTGATGCGAAGAGCTGACTCATTTGAAAAGACCCTGATGCTGGGAAAGATTGAAGGCAGGAGGAGAAGGGGACAACAGAGGATGAGATGGTTGGGTGGCATCACTGACTCAATGGATATGAGTTTGAGTAAGCTCCAGGAGTTGCTGATGGACAGGGAAGCCTGGCATACTGCAGTCCATGGGATCGCAAAGGCTTGGACACAACTGAGCAACTGAACTGAATTGAACTGAACGTTCTTCCCAGTTCAAGGAAGGGAAATGAGTCTGAGACTGCCCTGGTTGGCTTCACATGGCTCAAAGGAAAGGATACATTTGATGTCAATGAACCAGAACACCAGGTTTTTCAAGGTCGAGAAAATCAACTTAATGTGTTGCAATTGGCATTTTTAAAAAAGGTATTTGTACACTTATGTTCACTGCAGTGTTATTCACAACAGCCCAGAGATGGAAGCAACCCAAGTGTTCATCGACAGATGAATGGATAAACAAAATGTGTTTATACACACAATGGAATATTATTCAGCTTTGAAAAGGATGGAAATTCTGGCATGGGCTACAACATGGATGAACCTTGAGGACGTTTGTGAAATAAGCCTTTCACACACAAAAAAGCAAAATCCACTTGTATGAGAAATCTATAGAGTACTCAAATTCATAGACACAGAGAGTAGAATGGTGGTTGCCAGGAGCTGGGGTTGAGGGGAAGAGGATTATTGTTTAATTGGGACAGGGTTTCAGTTTGAGATGATGAAAGTGTTCCAGATGGTGGTGATGATTCCACAACAGTGTGAGTATACTTAATATCACAGAACTGTATGTTTAAAAATGGTGAACTTTATGCCTTGTATATTTTACCTCAATAAAAAATCAATGAAATAGAATAAGATACAGGTTACTTGGATGGATTCACTGTGTGAAAAGTCAACAATTCAGAGTGTGTGTGTGTGTGTGTATGTGCATGTGTGTAACACATTTCTGATTGTGGTTTTTTAAAAATTGAGAAAACATAATGCTAGAGGCAAGTCTCCATTTCCCATTGTTGTGGTTCTTTATGTTTTGAATTTGATATACCTTTCCCAATGGAAGTGATTTAATTTTGACATTTAGTTATTCAAGCAGAAAAATCCTTTCCCTTGGGCCTTCTCTTCCTCATAATCATTTTTCTCCATCTGACTGCTCATGGTAACTAGATTTCACATGCTAGATTAGCCAGGAAATTCATGTACAGACATTCTGTCATCTTGCTCTGTGGACTGGTCATGAAAGCATTGGCATACATTGTGCTGAGTGATTATGACATGGGATTTATGCTTCAGTGCAGAAAAACTAGAATTTCCCTAAATCTTAGAGTGTAAATTTTAATTTAAAAATTCCTTGGTGGTTATGGTCTCTAAACCTCTCTTACTTGTAGGCATCTTCTCAGTAACATCCGAAACAGCGGGTTGTTCATCTCATGCATGAATGCTTCAGAGACAGTGAAGGACCCCAGTTCATTGCTAAGTAGCTTCAATTGTAGAAAGAGTATAAGAACAGTTACATCATGCACTCAGGGAGATAAACCCTTGTCAAAAAGAAGGCATGATAGAGAAAGATTTGTAATCATGCAAAAAGATTGCACGATTATTGTGTAATCATAATACAGAAAAAGAAACTCAGAGACAAAATATTGAGCTTTAATGTATGAAGACGTGGATTTGTCAGTGATTTCCTACAATATACTTGAACTGGAATATAATACACAGCACCCTAGACACTGCCCTTGGCCAGTACTTCACTGGAGCTTTAGATGTCTCCAAATTCCAAGAAATTAAAACACTTCTAAGGGTTATGTTAAATGAAATAAACCAGATAAAGACAAAGTATGTTATCACATATGTGGAATCTAAAATATACAGCAAATGAATATAACAAAACAAAATAGACTCACAGAGAACAAATTAGAGGTTACCAGAGGGGAGAGGGAAGCAGTGAGGGGCAAGTTAGGGGTAGGTAATTAAGAGGTACAAGCTACTATGTACAAAATAAATAAGCTACAAGGATATATTATACCACACAGAGAATAGCCAATATATTATGATAGCTATAAATGGAGTATAACCTTTAATAATTGAATCATTTTTAAGAAAAACAGGATATTGATTTACACCAAGTCTTGGAGTATGATTTACAATATGCAGCTTTGGAAATGCATACTAAATCATATGCTAAATATATTCAAATTTATGGTTACCACTATAATATTTAAATGTGATAAAAATAAGCTAACTTAAATTCTTTGTGGAATTAAGTGGGATTATTAAATTATAGGTACATTTAAGTTCTGGAAGAATGAGACTTACCTGGAACCACACATACACACACAAATCTCCCTAGTATATCTCATAACTCTTCTTAACAAACTAATTCATCTACTTTTTGCTGGGGAAAGGTCTGGGAAATAACCATTCCACCATTATTAGGAGTAGGACTGTGTATTTCAGAGAGTTCTATTTTTCCCATCTTTGTAACCTAACAGAGATATAAACTCTGGAATTCTGCCTTTGTTTCTCTGACTTGAGAGTCTCAAGAAAGGATCCTTAGGTTGACATACAGGCTTTATTTTACTAAACAAATTTATAGAAATTTATTAGGAAAATTGTCTTTGATAAAGCAGCTATGATTCTGCTTTGAGGGATAAGCTGTTATGCCTTGAAAATGTGAGGAATAATGATAAAAACTGAAAGCTTTTTCCCAAAGGTTAGGAACAAGTTAAGGATACTTGATTTTGCTACTTCTGCTCAATGATACATTGGAAATTTTATCCAGAAGAAATTAAAGAAGACTTAAGCAATATAAAGACATCCCATGTTTATGCATAAGAAGACTTAGTATTATTAAGGAGGCTATTGGACTGCAAGGAGATCCAACTAGCCCATCCTAAAGGAGATCAGTCCTGGGTGTTCATTGGAAGGACTGATGCTAAAGCTGAAACTCCAATACTTTGGCCACCTTATGCAGAGTTGACTCATTGGAAAAGACCCTGATGCTGGGAGGGATTGAGGGCAGGAGGAGAAGGGGACAACAGAGGATGAGATGGCTGGATGGCATCACTGACTCGATAGACATGAGTTTGGGTAAACTCTGGGAGTTGGTGATGGACAGGGAGGCCTGGCGTGCTGCGATTCATGGGGTCGCGAAGAATCGGACACAACTGAGCAACTGAATTGAACTGATACTCCATAAAGCAATCTACAGATTCCATGCAATTTGTGTCAAAATTTCTCCTACCTTTCTTTGCAGAAATGGAAAAGCTGGTTCTAAATTCATACATAATTGCAAGAGACAGAATAGGCAAAACGTCTTGAAAAGTTGAAGGACTCACACATCTCAATTTCAGAACTTACTACAAATCTACCACAGTCAAGACCATGTGGTACCGACAAGGATAGACATAGGACCAATAAACTATAATCAGGAGTCCAGAAATAAACCTATATCTCTGTGACCAATCTGTTTTCAACAAGAGTGTCAAGATCATTCAATATGGAAATAATAGTTTATCAGCAAATGGTCCTAGAACAACTGGATAAACCGTATACAAAAGAATGAAGTTTGACACTTCTTACACCATCTACAAAAATTAATTCAAAATGGGTCAAAGACATGAATACAAAAGCTAAGACTATAAAACTCTTAGAAGAGAACATAGCAGTAAAATTTCATATTCTTGAATTTGGCAATAGATAGTTAAATTTGACACCAAAATCACAAACAACGAAAGAAAAAATACATTTAAGTTCATCAAGATTAATAACTTGTGTGCATCGAAAGACAGTATCAATAAAGTGAAAGTGTGACCCACAAAATGGGAGAAAAATTTGCCGTTCATATACATAATAAGGACTTAGTGTCTGGAAGTAAAGAACTGCTATAACTTGAGGACAAAAAGACAAGCAATCTAGAAACAACAAAAAACAAGGGATGAATAGATGTTTTATCAAAGAAGACATAAAATGTTGAATAAGTACATGAAAAAATGTCATCCAGAAAATCAAAATCACAAGATGCCATTTCACACACTATGGGATGGCTAAAATCGAATAATACCAAGTGTTGGTGAAGATATGGAAAAATTTAAACCCTTGGATTGCTGGTGAGAATGTGAAATGGAACAGTCACTATGGAAAACAATTTGGCAGTTCCTCAAGAAATTAAATGTAGCATTACCGTATGATGCAGCAATTCCAGTCCTAGGTATATTCCCCAAAGAATTGAAAGAGAAGTGGACATAAAAACTTGAACACAGAATGTTCATAGCAGCACTCTTCATTATAGCCAATAAATGGAAACAGCCCAAACATCCTTTGACAAGCAGTTTGGTACATCGACACAATGAAATGAAATGAAGCTATAAAAAGAAGCACTGTACATGGTATAGCACTGAACCTGGAAAACAGTGCTAAGTAAAAGAAACCAGACACAAAAGCTCACCCATTGTATGATTCTATTCATGTGAAATATACAGAAGAGGGCAATCTATAGAGACAGCAGGTTAGTGGTTGCCAGAGGCTGGAGGAAGGGGGAGTAGAGATGACTGCTTAATGGATATGGGGTTTCTTTTAGTGAGGTGAGAAGAATGTTCTGGAGCCAGTTAGTATTGATGGTCAAACAACATTGTGAGTACTAAAGTCCACTAATTTGTACACTTTAATGGTTAAGTGATGGATTTTATTGTATGTGAATCTTGCCTTAATTTTTTAAGTGTGATGAAACCTGGAAAACTGTAATTTGGGGGTATGCTAACTTTGATATCCAATAGTCATAAATAATAATTCTGAGTGTTTGGTTTTGTTTCAAAATTATTCACTATTTTTATATCTTTTAAATATTCCAGCACTGCTAGAACGTATTACATTTTGTACCAAATGGTAAACCCTGAAGTTGGTTCTCTATATTTGTGTCAAAAATTAAAAACATGAACAGCAAAGAGGATTTCTTCAGTTTAGGACAGGACTAGGCAAACTACAGTCTGCTGCCTATTTTCATACAGCCCACCCCCCAAAAAATTTTTTACATGTCTTAAGATCATGGCATCTGGTCCCATCACTTCATGGGAAATAGATGGGGAAACAGTGGAAACAGTGACAGACTTTATTTTGAGGGGCTCCAAAATCACTGCAGATGGTGACTGCAGCCATGACATTAAAAGACGCTTGCTCCTTGGAAGAAAAGTTATGACCAACCTAGATAGCATATTGAAAAGCAGAGACATTACTTTGCCAACAAAGGTCCGTCTAGTCAAGGCTATGGTTTTTCCTGTGGTCATGTATGGATGTGAGAGTTGGACTGTGAAGAAGGCTGAGCGCCAAAGAATTGATGCTTTTGAACTGTGGTGTTGGAGAAGACCCTTGAGAGTCCCTTGGACTGCTAGGAGATCCAACCAGTCCATTCTAAAGGAGATCAGTCCTGGTTGTTCATTGTAAGGACTGATGCTAAAGCTGAAACTCCAATACTTTGGCCACCTCATGCAAAGAGTTGATTCATTGGAAAAGACGCTGATGCTGGGATGGATTGGGGACAGGAGGAGAAGGGGACAACAGAGGATGAAATGGCTGGATGGCATCGCCAACTTGATGGACATGAGTCTGAGTGAACTCCGGGAGTTGGTGATGGACAGGGAGGTCTGGCGTGCTGCAATTCATGGGGTCGCAAAGAGTCGGACACAACTGAGCAACTGAACTGAATTGAATTGAACTGATTTTGTCACACATGTATCATCTGGTCGGGGGTGTTGGAAGTGGGAGTGGTGTGAATTGATGGTGGGGGTAGAAAGTATATTGGGAAACCTGTGTACCTTAATTTTGCTGTAAACCTAAAACTTCTCTTAAAAAAGCTGCACCGTGTTCTTGTAGAGCAGACCAAAAATTATATTGGTTATGTTTTCTTGTAGTGGCTGTATTGGTCTGCACCACAGAATACCACAAACTGGGGGACTTGAGCCATGGAAATTCATTTTCTTACGGATTTAGAGGCATAATGTCCAAGATCAGGTGTTCTCAGAGTTGGTTTCTGGTGAGGGTCTCTCCTCTGCTTACAGAAGGCCCCTTCTCTGTGTCCTCATGCAGCCTTCCCATTGAGCACACACATAAAGAAAGATGCTACAGCTGCCAAATTTGCATCTGCAAAACGTGGACTTAACATCCATCTCACAAAGTTAAGAGAATTAAATGAAATTATGTATGAAAGGGATTGGCAAAGTACCTTGAACAGAGTAAGTCCTCAATAAGTGGGCATTACAAATATTATCCCCTACAAGGAAACTCTTCAAAACATCTTTGTTTATGAATCTGAGATCTTAACAAGAACTAGATATAAAATTTTATTGATTTATAGTCACTTCAATTTTTTCTGCTTTCTGATTGGAAATGATTTATTTAAACACAGTAGTTAACACAGTTCATTTATTTCAAATTTGCTAATGGAGAAATAAGACATGTGACACTTCAGTAAACAAATTAATTTCTTTTGATTGAAGTACAAAAATGAATCTAATTCTGCATTATCTAGACAGCTAAGGAGCTGTTCAATACATGTCACTTAGTCTTGCTCACCTAATTGCGTGGTCACAGCTGCATAAAACCTTTTTAAAATTCTATGCAAATCACAAGTTTAAAAGCATTGGTTATATGTATGCAGAAAGGCTACAAGAGAAAAAGGGCTTTGCTTTACTGTACCCCAAAGAAGGCTACCAGCTCTGAATATTTTACTTCAAAAGCTTCTTTCAAAATACTAAAGAAAAAAGAGTGAAAGTCAGAGGAGTTTTTTTTACTTGGAGTCTGCAGTCAAGGGCTACCCCTGCTGCCATAGCAACCGGACCGCTAGGTGGCTTTGCAAAGGAAGCATCTCACCAGACCAGCTGCCTGTGGCAGCTGCCCTCATTTGCATCTTTCTCAGTCAAGTTGCTTCCAAAATGTTTCTAGAACATTGATCTCAATTTCATGAAACCTCAGTTATAACCGCCTCTCTGTTCCTCTCTAGCACACAGCCAGTTCCGCTCAACAAAATTCAAACCTTGCTCAGCTCTCCCCTTCCCTTCCTGCCCTGGTAGAAGATAGTGATTTATCATGTGATGAACCAAAGATTGCCGGTGACCTAGGAGATGGCCCTCTTGCATCTTAAAATGGAATGATGGGCAGAGACCTGTTCAGAGTTTTCGTTTTGAGGCACTGCTCCCAGTTATTTTAACTAAGACTGGTACTTGGAGAATGGAAGTAGGAAGGAATAGTGGTTGGGGCCTTGCGCTGTAGTTATATACACCTATTTCCAAAGGTGCTCCCTGTCCCCTCCTCTCACCCCCGACCCCACCATGGGGAAAAAACTCTGAGGCAGAGATTTCTATACAGGAGTTTATCAGGGAGCACCACCTGTGCAGGACAGGGAAGCAGGTTGGGGCAGAAGGAGCAGTTCAGCCGCAGTTCACTTGCAGTAGGGGCTCAGCTGACCCTGCCAGGTGCTACGGAGCTGCTATGGCCCTTCAGGGTCAGCCACCCTCTGTCAGGAATTTAAGTGGGCAAAATCAGTGTGTCACTGAGACCTACAGCTCAAGGTCATTAGGATTGTAGGAACTCAGAGGTCCCACAGTTCTGCTGGCACCTGGAGAACAAACCACCTGGTGGTGCAGACGGTGCTGGGCTGTGAGTGTGCAGGCAAACAGAGAACGGCGCACTCAGATGGGGCTAGGTGTGCAGTACAGTGAGGACTCCTGTTCTTGCAGGTTGCTCCAGAAGCAACTCCAGACTTCTGTCCAGCACTTTGGAGCTTGATGCTGAAGTTGTAAAGAATTACTCAAAGGTGTTCTTCCAGAGAGGAAAGCCCTAGGGCCTGGGTGTTTCTATACCTACTTCCTGATCGGGAATTCCAGTTATTAATGGATAAAACTCTGCTTTTTGTGTGCCATTCACATTGGTCTTTTTAACATTGCTTTGAGCTTACTGTTTATTATACTGGGGATTTTTTTTCCAAAAATGAGTGCAATTTTCCCTAAATTCATGTATACAAAAACAAGGGAAGTTGCTTGAGGGCTGACTCAAATTGTTCTACTTAAAAACACTCTTAAAATATATATAGCAAAGTTATGCTAATACCATAGTTTTATTTTTCTTTTTTGTTTTTGAAAGTTCAAGACAAGTCCTTTATAAAGACCATAACAGTGAAGACTGGTGCGCTTCAAAAAAATCACTATAAATTCAATTTTTAATTGTATTTCACATACACAGACATAAAGTTTGGAGAAATACAACAATGAGAACTAAATTCTTCGGGTATTCACTACACTTCACACTGTTCACTGCCACTGTGCATTGTACAAAAGAAAATGGTTTCATAACTTAGTTGATTCAAAAGTAGATGCCAATGTTTCATGTTTTTGTTTAAAAAAGTAATTTTATATAATTAAAAATTTTATACAAAAAACACAGGTTGCTGGGTAGCTTTTGATGCATCAAGTTGGTTCAGGCCCCACTTGAAGGCTGCTAATTACTGGGATAGTTTTCCATTGCAGCCAAACAAATTCTCACAAACTCAGGACCAGGTCCTCTTCTTGAATTCACTTCTCATCTCTTATCTGGCTTGTTCAGTTGTAGGATTGAGGTTCCTTGCTGACTGGTGGCCAGGTGTTACTCAGTCCCAGAGGGCAGTCTAATCCCTGTACATTGTCCTCTTCATCTTCAAGGACAGCAAATGGTGTTGAATTTTCTGCTGCTTTTCTTTCTAACGTCCTCTTCTGCTACCAGCTGATGAAAACTCACTGAGGGCTCTTGTTAGGTTAAGTCTACCCAGATAATGTGAAATGCCGGGCTGGATGAAACACAAGCTGGAATCAAGATTGCCAGGAAAAATATTAATAACCTCAGATATGCAGTTAACACTACCTTTATAGCAGAAAGTGAAGAACTGAAGAGCTGCTTCATGAAAATGAAAGAGGAGAGTGAAAAAATTGGCTTAAAACTCAACATTCAGAAAACTAAGATCATGGCATCCAGTCCCATCACTTCATGGCAAATAGATGGGGAAACAATGGAAACAGTGACAGGCTTTATTTTCTTCCTCTCTAAAATCACTGCAGGTGCTGACTGCAGCCATGAAATTAAAAGACACTTGCTCCTTGGAAGAAAAGCTATGACCAACCTAGACAGCATATTAAAAAGCAGAGACATTACTTTGCCAACAAAGGTCCGTCTAGTCAAAACAATGGTTTTCCCATTAGTCACGTAAGGATGCGAGAGTTGGGCTATAAAGAAGGCTGGACTCCAAAGAATTGATGCTTTCAAATTGTGGTGCTGGAGAAGACTCTTCAGAGTTCCTTGGACTTGCAAGGAGATCAAACCAGTCAATCCTAAAGGAAATCAACCCTGAATATTCATTGGAAGGGTTGATGCTGAAGCTGAAACTCCAATATTTTGGTCACCTGATGCAAAGAACTAACTCATTGGAATAGACACTGATGCTGGGAAAGATTGAAGGTGGGAGGAGAAGGGGTAGAGGATGAGATGGTTGGATGGCATCACCAACTCAATGGACATGAGTTTGAGCAAGCTCTGGGAGTTGGTGATGGACAGGGAAGCCTGGCATGCTGCAGTCCATGGGGTCACAAAGAGTCGGACACAACTGAGCGACTGAACTAAACTGAACCCAGATAATCTCCCTCCATTAAGTACAGTTATCAACCTTAATTACACCCACAAGATCACGTCTACCAGGAAACGTAAGGTAGTCATGACAGTAAAACCAGGAATGGAAGGTCCTGGGGCCATCTTGGGACTCTGCCCCTCAGGCCCATGTAAAGGACTGAGCAGAATGTTGGAGTTACATGTGCTGTCTCCCACCCACTGGCTTCCTTTTTGATGCTTGGGGACCAAATAAAAGCAATTTTTCCTTGATTCCTGGAGGGACTGATTATGAATCTATCTACATAGGTCCAAGAAACTTTGCTTAGTGAGCAGACCCTGTATTTGTGGGGGGTTATCAGATCCTCCTGCAGACAAATGTGAGGATATGGCAGTCAGGGCCTTTGAAATGAAGACCCCCACCCCACCTATCAACCTGCAGGACATCATCTGCTGAGTGAACACTGAACACCAGTGGGTAGAGGCACTTGTACCAAACCTTGACCAGTTGTTGGTGCATGGAAGGGAAATCTGCCTCTGCAGCACTTCCTCCCCAGTGCTCTTCCTGATAGGGAGTCCCTATGACTTTGTGGGAATGGGGAAGTACACTCACATAACACATCGGTTCCTCCCAGATACTCAAGTGCAGATGCAGCAGCAGCACAGCGACTTGGCCCAGACACCATGCAGCCGAGTTTGTGTTAGCTTCCCCTTCCCTATGAGGTCCCTGCCCAAACCTCATCAGTTGAATTCAAGTGCCCTTCTCCCTCCAGGGCCAGGTATGATGGTCATGTGGGTGCCTGTATGCAACACAGCCAGGACAGGATGAGGCACTCCCCACACTCCCACTGAAGTTCCCCAGCATGTTAGACGGTTGTACTTGATGACACCCATCCCATCTCTAATCATTGCTTTCCTTAAAGCAGCTGAGGGCTGGGGGGATCAGAGGAGAGCTGCTGTGGGCTGGTAAGCAACCACATTTATTTTCAGTTTCAAGTGGCTCCTGTTCAGAGTCAAGCTTCCTTTGATTTCAGCTCACCCCAAATTCTATGTCCTCGTTGCTGGCACCATTTATGTTTGCTCTGGGAACCCTTTGACTTGGCAGCCAAGCCCCATTGCCTTCTGGCTGGGTTTATAGGGCCTGATATCCTCCCTTCCTTCCCTGCCTGGAGGAGAGTGGGCAGTGGCCAGTGCACCAGTTGGAAGGCTTCTTCAGTTCTTGCCTCTCAGCCTCTAAACATTCATACGCCCCACCAGTCACTACCTTGCAAGAGCATTCACGTCCCAATCCCAGAAAGTCTTCATATCCCAACCCTCGGAACTTTGTTCCTCTTCCAGAAAGCCATGAGAATCCTGTCTTCTCTTCAAAACTGTCAAGATCTGTGGAGGGTCTGAGATTTTACCCTGCTGACAAGCCAACAAGTTAGCGTGTAACTGTACAACATTGTACTTACAGGTGACAATACTGTATCGTACACTTAAAAACTACTGAGTGTACATCTCATGTTGTGTTCCTACCACAATAAAATAAAAACTGTAAAGAACCCAAAGAAAAGAAGGAAGAGGAGGAGGAGGATGAGACAAAAAAAAAAAAAAATCCTTCCCAAGGTCTCTATCCTCTTCATTTTTTAATCAGGGAAATAGAGGCATGATGGTTATGAAGGTGGGCTCTAGAGACACACCTCCTGGGTTTGGATCCTAGGTTTTTTCATCTTGTCTAGCTGTGTGACCTTGGTTACTTAACTAAGTTAAGTAACCAAGTTACTTAACAGCTCTGACTCCATTTCCCCAGCTATAAAATGGGGATAATAGTATTTTATAGGGCTGCTATGAAGATTAAAGATGTCAACCCATGTAAAGACACTTAGACCCTGGCAATCAATAAATTATTACTGCATGAGATGCTGAATAAATTGTTAAAACAATGACCCATACAGAATGTGTAAACTAATTAATCTTTGTTCCTAAAGGAACAGAACATTTGTACAAGACTTTTTCTCTCATTTATTTTCATCTACTGACCAAATGGCAGTTATGGTGGTTGTCCATGTTCTTCTTTACAAGAAGGAATGGGCTTGGATTGATTGATGCCTGCTGTGTGCTCAGCACAGTGTCAACAGTTTTACATAAATTGATTGTTTTATCCTGTTCTCACAACAAGGCAGCAAACTGGGCATTTTGCCCCCGTTTTTCCTAAGAATGAAATTTGGCCCAAGGTTGAGTACTTTGTTCCAAATCACAGCGCCCAGCAGGTCTGGATATGAATTCAGGTCTGTCTGATGGCAGCACACAGTGTATTGATGCAGGTGTCCACAGCTGCTCTGGAGGCAGCCACCTCATTTCCTGGAGCCACGGGAGAGAACAGAGATCGTTATATAGTTGAAGGGGTGCAGTGCTAGGAAGGGGTGCAGTGCCAGTTGAAGGAGTTACTCATCAATTGTCCCAGACTTCGTGGGTGTTTGTCTAGGTGTAATACTCCAGGTGGCCATGTTTTTGCTTTGATCGTTAACTGACCTGTCCTACAAGAAAGTAAATTAGAAAAAAATAAATGTGTTGGGACTTGAAGGATAAATTAATATAGATGCCTCAGAAAAAATGGGATAGGGCAATTAAGTTTGTAACTTGGGGACACATAATGACCAAAAAAGGCACTATCGCTAGTGCTGAACTTTATTCAAATGTTGACTAAACTACCATTTAGTGAAACCCACCTGTTCTCAAAAAGATAGGTCACAGAAAGATGAACTCCCCAGGTCGGTAAGTGCCCAATATGATACTGGAGATCAGTGGAGCACGAACTCCAGAAAGAATGAAGAGATGGAGTCAAAGCAAAAACAACACCCACTTATGGATGTGACTGGTGATGGAAGTAAAATCCAATGCTGTAAAGACCAAATTGCATAGGAACCTGGAATGTTAGGTCCATGAATCAAGGCAAATTGGAAGTGGTCAAACAGGAGATAGCAAGAGTGAGCATCGACATTCTAGGAATCCGTGAACTAAAATGGACTGGAATGGGTGAATTTAACTAAGACCATTATATCTACTACTGTGGGCAGGAATCCCTTAGAAGAAATGGAATAGCCATCATGGTCAACAAAAGAGTTTGAAATGTAGTACTTCGGTACAATCTCAAAAACGACAGAATGCACTCTGTTTCCAAGGCAAATCATTCAATGTCACAGTAATCCAAGTCTATGCCCCAACCAGTAATGCTCAAGAAGCTGAAGTTGACCAGTTCTATGAAGACCTACAAGGCCTTCTAGAACTAACACCAAAAAAAAAAAAAAAGATGTCTTTTTCATTATAGGGGACTGGAATGCAAAAGTAGGAAGTCAAGAAAAACCTGAAGTAACCGGCAAATTTGCCCTTGAAGTACAGAATGAAGCAGGGCAAAGGTTAACAGAGTTTTCCCAAGAGAATGCACTGGTCATAGCAAACACCCTCTTCCAACAACACAAGACTCTACACATGGACATCACTAAATGGTCAATACCAAAATCAGATTGATTATATTCTTTGCAGCCAAAGATAGAGAAGCTCTATACAGTCAGCAAAAACAAGACCAGGAGCTGACTGTGACTCAGATCATGAACTCCTTATTTCCAAATTTTGACTTAAATTGAAAAAAGTAGGGAAAACCACTAAACCACTCAGGTATGACCTAAATCAAATCCCTTACTACTATACAGTGAAAGAGACAAGTAGATTCAAGGGATTAGATCTGATAGGCAGAGTGCCTGAAGAACTATGGACGGAGATTCATGACGTTGTACAGGAGGCAGGGATCAAGACCATCCCCAAGAAAAAGAAATGTAAAAAGGCAAAATGGTTTTCTGATGAGGCCTTACAAACAGCTATGAACTGGGATAACCCAGAGGGATGGTATGGGGAGGGAGGTGGGAGAGGGGTTCAGGATGGGGAACACGTGTACACCCATGGTGGATTCATGCTGATGTATGGCAAAACCAATACAGTGTTGTAAAGTAACTAGCCTCCAATTAAATAAATTCATATTTTTAAAAAACAGCTATGAACAGAGAAGTGAAAGGCAAAGGAGAAAAGGAAAGATATACCTATTTGAATGCAGAGTTCCAAAGAATAGCAAGGAGAGATAAGAAAGCTTTCTTCAGTGATCAATGCAAAGAAATAGAGGAAAACAATAGAATGAGAAAGACCTAGAGATCTCTGCAAGAAAATTAGAGATACCAAGGGAACATTTCATGCAAAGATGGGCTCAATAAAGGACAGAAATGGTATGGACCTAACAGAAGCAGAAGATATTAAGAAGAGATGGCAAGAATACACAGAAGAACTATACAAAAAAGAGCTTCACGACCCAGATAATCACGATGGTGTGATCACTGACCTAGAGCCAGACATCCTGGAATGTGAAGTCAAGTGGGACTTAGGAAGCATCACTATGAACAAAGCTCGTGGAGATGATGGAATTCCAGTTGAGCTATTTCAAACCCTAAAAGATGATGCTGTGAAAGTGCTGCACTCAATATGCCAGCAAATTTGGAAAACTCAGCAGTGGCCACAGGACTGGAAAAGGTCAGTTTTCATTCCAATCCCAAAGAAAGGCAATACCAAAGAATGCTCAAACTATCGCACAATTGCATTCATCTCACATGCTAGCAAAGTAATGCTCAAAATTCTCCAAGTCAGGCTTTAGCAGTACATGAACTGTGAACTTCCGGATGTTCAAGCTGGATTTAGAAAAGGCAGAGGAACCAGAGATGAAATTGCCAATATCCGCTGGATCATGGAAAAAGCAAGAGAGTTCCAAAAAAAAATCTACTTCTGCTTTATTGACTATGCCAAAGCCTTTGACTGTGTGGTTCACAACAAACTGTGGAAAATTCTTCAAGAGATGGGAATACCAGACCACCTGACCTGCATCCTGAGAAATCTGTATGCAGGTCAAGAAGCAACAGTTAGAACTGGACATGGATGAATAGACTGGTTCCAAATCGGGAAAGGACTATGTCAAGGCTGTATATTGTCACCCTGCTTATTTAACTTGTATGCAGAGTACATCATGAGAAATGCTGGACTGGATGAAGCACAAGCTGGAATCCAGATTGCTGGGAGAAATATCAATATTTCTCAGATATGCAGATGACACCACTCTTATGGCAGAAAGTGAAGAACTAAAGAGCCTCTTGATGAAAGGGAAAAAGGAGAGTGAAAAAGTTGACTTAAAACTCAACATTCAGAAAACGAAGATCATGGCATCTGGTCCCATCACTTCATGGGAAATAGATGGGAAAACAGTGGAAACAGTGACAGACTTTATTTTGGGGGGCTTCCAAATCACTGCAGATGGTGACTGCATCATGAAATTAAAAGACACTTGCTCCTTGGAGAAAAAGTTATGACCAATCTAGACAGCTTATTAAAAAGCAGAGAGATTACTTTACCAACAGAGGTCTGTCTAGTCAAAGCTCTGTTTTTTCCAGTAGTCATATATGGATGTGAGAGTTGGACCATAAAGAAAGCTGAGCGCCGAAGAATTGATGCTTTTGAACTGTGGTGTAGGAGAAGACTCTTGAGAGTCCCTTAGACAGCAAGGAGATCCAACCAGTCCATCCTAAAGGAAATCAGTCCTGAAGGACTGATGCTGAAGCTGAAACTCCAATACTTTGGCCACCTGATGTGAAGAACTGACTCACCGGAAAAGATCCTGATGCTGGGAAAGACTGAAGGTGAGAGGAGAAGGGGACGACAGAGGATGAGATGGTTGGATGGCATTACCAACTCAAATGGACATGAGTTTGATTAAATTCCATGAGTTGGTAATGGACAGGGAGACCTGGTGTGCTGCAGTCCATGGGGTCGCAAAGAGTCGGAGACGACTTAGGGACTGAACTTAACTGAACTGAACCTATTCTCTGCCATTTGGGACATATAATGGAGGTTTTATGGAGACACTGTTTTAAATGTTCAGTAATAAAAGCAACCATCCACAGTTAGAAAAGTAAATCAAAAGAAAAAGTCTTCTTTTGCTGTAGAACTATCTGTTATACTAAGGGATTCTGGATATATTTCATTTATTAGCTTCTGTAACTTTTACACGCTATTTTCACTTTGTGGTAAGGGAAAAATGGGATAAGAACAAGATGATCTTTCCATTTTGTCCTAAAAGAGAAAACAGGAAGAATGAGCACTGCCTTCTTTTGGTTACACAATACAGTAATCTTACATTGTTAACAGTGAACATCTGGCAGAATGTGTTGTCATCACCAAATGAGCAGAGACAACTTACCTGGCCTGAGTCAAGTTCTAGACTTCTTCCTCATAATATCTTTCTCCTGCAAAGTAATCACAGGGGTTCCAAACTCAGATCTGTCTTTTAATCATAGAGATACAGTGCTGGTGGGTTGTTTAAGTTCTTTTGCAGACAGCTGACAGCGCTGATCATATTTAATCATTCTAAAGCATTCAGAGCGGATGAAAATGAAAGAGACTCAGAGAATTTTGTGTTTAGTCTTTAGAGCCAATTTCACAATTGCCCCAGGGCCAAGAACTTGAGAGAGAGGCTGGGCTTCCTTAGATGAAGAATGCTGTGGCCGGAGGAGGCGAGGCGGGATGGGGTCCATGTCCCCCTGCATGGCTTCATCTACACCAAGCAAGGGAGGAAGAATAGGAGGTCTGGGCTCAAAATTGGCACATTCTGGGAGTGTCCTATGTTCTAGGGAAACTGTGCTACATTTAGAAGGAAGCCTTGAGAAGTTTACCAGTAAGTCCTGTCTGGGCCGGCCTCTCTGCATTAGCTGCAGGAATACCATGGTCACCAGTGGGATATGATATGTGTTGCATTAACAATGGTCCTGAAGAAAAGACTCAGTGAGTAGGTGGAGGGTATATATATATATATTTTTTTTTAATTGAAGTATAGTTGATTTACATGTTGTGAACATGGTAAGGTGTACAGCAAAGTGATTCAGTTATATATATGTTGCTGTTTAGTTACTAAGTCTTGTCTGACCGTGTGGACCGTAGCCTGCTGGGCTTCTCTGTCCATGGGATTTCCCAGGTAAGAACACTGGAATGGGTTGCCATTTCCTTCTCCAGGGGATCTTCCGGACCCAAGGATTGAACCTGGGTCTCCTGCTTGGCAGACAGATTCTTTGCTACTGAGCCACCTGGGAAGTCCTATATATATATAAATTCAGGTTATGTATATATTCAGTTTTATGTATATGTTCTTTTTCGGATTCTTTTCCAGTATGGTTTATTACAAGATACTGAGACTAGTTCCCTTTGCTATGCAGTAGGTCCTTGTTCATCTTATTTTATATTTAGTAGTATATATCTGTTATTTCCAAACTCCTGGTTCATCCCTCCCACCTTCCCCTTTGTAATCATAAGTTTGTTTTCTATGTCTGTGCGTCTTGTTTCTGTTTTGTAAATAAGTTCATTTGTATCATTTTTTAGATTCCATATAAAAGTGGTATCATATGATATTTATCTTACTGTTTAAGTAATCTTAAACATAAGATTTGGAGAAGGCAATGGCACCCTACTCCAGTACTCTTGCCTGGAAAATCCCATGGATGGAGGAGCCTGGTAGGCTGCAGTCCATGGGGTCGCTAGGAGTCAGACACGACTGAGCGATTTCACTTTGACTTTTCACTTTCATGCGTTGGAGGAGGAAATGACAACCCACTCCAGTGTTCTTGCCTGGAGAATCCCATGGACAGAGGAGCCTGGTGGGCTGCCGTCTATGGGGTCGCACAGAGTTGGACACAACTGAAGCGACTTAGCAGCAGCAGCAAACATAAGATTACTTATGGTAATCTCTAGGTCCATCCATGTTGCTGCGAATGGATGACATTATTCCATTCTTTCTATGACTGAGTAATATTCCTTTTTATGAATATACCACATCTTATCATCCATTCATATGTTAGTGGGCACTTAGGTTGTTTCCATGTCTTGGCAATTGTAAATAATGCTACTGTGAACATTGGGGTGCATGGATCTTTCCAAATTAGAGTTTTCATCTTTTCCAGATATGTGTCCAGGAGTGGGATTGCTGGATCATATGGCATCTCTATTTTAAATTTTTAAAGGAAATCCCATACGGTTCTCTATAGTGGCTGCACCAATTAACATTCCCACCAAGAGCGTAGGAGCGTTCCCTCTTCTCCATACCCTCTCTAGCATTTGTTAGTTTTAGACTTTTTTTGGTAAACTTTTTAATGATGGCTATTCTGACTGGTGTGAGATGAGTCAGTCAGTCAGTCCAGTTTAGTTGCTCAGTCGTGTCCGACTCTGCAACCCCATGGACTACAGCATACCAGGCTTCTCTGACCATCACCAACTCCCAGAGCTTGCTCATACTCATGTCCATTGAGTCAGTGATGCCATCCAACCATCTGATCCTCTGTCATACCCTTCTGCTCCCACCTTCAGTCTTTTCCACGGAGATGAGTAGAAAGTACATATCTTTAAGAAGAGACTGGGATTTGAAGACGAAAGATGTTTGGAAAGGAAATATCCCCTTAGATTGTGTGTGGATCCAGAGAGGAAAAGTTCATCTGGGAAGCAGGAAACAGAATGTAAAACCCAGATGAGAATTTTAGGGATATTTGGAATAAAAAGGTATTTGGCAGCTTCCATGGTTTAACCACCTCTTTTGCAGGAGATCTGATTCAAAGGCTGTTTGCAATTACTGTGTTTTTTTGTTGTATGACATGATAGCAAGAGAAGATGGAAATAATTAGAACTTAATTTGGATGCCAGAGTTCCAGATTTCAGATTGGAACGTCATGCCTGTCCTTCAGTATGAACACCTGGAAGAGTGCATAAGAGGGGTAAGTAAGAAATGTTGAAAGCCGTGTGTGGGAGGAGACGTTTTTCTAACTAGGCTGATGCCAAATGAGAAACAGAAGCACCCACGTTGTAGAAGTCAGAGCTCCCTACTTCGTGTCAAAGTGGCTGCTGAGATCTCCACATTTCATCATGTGTCCATTTTCTTATCTCTTTTGGATGGCATTGTGTTCAGAGGGATAAAGATAAGCACTGGATTTAATATTTCCTTCTTTCTTGGGGGAAATAACATGAGACCGGACAACCCGGATCGCCATTGGCCTACTTCTGTATCATTTGTCATGGCGCCATTCTGACCCGCCCCTTCATTCCTTTAAGAACAGATTTTGACCAGCAGGAGACCCAGGACAGACACCTGAGGAAATCCCTGGGGGAAAAGGACTTTTCCCCTCCCTCCCTCCCACAAGTTGTTATGATGATTCATCCGTGAGCTCTTTGAGTTGATGGTTCTAGAAGCACTGGCATGCTTGCCCTCCCTTTTCAATGTTGAAATCAACTTAAAAGGATGCACTCCAATAGGGGACGAGAGATTGCACTGCACAGAGTATAAAGGTTAGAGTTGCAGTTCCACAGGAATTTGGTGTGTTTCTAAATTAATGCTCTGCATCTTTGAGAGACTGACCTGTGTTTCCTTAGCTGTTCAGTGGCTTTCCAGGGCCCTGTGCTCCCTAGCGCCTGCTGTGGGTGTCTTCTGGCCGGGGCCTCTGAGCCAGATCCACAGAGGGAGGGGGGCTCCCCAGTAATGATGCGAGTGGGGAGGCTCAGCACTCCAGCAGCCTCACCAGTCTTCAATTTCTTAAAAATAAGTGCAAATGGATTTTGTTTGTAAAAGTAAAAGTCTCGCGTTTTTCGTGGCCTGGTGACTCGTCCCTCCCTAGACAAAAGGGAGCAAGGATTCCCTTGGTTTTCAGCAGCCATTATCTGCCACCTTTATTCTGAAAATGATCTTTCCACCTGTCCTTTCGTTTACTCAGTCCTGAGAACTGTAGAATGGGCTCCCGTTTACAACATGAGGGAGGAAAGGAACACCGTGTAGATGAACTGAACACTTGCCCAAGCCCTTCCACTCCTCGGGATCAGTTTTGTTCGCTTGCCCCATCAAGTGTTCCATTCAGGAGCAGGTCTCCACAAGGAGACTGGTCCCTCCCTGCCGGCCGGTCCACCTACCCTGACAGCTTTCCTGCTTCACCCCGTGCTACCCCTCCACCTGAGTGGGGCTCCCATAGCTCCTCTGAGAGGCACAGTCTGCCCACAGGTGTGAAAGACTGAGACTCACCCAACTCAGACTCTGACTAGCTGCCCTGCTCCTGTTTCCTAGAGGCTGGCAAAAGACAAGACTCTGGGGTCAAAGACCATGGACTTTGGTGCTGACAGCCCAGCACACAACATCCCCCCTTTGCATGAGTTCCGTTTGCCCCCGTGTAGCACAGAGATGACACCAGCACGTGCAGGAGAGGGACCGGAGTCGAGTGCCCTGCACGTGACCAGGCAGCAAGCAGTTCCTGCCCCCTTGCAGTGACCTGCTTCATTCAGGGGACAGATCCGCCTGTCAGGCGCCCTCAGCAGAAGCTTGCCGGGTGTCCAGGGCCCACGACGGGCTGCCTGTCCCAGCCGGGCCTGAGGACGTCATCATGCCGGCTTCCCTCCAGAATGACGTCATGCTAAAGCCTGCAGCACCAAGTGCTGGAAGCCCGGCTGGCTCATGAAGCCCCACGGCATGTTGAGTTCTTACTGAAGGAAGATGGGACGGTGGGACGTCCATCTGTCTCCCTATGTTTAAACAGAAGCACTCCAAACCCCGCCCCCTCAACCCTGCCCTGGTTTCAGTTCCCACCAGACTGTTACATAAACCCTCAGTTCCTGTTCAATGGTAATACTAAAACAGAAACAGCACTTCCTCTCCAATGTGATGGAGAATTCAGCATGAGAAAAGGAAGATATGTACAATATAAAACTCGACCCCAGTATTCCTGAAACTAGACTTCTTGGTTGTGTTCACAGCTGGGGTTGCTCTCCATCCTACCCCCTCTTCCCTTCTGGCCTTAGCGCCCCAAGGGACAGGTGGAAGCCTGCCCACATGCCTTCCCCTGGAGCCCGGGTGCTTCTTGCTAGGTGATTAAGTGGCCTACTCCATGTTCTGTGGCTACAGCCTTTACCTTCTCACACTGATTCTCAATCCAGCAGCTGGAGGGGTCCTTGCTGAAAAAGGATGAAAAGTCAGATCCTATCACTTTCTGCTCAAAACCTCCCACTAACTCTGAACACAGCCAGACGAAAAGGACCAGCCTGGTTCCACACAGCCTGCCTCTCTGATCTGACCCTGACCCCCTCCTCACTGCCTCCACTCCCACTCCCATCACTCTGGCTTCCTGGACCCACCGCCCAGGGCCCTCGAGCTACTGCTGCTCTGCCTGGTACTCCCTGACCCCAGATGCCAAAGGGTTCCCCTCTGCTTCCTTTCAGGCCACCCTGACCCCAGCCCCCTGCTGCATGTTCATCTGTGGCACTTGTCACCATTAGACACGCAACAGACATTTCCTTCCCTCCTCCCTCTGTTCCAGGAGCCCAGGACACTGCAGCCACACAGCGACTCCCAGTGACTATTGTTAGAGCCATTAACTCAGCAGTGCTTTGTGAACTTAATTGAAGTTAAGCATCTTTTAAACTTCACTGAATATCTTCTCATTATGCCAAACTCTCCTCTAATTATTACCATTGGGAATATATTTCACAGAATTGTATGTACCTACACACCTTTTAAAAATTGCTACCTTTTCATGGACTTTTCATCGTTGCATCTGCGCGTACCTCTCTGGTGCCCAGTCTATATATGACTTTCTCACCCTCCTTTGTTCACCCTGTTTCTCTGCTTTTTCTGGTGATTTGTCTTTCTTCAAACAGCAGAGGTTCAAATAAGCCATCAAATATGGAGGCTTTCCCTGCAGACCTGGGGTCAGAGTCAGTTTTTGTCATCATTTTCCCTCGGTATCTCTCAAGGTTCCCTCTGCCTCCTCTTGTCTTCCATTCCCAGAGGTTGCATGTTTCTGTTGGTTTTGAGTTGGCAGGACGGGGAACATAGGTCATGTGGGCAGCTTACGATTTCTTTTCCCAAAGGTCACAGAACTCCACCCACGTGCCTCTTCCACTGTTACCATCACTTTCGTCGACCTTCCTTCTCCCTCCTCTCCCCACAGATGATGGGAGGCAGGACTCTTAAAAGAAAAACCTGCTTCAGGTTTACAAAAAACAAGAGCTAATAGCTACTGCACGTTGAGTCCTGACCATGTGGCAAGCTTTCTGCACACACGCATCTTGTCTCCGCCACACACCATGGGCTTGGTCCCAAGGCCACCTCTGGCTGGGCAGGCTGAGCGCCTTGTCTGAGGGACCTGAGTACTGGGTGGAGGAACAATTTTTTTTCTTCCTTTCAAGAGTAAAAATTTTGCTTTTGAAGAACTTCATATGGACATTTTAAAGAGAGTCCCATACGAAAGCAAAAACGTCACCCTCTTCTCATCCCAGGAATAAATTTAAAAGGCAAAATATTTCTTTTTAAAACAGCATTTGAATGTTTGGCACTAGCATTCAAAATCTAAGAAAGGGGGGGAAAAGCATTTTTATATTTTAGGTTTCTTTGGTTGGGGTTCTTCCCCATGGGGTCGTGATAATAATATTTCATCTTTCAACTCGTATTACCAAAACAGTCAAAATCAGGGGAAAAGTACCACCTAGCAGTTTTTGGAACCAAAGAAGTCCTTAATGTCTTCCTTCCAGGCATCCCAGGATCTCAGCTTGCGAGAAAACTGGCTGACATGTTCCTTCTGTAGTTGACTATTCATAAGGAATAATCACAAATGCTGTAAAGTCAATGACGTGGACAGTTATTCTTCCACTTTACTGTTTGGATGTTTCTTTGGCATTGCTAAGCTCATGGTCTGCTCTGTGCCTTGTTTTAGTTTTTGGAACCATCCTAACATTCTTTAGGGCTCTTGCTGATGGTGGAGATGCCTGGGGGCCTGGTGTTACTAAACCCTGGTCCATCCACCCTGTGACTCTGGGCAGGGAAGCTGATGGCAGCTGCCTGAGAAACCCTGTGTTGAGACTGGCTGTGTTTGGTCCTTGTCCTCGAAGGAAAGTGCTTTTCCTAGTCCCTAGGGTTTTGGTCTCGGGGGACCCCACTGTGTCTGGTTCCGGTTGACCATTGGGAAAGCTCCTCAGACATGGTCCCAGGAAGGTCAGATGGGCTCACCCATGAGCCTAGTGGTGAGACTCACAGGCCATGTAGGACCTGCCTCCCTCTACCCTCCACTCAGCCCAGGACTTAGCTTTCTAACATCCCAACAGGCCCCTGAGGACAGCAGGTGTACCGGCTCCTGCCCTGGTGCCTGGGCTCTCCACCAGAGCAAGGCCTCAAGGCTCCTTTCCTGGGAATCAAGCCGGCTGGAGCCTGAACTGACTGTGACACATCCTTCTCCCTTAACCAACCCTTCCCAGATGTGGCTGCACCTCTGGCTCTTGGAAAGCATAGGCTGCCCTGTCTTCTCCCTCTGCCCTTCCAGTTTGTCCAGAACATTCATCCCAGGCCTCTGAATCTCGGCTCCTCTTCGCCACATTGTCTGCTGGCATCTGGGGCCATGAGGGCCTAGTGACCACAGTGGCAGGTGCTGCTATTGGGGAACCCGCTTGCCTTGCACGTGAGCACCAGCAGCAGCTGCTACTTCCTGTGTGAAAGCTCAGCCCCGAGGAGACTCTCCACCAAGTCAGAGAATCCAGCCAGGGGACTTTTCTAGCTGTGAGCTCATCTGCACAACAAAGATGACTAGACCAGGGGCGCCCGGACCCCTCCCAGCCCAGTAATGGGTTCTGCCCCGGCTCTCGCTGAGAATTCATCTGTGGGCCCCGCAGGAGGACTGTCCCACAGAAGAGACTCCACCAGAACCAACAGAGTTTCACACTCAAGTCTTTGATATCCTGTGCTCACAATTTTGTCAATGTTGAGTACACCCTATATTACTGTGTTTTTTCTTTGAATCAGCTCAGCTTTTCACTTTTAATATTTCTCTGTTGTCTCAAACTCTGTCATTTCCATGATTGATGATCTGAGGTGCTAGTTATATCTTTTCAAATACACACTAACTAAACACCTAATTCTGAGAACTGGAGTCCACCTGTGTCAATATAATGTTGTTCAGCTGCTCAGTTGTGTCCAACTCTGCGACCCCGTGGACTACAGCACACCAGGCTTCCCTGTCCTTCACAATCTCCCAGAGTTTACTCAAACTCATGTTCATTGAGTCAGTGATACCATCTAACCATCTCATCCTCTGTCGTCCCATTTCCCTTCTGCCTTCAATCTTTCCCAGCATCAAGGTCTTCCAATGAGTCAGCCCTTTGCATCAGGTGGCCAAAGTATTGGAGCTTCAGCATCAGTCCTTCCAATGAATATTCAGGGTTGATTTCCTTTAGGATTGACTGGTTTGATCTCCTTGCAGTCCAAGGGTCTCTCAAGAGTCTTCTCCAGCACCAAAATTTGAAAGCATCAGTTCTTTGGTGTCCAGCCTTCTTTATGGCCCAACTCTCACATCCTTATGTGACTACTGGGAAACCCATAGCATTGACTATAGAGACCTTTGTTTAGACTGGGGGCTTAAACAACAAGCATTTATTCTCACAGTTCTGGAGGCTAGAGTCCACAAGCAGGTTGCTGGCAGATGTGTATCTGCTGAGGATCCTCTTCCTGGTTTGCAGATGGCAATCTACTCGTAGTGCCCCGAACATGGTGCGGGGACATCTTTGTCTTTTCTAATAAGAGCACCAGTCCCATTCGTGGGGACTCCATCCTCATGACAAAATCAAAGGCCCCACCTCCAAATACCATCACTCCAGGGAGTAGGCTCCCATTTGTGAATGTGGGGGGATAGAAACATTCAGTTGGTAGTCAGCACTTACAGTGGCTGGGATCTATTTCAGCACATCTACCCTCATTACTCGTTTAACTCTCAAATCTGCTGTGAATGGGAGGTACTGCTTTCTGCGATTTAGAGCTGAGGAAACTGAGGCTCCACAAGGTCTGCCAACTTGCCAAGGTTGCACCACCGGTGAGCGGCAGGCCCTGGCGCCCTTGCCGCCCGCCCATGTTGATAACGTTCCCGAGTTGGATTCATGACATGAAAACACGACACTGGTGCAACCCCACTGTCCTCACAGCTTCTTTGCTCATTTTCTCATCAGGACACTCTCAGCTCCCCACAGCCAAGAGGCAAGACAGGAGCTATTTTTAGCAACACTCTGTCCATTCAGGTTCTCCTGGGGTTGGAGGAGCAAAGAGGAGGGCGCAGAGGGATGAGGAGAGACTGAAGGGGAGGGGCGTGAATGCCACTGGACTCACAGATTCAGAAAGTGGCCTGGTGCTGCCAAGAGGCGGGGCGGGTGGGTGAGGGGGAGAGGGGATCGAAGGTCAGACTTCTAGTTATAGATGAGTCCTGAGGATGGAAACGCGGCCTGTGATTACAGCTAACAGTAGTATGCTATATGTTTGGAAGTTACTAAGAGAATGGATCTTTCAGAGTCCTCATCACAAGAAGAAAGATGTGTGATTTCGTGGGGTGGATGTTAACGACTCACTAGACTCACCGCGGTGACGGTCTCACATATTTACAACTGTGAGTCACTGTGGTGCACACCAGACACTGATGTAAAGTTCCATGTCAGTTCCACTTCAGTTTAAAGCAAATAAAGAAGATGGGTCCTCATCTTCTCCCCAGGCCTGCTCTGCTCACAGGAGACACCGTGGTTCCATTTGGGTGGTCACTCCCTCCAGGATGGTATCCCACTTTGAGAAGAAAAACCATGAGAGACCCGTGTTCTCCAGTAAAATAAAGAAGGCCCTGCAGAAACAAGGAAAACACTTCCACTGAGACTTATAATAAACACAATCATAAACAGAGAATGCAGAGTTCAGGCTCTCACTGGACTGGTCTGGAGAAGCAATTCTGACTGGGAGTCGGGTTTTTAATTCTTATAGGGATATTTGCAGTTCTAAGCTGTAGAAATCTGGAGCCATAAGAAAGACAAGAACTGTTTGAAAAGATGCCAGCGTAACAACACTGGCTGTTTCTACCAAAGATCCTCTGGAGAAGGGATAGGCTACCCACTCCAGTATTCTTGGGCTTCCCTTGTGGCTCAGCTGGTAAAGAATCCGCCTGCAATGCAGGAGACCTGAATTTGATCCCTGGGTTGTGAAGATCCCCTGGAGAAGGGAAAGACTACCCACTTCAGTATTCTGGCCTAGAGAATTCCACGGACTGTGTAGTCCATTGGGTTGAAAAGAGTCAAACACGACTGACTCTCACTTTCAGTTGCATGTGCTGGGCACACTGGTCTGCATCAGCCATGTGCTTCTCACGATAGTTCCACGCATTAAGCATGTACAGTTTCACGTTCAGATTAGGACACTGAGACCGCAGAGGCCGACATACAGTGAGAATCATCTGCTTCGGAATTCAAAACCATGGTCACCCGGCTCCAGAGGCTGGGCCCCATCACCAAGGCTTCCAGACCACCTGGCACGTCCTCACATCAAAGACAAAGGGTAGACGGCCGACAGAGTTCCACTTCTGTGCTCTGGGTGCTGGTGGTTACCTGCCTCAGGGCATCTTAAACCTCCTATTTCAGAAACAGTGAAGCTGTTTACATACAAGGAACCCTAATCAATTTGCAATATAACAGAGATTTTTATCTGAAATTTGGGTGTTTTTTAAGAACAATAGAGC
Organism: Bos indicus x Bos taurus; assembly: GCF_003369695.1. NCBI lineage: Eukaryota > Metazoa > Chordata > Mammalia > Artiodactyla > Bovidae > Bos > Bos indicus x Bos taurus. The sequence goes on from NC_040099.1 coordinate 41,553,032, forward strand.
AGAGCCTTTTGAACTTTCTTGAACTTGTCCCACAGGATGAAAAGCCCTTTACCTCACGCCAGAAGATGTATAAAACATGCGTGTAACAGGTTTCAGAGAATTACATTCACCATACATGTGGGAGGCTGGTTGACATTTTAGATTCCAAGCTAGTCTGTTTTTCTTTTTTGTTGTTGTTAATAGTCCTCCTGAATGATCCCTTTTTTATTGTGATAACACTTAACATGACATCTACCCTCTTAAAATGCTCAGTGCGCAATATGGTGTGGTTAACTACAAACACAATGTTGGTCAGCAGATCTCTGGAACTTCTTCATCTCCTGTAACTGAAACTTGACCTCCACCTCACCCCTCCTGCTTCTGGGAGTCTGACTGTCTTGAATTGTTTCTCATAGAAGTGCGGTTGTGTCGTGGAAAACTGTGGAGACTCCTCAAAAAATGAATATTTTATTTTTTAATGCTGGACAAGACCCCCTGTATTGATGTCAGGATCCACTCGTGTGTTGCTCCCACAGTTTGAAATACTTTGCAAGGGGACCTGAATTGTTTTTGCTTTAAAACAAACGGTTGAGTTGTTGCAGCTGGTATCAAAGACTTATGAAATAGGTAGCAAGGGCTGGAGAAGGAGGACAAAAAGAGATTTTTAAAAGTTAATTATTAATGGCAACTCGGTGGAGATATCAATACCTTTATGCATTTTTAATGCTTGAAAAGAGGAAAAGATGCAGCTTATAAATGCTGCTTATTCTTTCCTAATGGCTGATCAAAGATGATGAAATACCACATTTGCTTCACTAACCAGACATTTTGAAATTTGAAGTCCAAACCGAAACTAAAACTCAAAGGGCAATTCGTCTTGTTTTTCCCAAACAGCATTCATCAGTTCCTTACCTAACTGGAGCGAGCAATGCGTCGGAGCGGGGGTGTCATTGTCCACTAGGTGGCGGTACAGAACAGGAGTAGCCCTTTCTTATTCTTCCTGACACGTAGGCTGCAAAAGAATTTAGAAACCTGGGGCTGTCCAGTGATTCACATGAATTCAGCCTGAAAGTTTACTCATTGCTCCAGGCATATTTCTGCCTTTTCTTGGAACATCCCTGGATTTCAGCTTCATTCTTGCTGACAGCCTGGTATTTAAAATTAGTAATATCTTAGTTGTTTCCTTGTGGCAATACAGATGCAGCATGTCTGTATTTGTTAACAATTTGCAAAGTTAGCGTGTGCTGGGAAACTTTATTTCTGCCCCTTCAATTTAGCATTTAAGAAGTACTGTGGATCCTTGTGCCATTTCCCTTTGCTAACAATATCTATATCTTAGTTGTGTTATATATTAGAAAGTTACTAAAATATCTAATGGACATTTTAGTTGTAATTTTTCAGCCAAAAAGAATGATCTTCTCAAATACACATCAGCAAAAAGAACTAATAGCTGATAAGTTAAATGTCTCTTAAACAAAAATGTATGCTTTTGCAATGTGGAAAGTCTTTTGGAATAATCCCATGTATGAGAGATTTTAAAATTCTCACCAAGTGATGCCTGTTATGAGACATATTTATAATTATTTGCAAATCTTGCCTATCTTTACAATATTTTTTGATGTAGGTAAAGAAAAGATATTGAATAATTTTCTCTTGCTTCTTATTATATTTGTATATCGTATAAATTTTTATGAATGCATATTACTTTTACAAACAGGAAAATAAAGCTGGTTTGTCATAAAAGTAGTATGAGAAAAAAATCTAGATTTTAGTGTGACATAACCTGGAAAGTTATTCGTTGCAGGTCAGTTGAATGCTTACACAATTTAAGTGCTGTGTAGGGTAACGGTGATCATAAATTGCTGACGTAGGAAGTAATATTTCTAAATTTAAGTCATTTCTACCATGTTTCTATCTATATTTAATATCTTCCTTAAAGTGGAAAGAATATCAAGTTGTTCATTATTCTCACAGTAATAGTAAGAAAACTGGTATTAACGTCATTCGTTGTTAAACAGCAAAATCCGTATATCTAAAATTTTACTATTCTTCAGTCTGCAGGTATCCCACCTCTATGTGGTGATCGTAGGTTTATGGCGTAAGAAGCACTTTCACTTACTTTAGCTCATTTTGTCCCCTAATAGGGGTGCAGCTTATGCAGGGCCCATGAAGTTTCCAAGGCATAAAACCGTCCATGTCAGGTCCTAATCTAGTGGGCTACGAGCCAGGGACACTGACCGTGTGATTCTGAGTTCAGGCCCTTTTCTTTTCATTCCTGTGGGCTTGCAGGCTGCCCAAAGCGCCCTGTGAGTCCATGAGGAAGAGGAAGTCCTTTTAGCAGGCACTTAAAGTATTGGATGCTCTTTCTCCCTTTCCCTTTTCCTGCAAGTGGGGAGTGTGCAGGCTTGAGGGGTGAGGGGAGGGACAGGAATGATTCTGCAAATGCCTGTCATGCTCACGCTCGAGGTGGGGTAGCTACACAGGTCTTCACGGTGCCATGTTGATTTGGACTCTGTCCTTCACCTTTCAGACTGCCTCTCCCTGAGGCATAGTTGAACATTCACTCAACAGATATTTGTATCAATTGACCCCTCCTGGGTGCTGGGGATTTGTGTCAGGGCTGTGTCCCCAGACACAGGGTTGAGCACAGCACACGGGCTCCCTGCCCACAGGGAGTCTGAATTCTAGCAGGAGAAACAGACAAACTATATCACTAATTCTACTGTAGGAGAAAGTAAAGGGAGAAAGTAACAGTGAGACATAGCTTAGATGGCGGAGGGCATGTCAGGAAGTTCCTCTCAAAATGCCTTATTTAAGCTCAGACCTAAACAATGAGTCGGAGAAGGCAATGGCACCCAACTCCAGTACTCTTGCCTAGAAAATCCCATGGACCGAGGAGCCTGGTGGGCTGCCATCCATGGGCTCGCTAAAGAGTCGGACATGACTGAAGCAACTTAGCAGCAGTAGCAGCAGCAAACAACGAGTAGGGGTTTAGCAGGAAGGATGGTTGGGAATGTTCCAAGATACACAGGCCCTGGGGTAGGAAGATGCTTCTCTTGTTGGCGTAACAGAGGCTCATGTGGCCCCAGCAGAGGCCGCAAAGTGAGGTCCATGTGGCCCACACTAAGAATGTTGTATTTTGTCCCAACCACAGAGATGGGATTCCTTGGTGGTTCAGACAGTAAAGAGTATGCCTGCAACGCAGGAGACTTGGGTTCGATCCTTGGGTCAGGAAGATCCCCTGGAGAAGGAAATGGCAACCCGATCCAGTAGTCTCACCTGGAAAATCTCATGGATGGAGGAGCCTGGCGGGCTACAGTCTATGGGGTCGCAGAGTTGGACACGACTGAACAATTTCACTTTCACCGAGATAAGCCATTGATGAGTTTTAAGCACAGAAGAGATATAATCAGATGCATGTTTTTTAAAGATGAGTTGGCATTTAAAGCTTTGATTCGATTAGAGTGAAGTGAGTCTCCGTGCGAGACCCCCTGGGAGGCGCCTGTTGGTCCAGGACAGTGGATGGTCACGGGCAGGCGGCGGCAGGAGGGATAGGAGAGAGAAACCTGACAGCAGTTTCTCTCAGCATGTGAGGGGGTGTGCCCAGAGTTCAGACTGGCACTTACAGGGATGGGACTCAGGAAGAAAGTCCACTGGAGTGTTTAAGAGTCTTCTGGATGCGAGTGGTATTACAGTAAGTGAAATAAGTCAGAAAAAAATAAATACTGTATGATATCACTTACACGTGGAATCTAAAAAATACAAAGAACTAGTGAATAAAACAAAAAAGAAGATAGATTCATGGATGTAGAGAACAAACGAGTGGTTACCAGTGAGAAGATGAAAGGGGGAGAGGCAGTATAGGGGTAGAGAATTAAGAGGTACAAACGATTATGTATAAAATAAGTTACAAGATTTCACACCAGTCAGAATGGCTGCGATCCAAAAGTCTACAAGCAATAAATGCTACAGAGGGTGTGGAGAAAAGGGAACCCTCTTACACTGTTGGTGGGAATGCAAACTAGTACAGCCACTATGGAGAACAGTGTGGAGATTGCTTAAAAAACTGGAAATAGAACTGCCTTATGATCCAGCAATCCCACTGCTGGGCATACACACTGAGGAAACCAGAAGGGAAAGAGACATGTGTACCCCAATGCTCATCGCAGCACTGTTTATAATAGCCAGGACATGGAAGCAACTAGATGTCCATCAGCAGATGAATGGATAAGAAAGCTGTGGTACGTATACACAATGGAGTATTACTCAGCCATTAAAAAGAATACATTTGAATCAGTTCTAATGAGGTGGATGAAACTGGAGCCTATTATACAGAGTGAAGTAAGCCAGAAAGAAAAACACCAATACAGTATACTAACACATATATATGGAATTTAGAAAGATGCTAACAATAACCCTGTGTACGAGACAGCAAAAGAGACACTGATGTATAGAACAGTCTTATCGACTCTGTTGCAGAGGGAGAGGGTGGGAAGATTTGGGAGAATGGCATTGAAACATGTATAATATCATGTATGAAACGAGTTGCCAGTCCAGGTTCGATGCACGATACTGGATGCTTGGGGCTAGTGCACTGGGACGACCCAGAGGGATGGTATGGGGAGGGAGGAGGGAGGAGGGTTCAGGATGGGGAACACATGTATACCTGTGGCAGATTCATTTTGATATTTGGCAAAACTAATACAATTTGTAAAGTTTAAAAATAAAATTAAAAAAAAAAGAATATATTGTACAACACAGTTAATATAGCCAATATTCTATAATAACTATGGATGGAGTATAACTTTTAAAATTGTGAATCACTCTATCATACACCTGTAACATATAATGTTGTACAGCAACTACGCATCAATTTTTTTTTAATGAAAAAAAAAAAAACAAGCTTTGGGCATAAGAACATTCCACAACTAAATACTCCAACATCTGTATCACTGACCAGAGTTCGGTATTTGTTTATGTTCTATTTCTTTTGAGGTATACTTCTGAAAGAATGAAGAGCCGAAATCTTAAGTGGACCGGAGGATGCCTTTGGATAAACCCCTACCCTGGGTGCCCGTCTTGTCACGTTGTAGGAAGCTAGTCACTGCCGCCGTCTCTCTCAGAAAGCACAGGTGATGTCGGGGAAGAGCCTGGTCTTGGGCTCCGCTAGGAACACAGCGAGTGTAAACTCCCCTCTCCCTCTGCCGGGGGGCTCTGCTGTCCGTTGTGGAGATTCACCCACATTCTCACCAAGATAGAGATAGACATTGAACTCTTCCTAAAAGTGCTGTTGTGAACATTTCACAATACACCCTTTGTGGAGAAGGACAATGGTATCCAGTGAACCAAGCACAACACGGGAAACCGTAATTCCTTCCCCAGAATCCTGTTCTGCTGGCGCTGAGCAAGCCGAAGCCTCGGTGCTCTGGTTTGTCACAGAGGAGCAGTGCCCATCTATGTCTGCAAGTATAGAATTACCTCGCAGGTTTACTGTATGCACCAACAGAGCCCTGAGGGAAGGTAACAAGACTCTACCACCGGGCGTGACCATTCTAACTAAGCTGCCATACTTCCCCAGGTTGCCCCTTAAGCCCCATCCCCACCTCGCTGCTCAGGTGAGGTCTGTGGGTACAGGTGTGCGTCAGGGACATTCTGTGTGGAGGTCTGTACCTGCTCAGGTTTGGCACCAGCTCAGGGCTGGAGCCATTAAGTAGGTCTTACCAATTCAAAATCTTTTGTTAACCCCTGGAGAGGCTGTGGGCTTAGTGTGTTTGTCTGTCTTCATGCTTTTGTCTTCTTTTGTCACTCTGGGCCTCAGGAAGGTCCCTCACGAGCTGACTTGTTGGAATGAAGCTAGGGTTTCCCAAGTCTCAAGAACCCAGAGACTTAAGTTGACATGCCGGCAACTTCTAAGATTTAATGAAAATTTGCTTGACCTTCTTCCCAAGTCAGTGAGAGTTCTCATGATTTCCCAGATTCACTTATTAATTCTTGAGATTTTATAGACTGGTGTTCATGTTCACCCTCAGTTACAAAAGCCTGCTCTGGCTGTGCTCACATCTCTTTTGGGGGCCAGTCCACTATCTGATCTTTTCTCTGCTTGGACCAACCCAGACATGAAATTAGCCACTTTTCTTTGCGTTCCCCCAAGACAACCGTCCCAAGAAAGCCCTGGTGGAATCCACCTCTCTTTAATCTGCTTCCCGTCTGCTCTCTTGACTCCCAAATTCCTCTGGATGTTTAGATTCACAGTGGTTTAGCTATGACTTCCAGCCCACAATTGTATAATCAAGGTATTTTTCTAAACAAAGATGGTTGTCAAGAGGGACTCGGAGGACTTCCCTGGCAGTCCAGTCCAGTGGTTGGGTCTCCATGTTTCCAGTGCAGGCAGCCCAGGGTCCGTCCCTGGTCGGGGGACTAAGATCCTGCCTGGTGTAGCCAAAAGATTAAAAAAAGAGGAACTCTTGTGCAAATTTTCTGTAATATATGTTTGTATGTGTGTGTGTGTGCGCGTGCGTGTGCTTAGCCGCTCAGTTGTGTCCTACTCTTTGTAACCCTGTAGACCACTTGCTAGGCTCCTCTGTCCATGGGATTCTCCAGGCAAGAATACTGGAGTGGGTTGCCATGCCCTCCTCTGGGGATCTTCCCCACCCAGGGATCAAACCCAGATCTCCTGCATTGCAGGTGGATTCTTTACTGTCTGAGGCACCAGGGAAGCTCAAGAATACTGGAGAGGGTAACCTATCCCTTCTCCAGGGGATCTTCCCAACCCAGGAATCAAACTGGGGTCTCTTGAATTGCAGGTGGATTCTTTACCAGCTGAGCTACCAGGGAAGCCATAAATATATATATATATTCATATACATCTATACACATATAAACATATACCCATAATACGTATACACTTATCCGTATGTTCTATATGTATACATAATATACAGCACTTTGAAATGTAGAAATAATACACGGCTGTGTGTATAATTGCACAGATAACACATACTATCTGTGCATGCACACACATGTATACCCTATGGCCTATGTCTACATAGATCTAAACCACCATCACTAAAGAACTGGTGGACACCAGCTCCTGCCTCCTCTTGTTGGAGTCCTGTGCTCATCTTTTCATTTCTGTACCACACAGATCCTGCTCTGTAATTGACCCGGATCCCACCTACTTTACACTGTTTTATGTAGAAAGCAGTGACCTGTGCAGTCACTTATTTATGCAATCACATGTTCACTTAGAAGACGATAATTGAGCACCCATGACAGCCCTGGGTTGGACCCTATAGTGAGAAGAGACGAGGAGGGAGGGGCCCACGTCTTTAGATACTTGAAATCCAGCTGCATGCAACTCTTAGCACGCACGAAATAAAACGTCCTCACATGCACAGTTCTCATCAGAGGAACAGCAGAGCCGAGCAGAAAGCCCATGCCTGGCCATGCACAGCAGCGCTGCTGTTTCAGCAGAACACGCAGGAGGAAAAAACCGCTGTGGTCAAAAGAAACTGCTGGCTGCTGGATTTTTGTTTAATTACAATTTGCGTGCTCTTCTAACAGCGTGCGTTCTGCTTAGACGGCAGAGTGGCTTTCATGAAAGTATGAGCTCAGCCTTGCCTTACGCCTGCTGAAAAAAAGAGGTCAGGTAAAATGACTGTAGTGACAGCGCCAAGCTGGTGGAAAACCACACTGTCTTTCAGATGAAATGTAAAAAAGAAAGAAAGCAGACTGGAAATTTTTTGCCTGCTAAAAAAAACCCCCTTGAAGTCATCTCAGAAACACACATAGAGGCGATTTCTTCTTTTTTCTCCTTAGCAGTGTCCTCAAGGAAAGAGCTTTCCAGACCTGAGGGAGTGGACCAGTGATGCAGTCATGTAGCCTGGCTTCATTCTGAATTTTGCTCCATGGCTGTATTCATTGGAGGACTTAATCCTTAGGCAGCTCTTCCAAATCTCATACAAATCTGCTATTTTTATCTGAACTCTACCCTGAATATTCTAATCATGTAAAATGTTTTCAAACCATTGTAGCACAGAAATTAGTAATGACCAGATACGTTTGCAGAAATCCATGCTTTGTGTATTGTAAAAGGTCTGCATGAATGCTTGCTCTCCTCCCACATACTAATAAACATGATCTGTGTATGGTTTTGATCATTTTTAAATTTAAAAATCAAATGTAATTTTAATGTACCCACGGAGAAATTTACATATGAGTTTCATAAAGAACAGCAAGTGTGAACACACTGAAGGGTGATATTCGTGTATGTAGAGGACAGATATGACGGCCTGTTTCTTGGTGGTGATGAAATTTGATAAATGACTTCTTTCCATAGAATCTCCAAAATAGAGTGATTGCAGGTCCTCACATTCCGTCAAATTAGTTAGAGCTTTTCTAGGACTTGGCTCTGTTTCTCTTTATGTACTTCTGTGGCAAAATTAAGATAAATTATTTGTTAGAGGCAATATCAACAGTCTTAATTTGAAAACATTCAGCAAGATGAACCTAGTGTGCTGGAGGTGACACTGGGAAAATGTGTGCCTGGGTTTCGAAAGCTGGCAGTTCTTCCCAAGCCGTGGAGGACTGTCTGTTCTTGGGGAAACCTAGCTCCTCACAGGCTTCTCCTTTCTCATTCTTCTTACTTATTTATTTAGGAGGAACAGACAGTCCTCCACGGCTTGGGAAGAACTGCCAGCTTTCGAAACCCAGGCACACATTTTCCCAGTGTCACCTCCAGCACACTAGGTTCATCTTGCTGAATGTTTTCAAATTAAGACTGTTGATATTGCCTCTAACAAATAATTTATCTTAATTTTGCCACAGAAGTACATAAAGAGAAACAGAGCCAAGTCCTAGAAAAGCTCTAACTAATTTGACGGAATGTGAGGACCTGCAATCACTCTATTTTGGAGATTCTATGGAAAGAAGTCATTTATCAAATTTCATCACCACCAAGAAACAGGCCGTCATATCTGTCCTCTACATACACGAATATCACCCTTCAGTGTGTTCACACTTGCTGTTCTTTATGAAACTCATATGTAAATTTCTCTGTGGGTACATTAAAATTACATTTGATTTTTAAATTTAAAAATGATCAAAACCATACACAGATCATGTTTATTAGTATGTGGGAGGAGAGCAAGCATTCATGCAGACCTTTTACAATACACAAAGCATGGATTTCTGCAAACGTATCTGGTCATTACTAATTTCTTGCCAACAAAGGTTCGTCTAGTCAAGGCTATGGTTTTTCCTGTGGTCATGTATGGACGTGAGAGTTGGACTGTGAAGAAGGCTGAGCGCCGAAGAATTGATGCTTTTGAACTGTGGTGTTGGAGAAGACTCTTGAGAGTCCCTTGGACTGCAAGGAGATCCAACCAGTCCATTCTGAAGGAGATCAGCCCTGGGATTTCTTTGGAAGGAATGATGCTAAAGCTGAAACTCCAGTACTTTGGCCACCTCATGCGAAGAGTTGACTCATTGGAAAAGACTATGATGCTGGGGGGGATTGGGGGCAGGAGGAGAAGGGGATGACAGAGGATGAGATGGCTGGATGGCATCACTGACTCGATGGACGTGAGTCTGAGTGAACTCTGGGAGTTGGTGATGGACAGGGAGGCCTGGCGTGTTGCGATTCATGGGGTTGCAAAGAGTCGGACACGACTGAGCGACTGATCTGATCTGACTGCATAAGGAAATGAGACAATCACATGATGTTCTCTAACTTGAAAATCCTGTAGCTTGATACTTCAAATTCTATAAATTGTGTCCATATCTAGTATTAATTCTTTAAAAAATATTTGTATATAGTTTTAAAGGGGAATCTTCCATTTACAGTAATTACGAAATTTTGAGCCCATGTTACATCTGATAGTTTTTGTCTCCCACTCCCCCAGCGCAATATTCCCCCTCCCCCTCATACCCACTGGTAACCACTAGTTTGCTCTCTGTCTGTAGGCCTGCTTCTGTTTTGTTATATTCGCTAGTTTATTATATTTTTCAGATTCTACATATAAATGATATCATATAGCATATGTCTTTGAGCGGTTGTAGCTCAGTGGTAGAGCACATGCTTAGCATGCACGAGGCATCTGCTTTATCCATTCCTCTGTTGATGGACACATGGGTTTTTTCCATATCATAGCAACTGTAAATAATGCTGTTATGAACATTGGAGTCTATGTATCTTTTTGAATTAGTGTTTGGTTTTTTCAGCTTTATACCCAGATGTGGAATTGCTGGGTCATATGGTACTTCTATTTTTAGGTTTTTGAGAAACCTCCACACTCTTTTCCACAGTAGCTATTCTGGTTTACATTTCCATCAACAATGTGAAAGGATTATCTTTTCTCCACATTCTTACCAACATTTGTTATTTGTGGTCTTTTTGATGGCCATTCTGACAGGTGTGAGGCGACATCTCCTTATGGCTTTGATGTGCATTTTCCTGATGAGGAATGATGTTCTAGTATTAATTATTTAAGCTTGCCTGAATGCTAGTATAGTCCCCTCCTTGTGTGATAGCTGCAGGATCAAAATGGGGTTGGGGGAGAGGGGACTGCGGACAAGCGATGTTGAGAACATCAGTGGTGACTCTTGGGGCAGTAGAATTTCGAGAAAGTTATTTGTATAGACTTCCCTGGTGGTCCAGTGGCTAACAACTTCAAGTTCCCAGTACAGGAGGCCTGCATTCCATCCTTGGTCAGGGAACTAGATCTTTATGCTGCAACTAAGAACTGGCAGAGCCAAACATGTAAATAAAAATTTTTTTTAAAGTAAGTTATTTGTAAATATTAATATATTCAATTAGAACCTTACTGAACACTATATGTGAAGCACAACTTATATACTATTAGAAGGAAATGTGCAGATTATCTTCATGACTTCGAGTTAAGCAGAATTTCTTAGGCTCCAAAGAGCATGAATCATAAAGGAAAAAACTTAGAAGTTTGCTTGTAATTTTTAAATGATGCCAAAATTAAAGTTTAGCTTGAAATTTTCATTAAAAAGAAAAAACAAGCCATGAACTCAGAGAAGATATTTGTTAACATGTATTGCAAAGTATTTAAGAACAAGGAAATAAAAAGCAACAAAACGAAACCCCCATTTTTTTTAATGGACAAAAAATTATGAACAGGAAAGAGAAAAGGCAAACAAAATCACCAAAATTCACAAAATGTTCTCCTCTTCACTGTACTTAGAGAAACATGAATTGAATTAGATGTCACATGATATTCCTCTGACTGTTTACAAGATGTTGAACTGGACAAGATGAGATGTTTGAAACGACATCGAAATAGGAACTTGGATTTCTACTAATGGGAGTGAAAATGAATACAATTGTTTTGGTATCAAATTACCAGTATCCAGTAAAGCTGAAAATTTACATTCCTTGTGATCTAGATCTCCTCTAGAGAAACTTGCAAATCTGTGTGAGACAAAGTTTGTAGGTCCAAGAACATTAAAATAGCAGTTTAAAAGCAAATTAGGTCTCTATATGTTAATCTTATTAACATAGGTCACTAAAACATAGCACTCAGAATTAAAAAAAAAAAAAAACAGGTTGCAGAGAATTTAAACAGTACGATACAAATGATTAAAAAAATTTTAAAAACACTATATATGATGATGTGTACATATACGCACAATAAACAGAGCTGTGTTCTGGAGGGTATTCCTGGGGGTTGTCTCTGTGGAGAAAAGTGGAAGAAGGCAAAGGAGGAGGGGAACAAAGTGGACTTGAATTTTATTTGAATATTATGTTGCTTTTATTAAAAATGCTTATAAAGTATATTGCGAATGATGAAAGTAATGAGCTCAGACTCTCATTCCTGCTTGTTACAGAGCTGACCACCTGACCAGAGGTTTCATAAACAGGATCTGTGGGGCCCTCGGGTCGGGGGGTGGGGGGAGTATACCTAAGCAATGGGAATGGAGCACGGCTGCATCCTCAATTTCTTTTTTTTTTTAATTTTAATTAAAATTTTTTTGTATTGAAGTATAGCTGATTTACAATGTTTCAGGTATACAGCAAAGTGATTCAGTTATACATACATACATGTATATATTCTTTTTTCATATTCTTTTCTATTATAGGTTATTATAGTTCCCTGTGCTCTACAGTAGGTCCTTATTGTTTATCTGTTTTATGTATAGTACTGTGTATCTGTTAATCCAAAACTCCTAATTTATCCCTCTCCCCACCTTCCCCACTTGGTAACCATAAATTTGTATTCTATGTCTTTGAGTCTGTTTCTGTTTTGTAGATAAGTTCATTTGTATCATTTTTTTAGATTTCACATATATTTGTTTTTCTCTGTCTGACTTTTTTCATTTGTTATGATAATCTCTCGGTCCATCCATATTGCTGCAAATGGCATTATTTCATTCTTTTTCTATAGCTGAGTAATATTGCACTGCATATATGTACCACATCTTTTTTATCTATTCCTCTGTTGATGGACATTTAGGGTGCTTGCATGTCTTGGCTATTGTAAACAGTGCTGCTGTGAACACTGAGGTGCATATAACTTTTTGAATTAGAGTTTTTGTCTTCTCTAGATATGCGCCCAGGCAGGCTCAATTTCTACTTGCAGTCATGATGTGAATCAAACGTTACTGCAGGCCCAGCATGGACCCAGATTATGTCACCCCCAGAGTGTCCACTGTGATGATCCAGAAGATACTAGTAGTTTCTGGACTAGACACCACAGCATTGGAGGAAAAACAGCCTTCAGCCCAAAGAAAATTATATTGAGAGAAGACATCGAAAGCCTTTTGAAGAAAAACTCAGATTGCACATGGGATTGGTCAGGTTGGTTTGAAAATGTCTCCCTGCCCCCGCAAAAGACTGCCTCTAAACATTTTTTAAACATAATCCAAAGCACACAGCCTCTCCCAGCAGGAGGAACATGTGTGTTAGGATGAAAGGGAGTATTTTCTCAGCAGAATTTCCAAGGGGTTTCCTCCCATCTCTGCTGCCAGTGGCTTGGGGGTCATGTTGGGAAGCGCCTGGCCACCAGCACCTTTGGGTGAAGACTTGGCCTCTGGCTGTGGTACACAGGGGAGATTGTCTACTGAAGGCGGCACTGAACTCTGCTATTTATTCTTTGTGAAGCTGGAACTAGAAAACCAAGGTGCAAACATTTTGGCGGAGTTTAGACGCCAAAATGTGTTTGCTTTCACAGCAGAATGGCTTAAACTTCCAGCGGTTAGGCGACAGGGACATGTCAGCTTTCTATCAGAGATATCTGCTCAGTCTGTCTCAGGCTCCTCACCAGTATGTGTGAGCATGGCATGCTCAGTCACTCAGTTGTGTCTGACTCTTTGTGCCCCTAAGGAAGGACTGTAACCCACCATCCTCTGTCCATTGGATTTTTCAGGCAAGAATGCTGGCGTGGCTTGTCATTTCCCCCTCCAGGGGATCTTCCTGAGGACTGAGAGACGGAACCTGCATCTCCTGCATTGGCAGGCAGTTTCTTTACCATTGCGCCACCTGGGAGCCTTCACCAGTGTCACTTGTTGTACCTAACCTTGTCCTTTGTGCTGAACTTGGGGGCTCTGAGAATCAGTGTTAATCTAAGCAAATCTGCGCCCACATTTTTTAAAAAACTACAAATTGAAAACATAAATCTTTGCCAAATCCTCTAGAGATTAATGTATTACATGTGGTCTAAACTTTATAAAAGCTTTTTGATTAAACCAGCAAAAAGTAATTTATTTAAAAATAAATATCTGTACTCCCACTGTGTCACTGGGGACCTTTCAGTCCTGGTTTGGGTGATTACAGCTGGAGCCAGTTGCAGCAGTGGAAGGGACCCTTGTTTTCAGCTTTTGCTCTTCAAGACCTGGGAGGATTCGGGAGGTCAAGAGGTCAGAGCGAGAACATAACCACCTCTCTTGGGACCTTGCTTGAGGCAGAAGTGGGGCTTCTCCAGGTGACCGAAATCTCCCAGTTTTGCTGAAGGAAACCAGGCTCTGTGTTGACTTATAGGTGTTAGCAACTTATTTGTCAATATTCTAAAAATTTATTGGGACATCCAAATCATTTTGGAAAATCATCTGTCAACTCTAAGATAAGGCAAAGATGTACTGTAGATTGAACTTTTCCTCTCTAGATTTCTAGGTCAGTTTAAGGGTATTTGAAACAAGCGTCATAAGTGTTGTGATTAAGCAGCTACATTTCTCAGAAGATTCCTCTGGTTTTTGAAATCTCCTCTCCTGTCTAAGAGGCTTAATACAAATTTAGCTTGATAAATATGTCTTGAAAATGGAACATTTCACCCGTCCTATATATTAATGGTTACCTGGGGCACAAACATGTGCTCACTGGAACCCTTTGACAGATAGACAGATAGACACAGGGCTGATAACTAGCAGGTACCAACATCCACTCTGGGCACCACTGCAGTCCGCCTTGATCAGTTGGTACCTGGGCCTTACCCAGAGTTCAGCACTGTGTCTGTGGCCCCCCCATCATGGGTCTTGGCAGATGTACTGTCTCAGCGCTGAAATCTGGTTGAGCTCTTCCTCTCCCCATTGCTGGATCAACCCGGTCCTTGTCACCAGCCTTGACCTCAGCCAGTCTCTGGGGTCAATCAGAGATGCCAGTGATGGAAGGAGAGCCCAGTTTATTTTTTTCCTCAGGCGACCTCGCTGTCATTACCCTGCCTTCACGCGGGGCTTCCATTAGGGACCCACAAGCTGGCACCCTGACACTCTGCAGGTCTCCTTCCCCACGGCCGCTCCCAGTCGGCCTGCCTGGTGCATGCGCACACAGGCACACCTGGGAAGAGTTGTGACTTCAGCCCCGCTGCCTCCTCCCTGCTCTACCTGGGAGGCATCACTTCAGCAGAGACGGTAGGCTGGTACAGGAAGCAGCGTGATCAAGAAAGGACGGGATGAGTTCCTTGACCATGGGTGTTTCTGAGATCACTCTTACCTTCCTTCTCGGTTCAGAGCGAGTTCTGTTTCCAGGGGCAGCGTGGCCGCGCTCGGCTGCCCCCAGTTACAAGCAGAGAAGGGACACACTCACCTCCTGCCCCCACTTTACATTTCGTTGCTAAAACCTTTCCACAGCCTTCATGCTGCCAATGAGGGAACTGAGCTCAGAAAGGCCAAACAAGCCACCTTCTGGGAAGGTGGGACCTGGATCCAAACCAGAGAGCTGTGGCCCCAGGGCCCCAGGGCTTCTGCTTGTTCTGTAGCCTGAGTTCAGTGTCAGATCCTGGTCAGCTCCAGAGGCCCCCTAGGACCCGGTTCCTTTGTTCCAGCAGCTCCTCCTCGGAGAGGGAAGCCCCTGGCTCTCACCCTGACTCAGTGCCCGAGTCCAGTCCCCCTGACCCTGGTGGGGACCACAGCGGCTGCCTGAAGGTCCAGAGACCACCCAGACTCACACCATGGAGCTTTCCCGCTGGGGTGCTGCCCTCCTGCAGGCCAGTCTCTGTAGCCTACTGCTTACATAACTGCTGTCTCGTGGCCACTGCCTTTGGCGACGGCCCTGGAGCCCGATTTTCTCTCCATTCCAGCAGCTGGATCTGAACCCCCACGTTCATCCCACCCCAGGGAGCAAGTCAGTTTAGAAGTCCTGAACCCACCAGCCGCCCCAGCATTCTTCACCAGATCCCTCTTCACCAGGTTATGTCTAGTCCTTAAGGTGCTTGAGCAAGACAGCTTTAGCGAGACCAATGCAGCCAGACTCTGACTTTAGTCTCTGGTCTTTGTTTATTCACTAGGGTCTTCAGTTGGGTTTCCACAGAAGTCAACTTCGAGATGAAAATTTGAGTCCAAGTAGTTGATTTGAGGGGGAGTGACCCAAGGAGTGTGGTTGGATGGATTACCCATGGTGTGCCTGGAGCTCAGTGCTGCTGAGGAGCTGTGGATGAGAGCACAGAACACAACTCGGAGTCCTCTCACCGAGGGACAGTGCAGAGCTTCAGGGTCCTTCCTTCTGGTCAGGTGGCCCAGGGCTGAGGGTGGCCCTGCACTTCTGGCTGAAGCCCTCGCAGGGAGAGTTGTGGGTGCTTGCAGTAAGGTTGTTCTAAAATATACCGTGATGGTGAGTACCCCGGGGATGTGAGCGGAACACAGGCAGCATCCGCTATGGCCAGTGATTCTGGAAAGCCTCTGGAGGAAGCATGCAGCGTCACACTCAGTATGACCTGTGGAAGACTTCCAAGGTGGCTTTGTTTTACGGGTTGTCATGAGAGCCCTGGATGAGCCTGCATTGGCAGCCCCTTGTCCCTCCATCTCCATTCCATGCCCCCAGGTCTTTCAAAAAACTCAGAGGCTTTCCGTGTCCTTTTAGCTCTTTTACTGTGAGGCTGTAGTTCATCATTCACATTTTGTGAGCCCTCTCCTCATACAAAATGGCAGGAACTAGGAGATCAGCCCTGGGGTTTCTTTGGAGGGAATGATGCTAAAGCTGAAACTCCAGTACTTTGGCCACCTCATGCGAAGAGTTGACTCATTGGAAAAGACTGTGATGCTGGGAGGGATTGGGGGCAGGAGGAGAAGGGGACGACAGAGGATGAGATGGCTGGATGGCATCACTGACTCAATGGACGTGAGTCTGAGTAAACTCTGGGAGTCGCTGACGGACAGGGAGGCCTGGCGTGCTGCGATTCATGGGGTTGCGAAGAGTCGGACACGACTGAGCGACTGAACTGAACTGAACTGAACTGAAGTATAAAATTCTCCCCCTACCCCCAAGTAACACATCATGAAGCAGGGCAATTCCAATGTGTACTATTATTCTTCGTTTCAGGTGGGGTACAGGGCAAGCACTAAAGTGATGGGGTTGCTCAAAAGCTTTGCCAGATGGAAAATCTATGACAGAAATCAAGTGAGCTTGAGACAAGAATTACAATACCAGAACCAGGGAACTGAGTCCTTCATTTAAACCCCTACCAAGTCATTGAAGGTGGCACTTCTTTTCACGTTGTGCTGTAGTCCGTGTTCTGTCTGACTCTGTCTGTCCTTGCAACCTCTTGAGAACAGGGGTAATTTCCACATTACACATTACTCTACTAAAACTTACCTGCTTATAACAAGTTACATACATTATGTCACAGTTTCTGTGAGTCAGGAATCTGGGCACAGTCAGCCAGGGCCCTCTTTCTCAGTCTCTTAGAAGCTGAAGTCAAGATGCTGGCCAAGTTGGAACCTCACCTGAGGGCTTGACTGGGGAAGGATCTGCTTCCAGATTCACAGGGTTGTTGGCAGCATCAAGTTCCTCAGGGACTGGGAAACGGAGGGCCTCAGTTCCAAGATGGCAGTTGGCTGGAAGCCACCCTCAGGGTCTTGCCAGGTGGGCCTCTACAGTATGGCATCACCATACAGTTTGCATCACCAAAGCATGGAAGCCAAGAATACAACAGGGGAAGAAGTCATAGTCTTTCCTAACCTAGCTATAGATGTGACATCCATCACCGTTGTCATAGTCTATTGGTTAGGGCAAGTCTACACTTACAGGAGGCGATTACTTAAGGCCATGAATACAAGGAAGGTGGATACTTGAGTCTCCTCCTATAAGTCTTTATGTCCATCATGGTGGACCCTTACCATCTGGTTATAACAGGTGCTCAATAATGTTTGTTATTTTGCATATGTATTATTCCCGAAACAGCAGGATAAGTTGCAAAATTACATTACAGCAAAGAACACTAGATTTCAAAGAGAATTGACCATGTATTAATAATAGGAGAGTCTGAGATTGTACATTCCATTCCCTTCTGTGGACATATACACCTAAGAACCCAGGCGTGTGCTAGTAGCTGGAATGTGAGCTCCCTGAAGGCAGGACTGTGTCCTTAGTCTGATATTGTCAGCACCTGCGCTCCCTTCCCTGATTCATGAAAGGAACTTGGCAAACACTGAATGGATTGAGGACTGGTTCAGTGAATAAAAAAGTCTGTTCCTCTTAGAACTTTTTTCACCTGGGTTACACATTTAACAAAATATTATGCCAATTTTGAAAGTAGTCACGAAAAGAGGAAGTTTACTATTGTTGCAATCTGAACAAATACTTGGTTGAAAGAATGTCAACCGGGCAATCCCCACATTAGCTCTGGTGACTTCATTTTTCAATACCTTTCAAAATGCTATTCTGAGAAAACCTACAGTGTGTACTGGAGAAGGAAATGGCAATCCACTCCAGTATTCTTGCCTGGGAAATCCCATGGACAGAGGAGCCTAGTAGGCTATAGTCCATGGGGTCACAAAAGAGTCAGACTTAGCGACTAAACAATGTGGACTAACAGAGATGGTATCTGGTGAAATCTGCACTTGTTATTACCATCAGGTTGAACTTTGTAGCACAGTCATTGGGCAAGTACAATTTAGAACTCAAGTTCTAGAATCTAGCGAGGTTCACTAGCAAGGACTGAAGTCCTGTATGTGCTGTAAGGTCTGGCATCTCACAGACCTAAACTCCTGAATTGGAGTTTAGCAGAAGAGTGAATCCATGTGAAAATTATTGTAAGCCCTTTTCTGCACAATGCCATCTGGGCATTTTGGTAAGCCCTTGGAAGTCCAGGATTGCTGTAGGTTTTCAGAATGTGCCTTTGTTTGCCTCAGAGGAAATGCTGGTTAGAAAAGAAAGTTCTTTTATTCAGGGGAAATTAATCCTTGGTGTGACAGACTCTCTCCTATTTCTCTTTCTTTCTCCCCACCTCCTTCTCTGTTATCTCCATCTCTATCGTTCCCTCTGTCTCAGGAAGAGTGGTTTCCTGATTCTATACATATCAGATATTTGTGGAAAGTCACAAACCTTACAGGACAGCTCAGCTATCTTATTCTGTTGTGGGTGGCACACATCATGCAGAGTGATCCTCACATTCCTTAGATGCTGGTAGGTCAGTAAGAATCAGATTGTGTACTTCGTGAGAATGACACGGGGGTTCCCAAGAGCTACAAATTCTGCCAAACAAATCCCTTAAGTAAATAATGGAAAATGGTAGTTTATTTTAAGTTCTTTGAAAAGCTGAAAAGTGATGCAAAAGGAAAGGGCTCTCTGTTGTTAGTCAGCTTTTGACCTTTGACTATATAAACACAAGAAGTACATGGGGCTGCAGTTAGGAAACCGAGCACTACCGTGCTACTCCCCAGATGAACAGAATGGGTCTTTTCGTTAAGCTTTACAGAGTGTGCTAGAGCACCATTTCACAGAATGTGACATTTAATAACTTATTCTTAAAGGAGAGGGCAGTTGTTAACAGCTTGGCCACCTCAGTAATTAAAAAATATATATATATTTTTTTAAGTGAAGAGATTGGACCAGATCTTGTCTAGTCTCTTCTGCTCTGAAATGCTGATACCAAGACTTATGAGATCAGGCTGTCTCGAAGTTCACACAGCCACTCCTGTCCTTCCACCTTCTGGAACCAGAGCTCCTTCTTCTCTTGACATTAATGCACACAGTTGGCACACAATTTGCAAATCCTGCCAAAAGCACCCCTCTTCCACGCAGGACCATGAAGGCCTAGCACTGGGATCAAGCGCCCTTGCTCAGTCAGTTCAGTTGCTCAGTCAGTTCAGTTGCTCAGTTGTGTCTGACTCTTTGCGACCCGGTGGACTGCAGCACACCAGGCTTCCCTGTCCATCACCAACTCCTGGAGTTTACTCAAACTCATGTCCATTGAGTCAGTGATGCCATCCAACCATCTCATCCTCTGTTATTCCCTTCTCCTCCCACCTTTAATCTTTCCCAGCATGAGGGTCTTTTCAAATGAGTCAGATGGCCAAAGTATTGGAGTTTCAGCTTCAGCATCAGTCCTTCCAATGAATATTCAAGACTGATTTCCTTTAGGATGGACTAGTTGGATCTCCTTGCTGTCCAAGGGACTCTCAAGAATCTTCTCCAGCATTACAGTTCAAAACAATCAGTTCTTTGGTGCTCAGCCTTCTTTATAGTCCAACTCTTACATCCATACATGACTATTGGAAAAACCATAGCTTTGACTAGAAGGAGCAGTGGGAGGGATTCCAGAGCTAATTCTTTTGCCTAGAATTGTAACTCCCCAAAGAGCCTAAGAAACAGCCCATTTCCCTCTTCCCAGCCCTAAACAAAGACCTGAACAAAAATCAGTAGTAGTTAAAGGAAGCAACTCTGAAGGTTTTCATCTAGTAAAAAGAAGTGAGTATAAAAGAAAATTATTAACAAAGTTATTCATTAAAACATTTTTTTCTTATTGCTCTTTTATTTTGGGTCATGTGGGATCTTAGTACCCTGACCAAAGATGGAACCCATGCCTCCTACAGTGGAAGCACAGGCGTAACCTCTGGAACACCAGGAAGTCTCCCTAAAGTACTCATTTTTAACTTTTGTTTTTTTCTTAGACTGTTTCTCAAAATTAACATAGTTTTCTTTTTCATGTGATGAAAATAATACATATCAATTGAAATAAATTCAGTACAAAGGGTGTAAAGTTTTCTAACCCAGAGAGAACTCTTTTTAACATTTTGATGTGTACCTCTCTGCATTTTCTCCGATACACATACAAAAAATGTGCTCATGTTATACATAATATTCTGTAAATTTTTAAAAATTAAACTCTATTGTGGGTGTTTTTCTTTTATGATAAATACTGATCTTTATTAATTTTTAATCTGTAGCTGTTGTATGGCTGTACTGTAATTTGTTTAATCAGTTCTCTATTGATCACGATCATTTACATGGCAATCAGGATTTCAATATTATAAATAATACTGTGTGTCTGTGCTAAGTCGCCTCAGTCCTGTCCAACTCTTGTGACCCTATGGACCATAGCCCACTGGACTCCCTTGTCCATGGGATTCTCCAGGCAAGAATACTGGAGTGGGTTGCCATGCCCTTCTCCAGGGGATCTTCCTGACCCAGGGATCGAACATGCATCTCTTATGTCTCCTGCATTGGCAGGCAGGTTCTCTACCACTAGTGCCACCTCGGGAAGCCCAATAATACTGTGGGGTACATACAACTTTGTAGACTTTTCTAGTCATTTCCTTAGAATAAATTCACAGGCGTAAACTTGGGGGGTAAAGGATCTGCATGTTAAGAAACTGAGTGCACATTGCTGATCTTATTTGCATTGCTGCCGTGATGGATGATAGGTTGTTGCTCCACATTCTGATACCAGTGATGAGCAGTCTTAAAATTTCTCCAATCTGTTAGGCAGACATTATATTCATTGTTGTTTAAGTACTTTGATTACTTGATCAAATTGATCAAATTCTGAGTAGAAAATTTCACGTGAGCCGTGGAAGCCACTAGGTTCAGTCTCACAGTAGGGAAGTCACCTGAATATGTTAATGGCTTACATGACGTTTTGCTTATTATTATTATTTTTTTAACAGTCTACTCGGGGAGTGCATGTAGCTAAGTTACTGACTGTTCTGATTTTCATTCCCGTTTGGTCCACTCATCCCTGGTTAATTTGAGGAGAATCTGGAAGGACTGTGAAGAGATGATTCACTGTCCTTATCCCCACTCACCCACGTGTGAAACAGCACAAAACAGCTGAGTGCTTCAGTGGACCACTGTGACTGGTGACTCTTCTTTGCACTCTCAAATCTTCTGCTTGAAGAACTCCCCCACTCCCGCCCACCTCCTACAACTCTCTCTTACTCACCAGCAGTAACCTTATCCCTTTTTTTCCCTTCCTTTGAATTTTGATTTTATAACAACTGGCTCTCAGCCACATTTCTTCCCTTTAAGCAGGACTGGGCCTGCATTTCCCATTACACATTAGAAAGCCAGGCGAGGCAGGCCAGTCGGCAATGTTAGAGGCAAGGTACACAGTGATCTGCTCAAGGCTGCCTTAATAAGTAGGCCGTGACCGAGGAGACCGTCACAATTTAGAACTCCTGACTAAAGCGTCCCACAGATGGAGCAGACCCCCTCTTAGGTACTGAAAGGAACTCTGTGCCAGGAGTCACCTTCATCATTTTCCATAAACTGAACAGTTTAATGTTCCCATTATACTTTCAGAAACGGAGGACCATAGCTTCACAGAATCTAGTATGTGATGATGTCAAAATGCAAATCCAGGTCCCTCTGATGACAAAGCTCATGATTTCCATTATTCCACATCCTTAATGTTTCCTGTTTGTGATGCTTCAATTGGAGAAGAAAGCATAGGACTGGCAGAGCCAAAGTTCTCACAGTTGGTCATTTCCTCTCAACTTTATTCTAGCTCTCCTGACTCCCAGTGCCCCATCTCCCACCCCAAAACACATGTATTCTTAAAGGGTTGACCAATATTGTTAGGGCCAACTTCTCTCTGCTTATGGCAATAGCACTAACTTAGAATAGTGGAATATATGCTATCCAGGCAGCCATAATGTCCATTACATGTATGTTGTTGTTCAGTTGTTTAGACTCTCAAGAGTCGTCTCCCAACACCACAGTTCAACAGTATAAATAATTTGGTGCTCAGCTTTCTTTACGGTCCTACTCTCACATCCATACATGACTACTGCAAAAACCATAGCTTTGACTATATGGACCTTTGCTGGTAAAGTAATGTCTCTGCTTTTTAATATGCTATCTAGGTTTGTCATAGCTTTTCTTCCAAGGAGTGAGTGTCTTTTAATTTCATGGCTGCAGTCACCGTTCACAGTGATTTTGGAGCCTAAGAAAATAAAATATGTCACTGTTTCCACTTTTTCCCCATGTATTTGCCATGAAGTGATGGGACCAGACGCCATGATCATAGTTTTTTGAATGTTGAGTTTTAAGCTAGCTTTTTCACTTTCCTCTTTCACCTTCATCAAGAGGATCTTTGGTTCCTCTTCATTTTCTGCCATAAGGGTGGTATCATCTGCATATCTGAGGTTGCTGATTCTTGATTCCAGCTTGTGATTCATCTAGTCTAGTGTTTTGCATGATGTACTCTGCATATAAATTAGATGAGCAGGGTGACAATATACAGCCTTGATGTACTCCTTTCCCAATTTTGAACCAGTCCATGGTTCCATGTCTAGTTCTAACTGCTGCTTCTTGACCTGCGTATAGGTTTCTTAGGAGACAGGTAAGGTGGTCTGGTATTCCCATCTCTTTCAGAATTTTGCACAGTTTGTTGTCATCTACATAGTCAAAGGCTTTAGCATAGTTGATGAAGCAGAAGTAGATGTTTTTCTGGAATTCTCTTGCTTTTTCTATGATCCAACTGAATGTTGGCAATTTGATCTCTGGTTCCCCTGCCTTTTCTAAATCCAACTTGTACATTTGGAAGTTCTCGGTTCACCTACTACCGAATCCTAGCTTGAAGGATTTTGAGCATTACCTTGCTAGCATTTGAAATGAGCACAGTTGTATGGTAATTTGAATAATCTTTGATATTGCCTTTCTTTGGGATTGGAATGAAATCCACATGTATGTAATCAACCCAGCTTTAATCATGCCTACATGGTTAGGTCACTAACATTTGAAATCACTGATGTCCATGTGGATCTGTGTTCAGAAACCATGACTTTGAAAGTAGAAGGAAGGATAGGGATTTTTCAAACAGCCCCCACAATTCTAACCTAAGGACTCAGGGAAGAAGTTGACTGTGCAGTGGGGTAGCTTTAGAAATGAACTCAGGTTAGTGGGTGTGAGAGATATCAATCCTGACATTTGCACTTGAGAATTATTTGGGTTAAGGATAAGCCAAAATCACCCTGGCCATTAACAAATCCTTTGGACTGCTGAACAAAGTGGTGTCGCACTTACCAGCAGTTAAATGTTGAAATAAAAGCATTTTACTTTGGGTACCATTGTTGGAAAAGTGTTAACAGGCTAGACATTCTCTTAACACTGAACTTTCATATTTTAAGCATTACTCTTTTCACTCTTTGGTTTCGCTCCTAAGTAACAGAAATTTGGGACACCTATTTTGCTAAGTCTTTGCTCACTGCTGGACGCCAATGAAATATACACTGTACGGATTATCACCTCCAAAGATGCTGCTCTACCATGGAAGACCCCTGCTGATGCTTACTTTAAACTAAGTACTTTTAAAAGCATTTCACAGGTGTTTCATTTTTATAGGCGGTTTGTAACCCATCTCATTTCCAGGGTAAAGCTTTGAGGAGGGTACCATTTAAATGGAAGCTCACAGAGATAATTTGCCCAGAGTCACACCACTACAAAGCCCTCAATCAGCTCTGATGCCAGAGCCTGTCCATTAACTACCGTAGCAGGAATGCCCATGAGACAAAGACATCTGCTGGAGGAACATCTGGGGCTCTTCCTTAAAAGGTAAGAGTTCTTTTTCTCCCTCAGAATGTTATCATTTCTATCCAGTCCTTGGAACTGCTGCAGTCATCTTGTGACCATCATAGGAGACCCAGCTGAAAATGGAAGAGGAAAAGACGGAAGGCACTCAAGTTTCTAAGGACTCCGTTAGTAACTGAATAATCTAATCTTGGAACTGCTCTACCTCTGGAATTCTTTTCATGTGAGATCATGAACCCAGTACTGTTCAATCAACTTTACTTAGGTTTCCTGTTCCTTGTATTAGAAAAGCGCTCTCACCAGTACCTGTGTGTGTAAGCCTGGATCCAACCAGACATACAGCCCCTTTAGAGAGGCCAAATATCTGCACCATGTATGAGATTTTCATTGTCAACAAATACTGAATTCCTCTCATGACAGGTAGAGTGTAGGTTGTTGAACCGAATGAGTTGAGAAGGGCAGGAGTCTCCACCTATGTTGGTTATAACCTGGTGGTAAATATGGTGATGAAATTGGAGGTAGGTGTATTTAGGGAAAGCAATTCAGACCAGAAGGTCAGAGAAGGCCCTCACAGAATCCAGTAAAACAGCACGCATTCCAGGTGTAAGGAACCCATGCCTTATCAATCAATATCATTCATGTATAAGTTTCTATGTATTTGTGATGTTATGAAAGAACTACAAAAGTTATGTGTATAATAGTGTTAGGTGTATTAATATTTAGGTAATGTTATAATATTATTATAAGGTGGCTCAGATGATAAGGAACCTGCCAGCAATTTGGGAGACCGGAGTTCAATCCCTGGTGAGGAAGATCCCCTGGAGAAGGGAATGGCTATCCAGTCCAGTATTCTTGCCTGGAGAATCCCATGGACAGAGGAGCCTGGTGGGCTACAGTCCACGTGGTCACAAAGAGTTGGACATGACTGAGAGACTAACACTATAATAAAACAGCTTGAATCAACACTGAGGCCCAGAATATTTTTCCCTTTTAAAGGGAAATACTGAAGCCAATTTAGAAGACGCAAACCAATATAAAAGATAAGGCAAAGGAATGGGAACCAAGGCATTTGGTGTCTATTCCTAGCTACTGGCTGGCAGCCCTCTGTGACTCGAATTCCCTCATTTGTGAAACATGACTCATAGAGTTGCAAAGGGATATTTTGGAGTTTTAAAATTAATGAAGGATATGTTTTTAAAAAGTCCCTGTTCTGATGTGAAAGTTCAGAAATCATTCACAAGTTTATTACAGCGAAGAAAATGGGCAGAAGGAAGGGAGTGGGTGCGAGACACAGGAGCAAAGCAGGCGGCGGGGTAAACCCTCCACTGCAGGAAACGAGCTCGGCACAGAACAGCTGTTACCAAGCACATATTTGCTGGAATTTCCAGAGATGACCAGACAAACAGCAAGGAGGAAGTGGCTTTTTTTCTTTATGGAAAGTTTTATTATGGAAAATTTCTAACACGTACAAAGAACCGAGAATAGCAGGGAGCACTACCACGCAGCCCGGCAGTCGTCACTCAGGGCCGTCCAGCTTGCCTTCCACCTCCCACTCTCCGCGACTCCGGAGCCAAGTCTAGACTATATTATTATCGTATTATTTCCCCCTAAACACGAAGGCTCGCACCTCAAAGCAGAAGAACGGGAGCCGAGAGCAGGCAGCCCAGTTGCCTTCAATTCTGCAATGTGTAACACACGACTGATAGGGGTTACCACGGAGCTTTTTCTAGAGAAGTACAATCAAAAGAGAGACAGCTAAATCCTCTTAAGGCTCCAGGAGAGAAACTCGCCCCATAAGCCCGGATCGGCGGAGAGCCAGGTTCCTGGATACTACTTTCAAAATGTGGAGCCCAAGCACCGCCCGCCGGATCGCTTTCCGGGCGCCAGCGGGCCCCGCCCCGGCCGGGCCCGGAAGTCTCCGCCCACTGGCCCCAGCGGTCCCCGCGCGCCCCCGCTGCCCTGGGCGCGCGGGCTGGGCTCGGGGGCGCGCACGCCGTACGTGCCGACCGCTCGGGACCGTCCCCGGCGAGGCCCGGAGGCCCGCAGTTTGGCCAGCCATGTTCCTCTCCGCGGCGTTACGGGCCCGCGCGGCCGGCCTCGCCGCCCACTGGGTAAGGAGGCTCGAGTGAACGCGGACGCCGCCCTCCCCGCCTCTCTCCGCGCCTCCTGTAGCGGCAGGCACGCGGGAGCCCGGGCCCGGGACTGGTCCCGGGCGGCGGCAAGGACACCGCGGCCTTCACCGTCTTCGGGGAGGCCGGGGGGCGGCGGAGCGAGGCCTCCCCTGGACGGGAGGCTCGGGGGCGGCGCCAGGATACCTTTGCGTGGCCGGCCGCGGGTGTCCTGCTCCGCGGAGGGACGTCCCGTGGTCCCCCGGTGGCTGTGGGGAGGTTGGCCGAGTGGGGTGTCTCCGCGCCCGAGTCCTTCGGGCCGGACGCCCGTGACCTCCGAGCATGTCTCACTCGGGGAAGGACAGTTGAGTCCCCGGGCGAAACGCTCGTTCGTGCTCACTGAACAGTATGCGCCCAGAGATGAGGAGGGGGACGGCGGGGCGTCCCCGGCTGGGCCTTGGGACGGTGGGGCCGGTTCCCAGGGGAAAGGGCCGGCGGGGCTCTGGGCGTGGGGGGAGCCCAGCAGCTCGCAAGTGAGTTCCGGTTTCGCCTGGTGGCCGCACCGCACCTTCTCCGGACTTTGGGCCTCTACGTTTGTCCCTGGTGTCCTCGGATATTCCCGTGTGCAGACTTGGTCTCTCAATAAACGCTTGAGGATGCACTCTTACCTGCTGGGCTCCAGGTGACAAAATGGGATAATAATGGTGACAGGGAACAACATTCCGCTACTGCTTTCCGTGTGCCAAGCACTGTTAACTCTTCACACTCGAAATCTCATTTAAGAGGTTGATACTGTTATTTCCCCCATATTACAGTTAAGCTATGGATTTAGACATCCCCTATTCTTGTGGAGTTGATAGTCTTATGCAGTAGGAACTTGAGGTAGTAAATACCGTACACGTGAAGTTTCAGTTGATCCTCCAACAGATTTGTATTAAGCAGGTCCACTTTATAAACGTATTTTTTTTTCTCAACAGTAGATACTAGACTACTGCAGGATCCAGAGTATATGGTGGTTTAGTCGCTCAGTTGAGTCCGACTCATTGCAACCCCAGGGACTGTAGCCAGCCAGGCTCCTGTCCATGGGATTCTCCAGGCAAGAATACTGGAGTCGTTTGCCATTTTCTTCTCCAGGGGATCTCAATCCCAGGAATTGAACCCGGGTCTCCCGCTCTGCGTGCAGATTGTTTACCGACTGGACTGAGCCACCAGGGTATATGGAGGAACCTCATTTGGAATCTGACTGTTATGTTCGTATATTCTACTACTTAGAAGTTTCACAGAAAGTTCCCTGGTGATCTAGTGATTAGGATTCCAGGCTTTCACTGCCTGTGGCCCAGGTTCAATCCCTGGTCAGGGAACTGAGACCCCAGCAAGCACTGACTGCCCCATTCCCACCCCTGCCCCCAGCTCCACCAAAAAAAGAACCTCACAAAACCAGTTAGCATACTCCCCTAAACCCCAGTATCCTTCAGGGATCAACTGTGCAGTGTTAGAGATACTCATGAATACAGCATCCAGTTTGGTTTGAAGGTGGTATAATTTTTCGTAGAAGCAATAGGAATAGATTAGGGGTGGGATCAGATGGACTGGGGAGAGGGTATTCTAGGTGGAAAGGACAAAATAAGAAAAGCATAATATTAGGAACAGCAAATAGATTTAAGTTCAAAAAATAAAAATCACCCGTAGTTTTATCAAACGGGAGATTACCAAAACGTGAACATTTCGATGTCTGCAGTGAAAAGACCTTACGGAATTTTAAAAAATTAGATCATATTGTTCATACTGTTTTTGTAGGCTGTTTTTTCTCATTATACATTTTGAGCAACTTTCCTGGTCAGTAAACATTTTGTCATTTTTAATGCTGCATGATATGCTATTGTGAAGATGTTCTATAATTTATATAATCAGGCCCTTCTAATCTTTTACAAATATTGGGATATCAGATGACCTAGCAAAAGTCCAGAAATATATGTGTAAAGAGGTTTCACTAATGAAGTTCCTTTCCTAAAAGAGAAACTTTGAAGGGAATCATTTACATTTTCAAAGAAATGGCTTATTTTGTTATAATTGCAGCTTTATTAGCTAGCTGCCAATTTCTTCAGCCACAGGCTTTTTTCAGCTTGTCATTGATTAAAAAATATCCAGAATTTAGTACTGTGTCTAGTGGAGGACACCTGTGTGACTTTGAGCCATAATTTTTAATCTCCTTGAACTTTATTTTTCGTTTCCGTGCAGTAATAACTTACTGAATGATTGTCAAGAATTGCCTAAAAATTATGAAATATGGAGCCAAAAGTTACTCAGAATAGACTTATTTCCATCTTTCCTTAAGTAAATTGCCCAGCGTTTTCTTTATTGTTGACATCACTTTACAACTGATGCTGCCTCACTGCCAAGCCACTAATTACTTTCATAGAGGTGAAAGGGTTGTGGCATTTTCATGGATTATGTTTTCAGTTTTAGAATTTTCATTTGGTTCTTTTTTTATGGTTTCTATTTCTGTCTTTTCATTCATTGAAGATATTTTTATGTCCTTAAGCACTGTTGTAGTCATTTTGAAATTATTATTTGGTAATCTCCACTGGTTGTCTTTTTTTCTTGAAAATGAGTTGTTTCCTTTTTTGTTGTGTGTTGAATACTTTTGGATTGTGTCCTGGATATTGTGAATGATGGTCATAGAGGTTATGAATTTTTAAAATTTCCTCCAAAGAGTATTTTGTTGTAGTTATTGTTGCAGGTAGGCTATTAACTTGACTCAGACTGCAGTCTGGCTCCCTTGTGGGCAGCAGCTCACATATCGGTTCAGCTCTTGTAGCTAGACTGGAGTCAGTCACAGAACTGGAGGCTTCTTTCTGGCTTTTTCTTTTCCTGGATTTCCCACTTGCCTATCCCCCTCCTGTGGTGGTGGTGGTTGTTCAGTTGCTAAGTTGTGTCCAACTCAGTGACCCCATGGACTACAGCATGCCAGGCTTCCCTGTCCATCACCGTCTCCCGGAGCTTGCTCTAACTCATGTCTCTTGAGTCAGTGATGACATTCAGCCATCTCATCCTGTCACCACCTCCTCCTCCTGCCCTCAATCTTTCCTAGCATCAGGGGCTTTTCCAGGGAGTCAGCTCTGCCTCAGGTGGCTGAAGTATTGGAACTTCAGCTTCAGGATCAGTCCTTCCAGTGAATATTCAGGGTTGATTTTTTTTAGGATTGACTGGTTTGATCTCCTTGCTATCCAAGGGACTCTCAAGCGTCTTCTCCAACACTGCAGTTTAAAAAGATCAATTCTTTGGTGCTCAGCCTACACTGTGGTCCACCTCTCATATCTGTACATGACTATTGGAAAAACCATAGCTTTGACTATATGGACCTTTGTTGGCAGTGATGTCTCTGCTTTTTATTATGTTGTCTAGGTTTGTTGTACCTTTTCTTGCAAGCATCAGGCATCTTTTAACTTCATGGCTGCAGTCACTATCCACAGTGATTTTGAAGCCTAAGACATTAAGGCTGTAGTTTTTCTCTTGGAGTTTTAGCTGCCCATCATGGGATAGACTGGGACTTGCCTTCATGTTGAAAGGAAAAAAAAAAAAAGAGTAATCAAATGGATTCCTTCCAAAGTAATTGAGTATGGTCAATTATGAGCAGCTTTCTGAACTAATACTTTTATGGCTGGATTTTCTAAAGTAGTGAAGGATTGAAAAGGGGGTAACGTTCAATACATTTTTACAGAATGAAACATGTTTATGAAGATCCATAGTGAATAAAAATTGGCATCCAATTTGATTCAGACATAAGTGAAAAGCAGTAAGTTAATGGTACATTAGCTCTGCAATTGCCTGCAAAAGAACGTAGGAGATATAGCTTGTGGTTCTGGCTCTTCGATTGACTATTGTGTGGTACTGTAGGCAAGCAAGGTAGAAACCTTACCTTTGAATCTGCATTTCCTTTACCACTCAGCCATGAGTGGTAACTTTGTAAGTTGATCCTATTATTTTAAATTACTGATCTTAAAATTTCATAAGGCATTTGATTTACTGAACTTTCTTAAAATTTTAGGGAAAACATATAAGAAATCTGCATAAGACAGCTGTTCAGAATGGAGCTGGAGGAGCCTTATTTGTGGTAAGTAATTACTAAGATTTCTTCAGAATGAAAGGACTTGAAGTGTGGTTAAATACAGCTATCTTAAAGAGCAACATCTTTGGTGTTTGCTGGAGTGGGAGTTTGTGGGAGTTTAAATATAGTTAATTGAATTCACTGCATTTCAAGTTAAATTAGTACCAGGGCCACCCTGGGATTAAGAATTTAGATTATTCCTTGGTGAAATAACCGTGAGCCTTAACCTGATTTCTTGTCATACTGTGGATTTTTCAAGATCATTTATGTTGGCTGACTGAAGATTCTGAGGCTGCAAATTGGGGAATCCCAAAATGGCACCAGCTTGAAACTCACGGATTTCAGTAATACAGCAAATACATTGGCAGTTGTCCTTCATGTTTTTGGTTTCCAGGGTTTCACTACAGGTAGATGTTGATTGGTTGCACAATTGCACAATTCAGAAAGACTAAGTATGCCCTTTCTGTGACAAGGTACATTTTTCAGAAATCAATCTAGTGTTTAAGGGCAGTTTAGTGGAGTTGTGTGATGATTCAGTTGATGGTATAGTTTTGGAAAATGAATTATTTTAAGGCTGAATCTTAATAAATGAGTTAGCCATACTGTTAATAAGTAGAGTCCTGCTGTCCATTTTGTTGTCTTCGTCTGAAAATATTTGAGATAATTGTCCAAAGAAACTTTGTTTCCTTTTCCATGTCCTTGAAAAAGCAGAACTTTGAGAGTTGACAAGGGATTCAGTTCTGTTTCACCATGTGTACAAAACATTAATTGATGTAAGTTTTAATCTCAGTGTGACTCATTTGATTTCCTGTTGACATGCTATTACTTGTCAGTGTTTGAAAAGGGCCTGCTCTTATTGGAGAAGAAATAAAGCTTGCTGTTGGCTAGTTTCTGTTATGGAAAACTATCTGTGGGCTAGTTTCTGTTGGTTGGGAAGAGATGGTGCTTTTGTAGTAGATAGTGGGTCCCTTTGATAATCTGGTACATTCTTTTGGAAAAATGTACATATTGTCACGCTCAAAATTTTGTGTCTTAATTTCATAAGGCTTCCCAATAATCGGTAATTTTTTGTAATTATACTACGTTAGAAGATCATATTCTCTTGTCAAGTTGCATTATACTTTTTTTGGTTTTTGATCCTAAAGCTACTTTTTATAACTTACAAAGGGTGATTTTGAAAATGTTTAAATTTTTTAATTCTGCTAATATTATTTTGGTAATCATACTTATCAGATATGTAGTTAATAATTAGTTTAGCCATTGCTTTTGAAGCAAGGATAGATTGACGTATATCATGTTTGAATCAAAGTGAAGAAATTAAATGATCAGTAGTAGTAAGGTACAAAGTTGTTCATACTTTTCAGGGAATTTTGATAATTTTGAGAAATGTTTTTTTTCTTTTGTGTAGCACAGAGATACTCCTGAGAATAACCCAGAAACTCCATTTGATTTCACACCAGAAAACTATAAGGTATGACTGAATTAACATTATAATTAACTTACAGAATATTTAGTGTCTTCCAGAGATATAAAAACAAGTGCTTTTTCTCTGATACAGAGGATAGAGGCCATTGTGAAAAACTACCCAGAAGGGCATAAGGCAGCAGCTGTGCTTCCAGTTCTGGATTTAGCCCAGAGACAGAATGGATGGCTGCCCATCTCTGCTATGAACAAGGTACTTCATTTTTGTGTTAGTTAAAAAAGAGGAGAGGTTGTGTATAGTAACTTCCTTATGTGGAAATTTCTTTGACGGTCATTAATGTCATAATCCAGGAATTTGAAGTTCTCCCGGATTGGGCAAACTCGGGGAGATAGTAAGGGACAAAGAGCCCTGGTGTGCTGTAGTTCATGGGGTTGCAAAGAGTTGGATACGACTTAGCAACTGAACAATAACAAATCATTTCTATATCTCATACCCTAAATTATATTTATGTTTCTGTTGGTTCCTTTAATAATGCAGAAAACTGAAAGGGTGGAGCTTTTTATCCTTGCAAGAAATAGTAAGGGCATTAGAGTGAAAGAGGCTTTTTTTCTGTCTTTGAGAGGGAAAAAAAGATCCCAAATATGTATAATTTGCTGTCAGGATATTCTGAAAAGGAATGTACTGTTTAAATACTAGAATTGCAGAGAAAAAGGTCTCACAGCTAATGTGAATCTTTTTAATACTTTGCATTTTTGGCCTCAGGCTTTAATTAAAATCCTTATAATACATGGTATTTGTGACATTTGATTATGGCAGCTTGGAATCAACAACCTAGGGAAATCTTTTGAGTGACCCATTTAAATACAGTTAGTATATTCACGCATATTTTAGGATTCATTTTTTTCCTAATAGTGTTTTCAGCAGTAATCCAGATTATAAGTTTATTCATATCCTTTTAATGTACTACATTTGTATGGTATTATGTTATAGTGTATCATTTATGAGTGTAATACAAAGCCATATATATTATTTGATTCTTGCGAGAATCACATGGCTAATAAGCCAGTGTGATTATTATTCCATTGATATAATGGAAAATATATTTTACTTTGAGCTCAGAGATCTGATTTTTCTCTGGACTTGCTCATCTGTGGTGATGATTCTGGACTAGATAGAGCTCTTCCAATTAATATATTATTATTTCTAAGTGGTAGAGCTGGGGCTGACTCATCTCTAATTCTGTGCAGTTTGTACTTGACTGACTTCTGCAGAAATTCTGCTCTGCTTCATTCCCCTTGTCACTTTCTCATTGTGACAAGGGGAATGTCTAAAGAGGCTTTCTTAGAGTCTAGGAATGTCCTCAGTTTATCTAATGGAATCTTGGATGCAAATTTTAGATAAGAGTTCATCGATCTCTTATTTACTTGGCACGGTACTCTAACAGTGTTATGGACCCTTGTTGATTTGTTTTGATTATGAAAAATGTTATAAAGCAAGTTTGGTTAGTAATATACTTAGTAAACATAAGTGCTTTTTTATTTCAATAAATAAATGTTTGGGGGCATTTCTAAATTCCTCATTATTTTTATAACAGCCAACTTCCTTAGTGATGATTTAGGTGTGTTTCTAATCATAAATAACTTTGTTTTGAAAAATTTATGTTTTTGATAATGGTAAGCTTGTTGAAAGTCTTGCTGAGTGTCAAGCTTAGCAGAGCAAAATAAATGAGAAACCAATGTGAAAAATGTTTTAAAAATATTGTCCTATTCTATGTAGAACTGGATGTGTATGTACACGAGAGGAAGAAATAGCATACAGAGAATACAATCAAAATTCTTTCCACTTTGAGACTTTTAATGTTACTGCCCTTTCCCCTCCAAGAAAAGCCCAACCTTACAACAAAAACAATATCCAGAGGCCCATGCATTGTTACTTAACCATCACCAAGGTATAGGGAGGTACACAACAGCAGCTCAGGAGAACTATTTTAGTTAGACACCAGGGCCTTACAATTATCCCATTGAGTGGATGCCAGCTTGTATATTTTGAGAGAGTTCCCCAGGTTCAGAGGTGTAAGCCTGATTTAGTACCACAGAATTAGATTCAACATAGCTATGAGCCCAGGGTTGGATGTCTTTTGAGAATACATTTCCTTTAGAATCTCTGATAAGAAAAAGTTTAATATATTTGTCGTTATTTGAAATGCCATTTAACGAGTTCTTTTTTCATGTCAAGACCTGGATATGTGTGTGATTTTTAAGTGTCAAAATTGAAGGACTTAAGCCTCGCAGATATCAAATACAGATGTAGTTTCTGCTTCTAAAGAACTTTTTTGGTTTTAACCAAATTGAAGCAGTATTGAAATTGTTTTTTATGACATATCTAAAACTCAATTAATAAACATTGTAACCGTATTATTAAAATATTTTAGGTTGCAGAAATTTTACAAGTACCTCCAATGAGAGTGTATGAAGTAGCAACTTTTTATACAATGTATAATCGAAAGCCTGTTGGAAAGTATCACATTCAAGTCTGCACTACCACACCTTGCATGCTCCGAAACTCTGACAGCATACTGGAAGCCATTCAGAAAAAACTTGGTATGGGGCACAGTATATTTATAATGTTTATAAAAAATAGATTTGTCTTTTGAAATGTGACCTCTTTCTACCTAAATTTTCCAACTTTTACTATCATTACATATCATATCTTGATGAGTAAATTTTTGTCTTACTGTGTTTGCCCACCATTATTTCTTCCTATTCTGTATTCTTTAGTTTTCATTCTCAAAGCTGAGTTTTCATATTTTCTTTCGTAATCATTGAGTATGTTTTAAAAGCTTCTTAAAATTTTAAAGTGTTCGTTGCTTAGAAAAGTAAGTTTCACTCATTGTGTGATAGCATGTGGCACGTGAAGTGACTGTATTATCCTCATTCTTCTAAACAAGACTTGGAACAAATAAGATTTGAAACAGGAAGAATGCTTCAGGAAGGGAAGTGTGGAAGAAGATGTTACTACAGGGGCAAACTGCCATTGTCACGTTTATCACTATACATATCAAATGAAGTAAAAGGAGGTGTTTCTTAATCTTATTGTTACTGAATATAAAGTACTTGCATGTTGTAAAAATAGCTGGACAGTATTAAAGTATATAAAACAGAGGCTGAAGTCTGCTTAAAATTCCATCCCCCGACCTCTAAGGTACAGTTTTGTGACGACAGTACCTCTGAGGTAAATTTGTGATGACAGTTGGGTATATCAGATTAAGAGCTAATGTTTTAATTATTTTCATTGTTGAATGTAATATGTCTGTT
This sequence comes from Bos indicus x Bos taurus, assembly GCF_003369695.1. Classification (NCBI taxonomy): domain Eukaryota; kingdom Metazoa; phylum Chordata; class Mammalia; order Artiodactyla; family Bovidae; genus Bos; species Bos indicus x Bos taurus. The sequence continues at coordinate 41,588,166 of NC_040099.1, forward strand.
TGCTTTTTTGCACTTGATTTGGACTATGATAATATGTATGTCTGCCTCATTTTCTATGTAAGTTAAATTATGCTGCAATTACTTTCACGTATGCATCTCTTTGCATACTTGTCCAAGTGCACGAAGGTGTTTCCAAAATGTAGACTTGCCGGGTCAGATTTTATCAAAATGCCTTCCCTAAAGATTTGAGAGTACTTACTATCCTCACATTCTTAATGATCTTTGACATTAACTGTTTTCTGAGTCTTCCCCAGTCTGATTGTATAGCTACAATACAATAGTAGGTTAATTATCAATGATCAAAATTTATATGGTCTGATACACTGTTATGTAACAATAAACACTAGAGATAAGGCCCTTGAAATTTGACTGTTTGAGAAAGGAACAGGTCCACTTAAGAAATCCTTGAATGTTCTATAATAATTATACAGAGTTTGTTTAATTTAAGAAATTCAGTGCTCTTAAATACTTTTTACATGCCTCTGTAATGGGTTGATTTTGTTTTTTCCTTAAACTGTGTTGCAATTAAAATATTATCTGATCCTTACAGTGCTTATTTACACTTTTAGGAATAAAGGTTGGAGAGACTACACCTGACAAACTTTTCACTCTTATAGAAGTTGAATGTTTAGGGGCCTGTGTAAATGCACCAATGGTTCAAATAAATGACAACTACTATGTGAGTATTTACTTAATGTAAATTAAACTTGTATGACATTATATTTAAAATACTTGATTTCCTGTTGGTATAAATATTGAAGTTTTTTTTGTGGTTTCAAAGTTTATTAAAAATCAAATAATTATTAATAAAAATATGTCAGTTTTAGCTTCCTCATTATTGTCCACCAGAACATTTTTCAAAAATTGTCATCCAAAAAAAAGTTATCATCATTAAACATTTTTGCATTTAACTCCAGGATACATTTTAAAAACTTTTAAATAACAAAAACTTAAATACAAAAAATAAACACCACAGCTTAACAAATAACATTTTGCCACATGTGCTTCAGGTATTATAATTTTTATCATTGTTATTATACATGTACTGTGCTTGACCCCATGAACTATAGCCCTCTAGGCTCCTCTGTCCATGGGATTCTCCAGGCAAGAATACTGGAGTGGGTTGCCATGACATAGAAATAAGCTATACCTGAGGGTAAACCTCCCCTACCCCCATTCAAAATCCTGTTCCTTTCCTTTCATTCCCAGAGATAATCACTATCATAAATTTAGTATGTACTCTTCCTGTATGTGTTTTTTAAACTTTCAAAATCTATGTATCCAGGCATGGTAATCATACTTTGTTGTGTCTTTTAAAAATTTTACAGAGATGGTATCACCTTTCTCTAAAATTTGCTTTAGCTGGATCTCACAAGTTTTGATAAGTAATATTTTTATCATTTAGTTCTAAATATTTTAAAGTTTTGCAATTTTATTCCTTTGACCTATTTTTTTTTTAGAGGTGTTAATATCCAGGTGTGTGGCATTTTCTAGTTATCTTTTTTAATTGCTTGCTACCCTAATTATATCGTGGTTTTCATTCATAATATCTTGTTAGCTCATAACTCTTAGAAGTTTCTTTATGGAAATTCTTTTAGGCCCGTGTTGAAAGTAGATTCTTCCAGAAGTTGATGTTACTTCTCTCTTGCTCTTGGAAATACTACTGGCCCAAAAGAAATCTCCTCTCCTTATATCCTTCCTCTTCTTCCCCTGAAGTGTAAGGTTCCAGACTAGCAGGGTGTTTTGAGGGCAGTTTTAATTTCTGGCTTCCTTTATATTGAGAATATACCCTTTGGGTGTCTCCACTTTGTGTGGTCTGGATGCCCTCCTGTGCCCGTGACTTTGTACCTTGCCCCTGTAGGCTGTGACACCCTGAAGCCAAGTTTGTTTGGTGTTCCACTTGTCTCCCTAAAGTTTTCATTGAGTTTTGGACCTCTGAGTACTTTTTCCTTGTCAATGTCTTAATACAATTTTAAAGTTTTTGTTTTTCATTTTATTCAGCATTTATAGTTGTTAACAGCAGGACATTCAGTCAGGATAGCTAGCCTGCCATGCCTGAAATGGAAATCTATGATTTTATTTTAAATGAACATGAAATTGGACTTCTTTGGCATTTTACCTTTCTAGGATACTTCTATTACCTATAGGGATTTTCTTCATTTTAATGATGGTGATTCAAATTTCTTACCCCCTCTTTCTCATATGTAAAAAAAAATACCTTTTAAAAATATGGCAATAACTTTCCCTTTCCTACATTTCTGCCATTTACTCATAATCAGGACAATCTTAATTTAAGCAGGAATTAGACAGTCAAGGCTTTGTATGAAGCACTGTAAGTTTAAATATAGTAGACCATGGGTTTATGCAAGAGCTTCTTGCAGCTAGTCGTGGTTGGTCTTTGGTAAGGCAGGTAACTTTTATGGATCTCAGTTGACTGGTGGATAAAATGAAATAGTCACATAAACTTTGAATGGCTACCAATTAGGGAAAAAATATACATTTTGAGGATGGTTGGGTAGATTTGAATATGGTCTTGACATTTGATTTTATTAAGGAATTATTGTTAATTGGGTGTGATAATCGCATTGTTTTATTTAAGAACATTTAAGAATATTCTGGGAGTTCCATGGTGGTCCAGTGGTTAAAGCTCCACATTTTCACTGTTGTGGCCCAAGTACAATCCCTAGTCAGGGAACCAAGATCCCATAAGTCACGTGGCATGGCCAAAAAAAAAAGTTCTTAGGAGATGCCTGCTGTGGTTATTAAGGTAAAGTGTCATGATATCTGTAGCTTGCTTTTAAATGGTACAGTACAAACACAAAACCAGAGGCATATTGTACATAATTCAGATATGACAAGAAATATGATTATTCATGTGGGCCTCCCTCATGACTCAGCTGGTAAAGAATCTGCCTGCAATGCGGGAGACCTGGGTTTGATCCCTGGGTTGGGAAGATCCCCTGGAGAAGGGAAAGGCTACCCACCCCAGTATTCTGGCCTGGAGAATTCCATGGACTGTACAGTCTATGGGTCTCAAAGAGTTGGACACAAATGGGTGGCTTTCATTCATGATTATTCATGTATACTTTTCAAATTTTCATAGTAAAGAGTTGTGAGGGATAAAAATCACTAGATGAGTTTAAAGATTCCTTACAGTTTTGAGGTTCTGAGCATCTTTTGAACTCTAAGCAGTTTTTATTTCTATAAATGTTTATCATCTGTTAAAGGGCTTCTGTATGGCAAGGCACTGAAGACACTGTGTGGAAGCATGATTCTCTATTCTAGTACCAGAGGCCTCAAAACATCTTAAGGACTTAATAGAGGGGTAGAGGGGATATAACGTAGTTTAGGCATTTTCCTCTTATTTTAATCTTGCCCTGTTCTGTTTTGACTAAACCTATCACGCAGCCAGGGTTAGGAGTGTGTCTGTGTGTTTTAATTGTATTTATTATTTAAATAACAATCCTTTCTTGAGGTCAGAATTTTACACAGGTGTACAGTGTACAAAATACAAAGCTACTGTGGTTGAAATGGGGATTGGACAGTCAGAATTTTTTAAATAAATATGTCCAAAATTACTTTTCCCTTGGAAAATTAAGTGGAGTTTGAAACAGGTTGAATTTCACCTGTGAAATCAAGAAGATATCACTAGAGTATTAGGTATTTAGCTTAGTGATAGATACTAGGCATGTACTGTTTATGAATGCCAGTGCATCTCACCGATTCTTCAGGGATATAGCATTTGTTGAGCATGTGCATGCCTGTGTTCTATTTTATGTATTTTCGCTTTTAAACCTCAAAACACTCTGAAGTCAGTTGAGAAATGAAGAAACAAATTTGGGGAAGCTGAGTAATTTCTCTAAGATTGGCTAGTAAGTGCTGGAACTTGAGCTCAAATGCAGAACTGTCCCCCTCAGAGCACCGCTTTGTGCTGCCCCTTCAGCTGTAGCTCCTACTGCGATTGCATCTGGCAGGACAGGCTATGTCTAAGAGTTACTCAGGTGTGCTGCCTTGGTAAGTAACTCGTAAACTGGGACAGACAATAAGAAACTGATACTAGGGATTCACACTGATTTTAGTAGTAGGATGTAATTTTAATATGACTGTTTTATGTTTTTTTCCTAGGAGGATCTGACACCTAAAGATATTGAAGAAATTATTGATGAACTGAAGGCTGGCAAAATCCCAAAACCTGGGCCGAGGTATTTCTTTTTAATTCCTTTTTAATAAATTTTAATGGCTTAACCTAAGTTAGTCTTTCATGTAAACTTAAAAAATTTTATACTGTAAGTCTTTCGGAGTTTTCAGGAGCCTTGAATGCTGTCTAAACCGACTTGTCATTTAAAGAAATGATTTTTTTACCCTCTCTAAAACCCTGTCAGATAATCATCTGGTATATACCTGGATATTTATAATGAAGGCAGATTTACTACAAATAGAAACCTATTTCGTTGTTTAAAAGTTCATGCTGCCAGAATTTGACTCAATGTCTGTCTTCCTCTTTTCCACATAGAGGTCCCAAGATTCTCTCCTTTGAACAAACACAGGATAATTTTTAGACCTCTTCCAAATGACAGATCTTTAGTTACTCGAAACAGCTATGTCATCTTCCTCATCTCTTTTCTCATATCTTAATATCCACAGTTATTTCGTTGTTTTTCCTTACATGGCATAGTTTTGGTCTCCCTCCTTTGTATGTCTTCTAGTTGGCTGATGACTTTCTTAATGTGATACTTGGCCTAATCACAGTATTTGAGATACATACTCAGCATGTAGAACACTGTGGGACTGTCATCTTTATTCCAGACATCATGCTTATAATAATGCAGTCTAATTACATCAATTCTTACCTCACATCATTATACCATTACATTGTGCTTACAATCAGTTAGAATATCTAGATCTTTTTCAACTTAAACATTGTTTATCCAGGTTATGTTATTCTAATTATTCCTTTCTGTTTTCACCCTGAACTTTTGCTTCCAAACAAACTCCTATTCCTTATCTAAGTGTTCACATTACTTAAAATTCTCTCTTAATACTAGCAATGTTTGCATAGTTTAATAGTCGTATTCCCTTTGTATTTTTTTTCTGCTTATGTCATGAAATTTTCCTTGTCTCAACATATTTGTAGGTTTTAAAGGCCATATAGTATTCTGATATATTGAGACAACTATGATGTGACCTTTATGACACTGTATTAAAATATATTTTCCTACTTTTTGTTGTAAACAATTCTCTGAAGTTGAATTACTAGGTCAAGAGGCTGTGCATGGTTTTGTGGTCTGCTGGAAGTACTCCCTCAGTGTTCTGGCTGACAACTGACCCTACCTAGTAAGAAAAAGGGACTTCCCTTGTGGCTCAGATGGTAAAGAATCTACCTGCAATGCAGAAGAACCGGGTTTGATCCCTAGGTGGGAGGATCCCCTGGAGAAGGGAATGGCAACTCACTTCAGTATTCTTGCCTGGAGAATCCCATGACAGAGGATCCTGGTGGGCTATAGTTCATGGGGTCACATAGAGTTGGACATGACTAAACAACTAACATACAATGAGAAAAAGAGGTCAGTTCAGGATAACTTAAGTTTAGCAAAGGCAAGCTGCCCCTAAAAAACACACTGTTCTTTCAACACTTGAAATGAATTTACTTAAAAGAGGCTTGGCATTCTCTTCCTGCTTCCTCACTTTCTTGGGCTACACTGAAAATATTTTGAGGAATAAAACATTTCCACTTTGAAGAATCAGTCTCCATTATGGAAGCTGCTGAAGTGCAACCTCTTGCATTTCACATTACAGTATTTCTCTTGCTTTGTCTACTTTATTGCATTCCCTCAGCATTTGTTTCACAAATATTTCTGGATACGTGCTGTGTGCCAGTCACTATATCTTAGGTTGTGTGTACAAATTATGAACAAGGTAAAGTCGTCATATATTTTATATTCTAGTGATGAAGACAACTGGTGTAAAGTGAAAATTTAGTTGCTCATTCGTGTCCGACTCTTTGTGACCGCATGGACCGTAGCCCACCAGGCTCCTCTGTCCATGGGATTCTCCAGGCAAGAGTACTGGAGTGGGTTGCCATTCCCTTCTCCAGGGGATCTCCCCAACCCAGGGATTGAATCCGGGAGTCCCACATTGTAGGCAGACGCCTTACCGTCTGAGCCACCAGGGAAGTCCTTTAATTGGTGTAATATCTGAGTAATAAATGCTGGGAGAATGATTGGAGGTAAATTTAGTCAGGGGAGGCCTTTCTCAGGTGGTAAGTTAATGACCTGAATAAGCCCAAAGGAATCATGTAAAAATCTGGAGGAACAATGTTTTAGAGGGGAAAGATGTGTTAAGGTCCTGGAGGAAAGGTAAGACGACATTATGGTTGAAGTGAGGTGATGAGGGAGGAAGAGGTCAGAGGTAGAGACCCAGGTAAGCAATTTGGGTTGAATCCTCAGTATAAAAAACTGTTGAGTGTTTTCAGCAGGGAATGATAGGCGTGATCTTGTTAAAAGTATCATCCTAGTTGCTGTGTAAAAAATAGTTTAAAATTTAATGGATGTTGTGGGACAGAGGAATTATGAATGCTTCCTGACTTTTTAGTATGAGTACCTCTGATTCCTTTAACTAAAGAAGATTTGAGGTAGGGCAAATTTGGGGAAGAAAAGTCACTTTGTTTTAGATGTGCTACTTAGCATGTTTGAGATGCCTACTTAGACATTCATGGTAGAGTGGCTAAAAGGTAGATACAAGCTTGGAATTTAGGGAATACATTAGGGCTGGAAATACACATTGGGGATTTGTTAGTTATTGTATTGCTGCTGCTGCTGACAAGTCGCTTCAGTCGTGTCCAACTCTGTGCGACCCCATAGACAGCGGCCCACCAGGCTCCTCCGTCCCTGGGCAAGAACACTGGAGTGGGTTGCCATTTCCTTCTCCAGTGCATGAAAGTGAAAAGTGAAAGTGAAGTCACTCAGTCATGTCCGACTCTTCGCGACCCCATGGTCTGCAGCCTACCAGGCTACTCCATCCATGGGATTTTCCAGGCAAGAGTACTGGAGTGGGTGCCATTGCCTTCTCCAAGTTATTATATTAATAGATGGCATTTAAAGTTGTAAGTCTGGATGAGATTGTGTGTGTTAGTTGCTCAGTTGTGTCCAACTCTGCGACCCCAGGGACTAGCCCACCAGACTCCTCTGTCCAGGATTGAACCTGGGTCTCCTGGACTGTAGGCAGATTCTTTATAGTCTGAGCCACCAGGGAAGCCCCTGGATGAGATTACCAGGGGTAAAATTAGAGTTTGTTTTTAATCCAGGGGGTACTGTAACATTGTATTTGAACATTAATAAACAGGAACTAAGTAGCACAGTTAAGCATTTTCGACATCTAATAATAGGGATGTTGCTTATTAGTAATTTTAAATAGTTCTTCAGTGGGAGTTTTTGACATTGTTCCAGATTTGAGCCAAAGACTTTAGAATTACTGGTTTCTCAATCTATTTTTACTTCCTTCTTATTACCTCTTATTTAAAAAGTTGAGATAGGGAATTCCCCGGCTGTCCAATGGTTAGGACTCTGCACTTCCACTGCAGGGACATAGTGCGTGGGAACTAAGATCGCACATGCCACGTGGTGCAGCCCAAAATTTTTTAAGTGAATAAAATGGCAGTAATCAAAATACAGCTATAGTTATTCTTTAAATTATCCAAATCTGGCTACTTCTTATTAGTATTTTTATAATAAAGTGCTCTGCCTTAATATTTGACAGAGGTGCAAAACTGGTTCTGTGGTAACTGACTTTTGAGCCCTGCTATCATGTATACTCTGGCCAGAACTGGTAAAGATAACTGTCTCTGTGGTTCAGAACTGTTTTTATTTTGGTAAATGATGGCTAGAAAGAAAATGCTAAACTGATGGTAATGTAATATTCCTTCTTTTGACATTTATAAATATTTGTGTGCTAGGGATTGTTTTTAAAGTATTGAACATAACATCTAACCCTGCTTTCAAATTACTGATGAATAGAGGTTGTTTTTTAGTATGGATTATCTGAAACTAATTTTAAATCCAACTTGAATTCTTCATATTTAGTTTTAAAAAGATATTTTAAATTTTACAGAATTCTTTGGGGTACAGAAAATGTCTTCCACAAGAAGGAACATAGTAAGGAGAAGAAAGGTCCCTCAAAGTGAATTAATTTATTGTTTTACTGGTAGTCAAGAGCAGCAAGTGAGCCTGCTCAGTTGTGGCTGACTCTTTGTGGCCCCATAGACTATAGCCCACCAGATTCCTCTTCTGTCCATGGAATTCTCCAGGCAAGAATACTAGAGGGGGTTGCTACCAGTTAACATTAAAAAAAATTACAAAGCAAAATACTGTTTTTATAGCATTTTGCCACTTACCCTACAACTTTAATTTTAGGCTCTAACAGATAGTGTAGTGACTGCTTTTGTATTTGGTTTTCATAGTAAACCTATAATGCAGATATATTAACTGATTTCTGACTTTGTAGGTATTCTTTATTATACTAGTTACTTGCATTATATAATATAATATCTTGAAAGAGCTTATAAATGATTATGTGGTGTCATTTTCCTGTCCCCTCAACAAATGATTTTCTAGGGCTCTAAAAATAGACTTGTAAGATTGATGACAGAATGTGAAGGGCAAAGCCAGAGGGAATAAAAAGATTTAATTGAGTAAGTTCTTCAGCTGAAATCTGTGGCAGGAACAAGGTAAATGAACAAAGCCAGGGAATAGGAGGGTGAAACAGGAGTAGGTGCTGAGCGAGGCTCTAGCAGCAGAGGTCAGACAGGACAGAGGTTGAGCCTGAAAGATCACCTGGGAAAGTATGTGTGGGGGTGAAAAGAGGACAGGTTCATCTACCTCTTGCTGCCTCTCTTCATAGAACTGTAGGAGGACCTGTTCCTGTTTTCTGTGTGGCTGTGATAGCCACCCTGATCTGGAGCCTACTGTTGAAAAATACTAATAATTTAGCCTTTAAAAACATCAATACAAATTAATTTCATCTTCACTGCTTTTAAGGGACATCCTCCCAAACCCTCAAATCTCTCAAAGAATTCAGTTTCTGTTTCCAAGTATAGTATATTAAGTATGTGTTCCCTGTGACAATGGATCTCAAGTCAAAATAAAATTCAAATATAAAAAGAATAAATGTAATGCTCTAGTTTATTAAAACATGATTTTTGAAAACGTCCTCTGGGGTTGAGTTCTTAGCTTTCATCTCTGGGCAGACGCTGACTCACCCCAGCCTTGGTTTCTGTGTCTGTAAAACACTCTGGCCAGTGTCCCTTGTCTCTTGGCATTGTTGTAAAGATTTAATGAGCCACTGATACATGTTCACTGCTGAGTGAGAACTAGTATTAGGATTATTTTTATATTTTTCATATTTCATATTTTATATATCAGTTTTCATATTTAGGAAGTGAAAATCTTGCAGCAGTAGTGATGTTTGCATTAAATAGTCCATGCTAGTTCTTGGGAGAGAAATAGTTTCTTATCTGGGCTGTTGTGAGGTAACAATTATAAATGGTAATCATTAGCAGTCAGCTTAATGTTACTTTTCTTTCAGGAGTGGACGCTTCTCCTGTGAGCCAGCTGGAGGTCTTACCTCTTTGACTGAACCACCAAAAGGACCTGGGTTTGGTGTGCAAGCAGGCCTTTAATTTATATTCGCTGTAAATATGTCAGTGGAAAAATAAAATATGAATCTCCTATCTACCTAAATTTTTTATACTACTTGTTCATTTCCATCTGTGTACACTTTGCTTGTAACCTAGCAACTTACAGCTATTAAGTATCATGTCAGAACTTCAGAGCACCATTTTCAACTGCCTCTTCACTTTTATCAATATTAGGGTACTGTGAAATAAAAACTCTGTCAAATTTCAAGTATATTTTGCTCTCCCATCTTTAGCCGTAGCCAAATCTTAATATGATCTCTCTATAAACCTTATTTGTTAGTATTTTCTTTAAACATTTTTATATTGTGGCACAAAGTTACTGTAATTTCAACTGGTAAGTGATACGTCAAGCAGACTGTAGGTGTAACAACGATAAGGTAGTTGTCTTTAGATGTACTTAGATGTACTGTTTATTATTTTTAAAGAAGGAAGGTACAAAACACTTTGACATTATTCTTCACTCTTCTGACACTGCTGCTGCTGCTGCTGCTAAGTCGCTTCAGTCATGTCCGACCCGGTGCGACCCCATAGACGGCAGCCCACCAGGCTCCCCCGTCCCTGGGATTCTCCAGGCAAGAACACTGGAGTGGGTTGCCATTTCCTTCTCCAATGCAGGAAAATGAAAAGGGAAAATGAAGTCGCTCAATCGTGTCTGACTCTTGGCGACCGCATGGTCTGCAGCCTACCAGGCTCCTCCGTCCATGGGATTTTCCAGGCAAGAGTACTGGAGTGGGGTGCCATTGCCTTCTCAGACACTGCAGGTACACAACAACTAACTAGGTGAAGGAACTGGAAGTATAACTTAAGTTTGAAAGTTCAGTGGGAATGGGAAATATGCTCCTCAGTTGAATGCATATTACAAGCTTAGAAACCGAATGCATACTTCAACTTAGAATAAAACCCTTTGTATATAACATCCAGTTCAGGAAACTAGCTATGTGTTCTGCAAGCTGGAATAAAAAATTAATAGCCAGCTTTAATTCAGGGGTAGATCTAAATAATCCAACTGTTTCAGGAGTTTTCCAAGTCACTGGTTGGCCTTAGTCATATGACAGATGAGTATATGATGCTTAAAAACATGAACAAACATTTTACTTTTTGAGACTGCCTTTACAAATTTTCATTTTTCACCTAAGAAGGTAACAGCAAAAGTAATTTTTCAAGAGGCACAAAAAAATAACAGTGAAAATGCTCCCTTCTGCCCCAGAGCCCTCAGACCTTCTTCCCATAGGCAATGGAATGCTTTTATTATTATTTTTCTTTTTTTAAAAAAATAGTCTGTCTTCTCTTTGTTAGCTGTTAGGCTTTTATTTGAAATTATGAAAAAATACATACAAAAAAATTAAAAATTATGAAAAATTTAAATTCCTTTAAAGTTACTATTGTAAAAAGTGTCTAACTTTCTTGACTTTTTTTTCCCCAAGTAGGGGAAGGTTTCAGATACTGGTTGAGAAAACAAGTTATGTATTAAGGATATTGGTTATTATGTTCTATTTTAGAAGCAGAAAATTTGTTTAGGTCTTAATAGGCATACTGTTATACCATTATCAAAACATACTTTTAGATCATCACTTACATTGCACTACAGTAGTATGTATTAGGATTTTGAGTTGAATCTTGCTTAAATTTTTTTTGCCCATTCTTCTTGAAAATTGTACTAATTTTTTACATAAGAACACTGGTTTTTAATAATTACAGATAGGCTTTTAAAAACATCTGGCAGGTAAAATTTCATTACAGTAATCCACGATGGTTCCAAAGATATATGAACACACTGATTCAAAACTCTTTGCCAGTTTTCGGTTGCTAGAGATGACAGCTATAGCCTAGCCTGCTTCTTAAACCAATAAAGAGAAGCTGGCGTTGTTGATGTATCTAGCTAACACCACTTGCTCCCTCATTTCCTCTTCTCAGTTCCTAGCTCTGTGCTGTTTTTTTCAAAAAGAGATATTTAGGGAGGAAATGTTCATATTACAAAAATAAAGCAACAAATAATTCAACTTGTCATTCTTCCTATTGGGCAAAAATTCTCATACCTGGCTTTTCTGGTGGTTTTTGGAGTGGCTGCTGAATGTTGCTAGGGAAGGCTACCAGTTCCTCAGAAGTACTTGCTGTAAGTGGACAGAGTGACTGTCCTAGTAAATCCTACAGCAAGTGACAATCATATGGGTATTCACTGCCCAAGCATTATGTCTGTATAGACTGTCAATATGGTAAGCCATGACTGAGATTGTATTTTTTATTAATTTACCTTCCTGAAATATGGCAGGATTTTTTGAATGATCTAACTGAACTGCATGTAGAAAACATAACAGTAGTTGATTCTAACGGTAAGAAGTAAGTTGGAAAGAAAGTAAATTTTGCAGATGGCTTCTATTTCACATACCACATATGCACATTTTAAGTGGTAGTAATAATCCTAAATAAGTGTGATAAAACTTAACCTTGGCTAAGAGTGATGTTTATTGCTTGGGATCCTTGACCTCCTGGTGCTATTAAAAAAACATTTTGCCCACTTGCTGAAGACATTTGAACTAATCAAAGGGCTCTACAATGAAGAGCCTTAGCAACATAGTCAACTAGCTCCAGCTTCTTTTCAGGCCTCTATCCTATTATATCCATAATAAGAATTACCTTCTTGATATGTACTTCTAGTTTCACATTAAAAAGGAAAATTAGCTCCTCTTCCCTTCATAAGTTTCATTTGAACCTTTCCAGTAACTGTGGCTGATTTATAATGTGTCACATGTAATCTTAAAAGGAGTTTAAAATTTTTTTGCAAGTTGTAGAAATTTTACAAACTTCTACAATGAACTTTGTACAGATAGTGTCCTTAGTCATAGTACAATGCCTTGGATCACAATCACCCACGTAATCTGATTTTTAAGTAACAAGGCTGTGCATGTAGTTATTGCCATAAATTATGGTTAACTGATTTCAGCAAATTCAAGATTTGCTTTCAGTTTTTAACTGAGGCTTGTACTGCTGTAGAAAGTTATTGCTTTTGTCATTACATTGAGTTAAATGAGAACCAACTCAACCACTTGAGAAGTCAGACGAGTTGGTTATCAATTTTTAGTGGATTTGTTACTTCATGCCATAAATATGCAAATTAATGTAACAGTGTTCCACTTCTAGCCACAAGGTGCACTCTTACTACTCATATTGAACCTGATGTATTTAAAGATGGGAGAAATGTAGGAAAGGAAAAAATAGTGATCTTTAATGCAAGTTTATGCTTTATATAATTAAATACTGGGATGTAGCTTTCTCTGTCTGAAATATCTCATCTGCTGATTAATGACAAACTCGTAACTTCACTAAGTCACAAACCCGTGCTGTAGTTTAGAGGCCACAACGATGAGGGCCCTCTGATGGTTAGATAAAGGCATGCACAAATTGTCGCGGATTAACCTCCTTGTAAATAAAAAGCCACCAGAAGCAACTCAGAATAAAATGGTTTCCCTCCGATTATGTAATCCCTTCGGTGGTTAAATAAGGGCAAGTACAAACTGTCGCGGATTAACCTCCAGAGGAAGTCAGACTGCCAGCAGCGGGGCTGCCGAGGCGGTGACTTTTCCTTTGCGCAGTGCTCCAGCTGGCAGTGCCCCGAGCGGTTGGGGGAAAATGCACCGAAATTTGTCTAAAAAGGTTATCCGAACGTGTGACTGGGAGAGGGCGTACTGCACAGTGCGTGCGGGCCTGGGGGCAGGTGCACGTGGATGTGCTTTCGGGACGGGCCCGGGCCCACCTGGCGCAGGTGAGGGCGCGTCGCGGCCCCGCGGGTCCCCGGGATCCCGCAGGTGCGGCCGGACGGCGCGCAGGCGCAGTGCGCGGAAGCGGGTGCCCGCCTCTCCGGACGCCCCGGGCCCACCGCGCGCCGCCGGCCGGGCGGACACCCGCCTCCGCCTCCAGCCCGGGGCGCAGCGTCGGTCTCCCGGGTCCCAGCTGGCAAACTCGTCCGCCCGCCCCCGCAAAAAATAACGTGTGAATACCCTACGTAGACAGAGCCTCTTCTTCCTCGTCGCCGCCGCCATTTCCAGAAGTTTCCAGTCAAGCCACGGTGGTGGCCACTGCACAAGGCGAGGCGGCGCCTGCGCTACTCCCTCGCTCTCTCAGCCCCTGCCTTCTGGGGTCGGAGCCGGCGGAGGGGAGACGGCGACGTGGGGCTCCCGCCGACCCCACTGCCCTGCGTCCACTTGGTACGCCCCGACCCCCGCCCCCGGCTCGGGAAGCTTCTCCCGGCGCCTCTAGAGCGGCGGGCCGCGGGCGGGGCGGGCGGACGGAAGGGGCGGCGGGCCGGGGGCGGGGCGCTCACGCTGCCCTGCCCGTCCCGTGCCCGCGCGTCACGTGCCCGCGCCGCGGCCAATCGCCGGGCGGCGCCGTCCTGGGAGCGAGCAGGCTGTGGTGAGGGACGGCGGAGACCGGAGATGTTTTCGAGCCCGGCCTCGGCGGCGTTCGCGGCGGCGGTGGCGGAGAGCACGACAGCGACGGCGGCGCCGAGGCCTTCGTCCCGGGGGTAGACCCTCCCGCGCCGGCCGTGCCTGGGGTCCGTGCGGGCGAGGGGGGCGTGGCGACAGGCGAGGAGGAAGGAGGGGCGCGGTTTCGAGCCCCGGCCCCGGCGCCCGGGAGGAGCCCCTCAGTCGCGCCCGCTCCCGTCCCCTCCCCAGAACGAGGTAAGGACGCGCCCCGCCCCGCCGCGCTGACAGGACGGGCCGCCCGCCGGGAGCGCCGGGGCCGGGGCGCGGCGGGAGCCGCCGGGCGGGGACCGGGGGGGGCGGGGGCCGGGCGGGCGGCCGCGCCGCTCCCGGAACATGGCGGGGCCGCGGCGCGTGTGCGAGCGGGCGGGCGGGGAGCGGGTGTGCGCGGCCGGGGGCGCCGCCGGAGCGGAGCGGGGCGGGGCGGGGCGGAGCGGGGGCGCGCCTAGTCTGAGCCGCGGGGACCGAATGAGGCCGGGAGGGCGGCGCGGGTGAGCGGGGCCGGCGCTCGCGGACCCGCGGGCCGCCGGGCTCTCGGAGCTCGTTCGAGGGTAACCCGCCGTGACGCATCCTCGAGGATCCCAAAGCGTTGAATAAACGGTTGTACAAAGAGGTCACCGGAGCCCAGCTGACAGCTGTTTTAATAATAACAGTAAGAAACAGTTTGGGACGGGAAGTTGACACTTTTAAACCCGTTGAAGCCGTGGGGAACGCTTCAAGCGGCGTAGTGGTCGAGAGTGTGGTGTCCACCGGACGCCCGCGGCCAACCCGATGCCGGGGATTCAGACCCCGGCATCCGCAACGCTTCGGAAAATCCTCTGATCCTGAAGTTGACCTGAACCTGTGTTCTCAGTCGTGTGTCCTTTTTTATTTTAAAACGGTTTATGTGAATTATGGAAGAAGGCAAACTGGTGAAATAGCTATTTTAAAATAAATTGACTGCTGATTAAAAACATATGCTCGTGTAGGCTCTTAAAAATCTTGGGCACTGATCTGTTTCAGTTTCTTCAATCGTTATACAAAGGCTTTCCTGGAGATTAGCTCAGAACTGGCAGAACATACGCTATATTGGTGCCAAGAGGCTTAAAAAACAAAATGAGATAGTGCCGACTGTGTAAGATCAAGTCGTTATATTAACTAAGCTTGTTGGGGAAAGTCTTTAATTTGGGCTAAACGCAAAAACCTGTAAACATTTGAAATGTTTCCTAGGCAAGAGGGGGAACGTTTACTAAAAAATTTTTTATAGTTAACACAAGCTCTAACAATTTCTAAAGGTCTGCGAACGGTTGAGTAAGTAGGGTCAAGATTAACTATTCAAGATATGTATTCTATTTTAAGGACAGACAAGGTGTTAAAATGAAGTAAAACCTAACTAGTAGTCATGAAAGGAAAAGAGAAAGAGGCCTATAATGGTCATAAGCGCTCTGGTTTCCATAGTTGTTGTTAAGATGGTTTTATGAACAGGCAAAGCTGGGAAAGTGGAAATCCCATGGGTGTGTATTCCATGAAGACTGAGGAAGAGTAAGAAAAAAATATTAGATGAGGAAAGAACTTAATAGGTGGAAGTATGTTGTGCAGTCTTTGACTTTAGTTCCCTTATAATGTGAAGGGGAGAAAAGCTTGAATTTTGTTTGGCGATAAGTACCTAACTGGTGGAATGAATTTAAATGGAAGATGTTTTTATCAAAATGCTTGTATATTACTTTTTTTTTTTCGGTATAGAAGTTGCTGAAACATGTACCTGATACTCTTTGAGGGATATTTGGAAAACTCTTCATTGGAAAAGAGGTTTTTATTCTAGGGAATAAAAATAATTTAAAAAATTTTCAGTTTTTTGGTACTAGTTGACTAGTGGTTAAATTTTCTTTAAACCATTCTTATATTTTAAGAGCATCAGATCAGATCAGATCAGTCGCTCAGTCGTGTCCGACTCTGCGACCCCATGAATCGCAGCACGAGCATGGTTTCAGTCTAAAGAGAGAATGATTAGTGATATTTAATTTCCATTGTAGTCTAGAAAAGATTTAGACAGCTTTCTGTATATAAACTTGATGCTACTGAAGCAGCATCTATCAGATGGGTGTGAAGAATTTATCCAGTAATTGCCATACGTTGCTTAATAGCTAATGACACCACTTTCTGACTTGGAACTCATTGCTAAAGCTGACATCAACATGTATTTGTAAAATGCTGGTACTCTTAAAGGGTACAGTCTAGAGATTTATCCTTAGAACTGGAAGGGACTTCAAATTTTCTAATCCGTTTACCTCACTTTACAGATGAAAAAATAAAGGCCTGATAAGGGGAAATGACTTCCCCAACTCAGCACAGCTAATAATTAAATGTCTGTGGTTTGGCCTAGAGATTTCTTTTTGTGAAGGTGCTAATTTGCTTCTTTCTTTTAAGAAGTAGCTTTATGGAATAGTGGAAAGAACAGGGGAAATATAAGTAAGAGGACTGGGGTTTAAATTCTTGATTTGTCACTTCCTAACTGGTTTTTGACAAATCATATTAATTTTCAGAGCCTTGCATTTGTAATTTGCAACAAAACAAAACCTTTTGTTACATAATTTACAGCATTTTTGATGGCCCAATATGATTATATATGGAAAGCACATTATATTGTATAAGCTTTTATGCATATAAAAAGTGGTGATATTTTTAGAATAACAGTTCTATACTGTATTATCTGAGGTGTCTAGATCCCTAGGTTTTTGCTTAGTCTTACCTTCCGTGTTTTGAGCACCTGCTGTTTTACAGATTATAACTCCCTGTAGATACATTTTCTGATCCCTGCTTAGTTCTAATCTTAGTAAAGCCTCTTATGAACATTTTAAATATTGTGGTTGTTAGAGTCTGACTTCCTCTGGAGAATATGAAGTTTCTTCATATAGCATTTGAAAACATTCTCATATACACTCATGCATGCACAGTCTGTTTCTTTAACAGACAGTGACTTTTAAAAAGTAACAGTTAAAGTATCTTAGTAACAATGTTAATTTTTTGCTAGTTTCGAGATATACAACAACAGGAGATGTAATTTCCTTTGTAAACTCAGCTTTTGAGTAGTTCATGTTAAGGTTATCTTGTAGATCTAAAATAAAATATACCCTGTAGGAATGTTAGGAC
Source organism: Bos indicus x Bos taurus (assembly GCF_003369695.1). Taxonomy (NCBI): domain Eukaryota; kingdom Metazoa; phylum Chordata; class Mammalia; order Artiodactyla; family Bovidae; genus Bos; species Bos indicus x Bos taurus. The sequence goes on from NC_040099.1 coordinate 41,605,464, forward strand.
TAAGTGTTGACTTTTGCTGTTAGGTTTAGAGACCTTTCCTTTTAGTGCTTTACATTGATAATACTGAGAGTCAGAACATCAGTACCGTAGTGTAATGGCGTTACATGGATTATTTGTAACTTTGAATCTAAAGGTTATGATAAACATTGTTGAGCATTTAGAATCTTCAGTTTTTAAGTGAACTATTTCAGATAATTTTCATAACAAACCCGTAAAACAGATACTACGGCTGAGAAAAATGAGGCTTTGAACTGTTATGTGGTGTGCAGATATTCACAGACCCAAAAAAGTGACAGACTGTGCTGTCCTCATTCTTAACCATTTCTCTTTTCTACCTCTAATTAAGAGTGCTTAGCTGATTTTGAGAAGTTTTAAGGCAGTGTTTCTTAAGTTTCTGACTTTGTGAAAAATTTGTGGAGCCAGCATTCTACCTTCACAAAGAATTGTGGAAGGTAGGCCAGCAAGCCTTTTCATGAGATGTTGATATAGTTGTCTTTTTTTTTTTTTTTTACATTAGTTGTCAGAAGCAAATTAGTCTCACCAGCTACCGAAGGACTACAGTTGTTAACAGCTTTTTAAGAACTGTTCTAACAGACTCCACCTTGATATTAATGTTCATTGTTAAAAGGGAATATACTTTATTTTTTTTAAGCTCTTTATTTTGTACTGGGGGTATAGCTGATTAACAATGTTGTGATGGTTTCAGGTGAACTGGGACTCAGCCATTCATATACATGTACCCATTCTGCCTCAAACTCCCCTCCCATCCAGGCTGTCGCATAGCATTGAGCAGCAGTAGGTTCTTGTTGGTTATCCATTTTAAATATAGCAGTATATACATGTCCATCCCAAACTCCCTAACTGTCCCTTCAGCCCAGCAGCCATAAGTTCATGCTCTGTCTCTGTTTCGTAAGTTCGTTTGCATCATTTCTTTTTAGATTCCACGTGTAAGGGCTGTCATATGGTACTCCTCCTCCTTTGACTTGCTTCAATATGACACTCTATAGGTCCATCCATGTTCCTGTAAATGGCATTATTTTACTCTCTTTACTTATTATTAATGAGTAATATTTCATTAAGTATCTGTATCATGGCTTCTTCATCCATTCCTCTGTCAGTGGGCATTTAGGTTGCTTCCATGTCTTGACTTTGTAAACAGTGTTGCAAATGAATATTGAGGTGCATGTATCCTTTCAGATCATAAAGAAACATACTTAAAACAAAAGAGTGAAGGAGAAAGATAACTAACCAGACTCATTTAGGACTTTTATAAAGGAATAGAGTCAGAAAGGGTAAATAGGAGTTGTCTAGGTTAGAAGTGGAACCCTCCACAGAAATACTTCCAAGTTGAGGTTAAAAAAAAAGATAAATTATGAAGCTAAGTTACACAATCATTTCTTTGGCATTTAAAAATTGTGTCTCTTTGGCTGATCGCTTAATATTTGTTTATTGCACTAAAATTGTTTCGAAATATGTAGTTGCTTACACTTCTGCGTATCAGTTTGCATTTGGGCCACAATTGGGGAAAATACCACAAATATTAGTGATTAAATACCATATTCTTAAACTCCCTTATTGCTTAAAAGTGTTGTGAGAGTCCTGTAGCTTCTTACATTTCAGACTGTTGTTCTTCCTAAATAGGAGTTTTGTTGGCATTCTGACTTAGAAAACTAAAACCATGCGTACGTGGGTCTTCCTAGAAATAGATATATAAATTCACAGTAAAAGATAATAGTATGTAAAAAATTATATCCTCAGTAGTTTATGAAGTATTTTTACGTCAGATCTCTTGAATTTCACAACTATTCTTGAGATCATCAAAATGTCCGCTAATCTGATGATATTGAACCATGGATAGGATCCAGGTTAAAATTTTCTGGAGTAATGCTAGACTGCTTTATGAAAGAGAAGTATTAGCAAATCTAAAGGAAGAGGAAAGAGGCACCTACTTTTATTTTCTCTTCTACCAAAGCCACATTGTACACAGCTTTCTTTCCTTTCTGTTCTACCACTTCTGAAGCTTTAACGAACAGGGTAGAAGTAAATACTAAAAACATTCTTTATAGCAATTTACTAATCAGTGATGGTGGTTAATGATGCCAGGTAGTTGAGAATATTTTTAATTTATAAAATATTTCCTACCATAATTTGCCCAAAAATATTGTAACGAGGAATAAAGCTTTGGTTTATATTCTCATATTGTGTACTAAACTCTTGCAACCTCTAAGTTAAAATAAGTCCTTTTTACCAGAGTTTAATTTTGACTATTTGGAAGTTACTTGTTGATCAAAGAAAAGAACTTTTATTGCGCTTTTGTACTGTTACTTTCACATGTGTTATTTTAATATATGATGAGAGTAATTTTATATATCTAGTTATGAAAATGGAGAAGGCAATGGCAACCCACTCCAGTACTCTTGCCTGGAAAATCCCATGGACGGAGGAGCCTGGTAGGCTGCAGTCCATGGGGTCGCTAAGAGTCTTGACTTCACTTTTACTTTTCACTTTCATGCTTTGGAGAAGGAAATGGCAACCCACTCCAGTGTTCTTGCCTGGAGAATCCCAGGGACGGGGGAGCCTGGTGGGCTGCTGTCTCTGGGGTCGCACAGAGTTGGACACGACTGAAGCGACTTAGCAGCAGCAGTTACGAAAAAGACTTCAGAAAGTTGTCACTGGAATATCTCCAACTCCAGACACTATTACTCAAGAACTAACTTGAAATTTATGTTATATAAATGTTCATGTATTATTTTGAGAATTATTTTTTCTTAAAGTTTGTGAAAGTGTTAGTTGCTCAGTCGTGTCCGACTCTGCAATCCCGTGGTCTGTAGCCTGCCAGGCTCCCCTGTCCTTGGGATTCTCCAGCAAGAATACTGCAGTGAGTCACCATTTCCTTCTCCAGGGGATCTTTTCGACCCAGGGATCGAACCCGGGTCTCCCACATTGCAGGCAGATTCTTTACTGTCTGAGCCACTAGGGAAGCCCAATTTTTTTTTTAAGATCAGTCCAATTTGTTTGAAGATTTTTATTTATTTTTTAATTTTTATTTTTAAAATATAAATTTATTTATTTTAATTGGAGGCTAATTACTTTACAATACTGTATAGGTTTTGCCATACATCAACATGAATCCGCCATGGGTGTACACGTGTTCCCCATCCTGAACCCCCCTTCCACCTCCCTCCCCATACCATCCATCTGGGTCATCCTAGTGCACCAGCCCCAAGCATCCTGTATTATGCATCGAACCTGAACTGGTGATTTGTTTCACATATGATATTATACATGTTTCAACGCCATTCTCCCAAATCATCCCACCCTCGCCCTCTCCCACAGAGTCCGAAAGACTGTTCTATACATCTGTGTCTCTTTTGCTGTCTTGCATACAGGGTTATCGTTACCATCTTTCTAAATTCCATATATATGCGTTAGTATACTGTATTGGTGTTTTTCTTTCTGGCTTACTTCACTCTGTATAATAGGCTCCAGTTTCATCCACCTTGTTAGAACTGATTCAAATGTATTCTTTTTAATGACTGAGTAATACTCCATTGTGTATATTTACCACAGCTTTCTTATCCATTCATCTGCTGATGGACATCTAGGTTGCTTCCATGTCCTGGCTATTATAAACAGTGCTGCGATAACTTTGGGGTACACGTGTCTCTTTCAATTCTGGTTTCCTCAGTGTGTATGCCCAGCAGTGGGATTGCTGGGTCATATGGCAGTTCTATTTCCAGTTTTTTTTTTAAGGAATCTCCACACACTTCTCCATAGTGGCTATAGTAGTTTGCATTCCCACCAACAGTGTAATAGGGTTCTCTTTTCTCCACCCCCTCTCCAGCATTTATTGCTTGTAGACTTTTGGATCGCAGCCATTCTGACTGGCGTGAAATGGTACCTCATTGTGGTTTTGATTTGCATTTCTCTGATAATGAGTGATGTTGAGCATCTTTTCATGTGTTTGTTAGCCATCTGTATATCTTCTTTGAAGAAATGTCTGTTTAGTTCTTTGGCCCAGTTTTTGATTGGGTCGTTTATTTTTCTGGAATTGAGCTGCAGGAGTTGCTTGTATATTTTTGAGATTAGTTGTTCATCAGTTGCTTCATTTGCTATTATTTTCTCCCATTCTGAAGGCTGTCTTTTCATCTTGCTTATAGTTTCCTTTGTTGTGCAGAAGCTTTTAATTTTGATTGGGTCCCGTTTATTTTTGCTTTTATTTCCAATATTCTGGGAGGTGGGTCATAGAAGATCCTGGTGTGATTTATGTCGGAGAGTGTTTTGCCTACATTCTCCTCTAGGAGTTTTATAGTTTATGGTCTTACGTTTAGATCTTTAATCCATTTTGAGTTTACTTTTGTGTATGGTGTTAGAAAGTGTTCTAGTTTCATTCTTTTACAAGTGGTTGACCAGTTTTCCCAGCACCACTTGTTAAAGAGATTGTCTTTTCTCCATTGTATAGTCTTGCCTCCTTTGTCAAAGATAAGGTGTCCATAGGTGCGTGGATTTATCTCTGGGCTTTCTGTTTTGTTCCATTGATCTATATTTCTGTCCTTGTGCCAGTACCATACGGTCTTGATGACTGTGGCTTTGTAGTAGAGCCTGAAGTCAGGCAGGTTGATTCCTCCAGTTCCATTCTTCTTTCTCAAGATTGTTTTGGCTATTCGAGGTTTTTGTATTTCCATACAAATTGTGAAATTATTTGTTCTAGCTCTGTGAAAAATACTGTTGGTAGCTTGATAGGGATTGCATAGAATCTATAGATTGCTTTGGGTAGTATACTCATTTTCACTATATTGATTCTTCCAGTCCATAACACGGTATATTTCTCCATCTATTAGTGTCCTCTTTGATTTCTTTCACCAATGTATTATAGTTTTCTATATATTGGTCTTTAGTTTCTTTAGGTAGGTATAGTCCTAAGTATTTTATTCTTTTCGTTGCAATGGTGAATGGAATTGTTTCCTTAATTTTTCTCTTTTCTCATTATTAGTGTATAGGAATGCAAGGGATTTCTGTGTGTTGATTTTATACCTGCAACTTTACTATATTCATTGATTAGCTCTACTAATTTTCTGGTGGAGTCTTTAGGGTTTTCTATGTAGAGGATCACGTCATCTGTTTGCAGATTTTTAGTTGAGGTGATCACCCAGCAGTGGTTATTCACCCTTCAGAAATTATCCCTGTCTTACAGGGTTCATAAAAACATCTCAAGAATGAAGATGAGTGTTCTCTTTAGGCTGCAGTCAAACAGGACCAAAAAATACTTCTTTACCTTCTATTAGTCCTCACACTATTGAAAGTAAACAGGAATGTGTAACAGCAAAGGGGCTCACTCACTGTTCCTTTCCAGTACACTTTCCCCCTCCTTAGCTCCTCCTCCCCCTTCAGGTGCTATTGTTCAGCAGCTTTGCAATATCCAGTGAAAATAAATCTGTCCCTATCTGTTGTTGGTTAACATTAATATTTGTGTCCTTCCATTTAAATTATCTAACCGCTTTCTTGTTATCCAAGACTTTCATCTTTAAATGTGGTGTGAATGGATTTGGTTTTAGCTACAGGAATTTGATCATTAGCTAATAACATGGAGAAATAATCATTTGCCCTTTCTCTTCTGTGAATTGATACTTCATATCCTTTGGTCAGAGGTATAGTTACAAACATCCTGTGACTGATAATGGGCTGTCCTCATAAATTCTCAATCACTCTGTTGTTATTGAAAGTTGGTAGGTCATGACTAGAATTTGGTGAGTCATGTCCACTGAGTCTGTCTAACCATCTGACCATCTCATTCTCTGTCTCTGCCTTCTCCTTCTGCCCTCAATCTTTCCCAGCATCAGGGTCTTTCCCTATGCATCAGTTTTTTGCATCAGGTGGCCAAAGATGCTTCAGCATCAGTCCTTCCAATGGATATTTAGTGTTGATTTCCTTTAGGATTGACTGGTTTGATCTTGGAGTCCAAGGAACTCTCAAGAGTCTTCTCCAGCACCACAATTCAAAAGCATCAATTCTTCGGTGCTCAGCCCTCTTTATGGTCCAACTGTCACATCCATTCGTGACTACTGGAAAAAACATAGCTTTGAGTCTAGACCTTTGTTGGCAAAGTGATGTATTTACTTCTTAATACACTGTCTTGCTCCTTCCAAAGAGGAAGCGTCTTTTAATTTCATGGCTGCACTCACTGTCTGCAGTGATTTTGGAGCCCAAGAAAATAATATCTGTTATTGCTTCTACTTTTTTCCCTTCTGTTCACATGCCCTTTTGAAGTTTGTTTTCATTGTACAGATGAGTTTAAATCAGTGATTGTCTTGCTCCTTTAAAAAATTATACCTTCAAAGAAGTTGATATTATTAAGAGAAAAAAAAGATGAAATGATATATAACATTTGAGCCTTTGTGGGGAAAATAATTATTTTGTATTATGAATTTTTACAAGGAAAGTTCTTGAATGATTCAGTTTGACAATGTGACAGACTATCTCTGGATATTGAATATGAATTTATTTTTCTGTATTTTCAAGCTTTGCCACAGTGAGCAAGTATTATGGATATAATCAAGGTTTTAAACAGTGCATGCTTAATTAACACCTTTTATTTTTTTATATTTGTTTGTTTTGGCTGTGTCGGGTCTTAGTTGTGGCACATGGGCTTAGTTGCCCTGCCTCATGTGGGATCTTAGTTCCCCAACCAGGGATGGAACCTGTATCCCCTGCATTGGAAGGCAGATTCTTAAGCACTGGACCACCAAGGAAGACCCAACAAATTTTAAATAAATGTTTTTATGAACAGTATTGCGTTTAGCGTTGTTGAGGCAGGAATTTAATATGATCTTCACTGATATTTTTCTGTAGTGTTTTTTTTTTTTAAGAATTTACGCTGAATATTTTAATATGATCTTTGCTGTAGTGTTTTGTTTTTTTTAGAATTTACACTGAATATGTGAAATAGGGGACAGTGTTCTTTAATCATGCAAATGCTTTCTAGTTGGTGTAGAATGGAACACAGTGAGCCCTCAAGGACATGGATTGTGTCTGTCTTGTTCACTGTTGTACCCCAGATTCCATCACATTCTAAGGGATCACCCCAGTGCTAATGTCAGGTGAATGGCCTGACTGGTGTAAGAGGATGAATTGGGACTAAAGGAAAGAAAATGGGTAGCAGATGAAAAAGGTTGTGATTGCGAGGAAGAGGGGCTTGATAAAAACAAATTTCCAATATGGGGAATAATATAACACAGGTTTTCTTGGAAAATAATTCAAGAGGTTGTATAGAATTCATATAGCAGATAAGAAGATCATTGAAAAAGTGCTTAGATATTAAGGTTTTAGGTACCATTGCTAAGCATATATCTGAAGAAGACAGTTTCTGCTTGTATGGAGCTTAAAATCTAGCTGGAAGAGATAATTACTTAAAACAAGGATCCATAATTACAGAGAGGCTCTGTAAACATCTGGAAGTTACATTGCAGATTTTTTAGTGGAAGGTCCTATGGCTTTCAGGCTTTGAGATGGGTCTGTCCAAAAAAGATGAAGAATCACTGAGTTGGAAATTTAAGTTCAGTTTTTGATGTAGAACTGTTACATTCTTAAATAGTCCTAAATTTATGTTTTTAGACTTAAAGGATATTTCTTCTTATAGATAAAGCTATTTAATATGGGCATCATCAGTGAGATTTGCTTTTTTACCCCCAGTTCATAATATTTACATTGTTATATTTCAGGAAATGCTTTATTTTAAAAATGAAACCAAATAGACATATACTCTTTGCCATTGGGGTTGGAGTTCCCACCATACCACCCTTTTCATGTCACATACTTAATGCTGTTAGACTGCAGGGAATTCACTGTGCTTTGTTCCCTCTGTACCACATTCCTCGTTACTCTTCCTCAGCATCCTTGGACAGGAAAGCAGTGTATGTCCTAAAATGACCTGACAAAAAAGAACTACCAATCATGCATACTATTATCCTAAGTCAACTTAGAGCACCTTTTAAATGACTCATATGCAGTTACCCTGAATTGTTGTTTTATTGCTGTCTAGTTGATATATAGTATCAGTCATGTTAGTTTCAGGTGTATAATACAGCCATTTGGTATTTTTATAGGTTATACTTCCTTTAAAGTTGGCAGTTGTCCTGAATTCTTGTGGGTAGTATTTTAAGTGGATTTATGTCGGAGAGTGTGCAGGACACAGAGGTGGTAGATCAGGACTAAAAGAAGGCCCAGACAATTCAGCCCTGGTGTGAAGTTGTGTGGAAGCTACAACTTTGGCTATAATTGAAGTAGTGTTAATCACCCACGTTATTGGTTGGGTCAGGGTGGGAATGGTGTGGTATGTAGATGAGAAATAATACTTTCATAAGTGTTGCTCTCTTGAGAGGGGTACTGACTTCAACTACCTCTAACACATAGAGATTTTGGGTGTAGATAAAGATGATTTTCAGGATTTCAGGCTTATATTGCAGAAGCTGTGATTATCGTAAAAACTATTCTAGGTTTTTATGCCATGCCTTTTATTTCAAATCTCTTTATTTTTTTATGTGCCACTATTCAAACTATATGCAATTATCTAAACAGTTAAAAGTCCTTTCCTTTCATTTAAGGCTAAAATATGTACCTATCATTTTTAAAGAAAGCTGTAAAAATGAGTTAGAGTGTATTCAGAATTAAAGGGTGAATAGTACTGAGAATGGACCAGAGGCCTGATCTCTTGAGCAGATCAAGAGTTACTTGTCTTTTGAGGGGTGAAGTTAAAATACCAAAAATGTTTTTTATTTTCACGTATTTCAGATAATTTAAAAGGTACAGAAAATAGCATAGTGTGCATATGGCACCTGTCTGCAGCCTTAGGAATTAAACATTTACAAGTTTAGTTGAAGGCCCCTGTATATCTTTGCCTGAGCCATATCCTTTCTTCCCCCAGCGAAGTCCTATCTCCCTCTTTGTGCAAACTTTTTCCAGCAGTGGCTCTACCCTTTCCCTGCTGCCACTGCTAAGTCACTTCAGTCCTGTCCGACTCTGTGCGACCCCAGAGACGGCAGCCCACCAGGCTCCCCCGTCCCTGGGATTCTCCAGGCAAGAACACTGGAGTGGGTTGCCATTTCCTTCTCCAATGCATGAAAGTGAAAAGTGGAAGTGAAGTCACTCAGTCGTCTGCGACTCCTATCAACCCCATGGACTGCAGCCTACCAGGCTCCTCCGTCCATGGGATTTTCGAGGCAAGAGTACTGGAGTGGGGTGCCATTGCCTTCTCCGACCCTTTCCCTAGACCTGTGTAAATTTCTTTCTTTGTCCAGGGTTCACCACGGTGACATTTTCCATTTCAGCTCTTTTGTGTATTGTATATAACAGTATGGGTGGGCTGACTAGTGGAGCTGAAAATGATTACCTATATACACGAGGTAGAAATCTACCTTTAAATGTAGGCAGAGTAAAGATTTCAACATTGTACTATATGCAGAAAAGATTGGCAAAGTAGATGTGAGAGTAATCTCACGAAATCATTTTAGGAAGGTTAGTCGTGTAGCAGTAGTGTGGAGCAGTGGTCTGGAAGGAGGTGTAAATTGCTAACTCATTTTGATTGGCTTTTTTCCCTTCTAATTACCCTACATTAGTGAGATTTTGTTCTGCTTCCAAATACTTTACTATTTTGCAATAAGTGAAAGGAGCTGGTGGCAGAATGCTTAATGGTGAGTGTTGCTAGTTTTCAGGATCTGGGGGATTGGTCTTTGCCCCCTTTTAGAGTCTGTTGATAGTGGAATGAGTACGTCATGGTTATTAGATCTCTACTTTCAGTATTGTAAATTTTCCACCACTCAGTGCCAGAGATGCAAGCAAAGCTGCCTGACCGTTTTCTCTGGGCTGTTGCAGCCCTCTGCTGGCCTATGGAAGTCACACATTTAGAGCCCTGTCGGGCCAGAAAGAGGTCAGTAACCCCAGCAACGCACTTTTAGACTCTTAGAAGTCATTTATGTCAACTCTCCATTGCAGATGAGTATTTTGTATATTGACCTTTACAGTTCTGGAAATAAATTTATATGTAAATATGCTTAGATATTGAGGGCAAGTAGATCATTCTAAATCCAACTGCCTGTATTACTTTTCTTTAAAAATTCTAACTGTATTGTTAGAATGTGATCCTTTATGATCCACTGTTGACAATGCCAAAAAATATTTTTACATTCTCTTTTGTAAATATTATCTAATGAAGTAATGGGAACTTTATGTTTTAAAACAATTGAGATATTGTTCGGTCATTTCTATTGGGAGACAAATACAATGGATAATTGGTTTTTTTTTTAAGTATTTTCAAAGCATTTCTGCTTCTTGTTGCTGGTGTCATTTTAGCCTGCTTGCTCTTGTGGACTGTTATTCCCATCTCACAATCTGGTTGTCATACTTGAAGTGGTCTCCATGTCTTTCCTGTTATTCCTCTTTAGTCTTTCTTCCAGAGTTTCACCAGTGGCCCCTTTTTTCCCCTCAACGGCCCTTTTAAACACGCTACTCAAATTGCGTCACTGACTTTTTTAAAGCCTTAAGTCGGCTTTTGTCGTCATAAAGATAAAACGACACAGTGACGAGGTGCTTCATGTCGATCCCTTCCTCCTCTGTTTAGCCTCTTTGTCTCCCCTGCTGTGCTTCAGTTCTTGCTGTCCTTCCCTGTGGCCTGCTCTCTGTGGGCGGGTGTAATTTCTTGGTCTGGAATACAATCATCATTTTCTTGTGGGAAAATGTTATGGAATAGCTGCCAGAAAACATTGTGCTAAAAATCAACCATGGCTTACTTTGGGAAGATACGATAAAGCAAGCATGAACCCTTGCTTGGTTGTTTATATTTCAAGCAATTTGCCTGTCTAAGTGCTGCTCTCTTTTATACCTCTGGTTTACCTTTGTGGAATTTTGAAGGTAATACACAGAGCTAAACTAAATTGACTATTTACAACGCATTTACTTGATACAGTCTTCTAAATTAATGCTGTGCTTTAGGGCTTCCCTGATAGCTCAGTTGGTAAAGATTCTGCCTGCAATGCAGGAGACCTGGGTTCGATCCCTGGGTTGGGAAGATCCCCTGGAGAAGGGACAGGCTACCCATACCAGTGTTCTTGGGCTTCCCTTGTGGCTCAGCTTGTAAAGAATCCACCTGCAATTCAGGAGACCTGGGTTCAATCCCTGGATTGGGAAGATCCCCTGGAGAAGGGAAAGGCTCCCCACTCCAGTATTCTGGCCTGGAGAATTCCATGCACAGTCCATGGAGTCACTAAGAGTCGGACACGACTGAGCAACTTTTACTTTCACTTTTAGATTTTTGAAGGAGATAATGTACAGCAGCACCAACACAAAGTGCACCCTATTTTACTGGATTGAGCTTCTGTCCCTAATCTTTTATTTGCTTTCATATTTTAATGGCTGGATTAGAAAACATAAAATGCAGAAAGTACCTCTTACTTCTTCCTCTAGCTCTGTCTGAGGTACTTCTCTCACCTGCCATCTCATCAGTCTTTCCCCTTGGGTTCTAACCAGAACACTGTGTAGTTCTCCAGAGCAAACCAAGTGGAAGTTGACTTATTTAAAATTTTTTTCATTTGTATATTATGCAAGTAATACCTGTTTATTATAAAAATTAATGTAGATAGACCATAGACATCTCTTAAGAACTGTAGAAAATATAGTCTTAAGGACAGTGCTGAAGACAGTTTATTTTAAAGGATGTGGTGGTTTTCGTCTTTTTCATGCTGTTGGTTAAATTTGTGATTTTTATGATACTAATTTCTTGGTCTGAAACACAACCATCATATTCTTGTGGGGGAAATGTTATGAAATAGCTGCCAGAAACATTGTGGTGAAAATCACCCACAGCTTACTTTGGGAAGGTATGATAAAGCAGGCATGAACCCATTTCAGAAACTAAACTCTTAACTGTTTAAGTAGTTGAGATGGTAGAGAGGTCCAGTTCTTATTCCAGAAATACAGCCATATTTAAGATTTATCTTCAAGATTTTCTGTTAGTTTGGGAGTTAAGCTTTTGGTCTTTGTGCAAATAGGAAGTGTTTAATATTTATGTCTGATGGTTTACTTTTTTTGCATGGGTAATGGTGGTTTAGTCACTAAGTCGTGTCCGACCCTTGCGATCCCATGGACTGTAGCCTGCCAGGCTCTTCTGTCCATGGGATTTTCCAGGCAGGAATACTGGAATGGATTGCCATTTCTTTTTTCCAGGGGATCTTCTAGCCCAGGGATCGAACCCAGGTCTCCTGTGCTGCAGATGGTCTACTGTATTGCAGGCAGATTCTTTATTGACTCAGCTACCAGAGAAGCCCTTTTGCATGGGGGAGCACAGCAATAAGGATGTCAAAATTGTTTAGTAGTTTAAACTGTCATTTTTGTATTCATAGAAACGTAGAATGGAGTGAAATTGTTCTAAACCTCTGGAATCAGGATTTTGGAAGAATAGGCGTTCTTCAGTGTAATCTAGCCTAACTTTACTTTCAAGAAGAAACAGAAGTACTGAGAAGTAATGAAGGTCAACCAAAAAGTCTGGTAGATCTCAGAATAGAATCTTGGACTAAAGTCTCCCAGATCAAATCACAGAGAAAATAATAGTCACTTTCCTAACTGAATGACTCTGTCTCTCTCTTTTAAAGGATGAGCTCCATAACTTTTATTTATTATTATTTTTTAAAGTAACCATTTTATTTTGGCAGTGCCTCACAGCATCTTAGTTCCTCAGCCAGCGACGGAACCACTGCCACCTGCAGTGGAAGCATGGAATGTTAACCACTGGACCACAGGGATAGTCCCTACTCTTAAGGGTCATTTGAATTCTGTTGATTTCGTCTTTTGCTAGTTACATTTTTTTCTCAAAACAGTTTTGGAGGAAGCATTTTTACTTTCAGCATAGCTGTAGCCCAGTGGAAGCTGGATCAGGCAAAAAGTTAGGAATTTCCATTCCATTCATATGGTTCCATCTTTACTTTCTTTAGTTTGAATGTAAAATTGCTGGTAAATTTAGAGGGCAGTATTTGAATATTTTATATGCACCAAAGACTGTATATGTGAAGATAACATTTTCTCGTAGCCTTATTATTTGAGCATTACCATTCCATGATGTAGATGAAGACATTATTAAGTGTATGCTCTGGGGATTTCTGGACTGTGAGGCAGACTGGGGACACTCCCTTCTTTTTCAGTAATGTATATGGAAAGCTAGATAAAAATAAAATATTTAAAAAACACATCTGAGCTTGAAAGCAAAAAAGCAGAATCAGCAGGTGCTTGAAATGGAAAAAAAAACTCAAAGGCATATTGGGAAGCAGGAATTGAAGCCCTGTCCTAAAAGGAAAACTGGAACCCGCAGGCCCAGGAATGACAGGGAGCTGTCCGCAGATCAGTAAGGCTCTGAATGGTTGATGAATGGCGCTGAAAGAAGAGTCTGCCAACCTGGGGTTGCATCTCCTAGTGTGTCTTCTTCCTGTCCTTTTATTGTTACCTGTTTTTGTATCCTTTTTGGGTCTCTTTTACAAAGTATATTGCTGAGTCTTATTTTTACCCAACCTTAGAGACTCTATCTTTTAATTAATGAGTTTAAACCATTTTCATTTATTGTAATTTTCCTAATATATATTGGAAATTATTTACATTCTATTTACTGTATTTTTGTTCATTTCCCACAGTTTCTTAATCTTATATTTTAAAATATATTTAAATATGTATATTTTCAAATATATATATTTTCTTTCTTCCAGACAAGAGAAGTACTTTACCCACTTTCTCAGTTTCCTTTCGTCTCTGCCACTACACCTCCTACCCCCACAAGGTCCCAGCAGCCACGCTGGTGTTTTGTAGAATTTTAGTTCTGTAGAGGTATTCTTCAGGCATCCATCCATCTGTCATTTTTCTTTTTGTGTGATATACTAGATCTGTTAGGTTATTCCTAACAAATAATCTAAGTCCCTAACAAATAATTAATTCCCATATAAGGGCTTCCCAGGTGGCTCACTGGTACAGAATGTGCCTGCTGATGCAGGAGACATGGGTTCAATCCCTGGGTCGGGAAGATTGCTTGGAGTAGAAAAGGACTACCCATTTTGGTATTAACTGGAAAACTCCATGGACAAAGGAGCCTGGTGAACTACAGTCCCTGGGATCGCAAAGAGTCAGACGTGACTTAGTGACTGAAAAGTGAAAGTGAAGTCACTCAGTCGTGTCCGACTCTTTGCGACCCCGAGGACTGACGCCCACCAAGCTCCTCCGTCCATGGGATTCTCCAGGCAAGAATACTGGAGTGGGTTGCCATTTCCTTCTCCAGGGGATCTTCCCAACCCAGGGATCTAACCCAGGTCTCCCACATTGCAGGCAGATGCTTTAACCTCTGAGCCACCAGGGAAGCCCTTAGTGACTGAACATGAATGCAATTACCGTATATCACCTAGTGTTCTCATAGATTTATTTCAGTTAAGAGCCTACTTAAAAAAAACAATTTTCAAACAGGGTTTTGTATATATACATTCTAAGACCTTTTTATGCCTGAAAGTATGATTTGTTAACCCTCACTTTTAAATGATAGCTTAGTTTGATTAAAGATTTTTGGTTCGAAATTCTTTTCCCTGTACATTTTGAAATATTTCTACATTATTTTCTCATCTCTGCTGTTGCTTTTTGCAGGTTCTGATGTCAGCTTTATTTCTTTTCCTGTGTGTGTGACCTGCAGTTCCTCTCTAGATTTTGAAATTTTTGTTTATATTTTTCAGTCTGTAGTGTGTCTGGGTATAGTTCCTTTTCTGTCTTGTTTGCACTTGGATTCATATTCATTCCGTCCTTCTCTCATTCAACAGTTAGCTACTTATTGGGAGTCTACTCTATGCCAGGTTGTATTCCAGACATTTTCATCCAAGATCTTTGATCTTTCCTCAGTTCTGGAAAATGATTGTCATTTTCTCAAGTAGTTTGTCTTCAATTTTTTTCTTTCTGGGAATTCTGTTAATATGGATTCTGTTGCTTCTTGTCTCTTCTCCATCTCTTAACTTTAATGTTTTTCTTAAAAAAAATTCTCTCTTGATATCTTCTGCAACTGTCCTCTACCTGATCTTCTAGCTCACTAGCTCATTCTTTTGCTTATCCATTTACCTAATCTGTGGAGTTCTTTATTTCAATCATTGTACTTTCATACTCTGCATTTCTTCTTGGTTCTGTTTAGTCCTTCTGCATATTGGAATTTTCTCTTATTTCTTTGAGAATTTTAAATGCGTTAAAAATTTCTTCACATGTCTGTTCCATTAATTCTGTTCCATATGGTTTAGTTTGAGTTGCGATTTTTTTCCAGTGGGAAACCAATACAAAAAAGCAACTCAGTGGTAGCATCTGATTTTTAGTTTTAAGAGGTCTGACCACTGATGGCTGCTTGTAGAAGGAATATGTGTGTGAGAGAGAGAAGGGAGGGGTGGGGAAAAAATAGAAACAGGGAGATAATTTGCCGAGTTTTGTCCTAGCCTAGGCGGAGAAGGCATTGGCACCCCACTCCAGTACTCTTGCCTGGAAAATCCCATGGACGGAGGAGCCTGGTAGGCTGCCGTCCATGGGGTCGCTAAGAGTCAGACACAACTGAGCGACTTCACTTTCACTTTTCACTTTCATGCATTGGAGAAGGAAATGGCAACCCACTCCAGTGTTCTTGCCCAGGGACAGTGGAGCCTGATCGGCTGCCGTCTGTGGGGTCACACAGAGTCGGACACTACTGAAGCGACTTAGCAGCAGTAGCAGCAGCAAGTGGTGATAGTGGCTTGGGTTGGTTACCAATTGATATGGAAAAACATGGATTTAATTTAAAATGTGCCTTAGAGATGGAGTCAATATTTGAGTTTTTGGCTTAAGTGATGGATGGATGAATGGTGGTGCCATTTATTGAAATGGAGAAGAAGGGTGGGGAATGTGTTGAAAGTTTGACAGAGAAAATTAAGACTTTTCTGTAGTAATTTTTTGGTTTGATAATGCCTGTTAAACACCCACGTGAAGATGACAGGTAGGCAGTTGGGTAGACAGATTCAGAATTTTAGAGGAGGACTAGAGATACAGACTTGGAAGGGATCAGGTTGTTTAGGGAGTGTGTTAGGCCTACAATCCCTGAAGCAATTTTCAAGGAGAAGCGTCTGGGCTGCATGGTGTGTGTGAGCATGCATGTCTGTGTGTGTGTGTGCAGGAGACTCAGAAGACACAGGAGAAGGCAATGGCACCTCACTCCAGTACTCTTGCCTGGAAAATCCCATGGATGGAGGAGCCTGGTAGGCTGCAATCCATGGGGTTACTAAGAGTCAGACACGACTGAGCGTCTTCACTTTCACTTTTCACTTTTATGCATTCGAGAAGGAAATGGCAACCCATTCCGGTGTTCTTGCCTGGAGAATCCCAGGAACGGGGGAGCCTCGTGGGCTGTCATCTATGGGGTCGCCCAGAGTCAAACACGACTGAAGCGACTTAGTAGCAGTAGGGATTAAAAGGGGATCCAGGATCAGGTCCTGAGTTACTCCTGACACTTCGAGTTTCTGCAGAAGAGGAGCGGTCAGGGAAATAGGAATTTTGCAAAACTTTTAGCATAAAAATATACTGTACTTTATTTAGCTAGATTTTATAAAATGAGTAGACTATTTCTCCAGTGTTTTGGATACAAGTAACATTTTAGCGAGTGCCTTTGTATATTATCTTTGCATATTTGTATAGTATACCTGTAGGGTAAATACTAAAATTGGATTATTAAGACAAAAGGCTGTGCATCTGTATTTTAATAGTTTTGCCAAATTCCTCTCCAAAGAGGTAATCCCAGTTTCTTCGTCATCAGTAGTGTATGAATATTCATATGTATGATTTTCCTTAATCCTTGCCAACACAGCCTTAATTCTGTCAGTCTTAAATGAACAGTTATCCTTTATTTTCTAGTTTTAAAATTATCAATGAATCTGAATATTTCTCTGTGTTTACTCCGTGTTTGTATTTCTTGTCGTCTCAAGTCGTCTTCTGTTTTTTTTTTTATTGATGTTACAGTTTTTTGATTACTAGTTCTTTTTCATATGTGTTGCAAATGTTTTCACTTGTCATCTGATTCCTATTAATGATATTTGCATTTCTAGTTTAATGTTATTTGCATGCGTGCTCAGTTCTTTGCAATCCCATGGACTGTAGCCTGCCAGGCTCTTCTGTCCATGGGATTTCCCAGGCAAAAATACTGAAGTGGGTGGCCATTTCCTTTTCCAGGGGATCTTCCTGATCCAGGGATTGAACCCGTGTCTCCTGTGTTGCAGGTGGATTCTTTACCACTGAGCCACCTATGAAGCCCCATGTAAAGGAATACGGTTGTTATTAAAGACTGGCGTTACAGATAGATGGGAAGAGTTAAATGTGAAAAGAAATAACAGGGAATAAAAGAAAATATATTTTCAGATCTTGGAATAGAGATAGTTTGAGCCTAAAACAGAAGAAAGGATCCATAAAGAAAATAGAGGCATAAAATGTATGTTTGATTATATAGTCCATTGTACACTCATATTCTTAGCAGAGTCTCTGTCAGTGGATAAACAAAATGTGGTTTTTACACACAATAAATGGAATGTGTTTCCACCTGTAAAAGGAGGGACACATGTTACAACATGGATGAACCTTGAAGACATGGCCAAGTGAAATAAGCCAGTCAAGAGAGGATAAATGTTACATCATTTCATTTTTATGAAGTACTTAGAGTAGTCAACTTCATAGAGACAGAGAATGACATGGTGGCTGCCAGGGACCAGGAGGAGTGGGGAATTATTGTTTAATGGGTAGAGTTTCAGTTGGGGTAGATGAAAAGGTTCTGAAGTTGGATGCTGGTAGTGGTTACACAATAGTGTGGATGAATTGAATGCTACAGACCTACATATTAAAAAAAAATAAGTGTTGGCAAGGATATGGAGAAAAGAGAACCCTTTAGCACTAGTGGTAGGAGTGTAAATTGATATAACCACTGTAGGAAACTGTATGGAGGTTCCTCAAAACACTAAAAATATAATTCCTTATGATTTAGCAATTCCACTTCTGGGTATTTATCTGAAGAAAATGAAAACGCTAATAGCCAAGATGTGAAAACAACTGCAGTGCCCATCTATGGATAAATGGATTAAAAAAATGTGATTAAATATACAATGGTAAATTATTCAGCCATAGAAAAGAATGAAGTCTTGCCATTTGATAACATGGTGACTTTGAGGGTATTATGCTAAGTGAGATAAGTCAAACAGGAAGACAAATACCATAGGATCTCTCTTAGATAGAGGACCTTTAAAAAAAAAAGTTCATAGATAGAAAGAACAGATTGGTGGTTGCTGGAAGGAGGCGAGGACAGAAATGAATGAAAGAGGTCAAAAGATTTTTTAAAAAAAGTTACGGGAAAAAGGGAATGTATGGTGACTGTCGTTAACAACACTGTATTACATATTTCCAAGTTGCTAAGAGACTGAATCTCATAAATTTTCAACTATGCATGGTGATGGGTGTTACTAACTTACTGTGATTGCTTTGCAGTATATACAAATAAAATTATTATTGTGTTGTACATCTGAAACTAATATGTTTCATGTCAGTTATACATTAAAGAATGATTAAAAGTGGTAAATTCTATATTAAGTATATTTAACCACAGTTCATTTGTGTATTCAAAAAAACAGCATGGTTTTTCATTTAGAAATCGTAGGAAAATGATGATTGCTGAAGTAGAAATGTCAAAGGAACTTGAACCCAGATCTCCCACATTGCAGGCAGATGCTTTACTGTCTGAGCCACCAGGGAAGCCCAAAGGAACCCTAACAAAATTCAAAAGAGGAAAAATAAGTGGCTAAAGTGGAGTGACGCTTACTCCTTGGACTGAAAGTTATGACCAACGGCAATGGCACCCCATTCCAGTACTTTTGCCTAGAAAATCCCATGGACGGAGGAGCCTGGTAGGCTGCAGTCCATGGGGTCGCTAGAGTCGGACATGACTGAGCGACTTCACTTTAACTTTTCACTTTCGTGCATTGGAGAAGGAAATGACAACCCACTCCAGTGTTCTTGCCTGGAGAATCCCAGGGACGGGAAGCCTGGTGGGCTGCTGTCAATGGGGTCGCACAGAGTCGGACTCGACTACAGCGACATAGCAGCAGCAGCAGATAGCATGTTCCAAAGCAGAGACATAACTTTGCCAACAAAGGTCCGTCTAGTCAAGGCTATGGTTTTTCCATTGGTCATGTATGGATGTGAGAGTTGGACTGTGAAGAAAGCTGAGGGCTGAAGAATTGATGCTTTTGAACTGTGGTGTTGGAGAAGACTCTTGAAGAGTCCCTTGGACTGCAAGGAGAGCCAACCACTCCATCCTAAAGGAGATCAGTCCTGGGTGTTCATTGGAAGGACTGATGCTGAAGCTGAAACTCCAGTACTTTGGCCACCTCATGCGAAGAGTTGACTCATTGGAAAAGACTCTAATGCTGGGAGGGATTGGGGGCAGGAGGAGAAGGGGATGACAGAGGATGAGATGGCTGGATGGCATCACTGACTCGATGGACATGAGTCTGAGTGAACTCCGGGAGTTGGTGATGGACAGGAAGGCCTGGCGTGCTGTGATTCATGGGGTCGCAAAGAGTCGGACACGACTGAGCAACTGAACTGAACTGAACTGAAAGTGGAGTGAAAAGGTTTTAATATTAAGAAGTCAGATAACCTAAGGGATTGGAGCATGGGATAGAGATGGGAGAGAGACAAGAAAACCAAAATGGGCAGGATTTTGAGGCAGAGATAAAGGCTGTCAATGAAGAAAAGTCAGTATGGAGTGGAGTGACTGGGGGGTAGGTATGCAGGTGCTTTCTGTGAAAAGGATCAAGGCAAATGTTGCTTTAACAGTTCCCAAACCATTAAAACTACCTGGGGAACTTCTTTGTAAAATAACCTGTTTGCTTTAGAATAGTTTTAGATACACAGAAGAATTGCAGAGATAGTACAGAGTTCCTGTGTACCTCACCCCAGTGTCCTCTGTGATCAGTGTCCTCTGTATACATTTATATAATTGATACATTCTTATTAACGCCAATTCATCCTGTATTCTGGTCTCTATAGTTTTTAACCTAATTTCATTTCTTTGTTCCAGGATCCTGTTCATGATACCCGATTACATTTAGTCATCATGTCTCCTTAAGTGCTCATGGCTGTGATAGTTTCTCAGATTGTCGTTGTTTTTGATGACCTTGAGAGTTTTATAGAGTACTGGTCAGGTGTTTTTGTAAGATGTCCCACTATTGAAATTCACCTTTTTTTTTTTCCTATGAAAAGCGTGGGGTTATTTATGCATTTTGAGAAGGAAGATTACAGAGGTAAAATGCCCTTTTAACCACATGTTATCAAAAAGGTACATACTGTCAACATGATTTATTACTACTGATGCTAACTTTGATCACCTTGCTGAGTTAGAATTTGTAGGGTTTTTCAACTTATCCTTCCTCCCCTTTCCATGTTGTGTTCTGTGGAAGGAAGTTATTGTGTGGCCCACACTTAACAGAGTAGGGCGTTTTGTCCTACCACCTTGAGAGCAGAAAATCCCCATGAACTACCGGGAATTCTTCATGGAAAATTTGTTCTCTCTTGTTCTTTGTCTTAATCATTTATTTGTGTCAGTATGGATACAGATATTTATACCTTGGATTATAACCCAGTACTGTTTTACTTACTCTGTTGCTCAGATTATCGTGAGTTTGCCAACGGGGACCTCCTTCAGTTGATATCTATATCCCTTTGACATATTCCCATTGTTAACTTTATATGTTTACATATTTTTTGAGCACGTCCTTACTCTGGCAGTATGAGAGTCTCCAGACTTTGTTTGTGTCCTGCCTCAGTCGTAGGATCAGCCATTTCTCTAAGGAGCCCAGAATCTTTTCATTGGAGAAAAGTAACAATAACCAAGATCTTAGGTGTGCTCCTTGTTAGTGAGGTGGTGTTGCTTCTGGGCTCACTTAGCTGACAGGAAGGAATATATGTATGTCTACTAATTCTGTATATGTATATCTGTGAATACTTTTGTGTGTAACTGTAGCCATTGGGTTGGCCAAAAAAGATCCTTCAGGTTTTTCTGTACCGTCTTTCATCAGACTAGACCTGAATTCATATTGATATCTCAGGCAGTAATCCTCTGCCGCATTCCAGCCTTCTTCTGACCTGCTTGTCTGGAGTGTCCTGCTCCTGTGGGGAGACGACCATCTCCTACCGTCCAGTGTCCGTTTTCTCAAATGTTTGTTTCCAGAGGACATGTGTAGTGATTTCAGAATTGTTAATGTGTACTTCCAGGGAGATTTTTTTATTGAAATAAAATTCCTATAATATAATTGTACAATTCAGTGGTTTTAAGTATACTTACATTATATTTATATATAATATACTATATAATATATTTATAATATGCATTATATATATAATATATATTTATATTATAAATTTAAGTATATAAATATATTTATATACTTTACAACAGTCACCACTAATTCCAGAACATTTTCATCATCCAGAAAGAAACCCTGTACCCGTCGAGCACCCAGTCCGTTTTCCCTCTTCCTCTGGCAGTACAAAGGAGCTTTTCAAAAAGCGGTGTTTGTCTTGCCTCCCCAGGTATCGTTTCAGTGGATCTAAAGATGAAGTTAGAGTCTGTATCTTTAAAAAAATATTCTGCTTTGCTTCTGATAAGCAAGTTTGAACAGGTGGCATGAGCCTAAAAGAACAGCATATTTTGAGTAAATTGAAATGTCATAAAAGTAGTAATGTCAATCAAGGAGCACCTCATCAAACCTAAAAATACTGCCAGCACAGTTTGATCATCTTTAAATTAATATCAGCCTAGGGTTGAAATGAGGGAAAGCATTATTTTAAACTGTCACTTTGTTGCATCTGTGTTTATGTTTCAGTTGTTTTAATCTGTATAGTCTGTATTTTTCCATTACTGTGTCTTGGTGTCAGTAACTTTGTTCTGCTTGTTTTCTCTTGGGGGTATTGTTTTGCTTTGTTTTTGACATTTTTTAAACTTCTACTTACCTTAGTCCAATCGTAGGAAAATTCTCTCTTCCTGTCCCCACTACCTTGGTAAAAATGGATTCTTAAAAAAGTACTCATTGCCAAGTAACTCTGGAGCTATGCTAAAGCCAAGTATATCTGATAACTTAGTTGGGAAGACTAGCTAGGACACTTTGAGTTAGATCTCTTCTGGTTTTTTAGATGGAAGCTAAAGACAAAAGCATAGTGGTTTGTGATTTCCCAATGAAGAATTTTTAAGTCAGACTTACAGTTGAAAGAGTGACTAAAGGCAACAGAATAAAATGGTGTTTAAAGCACTGGTTCTGAGGGTCCAGTACTCACTAAAGCTGCAAGACTAGGAAGTGTCTCAAAGAGACTTTTCTTTAATTCTTAAAGGGACGCTTCTGTCGATTTTTACCATAGCATACAGCTTCACAGGTTCTGTTATCTATTTCTGTTCTCCAAAATTCTCCATCTGTACTGCCAACCAAAGGTGTTTTTTCTCTCATTCTTACCTTGCCTATAGCCCACCAGCGTCTTCTCTCTCTCCTTTGTCTTTTAACTTGCCCTCCTTTTGACATGCTGGATAGTTTTTTCCCCCACAGACATGGTGCCAAAGTTTATTTGGAGTAGCTTTTTAGAGTATCTTCTCAACAAAGTTTGGACTCTTCCTGTTGGCAATTTTATACTCTCTGCTAAAAAGATAAACTTCTCCCCAAATAGTTAGCTTTAAGCTTTAGTATAACAGGCAGTTCATAAATAAAAAAGAGAAACTTAAAAATGTTTATTGAAGAGCCAGGGTAGTTATTCTGTCTGACCTGCAGGCAAGACTTAGCATCATTGCAGTTACCTTGTTTCAAAAAGGATGTTTATCTGTGTGTACCATTGTTCTTGAGTTAGTTGTATTTGCTTCTGCTGTTCTTGTTACACCTGTTTGGTTAAACTTTGTGAGTAATGATATACATTTATATCAACAATAATATTTGGCAGATTTCCAATAAACTGGACTTCTGTGGGGCATGCATGCATTGTGTCCCCCAAGCATCAAGTGTGCATTGTGTCTCAGAATTCATCTCAATTCATCAATTCATCTCAGAAATGAATTGATAAGACTCCATTTGCTAAAGCAAATGTGTGTATAATCCAAGAGAATTTGTGGAATGATTTTTCCTACTAAAAAGAATTTGATAAGGTAGATAGACATGAAATCTTTTCCACCACCTTACACAGGTCAAGAGATGTGACATATGTAACTTTCTTCCAGTTGTGATTTTACACCTGCCCTCTCAAAAGCAGTTTCTAGAGATCTCAATGAAGGAGGCTTTGAAAAATCAGTTTAGAAAATACTGCTTAGGGAACTTCCCTGGTGGTCCAGTGGCTAAGACTCTGAGCTCTCAGTGCAGGGGGCCCAGGTTCTATCCCTGGTCAGGGAGCTAGATCCCACATGCTCCAACTAAGACCTGGAGCAGCCAAATAAATAAATAAAATTAAAAAAAAAAAAAAGAAAATACTGCTTAAAGTTACATTTAAATGTAAAGCACAAGCTGGAATCAAGATTGCTGGGAGAAATATCAGTGTCTTCAGCTATGCAGATGACCCCACCCTTACGGCAGAAAGTGAAGAGAAACTGAAGAGCCTCTTGATGAAAGTGGAGAGTGAAAGAGCTGGCTTAAAACTCAAAATCCAAAAATCTAAGATTGTGGCATCTGGTCCCATCACTTCATGGCAAATAGATGGGGAAACAATGGAATCAGTGACAGACTTTATCTTTTGGGGCTCTAAAATCACTGCAGATGGTGACTGCAGCCATGAAATTAAAAGATGCTTGCTCCTTGGAAGAAAAGTTATGACCAGCCCAGACAGCATATTAAAAAGCAGAGACATTACTTTGCTAACAAAGGTCCGTCTAGTCAAAGCTATGGTTTTTCCAGTAGTCATGTGTGGATGTTAAGAGTTGGACCATAAAGAAAGCTGAGCACCGAAGAATTGATGCTTTTGAACTGTGTTGTTGGAGAAGACTCTAGAGAATCCCCTGGACTGCAAGTAAATCCAACCAGTTAATTTTAAAGGAAATCAGTCCTGAATATTCATTGGAAGGACTGATGCTGAAGCTTCACTACTTTGGTCACCTGATGCGAAGAACTGACTCATTGGAAAAGACCCGGATGCTGGGAAGACTGAAGTCAAGAGGAGAAGGGGACAACAGAGGATGAGATGGTTGGATGGCATCATCAGCTCGATGGACATGAATTTGAGCAAGCTCTGGGAGATGGTGATGGACAGGGAGGCCTGGTGTGCTGCAGTCCATGGGGTCCCAAAGAGTTGGACATGACTGAGCTGCTGAACTAAGCTGAAAGAATTGGATAGAACTTAAATCATTTTCTACTTGTAATCTAAAAGAAAGAAATGTTAACTGTGGTTTATAGGCTTCTGTTGAGACTATTTCAAACTTAAAAATACAAAAAAGCAATAACTAAAACAATTTTTCTGTCTAGAGGAAAAAATCGACTTCCAGGGAAGCCAGTATTAAATGTTATAATTAATAAGCAGTGACAAGAAACTAATGGTTGCTCTAAAATCTTCCTGTAAAAAATAGAAACAGATAAATGTAGGAGAAGAAAGCTGTGGAGTGTTTATGGTGTAACTAACAGCCTGTAGAGGAACAAACTAAATATACCAGTGCTTGAATGCTCTTCAGAATCCATTTCATTGTAAGTTAAAATATTCTTCCAAAGAGTTATCGTTCTGTGAAAAAAGGAAATGATAGTAAAATGATTTGTTTTGTTTTTCAAGAGACTATCAGGCTGCCTAATGTGGTTATTTTTAAATTAGATAGTAATCCACACACCCACATATATACACATTGTGTTTAGTATGGTAGGGAAATCCCCTATTTTTAATTTTTCTAAGTGAATTATTTTCTGAGATCTTTTATATGATTAAAAATAATCCATCATTTAATTTGTTTTTCAAACTTCCCTTATGATAAGAACCAGTGGGATATTTATTGAAATGACAAATTCCTGAGTCTATTTCAGACATACTAAATGTGTAGCACTTATCATCAAGGACTTCTGGGGCCATTGTTGTTTATTTGCTTGATAAATTTAAGTTGTTAATGGATTCAATTTTTTTGACTAGTAATCAAATGATGTAATGTACTAAGTACAGAGTCTGTGACTATTTAGAGAGCTGTGAAATTTCTAAGTGTGTTTTTGAGAGTAGCATGCATGTAGGAAGGGGGAACAGTGGAAGGTGACACTGAATATATAGATGGTTCAAGACAGTGATATTAACCAACCAGAAATATTCACCCATCCATTACTCACCACTGTGTAAGAAATTTAATAAATTTTTGGTATAATTTTGACTCAGCTTAAAAAAAACAACCTTTGTTCTTAAAGTGCTTACAGTAAAAGAATAAATGGCATATATGCAGTTTCTTCATCCAAAGGATGTTTAGTTTATACTCAAGTTTTTGATGTATCTATATTTACTATCTTGGTACTTCTGAATAGCAACTGGAATAGTTTATTAGAAACAAAGTTAATCAGATAGCAATACTATTAAAGATAATTTTTTTTAGTATCCCTTGAATGATCACAAACAGGAACATCATTAAAAAAAAAACTTAGAATGCTGAATCACTTTTAGAAAAAGATATGTTTTACTACTGTGACTGAGAAGAAAAACTCTTGAATATAATAGCATACATTTATGGATTGTCAGCCCCAGAATTAAGTTGCTGTCAGATGAATATGTGGTCTCCTTGGTCTATAAGAATCAAGAATGTATTTATTGTAAAGGAAGAAGCACCTTTGAAAAGGTAGAATCAAAACTTTTGCCTGTTTCTTTTAGCTGTTAGAGAGCAAAGGAAGTCTGTCATAGAGCTTGCAGACAGCTGGCCCTTAACAGGTATTGCTGTCTCTCTGCAGTCTTAGGGCAAGGAGGTTGAACAATAAGCAGTGTTGTAATAGTCACCAAAACTATCATACAGAGGATGGAAGTAAAGAATAACTCTTCTTAGCCTTGGGAAGATACCACCAACTATTTTCACTTGTAAAGCGCTGTACTAGTTTGCCTTTCCATCTAACCCTTGGCTGTATATATAAGAGTTCTGGTTCCCCTACATCTTCACCAATACTTGGTCTTCCTTACTGTTTAATATTAGCCGTTCTCATGGATATATAATGGTATTTCATTATTATGTTCCTGATGACCAATGAGGTTGGACATCTTTTTCTGTATATTCATTGGACTGTTTAAATCTTTTGTTCTTTTAAGGTTGGATTATCCTAATTGATCTGTTATTTATTTATATATTCTGGATATAAGTATTTTATAACGACATAGTTTGCAGGTATTTTCTCCCTGCATGTCTTGCTCTTCATTTGCTTAACAGTGTCATTTAAAGTGCAAGAGTATCCTCTGTGAAGTCCCACTTAATCCATATATTTTCTTTTGTAATAAATTTCTGCTTTTCATAGCCTATTTAAGAAATATTGGCTAACCCAAGGTCACTAAAATATCCTCCTGTGTTTTCTGCTAGATGTTACAGATGAATGGATGCTTTTTCTGCATCTGTTGAAATGGTTATTTCTCTTAGGCTGTTAATACAGTGAATTACCTAGATTGATTGCCAAACATTAAGGTGACCTCAAATTCCTTGTGTAAATCCCACGAAGTCATGATGTATTATCTTTTTTTATATAGTTGGATTTTTTTTTTTTTTTTTTACTAATTTACCAATTTTTACAAGTTCACTAAAATTTGGTTGACAGTTTTGTTATATGATTATAAAGTATATTGCTCTGGAATTTTCTTGTAAAAGACTGATTTTGCTATCAGAGTACTGATGGACTCGTAAAATATATTCTCTTTCCTTTCCAGGAGAGTTTTGTAGGATTTTGTAGAGTTTACCATTGATGCTAGGAGTTTTTTTTTCTAAATATGAAATTGAGTCATTTAAAAAGTATTGACCTATTGAGATTGTCTTATTCATTGAGCTTTGGTAGTGTGTGCCTTTCAAGGAATTTGTCTATTTCATTTAATTTGAATTTATTAGTATTAAGTTTGTGATGTTCCCCTATTGTCCTTTACTTATTGATATTTTTAGTATCTGTAGTAATGCTCCCCTTTTCATTGATTATTTTGATTATATAGGTTTTCTCTCTTTTATTTCAAATCAGTTCAGTTGCTCAGTTGTGTCCAACTCTTTGCGATCCAATGGACTACAGCACGCCAGGCTTCCCTGTCCATCACCAGCTCCCAGAGCTTACTCAAACTCATGTCCATCAAGTTGGTGATGCCATCCAACCATCTCATCCTCTATTGTCCCCTTCTCCTGCCTTCAATCTTTCCTAGCATCAGGATCTTTTGCAATGAGTCAGTTCTTCGCATCAGGTGGCCAGTATTGGAGTTTCAGCTTCAGCATCATTCCTTCCAATGAATGTTCAGGACTGACTTCCTTTAGGATGGACTGATTGGATCTCTTTGCTGTCCAGGGGACTCTCAAGAGTCTTCTCAAACACCACAGTTTCAAAAGCATCAATTCTTCGGCGCTCAGCTTTCTTTATAGTCCAACTGTCACATCCGTACATGACTACTGGAAAAACCATAGCTTTGACTAGATGGACTTTTGTTAGCAAAGTAATGTCTCTGCTTTTTAATATGCTGTCTAGGTTGGTCATAATTTTTCTTCCAAGGAGCAAGCATCTTTTACTTTCATGACTGCAGTCACCATCTGCAGTGATTTTGGAGCACAAAAAGATCATCTGTCACTGATTCCATTGTTTCCCCATCTATTTGCCACGAAGTGATTGGACCAGATGCCATGATCTTAGTTTTCTGAATGTTGGGTTTTAAGCCAGTTTTTTCACTCTCCTCTTTCACTTTCATCAAGAGGCTCTTTAGTTCTTCACTTTCTGCCATAAAAATGGTGTCATCTGCATATCTGAGGTTATGGATATTTCTCCCAGCAATCTTGATTGCAGCTTGTGCTTCATCCATTCCAGCATTTCTCATGATGTACTCTGCCTATAAGTTAAATAAATGGAGTGACAATATACAGCCTTGACATATGCGTTTCCCAATTTGGAACCAGTCTGTTGTTCCTTGTCCAGTTCTAAATGCCTCTTGACGTGCATACAGATTTCTCAGGAGACAGGTCAGGTGGTCTGGTATTCCCATCTCTAAGAATTTTCCACAGTTTGTTGTGATCCACACAGTCAAAGGCTTTGGTGTAGTCAATAAAGCAGAAGCAGATGTTTTTCTGGAACTCTCTTGCTTTTCGATGATCCAGCAGATTTTGGCAATTTGATCTCTAGTTCCTCTGCCTTTTCTAAATCCATCTTGAACATCCGGAAGTTCGCAGCTCACGTATTGTTGAAGCCTGGCTTGGAGAATTTTGAGCTTTACTTTGCTAGTGTGTGAAATGAGTGCAGTTGTTCAGTAGTTTGAACATTCTTTGGCATTGCCTTTCTTTGGGATTGGAATGAAAACTGACCTTTTCCAGTCCTGTGGCTACTGCTGAGTTTTCCAAATTTGCTGGCATATTGAGTGCAGCACTTTAATAGCGTCACCTTTTAGGGTTTGAAATAGCTCAACGGGAATTCCATCACCTCCACTAGTTTTGTTCGCAGTGATGCTTCCTAAGGTCCACTTGACTTCACATTCCAGGATGTCAGGCTCTAGGTTGGTGATCACACCATCGTGATTATCTGGGTTGTGAAGATCTTTTTTGTATAGTTCTTCTGTGTATTCTTGCCACCTCTTCTTAATATCTTCTGCTTCTGTTAGGTCCATACCATTTCTGTCCTTTTATTGCGCCCATCTTTGCATGAAATGTTCCCTTGGTATCTAATTTTCTTGCAGAAATTTTTCTATAAAATTTTCTTGAAGAATTTTCTATAAATGTCAATTAAATCCAGTCCACATTGATGGCATTTTTCCAGTCCTTTTCTATCTTTGTTGATATTCTGTCTTACTTAGTAGTGAGCCTCTAACTATAACTATCAATTTGGTTATTTCTTCTGTCAGTTTCATTGATTTTTATTTCTTGCACTTTGAAGGTCTGTTGCTATTTAGATATATGTTCCGTGAACTGGTCCTTTTATTGGTATGTAATATGTAATGTCCCTCTTTGCTTTGAGATCTGTTTTGTCTGATATTAATATAGTTACTCCAGCTTTCCTTTGAGTATGCTTGCATGGCATGTCTTTTTCCATTCTTTTACTTTTAATCTACTCATACCATTATATTTGAAGTGAATTTATTAGTAATACATAGTTTGATCATTGTTTCCCTCTTCTCTGACAATCTGTGTCTTTTAATTGGTGTTTTTCGTGTTTGCATTTTATATAATTATTGCTATGTTTCAATTAGGTCTATCATTTTATTACTGTTTTGTGTGTTCCTTCTGTTTTTCATTCCTCAGTATTTCTGTTTCTGCCTTCTGTTGGGTTATTTGTACATCTTTAAAGATTCAAGTTTTACTTACCCAATGTGATTTTGATCACCTCTTTGTGCATCAATCATTCTAATGATTACATTATATATCTGAGGCCCAGAACCTAATTACATATCAAATACTTGACTGACTAATATTTTAAAAATCCAGTTGTCAGTTTTCTTGCTGCTGAGATTTTCCAAATGCAGTTATTGAATAATAATAGCTTTTTCCAACAGTCTATTAATATAATATTTTTGCCAAGTTTAATTTTAATTAAAAAAATATTCATGACATTTCTTCATTCACCAGTGACTTGTTTCACTTGATCTACAAAAGAGATACTGCTTTATCTTCATAGTCTCGCCTGGGTTAGTGCATATTGATACTATGCAGCTCAGTTTTGCTTTTGAGTCAGAATTTTTCTGTTTAGATATGACTTGTAACTCTTAACTCTGTAAGCTTTGCATAGAGCTGGCTTTGAGGACAGTGCTATGTTTAAATGACTCTGTTTATATAGTAACAGTAGAAACAGTTAAATGACCCCAAGGGAAACTTTACCTCTTTGGTATAGTGTCAATATTTTCCCTTTATTTCTTGAAGTTTGCTTCCTGCTCTATAAAATGAAAGATTTGAACTATTTAAACTCTGGAAGTTTAATGTGTTGCAGTATACTCTAATTTGGCTACATTCAGGTTAATTTAAACTAGTTTTGATAATTTACCAATTAACTCAGTTCAGTTAAGGATATTTTGGTTATGTTTCTATTGAAACCACAAATTTTAAAGTACCAGTTTGAAGAATATAGATTTTTACTAATTTTCTATTCCGAATGTCTGGATTTCAGTAATTTGTATAGATCCTAGAATGTATCATACTTAGATCCAAACCCCCTTATAGGAAATTTACAGCATGAAGTGGTTAAAATTAGGGTTGTCAGTTGTTAGGCTAGTTGCTGTGGCCCAAGTTCTGCTCCCATTGGCCGACAGCCTCAGTGTAGCCGGAGGCTGTGCAGGAGAGCTTTCTGTGGTCAAGAACAGATAACGGTGCCAACAATACAGATGTACTATGTAGTGTGGGAGCAATTTTTAATTAATTTAACTTTCAACAACCCTATGTGGCTAACAGACAGCAACACAGGTCTAGCCTCATGGCTACCTGTTTTGTATTGTAAAACCCACATTTTGGAATTTTTTCTGGATCTCTCAAGCAACAGCTTCCAAGAGGCTCTTTGATCTATTAAATCAGTTTGTAGAGCAGGAGACAGAAGACTAAACAAGTTGGAAAGAAAACAATACATAAAGTGACAATTACAGTATGATAAGGATTAAATCAATGTATAGGCTATAGAGTGACTAAATACCTGGAGGTGTCTGGGAGTTCAGTGAATGAAAAGAAACCACTCTGGGGATTTTAAGTAGTGAGGACTTTATTGAAAATAGCATTAGATGTTGTAAAATTACTCATCATACCTAGAAATAATTAGAAATAATTTCCAGACCAATGCAGAACTACCAGAGAATCTGTTATGAGCTACAACTGCTGGAGCCATGCTGGGCGGGGTGACAGACACTTAACTTCCACTTCGACATGGCTGGTTACCCCAAAAACTAAGGTTAGATACTAGTCTAGAGAAGATGGAAAGTGATATAATAGTAGTTTTCTTCTTTTCAGTGGCAAGCTGAATGGACTTAAATAGGAGATCTGTGATTAAAAGCTTAGATCATTAAATGAAAGCTTACTTTAGGCTAAGATAACCTACCTAAGAAATGACCTTATAGAGACATCGAGGAAACCAAATTGCACTAATTGTGGTGCATAAACTTTAAGTAGGTTTTATTGCATACCTTTACAAATAACCCTTATATATCCATTCTTTACAGATCCAGGATGAGAAGACTGACAGAAGAAGAAGCTAGCTGAACAGCTATAAGATGCCCAAATCTGGGTTCACAAAACCAGTTCAGAGTGAAAATTCTGACAGTGACAGCAATATGGTAGAAAAACCATATGGAAGAAAGGTATATGATTATGCTAAAGATTTTGTCGACTCTTTGGAAATTGTGAAATAAAACCTCCTGATTTAGTACTTTTATATACTTTTTTAAAAACTTCTCTAGTTGTAGGTTTTATTTATTTAATTTTGGGCATACCTAGAAGCTTGCCAGATCTTAGTTGCCCTTCCAGGGGTTGAACCTGGCCCTCTGCAGTGAAGTAGTTAGATGTCCTAAACACTGAATTAAGGTGCCAGGGAATTCCCATGATTTAGTATTTTTAATATTAATAATTATCCATCAAATAAAAAGTAGTATGGAAGGCAAATCCTGGGGGTGAGATTGTTTTTCATTCCCTAAGGTAACAAAATTACTAAGATTGCACAGTTAACTTGAGAAATAATCATGGGGTGGGGGATCCAAGACTTCACAGTCATTTTTTATTTCTTCCCCCTGACTCCTGGTAGCAGAACACACAAATACAGTAGCTATTCAGTTTTCCATGTCTGTAACTTTGGATAAATCTTATGTAATTTTTCCAACTTCAGTGTAATAGAGGACAGTGGTACTTTCTAGAATTGTTGTGACAGTGAAATGACTAAACTGTTGTATCTAATACAATGCTTGTTACACAGTAACAAGTACTCAATAAATGTTAACTGTTTTTGTTCTTCGTTATTAGTCCTTGCCAGTGATTCTGCCCTTTTACAACTATCCTTCACCATTCCTATTTAATTTAGGCCCTCTAAACCTCTAAACCTTTATGATTATACAGTGGAAGTGAGAAATAGATTTAAGGGACTAGATCTGATAGAGTGCCTGATGAACTATGGATGGAGGTTCGTGACATTGTACAGGAGACAGGGATCAAGACCATCCCCATGGGAAAGAAATGCAAAAAAGCAAAATGCCTGTCTGGGGAGCCCTTACAAATAGCTGTGAAAAGAAGAGAAGTGAAAAGCAAAAGAGAAAAGGAAAGATAGAAGCATCTGAATGCAGAGTTCCAAAGAATAGCAAGAAGAGATAAGAAAACCTTCCTCAGCGATCAATGCAAAGAAATAGAGGAAAACAACAGAATGGGAAAGACTAGAGATCTCCTCAGGAAAATTAGAGATCAAGGGAACATTTCATGCAAAGATGGGCTCGATAAAGGACAGAAATGGTAGGGACCTAACCGAAGCAGAAGATATTAAGAAGAGATGGCAAGAATACACAGAAGGACTGTACAAAAAAGATCTTCACGACCCAGATAATCATGATGGTGTGATCACCAACCTAGAGCCAGACATCCTGGAATGTGAAGTCAAGTGGGCCTTAGAAAGCATCACTACGAACAAAGCTAGTGGAGGTGATGGAATTCCAGTTGAGCTATTTTAAATCCTGGAAGATGATGCTGTAAAAGTGCTGCACTCAGTATGCCAGCAAATTTGGAAAACTCAGCAGTAGCCACAGGACTGGAAAAGGTCAGTTTTCATTCCAATCCCAAAGAGGCAATGCCAAAGAATGCTCAAACTACCGCACAATTGCACTCATCTCACATGCTAGTAAAGTAATGCTCAAAATTCTCCAAGCCAGGCTTCAGCAATACATGAACCGTGAACTTCCAGATGTTCAAGCTGGTTTTAGAAAAGGCAGAGGAATCAGAGATCCAATTGCTGTAACATCCTCTGGATCATGGAAAAGGCAAGAGAGTTCCAGAAAAACATCTATTTCTGCTTTATTGACTATGCCAAAGCCTTTGACTGTGTGGATCACAATAAACTGTGGAAAATTCTGAAAGAGATGGGAATACCAGCCCACCTGACCTGCCTCTTGAGAAGCCTGTATGCAGGTCAGGAAGCAACAGTTAGAACTGGACATGGAACGACAGACTGGTTCCAAATAGGAAAAGGAGTATGTCAAGGCTGTATATTGTCACCCTGCTTATTTAACTTCTATGAAGAGTACATCATGAGAAATGCTGGACTGGAAGAAACACAAGCTGGCATCAAGATTGCCGGGAGAAATATCAATAACCTCAGATATGCAGATGACACCACCCTTGTGGCAGAAAGTGAAGAGGAACTCAAAAGCCTCTTGATGAAAGTGAAAGTGGAGAGTGAAAAAGTTGGCTTAAAGCTCAACATTCAGAAAACGAAGATCATGGCATCTGGTCCCATCACTTCATGGGAAATAGATGGGGAAACAGTGGAAATAGTGTCAAACTTTATTTTTCTGGGCTCCAAAATCACTGCAGATGGTTACTGCAGCCATGAAATTAAAAGACGCTTACTCCTTGGAAGGAAAGTTATGACCAACCTAGATAGCATATTCAAAAGCAGAGACATTACTTTGCCAACAAAGGTCCATCTAGTAAAGGCTATGGTTTTTCCTGTGGTCATGTATGGATGTGAGAGTTGGACTGTGAAGAAAGCTGAGGGCTGAAGAATTGATGCTTTTGAACTGTGGTGTTGTAGAAGACTCTTGAGAGTCCCTTGGACTGCAGGGAGATCCAACCAGTCCATTCTAAAGGAGATCAGTCCTGGGTGTTCTTTGGAAGGAATGATGCTAAAGCTGAAACACCAGTACTTTGGCCACCTCATGCGAAGAGTTGACTCATTGGCAAAGACTCTGATGCTGGGAGGGATCGGGGGCAGGAGGAGACGGGGATGACAGAGGATGAGATGGCTGGATGACATCACCGACTCAATGGACGTGAGTTTGAGTGAACTCTGGGAGTTGGTGATGGACAGGGAGGCCTGGCGTGCTGCAGTTCATGGGGTGGCAAAGAATTGGACACGACTGAGCGACTGAACTTAACTGAAACCTTTAAACTGACTTCTGCAGTTGTCTAGTAATTGGTCTCACTGTCCCTAGTCTCTCCTTCATCTAGTTTTATACATTACCTTTCAAGTGTTGTGTTTTTTTTTTTAATTTTATTTTCTTTCTTTTAAGTTCTTTTCTTCCCCTCAGCCATTTTATTGTTGAAGAACATCTGAAATATTTCCAGTTTTTGGCTAAAATGAATAAAGATTCTCTAAACATATGTGTATACGTCTTTTTTTAAACAGGTTTTTTGAGGTATAATTAAATGCCATAAAATTTACCCATATCATGTGCAATTCAATGATTTTTAGTAAGTTTATAAAATTGTGCAACTATCATCATAATGCAATTTAGACCATTTCCATCACTGTTAAAAGATCCTTATGCTCATTTGCAGTGTGTCCCTGTTTCCACCCCAAACCCCAAGCAACCTCAAATCTGCTTTCAAAATCAAACATGTAAGATTTCAACTTTGTTCTTCTAAAAAATTCTTCTGGCTATTTAGGTCCTTTGCAGTTCCATGTGAATTTTGGGATTAGCTTATCAGCTTCCACAAAAAAAAAACCCTGACATTTTTATAGGTATTTTATTGAAACTGTAGATTATAGACTGCAGTAGTACTGTCATCTTAACAATATGTCTTCCAATCCATCGCCACAGAATATCTCTCCATTTATTTAGATTTCCAGTTTCCCTGACTAATGCTTTGTAGTTTTCAATGTACAGATCTTGTAATTGTATTATTAAATTATTAATATTTCATTCTTTCAGATGCTACTGTAGATAATTTCATTTTGGATTTTTTTATTGTTTAGTATATAGAAATGCAGAATATTTTTGTATGCTGATCTTGTATCCTTTGACCTTACTGAGCTCATATATTGAATTGATTCTAAAAGTTTGTGAATTCCTTAGGATTTTCTGCATTTGGGATTATGTCATCTGCTTACAGAAATAATTTAACTTCTTTCCCAATATGAATGCTTTTATTTCCTTTCTTGCTTGATTGCACTCGCATTCTCTGGTTTTGATTGTAGTGTTTAACCCACTCACATTTAATTAATTATTGATAAGGTTGGATTTATAGTTGACACTTTGCTCTCTGTTGTTATGTTTCAGATCTTTTTCTTCTCCCCTCTCTGCCTCTTTAAAATACATATTTTTCAGTGCACTATTTAAATTTCTGTGTTTGTGACCATGTTTCTTAAATTATATTTTTAAGTGTTGATCTAGGGATTATAATGTGTATGCCAATTACATGTTATTATTGCGTTAAATGCAGTAAAATAAAGCAACTTTGCTCCAGTATAGCTGTATTACCTTCCCTTCGTTTGTGTTATCTGTGTAATATAGATTATATCTACATTTGTTATTAGCACAACAACAGAATGTTATAATTATTATTTTATACAGTTTTGTTTTTTAAAGAAGAGAATTAAAGAGAACTGTATATATTTATATAGTTCTTTGTTTTTACCAGTTCTGGCACTCTTAATTTCTTCTTATGAATTCAGGGGACTGGTGTCATTTCCTTACCATCTATAAGAATTTTCCTTAGGATTTACTGTAAGACAGGTTCTCAACTGTGATTTCTCTGTCTTTGTTGACCTAGGAACATCTTGATTCTGCCATTCTTAAAAAATGAGTATTTTGCGATATAATTCACATACCATACAATTTACTCATTTAAAATGTAGAATTCAGTTGCGCAATCATTACCTTTATCAATTTTAGTATATTTTCACCTGAAAAAAAAACCCTGTGTACCTATTAGCAGTAACTCCCCATTCTGCCCCCAAATCCCACAGCCCTAGATAGTGTGAATAAGCCTACATTGAGTCTCTATAGACTTTCCTATTCTGGATATTTCACCTAAGTAGAGTTACACAGTTTGTGGTCATTCATGACTGTTTGCCTTTATTTTATTGGATATAGAATTCTTACTTGACTTTTTTCCCTTTTAGTATTAATAGATTGTCATCCTTCTTTCTTGCTTCAAGTGTTTCTAATG
Source organism: Bos indicus x Bos taurus (assembly GCF_003369695.1). NCBI lineage: Eukaryota > Metazoa > Chordata > Mammalia > Artiodactyla > Bovidae > Bos > Bos indicus x Bos taurus. The sequence goes on from NC_040099.1 coordinate 41,641,762, forward strand.
AGAAGTCAGTTGTTAATTGTGGTGAATTTTTTTCATTGCTGTTCCTTTTTTTTTCTTTAAATAATTTGACTGTAATGTGTTTAGGATCCCTTTGTGATTATTCTACCTGGAATTTGTTGAGTTTCTGGGATCTGTAGATTAATATTTCATGAATTGGTGTGTTAAATTTACTGATTTTTTTTTTTTTTTTGCCATCTCACATCTGTTATTGAAGATACCTAGTATATTTTCAGTCACTCTACTTTTCAAATCCAGTATTTCCATTTGGCTTTCTTTGTAATTTTCCTTTGTTCCAAATCTCTGTTTGATAAGTTGTGGTACTTTGATTCTTTAAACAATGTTTTCTTTCATTTGGATAGTTACTTTACAGTCTTTGCCAAAGCTAGTATCTTGACCCACTCAGAGAAGTTTCTGTTGAATACTTTTTCCTTGCTTTCCCATCTGTCTTCATTTTTGTTGAAAACTAAACAGTTTGGGTCATATATTACAACTCTGGTTTCTCTTTATTTTCCACCTGAAAGTTACAACTGTTGCTAGTTTTTTGTTTGCTTTTAGTAAGATGTCAGGTGTTTTGGATATTTGTTACTTTGTCACAACCACTGGGTTCTAGTTTGGGAGGGGGGTGTTTGGTCTTGGTTTTGGGGGGTTGCCCTATACTTAACATGGGTTAGTCAGCAGCCATTGATTCAGACACTTTGCTGAAACACCAGGAGCCAGTAAGGCTCCTTCCACTGGTAGATTTGCATGTGTGTTGGGGAGTGTGTTCAGTGTTCAGGCATTTTCAGATCTACCCTAGCATTTACTTTCCATTGGGCTCAGCCAGGTCTTCCTTCATGCGTGCAGGCTCCTTGTCGACTCAGGGTGTTGTGGAGAGCTTGGACCCTCACACATCTCCACCACATGCACACATAGTCTTGGTGTCATTGGGGGTATGTGCAGAGGTTAGTCATTCTCTGATCTTCCCCACTTGCTTTCCCAGCTACCCTGTCAGCCAGGGGTGAATGGCTGTCTTATCTAGTGCTCCCCTGGCTCTTTGATTTCTTCAATCTCCCTGTTAAATTTCTGGCGTGTCTATCGGCTGCTGCTCCCCAACAGTGGGACCACACAGCCTTAGCTAATAGAACTGTGTTTTTTGTTCCCTGCTTCCATTTGTTTCCTACCCTGTTGGCTTTTTTAACAACGACGTGACTGAGGGGTGAGGTTTGACTCTCTGGCAGCAGAGATGCCGGTTTTCACTGCCAGCTCCACCCTGGAACCTTGTCATGCAAACTAAGCATTGGCCGGGAATGAGAACAGCCCCAGGCGATCTTCTTATCCATAGTTCAGCAGTTCTTACTGAAAATGCTTCTCAATTTGTTTTTGTTCAGTTTCTGGAGCCTTGAATTTTTTTTTTTTTTTTTTTACAATTTTGTCTAGGCTTGTCGTTGTTTCTTACAGAGATGAGTTGCCAGTATCTTCACTCTACTATAGACAGAAGTTTTCTCAAATGTATTTTAATGTGCCAAATCTCAAGGAGAATGAGTTCACTGATTTACTTATTTTATCCAGCAAACCTCATGTGGGATGCTTGTTTGTGTTGCGTGCCTCTCTTGTGAACCTTTGAAACAAAACAAGTGGTTAATGTTTGGTCTAAATCTTTATGGAGACTCTTAAGTAACTGCCTTGTCTCTGTTTCTGAAATGTTTTGCTCTCAGGACCCCTTAATATTTTTCGGCATAACTGAGGAGGCTGAAGGGCTTTTTTATAAATGAGTATGTCTATTGACATTTATATAATCAGAAATGAAAACTGAGAAGAAATTTATGTGTATAATAATTGGTCTAAAAACTGTTACCTATTAATAATGTATTTTTATGAAACTGTATATTCCAAGACAGTATCAAGGAGGAGTGTCATTAGTTTTGCAAAATATCTTTAATGTGTGGCTTAACAGAAAGATATTGAAATTATTTGCTTTTGCAGTCCGTGAGTTCAGCTATCTCTTGTCACATAGTCTCAAGAGTCAAATACACACTTTTTAGAGAATGGGAGACAAAGATACACTGACATCTTATGTGTTATTGTGAGCTTATTTCTGACCTTGCAGGTCCCCTGAAATAATCTAAGGGACCACACTTTGTGAACTTGTGTACCATTGTAGGAAGCACACTAATGAAAGTGTTCAAGTGTACAGTGATGGGACAAAGGAGAAAAGCAGTCAGTTTATGGGCATTCAGGGGGTCTCACAGTGGAAAAGATATGTAATCTGGATTCTCATGGATAAGTACATATGTGACCAGCAGGAAAATGAGAGTAAATAGTAGTCTTAAGCAGGCGATGTAAAAAAGACAAGAGTCTGTTAAAGTAGTGCACACAAAGTTAGTATGTAGCCTATGAAGGATGGAGGATAGGTAATACGTTTTAGACAGGGACCAGTTCATTATGGCCTTGTGTTCCTTGCTAAAGATCTTGACATTTATCCTGTAGCCAGTGAGCCAAAGGGAAGGGCCATAGCAGAAATCAGTAGTAGTAGTTAAAAATCCAAGGAGGAGGCAGTATGGGCATTGACTTTGAGGACAGAGAAAATTGGCAGGTCTGAAAGACACTGAATTATGAGATTTACCTGTGTATGTAGAAAAGTGGTCTGGGTCCACGCTGAGGTTGATTGGACTGTTCCTTGAGAGGGCACTCAGGAAAAGCAAGAGGTTGTTTCAGGAAGCATATTTGGTTTGTACTGTTGAATGAAGTCGGAACATCCAATAGAAGTATCAGTAGACAAAACGAGACTAGAGCTGAGAACAGCTAAAAGAAAATTAAAAGTATGAGAATTTGTGGAAAAGTGACCTATAGGTATGATAATGTCACCCAGAGAGAGTGGGGCAGGAGTGAAGGATAGTATACCCTGAGGAATTCACACATTTTAGGAGGGATCGGGAGAGGACACGGAGAAGGCAATGGCACCCCACTCCAGTACTCTTGCCTGGAAAATCCCATGGATGGAGGAGCCTGGTAGGCTGCAGTCCATGGGGTCACTAAGAGTCGGATACGACTGAGCGACTTCACTTTCACTTTTCACTTTCATGCATTGGAGAAGGACATGGCAACCCACTCCAGTGTTCTTGCCTGGAGAATCCCAGGGACGGGGGAGCCTGGTGGACTGCCGTCTATGGTGTCACACAGAGTCGGACACGACTGAGTGACTTAGCAGCAGCACGAGAGGACAAGAGAGAAGCAGAGGTTGCACAGCTGAGAGTGGCCAGATGCCACAGCAGTGAATGGGAAAGATGAAGTTGTTGGGTTTTGTCAGTGCACATACCTTACCGTGATCTGGGTAGAGGAAATCTCAGAGTTGTGGGGACAGGATGCAATGTTAGGTTTGAGGAGAGAATTAGAACTTTCACTTCTAAATGCTTAAGTATAGTGAAGGTTGCATTTGTTAAATTATATGTGAGGCTACTTGATGTCAGTTTTTGAATTGATAAGGCCAAAATTGTTGAAGCTTTTAGTCTTCTAGGTACTTGTTTTATTTTTTGATGATTGCCGCTAAATACATAGTAGTCCTGAGCATTACCTTCATAAAAGTGTGATTTCTTAAAACTGTAGAGGCAAGCAAAAAAGCAAAAACTTTTACTAATATATTTCTGTTAAAACCATTCCTTAGGTAAGTTAAGAATGCTTACTAATCATTAGGTTTATAAAATAAATAGGAAGAATAAATACAAACTATTAAATTCTTTAGTTATTAACAGTTGGCTTACCCAAAGGGATATATTTAACCGTTCTCAGCCTCAGTTTAATCATTCAGTGTTTTTTCAAGAGCGCACACGTGTTTGTGTAAGGGTCAGAAGCCCTTCTGAAGCAGTGTGTGTGGTGTTTAGTACTGCCATGCTCCGGATCTCCGAGCAGCTTGACATGCAAAGCTGCTGTTAGAAGTGATTTTCTTTCATTTTAAATAAATATTTGACAGCTTAAGAGAGGAAGGGCCGTCCCAGTTTTTTGCTTATACTATATGTTACTACTGTTTCTTATGACAGAATTAGAGGGGAGGAGAGAAGGTGACATGATTACCTTTTTTCACGTATTTATTTGCAAAGCATATTCTTAGGATTGTCTTTTCTTAGTGAGTTATTGGCCTTGAAGCCAGTTTCTAGCTTCTGCTGAGTTTTTCCTTCCATAAAATTTTTAGAAATGAATCTGTAGTTGTTCTCTTATGTAAATAGAGACCATATTTATAGCATAATATAACACAAGACATTGCTGTTAAGAGATTTCTAAATTTAAAAATAACCTGAACCAAAACTTAATTTCTTAAATGCATTCAAATAGACCATATTTTAAATAATAATTCCTTAGCAGTATACTTTTTATATAAAATGATTTTATTACCTTATTAAGTATCACAATAGTTAGGGGTTCATACCTACTCAAAATTCTTCAAATATTTTATCCTTTTACTGACAGTCTATGGGATTTTCCCCCCATTGGTTTTAGTTTAGAAATTTTTCCACTGAAACATTTCTAGCTATAAGTTGGTGTTCATAATTTGCAAAGCAATATCTTTTATCAGATACTTTCTGATAGTCTAAATCTCGAGTTATATTCATGAAGTGTGAAAGAGTGGATGTTAATCATCTACCTTTTCATCATCAGTGAAGGTTCAGTCTTCATTATCTCCTGTCCTCTCCACATGATAATTGAGAACTTTTTTTATTCAAATAATGTAATACATGTTCACTGTAGAAAAATTAAACATATAAGCATAATGAAAATAGAAATTGCTTTGTTTGAGATGAAGGATCTTGAGGTTTTACTCTACCCTCTTTGCAGGCTAATTAGTTTCATGGGCTCTAGCAGAAGACATGAGACTCCTGGGTCAGGTAGAAAGGAAAGTTTTTTTTCATATAGCCATAGCAGTAGCCATGTATCAGTGTTTGTGTCTGTTGTCAGAGCCCTATTTCTCACAAAGGGATGTAGTGAAGGCCAGTGACAACTACATATACAGTAGATTGTGTAATGGGAGAGGAACCCCAAATCTTTTTAATGGGAGGTAAATCTACCTGACCTTAGCCCTAAATTAGAGAGAAGTTATATATTGAACAGTGAACAGATCTAATCTACCCTTTGCTGCAGAGGAAGACGCTGTCTCTGTCTTCCAAGGCTGTTCTGTATACAGATAACTTTGAAAAGATAGAACAAAGGGATTTATTTAGTGCTTCTGTTTGCTAGATGTACAGAAATGCAAGAAAGCCATGGTGGATTGTCTCCCAGCACACCTGCAATGCCATTACCCACAGATAGCCATTAACATTTTGATTTGTATCCTTCAAGGGTTTATATATGTATATATATTTTAAATTATCTCCAGGTATTTTTTATACTTCTTTTTTCTATCTTTTTGAGTTGGTAAAGACTACCAGCACTTTGTTTAGTATCAGCAGTGATAGAAGGTCATTCTTGGCTGTTAATACTTTCATATTGTGTGTGATGGCTGTTGTAGGTTATTTTAAGAAAAACATTAGTGTAAATGAAAAGCATTTAACATTTTAAAATGAAAAAAATCTGTTAAGTTTATTATGTCATCGTATGAAAGAAGAATGTGCCAGTGACCCTCTCCTGAATAGACAAGAGTATTTATATTAATATATAAGTACTATTTGATAATACAGAAATTTCAGGACAATCAGAAGTAACTATTTCTTTTGAAAGTTACTTTCCCCAGATCTGAAAATAATTTTTAGTGTTAAGATTCTCACAAAAACACTTTGTTTGGCTAACAGTTTTAAGGACAGTTTTACTTGAGAACAGAGTAAGTTTGTAGCAGGTAAGAATATTCACACTTAAAGTGGAAGTCGCTCAGTTGTGTCCAACTGTTTGGGATACTATGGACTATAGCCTGCCAGGCTCTCCAGCCAACAATACTGAGGTGGGTACCCACTCCCTTCTCCAGGGGATCTTCCCAACCCAGGGATTGAACCTAGGTCTCCTGCATTGTGGGCGGATTCTTTACTGCCTGAGCCACCAGGGAAGCCCAAGAATACTGGAATGGGTAACCTGTCCCTTCTCCGGGGGATCTTCCTGACCTAGGAATTGAACTGGGGCCACCTGCATCGCAGGTGGATTCTTTACCACCTGGGATATCTTAGAAGCCCTGTATGAATATTCACACTAGTCACCAAATTATTGCATAGGAGAACATGATTGATATAGTCTTGCGAACACTTTTCATGTAACATATTAACACGTTGGTTTCTTTTAACTTGTTTATGTCACAGAACAGTATCATAACGTATATGCAAGGTAGAAGGGACTTCTTAATGTTTTTCTTAGATTCTTTTGTTAATAACAAAATATTTGTATTTTCCAAGGCAGATCTCTTGAACTTTGTTGGCTAACCTTTTTATTAATCATGCCTTTTTACTTCTGATACTTGGACATCTGGGACCTCACTGACCTTGGGCAGACTGTCCTTCCCAGGGCCACTCAGTTCCCAGAGAAAATAAATAGCTCATTTGTGACCACACCTTTCATTTGCAAACCAGCAATCCAGGGTTCATCCCTAACCATCAGCTCTAGCAACTCTCATACTCTGGACCACTGTCCCCCTGCCCTGACGGTTAGCCCAGAATAACCGTCAGGTACCAGACAACTAGAGAAGTGACACGTATACCCCAGACCCTGCACAAGTTATGCGGACTAGCCAACCCTAAAAACCTGCTTGCTGTCTTAGCCTTTTCCTGTGGAAGCCACACTAAAGCATCCGCTTGCCTGCCTTTCCCTCCCTCTGCCTCCCTGAACTGGCTAGGTGCTTCCCCAGGAGAAACTGCGTTGCACATGTGACATACCCTCTTTTCTTGGGAGCTGTGAGTGACAAACTGTCTTTTCCACTGGCAGTGGTCTCCTGACCTGTTGGCCTCACTGTGCCAGAATAATAATAATAAAATCGACCATTTAAAACAGCATTGTAAGCAAAAGGCATGCCTGTGAAGCTCCATTTCATTAGCAGAAGTGAAAAGACAAGAGGATTTTCCTTTACACCTGGGAAATAATTTGATGGTTTTATTTTTCAGTAATCTTCACTACTCAATTCAATCTAGAATTCTTTTTCTGATTTATATATTTGTTTATTGGATAATGTCTGTGTTAGACATAGAGTTCTATTATATTCAAGATATTTTGTTTTATAGTTATTTAAAATTATATTACTAAATGATAGGGAATATGAAACAATTAAGAAAACATGTTGAAAGTGGGCCTTGAGGACATTGAATATGATGGTAGTTTGTAATACCCTTTCAACTTTTGTGTATGAAAATTTCCTTCATAAAGTATTTTTTAATACTGTACTGCTTAGCTAGTATCATTATAACTTTATTCATGTTTTATTTTTTAATAGAGTAAAGACAAGATTGCATCCTATAGCAAAACTCCAAAAATTGATCGAAATGATGTGGGCAAGGAGATGAAAGAGAAATCATCCATGAAACGTAAACTTCCTTTTACCATCAGCCCATCAAGAAATGAAGAACGAGATTCAGACACAGGTGGGAAAATTTGTTGTTTTCTAGGAAAATCATTATCCTTCTTTTACTGTGATTTTATCATTCCTCTTGCACTACATTTTATAGAGAAATATTTGTATTTTGGAATTTCAGGTTTATCATTGGGGCAGAAATTCATATATTCCTTGCCCAAATATAATTTCTATCATATATAAAAGCAGTTTTTTTCTTAGTCTCAGTGTTCATTACAGACCTCTTATCATTTTAAGAACTTGATTTCTTGGGGAGCATTTCATTGTTGAAAATTTACTCAGTTGCATGGATCTTTGATGTGGTAAATTTGAGAAAGAGTTGTTCAGTTTTTGTGGACAAAGTATTGAACCCACCAAAGGAAAAAAAGCTTGGACATTTTAGATTCAGAAACAAATCAGAAATATGTCCCTTCTAAAAAAAGAAGAAAAATATTGAGGCTGCCTCAGTCCAATTCATAGTACTTTTTTCCTCAAAACTCTCACTATATCAGGAATGATACTTGTCATCAGTCAATCCCAGTTATTCATAATAGATTAGAACCTTATGACCACTATCTATAAATACTAGGTTGTATTTTAGCCCTGAGATAGTCATTTCCTAAAACTCATATAAACTTGAATGTTTGTTGTATGTTTATCATGATCATTTTATCCCCTGAATGAAGTATTATTAATGAACTCTTCTTAAGAATGTTTTAGTTTTTAGTTTCACTCACAGAAAAAAATCAGTATTACATTCTAAATATATGTACAGAGATTGTATCCTACTTTTATCTTTCTAGCTACCTTTAGTCATCAGTATAGAAATAATCTTGACTCCAGAATCTTTGAAAATACCCTAAGGACTTTTGAAATGCGTTATGCTAATATAGCTTTAGAAAATAACTTAATTTTAGTGTACACTTTTGGTAGCAGCTAGGTTTCCTTTTGTGTATTTGGCTATTTCTCTTAGCTTGAATTAGAAGTTTTTCTTAAACACTTATGACATTTTTAAACCTTAAAAATTGCTTTTTTTGTGAGTAATTAAGAAATTTTGTGCTTTGTTCATTTTAAGTTACACTGCCTTCTAAAGGTTCGGATTTTTTTTTTTTTTTTTTTTTGAAGCCTGGCCCTCCATATTTTTCAGCATTGTTTTCAAGGTTATGAGGTCATTTAGCTGAGAAGAAGGTACTTATGTGAATTCAGATATACAGGCTTTAATTTCTCTCAGACTTTCTCCTTGGAAGTCCTTCTGCTAGTCATTTTTAAAGTACTTACATTAACTAGGTTGTTTTCCAGTGACAGTGTTCTACTAGTAGTTTGAAGAAGGGACTTAGAAAAATTCAAAGGTTGTAAACATGTTTTTCAAAATATATTAAGATTTGAAAATAACACACTTCCCAGGAGAACCCTTGTAATTAGATCAGCTGGGTTATTTGTCTTTCATTTGGTGTGAAATAAAGAAGACTTAGGAAGACATGAACTTTAGGCACTGAATGAACATGGTCTAATTTTATTGTATTGATGGGATTAATTTTCTCTGCTACAGTCTTTCCACTATTTGAATTTAATAGGGGGCATTGTAGCTCTCTCTCAGGCTTGCATAGTATGAACATTTTTTTTTAAAAGGTCACATGCTAATGTTAAATAAGATTTTGATGTATTTAAATGTATATCTATAGTTTTGGTAGTCTGAATTTATAAATTTTAGTAAGTAACAGATGAACGCCTTAGTTTTGCATGAACACACATAAACACACATCCAAAGCATTGAGAAGAATTTCCCCAGGCCCAAGGAAAAATGTCTTATTTACAGTTAAGCTGTCTTATTTTCATAATTTTAAAAAAGAGTCCAGAGTACCATTAATGGCTGTTTTAAATGTGAATGATAATTATAGCACCAAAACTCATATCTGACGTTGATCTTTTTAATATTCTAAACTATACAGAATAAAGTATAGAGGGGAAAAATACAACATATATGACAGTACTTAATCTAATTAAAGTGCTCTAACATGTGAAGGAAAAAACACAGAAATTGGAGAATGGACAAAAGATACAAGCAGGTAGTTCAGAACACCAGAATTACAGTTGACAAAGAAATGTATGAAATAATAGTAGTTAAGGAAATAGAGTTTGTAATTACTGAGAAAATTATCATTGGTTAAATCATACAAGGGCTTTGTTGGTGGCTCAGCTGGTAAAGAATCCACCTGCAATGTGGGAGACCTGGGTTCAATCCCTAGATTGGGAAGATCCCCTGGAGAAGGGAAAGGCTACCCACTCCAGTATTCTGGCCTGGAGAGTTCCATGGACTTTATAGTCCATGGGGTTGCAAAGAGTCAAACACGACTGAGCGACTTACACTTTCATTAAATCATACAAACTGGTCACTAATTTAGAATAGGAACTTGCTTTAGTTTGTCTAAGTTATAGAACTACCTTGATATAACAACATATGTTAAAAACTAAATTTGTAAACATTTGACTTATTCTTTCTTTTGGCATTTATTCAATATAAATGATTATTGATGAGAATGAAAATTATCTTCAAGTATATTTCTCTCAACTTTTAATAGAAAAAAACAGGAAAGGACTGTCAGGTAATAAAGGGTTTAATTGTGGTAAACACTGAGGAAATACCTTTTACTGTTAAAAATAATATTGTAGAGGAATACGCAGTATTGAAAGATGTTCATAGTATACAAATTGGGAAAACAGGTTATGAAATAATATGTACTGTTTGATTGCATTATGTCATCATATTTATATTTGTCTATATGCCTATGCACATAGAACAGATATTAACACACATACAGAAAGAGAAAATTGTTTAAATATAAAGACTGTTTCATTGTAGAACTAAACCTAAACCTAGTAAGTTATTAAGGGTCCTGAATGAAAATGTAAATATTATGAACCCTGAGTTAGTGAAAAGTAAAAGAACAGGGAATGGGGGAAAAGGAGAAAAAGCTGAGTGCTGCTCAGCTCATCATCTCTCATGACAAAGGATTAACTGAAATTGTCTAAAACTGAAATTTTTTTTCAAAATTATTGCTTAAAACTTTTAATCTTTCATTATTTAAAATTTTATCTGTATGTTTATAAATATGCCTGTGTTTATATTTTAGCAATTTGAATCTCTTGTAGAAAAGAAGTGATTCCTTTAGTTCCTTTTCTTTTTATGTTGGATTAAACTAAAGTTAATCTTACAGATTTTTATTTAAAGATCGCACATGTGTATGGTATTTTCTTCCTCTTACATAAATTGATTTCTCTCTGTCTCCCCCCTGATCCCTCTGTCTTTACGTACATTTAGAAAGGTGCTTTGCATGATACTCAGGAGATGTTAACATGTTGTTTCCAGGATTGAGGATGACTTGTTACTTTCTTCTTTGTATTCTTTTATATGCTTTGAATGTTTAACATGACAGACATACATTATTTTTATAAAACAACCATTATTATTTTTTTTAAAGACATTCATATTGTCCAAGAAAGATTCCGTGGTTCTCATAATCCGCAATAATGCCATCAACCAGATGAGTCATTCCTAGTCTTCATTTTGAGATAGCCTAGTATTGCCGGGATAAATATCAATAACCTCAGATATGCAGATGACACCACCCTTGTGGCAGAAAGTGAAGAGGAACTAAAAAAAGCCTCTTGATGAAAGTGAAAGTGGAGAGTGAAAAAGTTGGCTTAAAGCTCAACATTCAGAAAACGAAGATCATGGCATCTGGTCCCATCACTTCATGGGAAATAGATGGGGAAACAGTGGAAACAGTATTAGACTTTATTTTTGGGGGCTCCAAAATCACTGCAGATGGTGACTGCAGCCATGAAATTAAAAGACGCTTACTCCTTGGAAGGAAAGTTACGACCAACCTAGATAGCATATTCAAAAGCAGAGACATTACTTTGCCAACAAAGGTTCGTCTGGTCAAGGCTATGGTTTTTCCTGTGGTCATGTATGGATGTGAGAGTTGGACTGTGAAGAAGGCTGAGCGCCAAAGAATTGATGCTTTTGAACTGTGGTGTTGGAGAAGACTCTTGAGAGTCCCTTGGACTGCAAGGAGATCCAACCAGTCCATTCTGAAGGAGATCAGCCCTGGGATTTCTTTGGAAGGAATGATGCTAAAGCTGAAACTCCAGTACTTTGGCCACCTCATGCAAAGAGTTGACTCATTGGATAAGATCTGATGCTGGGAGGGATTGGGGGCAGGAGGAGAAGGGGACGACAGAGGATGAGATGGCTGGATGGCATCACTGACTCGATGGATGTGAGTCTGAGTGAACTCCAGGAGTTGGTGATGGACAGGGAGGCCTGGCGTCCTGCGATTCATGGGGTCGCAGAGTTGGACACGACTGAGCAACTGAACTGAACTGAACTGAGTGTGTCTTAAACTCTTTAAATCCTCAATTATTTCATGTTTATTAATTTTTTAAAAGATAGCACTTTCTAGAAAAGTATTTGCTTAACTAGACAGATAAAATTTGGGGGGAAATTATAGCATAATTCGAAGTGTTACCCATGAGTTTCTATAGCTATATCATAATTGTCTTCATTGCAACAAATCTCCAGCATAACTGCTTATATCATTCCAGTATCTATCCCACATCGTCCTATCCTATTAGAGAATTTCTGTAAATTTTGTCCCATGAAATGTTAAGAGGCTTGTCTATACAGTAACTCACTGAGCCTATGGAATTAACTACTTCTGATCTAGAAAACAAATTGTTTCTTTACAGCTACATCATCAGCTTGCTTTATCACCATTTTTTAGCTTTAACTTTCAGTCTTTCCCAGACATCCAGAATCCAGACAAGATAAGTTATTATAGTTATAACAGAGAGAAGTCAGAGCCTAGTGTTTCTTATCAGGGGCTGTTGAGTCTGACAGACCAGTGTTGAGTTCTTGCTCTGGCCAGATTAGCTGAATTCTTTGTAAGTCCCAGTTGTCTCATCTGTAAAAGTGCATATATAATACCAACTTCAGAAATTGTGATCTCTGAGTGATATAACATATAAAATCAGTTTTCAGTATATTAATTAAAATAGAAAACTGACTTAGAGATTTTTCATCTACTGCAGTAAGAGCAGGCATAGGCAGTGCAGCAGTGCAGTAATACCGACAAGGACTAGGTTCCTTTTGTATTTCTGCTCTGCCACCCTTAGCTTGTATATAGGCTTTGTCCTTCAGCATTTTGCCTTACACATCCTTCCTGGGCAGGAAAGACCAGTAATGCTTTTTACTCGTGAAACAACCTCCCTAGAGACTTTTGCCTGCACCTCAACTGGTTAGGCTCTGCTAGTTAGGAAAGTCTGAAAAGTTGAATATTTTTGAGCTGGATATATTGTCACTCTGATCAAAGTTGGGGTATTCCTATTAATAGGAAGAGGATAATGAATATTTAAAGTAGGCACCTTATAATACTGATATGGCTTCCCTGGTGGCTCACTGTTAGAGAATCTGCCTGCCAATGCAGGAGACATGAGTTTGATTCTTGGGTTGGGAAGACCCCTTGGAGAAGGAAATAGCAACCCACTCCAGTATTCTTGCCCGGGAAATCCCATAGACAGAGGATCCTGCCAGGCTACAGTCAGTGGGGCCACAAAAGAGTTGAACACGACTTAGCAACTAAACAACAACAAAATATTAATAACTGATAACTGCTGTTATCTTTAATAGTTGCTAATGTTTCTACATTAGAGTGAACTTTATTCCTACTCTATCCACCATAAAATCATACTAATTTTCTTTTCTAGCCTAATGGCATTCATTGGATGCCATAACAGTTCTTTAACATAAAAGTACTGAACTTTACTGCTTGAGGCTACACATGAGTGTCTCTTCTTGGCCTCCAGCCTACATTTGAATTATTTTGTTATGAGTAATGCCATAAGAGTGTCTTTCCAGACTGTGGTTTTGTTATACCCTGAATGTTTTCTTATTCATTCCAAGAGTAGGGTTATAGGGTTAAAAGGATACAACGTTTCTATGACATTTCTCAAAAATAATTATATGTAGTTACAAAGTCTTCCAGCAGAAGACTTTAATCTCAAATAACATCAGGGGACTTGCTTTTTCTTTTTTTTTAGGTTTGATAGATCTAATTATCTATAGTGATAAACCAGTAGTATTTCATTTTAGTTTGCATGTGTAAGTAAAAAAAAAAAAAAAACATTCTTTTTAAAAAAATGTTTATTTCTTCTTAATAAGCATTATCTGTTTGCTTATTGCGTTTTTTCTAGTGGCATATGTAAGTAATGTGTGAATAAATGTGGAAGGACAAGATGCAGAGAGGCACAGTATGCCCCATTCCCCAAGGCCATGGTCGCAGTTGTAGAATGTGTTCACATGCTCCGAACTCAGTCTCTGCGAGCCAGCCATTAAGGCCTGCTTTCCTGAGGCTTTGATCCCACTGAAGGATCTACCCTATTTAATGACTCAGCGCAACTTTGGAGAGGACAACTATTTTAAAAAGAAAACAAATGTTGTTTTTCTGATAACTGTGTTAAAAGTAACAGATAAAATTAGTGTTTTGCTTAATAAGGATACTCATCTTTTGGTGATTTTCATGGAGATTGTCTATTATAGATTTATTTTTGTTCCTTCCCCCGATAATTTTCTAGCTCCTTAATTAAATCTTTATAGAATACATATACAGATGCCCCAAATATGAGCATACTTATTTGAGTAAAAGCCGAAGGGTATGTGGGGTCAGGATAGATTAATTACTTCCAAAGGAAGGTTTGGATAAACTATTAAACTGCTTCCTTATATTAATGAATATAATTGAAAGCAAGTTTATTTTATCCACTATTCTTTAATTGATCGCAATAATATGATCTGCTTTCACTTATCCATTTAATTCAGTTTGTTGGTGCAACGTATTAGTTGCCACTTTGCTTTGCAACCTGTGGAGGCCTTTTTAAATTTTTGTTTATCTTGAAATGAAATGTCAAATATTCTTCATAGAATTCTAGTTGTTAACTTAATGGTTTTGTTAACAATTACAAAAAGCAAATGTAATTGTTTATTGAAAGGCTTGTGATTCAATCTGTTTACCCATTGGCTCTAGAATTGGTCTAAATGTTATTTTATTAATGATTTCCCTTTCAGTTGAGTGAGCTTTCTCATCACTAAACTTATAGGCTTATCTTTTTTTGCAAATATTATGTTTAGGAGTTATTTGTTCTCTAAATTCTTTTCCCCCGATATTTTTATTTTTTATTTATACCTAACTGAACTCATGAATAATGTCTATAGTAATCATTCTGGAAAGAAAACAATGAGCCAATAAATGGATATTGTAAAGATTAGAATAATAATATTTTAAGTTATAGTAGCATTTGTTTGTAAGTAAAAATATTTGCTCTGGCCATACTGTCAAAAATCAGTTCTCCGTATTCTTAATTGTCTAATTTATTGAGTTGTTAGGCAGCATTCCATTTCTTAGCTAATAAATTTTGTTTTGCTTTAGCCTGCTTTCTTTCTAAGAGGTGGTCAGTGTAATAATTCATAGTATTTGAAATGTTTACAGTTTATAGAAATATTTGGTCTGGAATGATACTGTAGTCCAAAATGTTCTATTGTCTTCTGAGTAGTTTTGGCATTCATAGAACAAAAAGGATGATTCAAGTCTTTATTCAAGTTCTGTAAAGGCAAATTCTAAACAGAAAAGCAGTTACAGAGTACTGTCTCTTTTATCAATATTCAGAGATTGAAAAAATATTCTCAAGAAAGATTATATGTTTTAATAAGCAGCCTCAGTAATAGTTGTTATCGCAACCTACTTAGTTGACTTTCTTAGCTTTAAGACCAAAGAAACTGAAATCTTAGGTATTAGCCAAACCTCTGTTTTAAATGTACTTTTGGCTTTACCTTAAAAATAATCTTTTGGAAAAACAGTGGTACATCATTGTGGTCTTTTGAAAAATGTTGGTTTGTTGAATTCTGCATTTCCCTTCGTATGCTTTTTTCTCTTCTCCTGTCTCTTCTCATTCTGTAGATTCAGACCCAGGACATACAAGTGAGAATTGGGGGGAGAGACTTATATCTTCTTACAGGACATGCTCAGGTAACTAGATTATCAGGGGTTCCTGTTAGCCAGTGGTTTCTGTCACGTTTATAATTAATTCTTGTACTATAAATAACTTATTTTCAAACCAGCACATAGATGTCTGTGGTTGAATAAGTGACTATGTGAGCGACATAAAATTTTCCAGCCTCATTTGAGAGCTCCCATGTACCATGTCCAAGACATGTTCTGTGTGGATGCTGCAAGCAGGATCCTGCACAGCCACTCAAGCATGCAGCACAGCTGGGGGCCCATTCATGTAGAAGAGTATAAGAGGTGTACACCTTGGAGCTGTGCTGAGCAGTGACCCCTGTAGGAAGGTGCCCTGGTCCTCCATCTCTTAGCTGGATACCCTTCACACGTTATACCACACATAGTGATTTTCATAGACAGTGTCATCTTACTCTTCAAGCACGCAGTGTTTTTTAAAACATATTAAAAATTTTTTCAGTTGACCTCTTTAGTCTGTTGACTTTTCTGCTGACCCTGTTGAATTTAAAAATGGATTAAAACACCAAGTTTCCTGGAGAAATGCCATCAAAGAGTAAATGTATCCCCAGTATGTGAAAACTAAATTAGGTGTTTTGATTCTTTCTTTTTTTTACTTTTTAATTAGCTTATATTCTTATCTCTTATTTTTAAATGTAAAGTATTGTTTAGTCCCTCAGTGTCCAGTTTTTAGCATATGGCCTTTAACTGCAAAAACTAAAAATTTCTGTTGCCAGTATACTTTCTATTTATTTGATAAATTTGTGGAGTTGGTATACAGCAAAGTAATTATTCTTAAAATCATCCTGAAAACTGTTAGTTGACCTGATAAGTCAGTAATACATAGTTATCAAAATTTGGCAATGGCTTGTCTACAGTTAGCATTAAATTGAACAGATCTACACTTACTGTGGAGTTAGTGGTATTTTCCTAAAATGGGACCCCTGAGTACCAAGGCACACCTAAAAGAACGGTATGTGATGAAATTGCCTGTGGTCTGAGGGTCATGGCTGGAAATCAGAAGATACAAGCACTCACCTGTCAGAAACTAGATATTGCAGAACCATCTGTATTTGAATTGTAGCTACCACAGTTTCATTCTTTATACTGTGGCTGCTTTGTGGGAAAATGTCATATTTCTGAGACACTGGTAGGCTTATGAACTAGTTCCCCAAGAAAAACATGTTTGTCTCTTCTCAATATACTTAATTGAGATGTGATAATGTTGAGCTTTCTGTTTATTCTGATAAGACATGGGAAGAAAGCACTAATTTTCAGGATTATAAGACTGAGATATCTAATTCTAAAGGTCCTCTGAACCTTGAAGTAAATAGTACTGGATTATTGAAAAGGCTGTATCTGTTTTTCTTTAGTCTTAAGTGAACCACCTGGATATTTCTTTAACAGTCTCTTAAGGTGCTCTTCCCTGGTGGTCCAGTTGTTAGGAATCCATGCTTTCACAGAGTTTTATTGAATGGTTTCAACATGAAAAAGCACACTTAGGGACATACTAATCTAAGATTTATGATTTTTTAAAATGGTATAAAGTTATCTCTAATCTATCTTACACCAGCTACTGTTCACCTACCTTATTTTCCTATCTCATGTAAAGCATGAACTCAAGACAGATGGCTAAGGTAACTCGGAGAAAAAATAGTGTTCATATGAATGTTAGTAATGAGTTTTTGATTGAACATTTAGAATACATCCAATTTGTTATTCTTTTCTTCTATAAACTGAGTATCACTTTAGAGTATATTCTTTTTTTAGGAGGTCATTGCAGGTATAGAGGAACATAATTGATTTTTTCTTTTTGATCTTAATCTTACTGAATTTACTTTTTAAAAATTTTTTGGCCACTCCTTCATGGCACATGGAATCCTAGTCCCCTAACAGGGATCTAGCCTCCATCCCCTGCATTGGAAGTGCAGAGTCTTAACTACCGGACTGCCAGGGAAGTCCTCAAGCATATTCTTCTTAAAACATTGTGTTACTAAAATGCAGTTAAAACCAGAAATCAAGAGTTTGCAAATGAGAAAATAAAAGAAAATTTTTTTTCCAAAATTTTAAAAGTGTTTTAAGGATAGAGATGTATTTTTTATTTTGCTTCTTCTAATTACTAAACTGTACTTTTTTTCTTAAAACAACTTCTTTCTTTAAACCGTTATAAGTATTTTAATTTAAGTGAGAAGTACATTTATTATATTTAAAAATTTGGTATGCAGATCAACAACTATTAAAACAGCAGTTGTGGTTCCTCATTAATTCTGAGAACCAAAGCATACAGAACATTATTAGGAAAAAGAATGTATTTCAGGAAAAAATAGATTTCTCCAAAAGACCTATTTTGGGGTTTATAATAAATTTAGTAAGTTAGGTGTAACACTGCTAAAATGGGCTTTATACTAATTGGATCATTAATGAAATGAAAAGTAAGAAAATAATATATTAGGACTATTAATAAAGGCTGACTTTAAAAATCTTGGAATTTTTTATTTCTGTTATGTAAAATTTTGCAAATATCAACAGAATGGACATTTTCGGAGCTATTGAGTTTTGGGTGATTTGTGGGCAGCAGTGAGTAATGCAGGCCCTTTGATTTTTCCAGGCCTTAGGATTCCAATTTGTCCTGATTAACTTAAAGTGGCACACTACAGGATTGTATGCCTCAAATAATAATACAGTAATATATAAATAGTATCAAACTTTTATTCATTTCTTGAAAGTTACTAGATCAATAAATGCTTATCTCCTGGAGTAGCCTAACTGCTGGCCACATCTACCTGAGAAAAACGACAGTATTGACTACTAAGCCTTGCCTTCTTGCACTCATTTTGCTATTTTACATTTGTTTACAATTTTTATTAATTTATTTATAGTTTTGTAGCTCTTCTCTACACTGCAAACCTGGATCAGTAAATCCCAGATATTGATACAGGATTTTCCAGGAAATAGATGCCTAGACAGTTAACCGGCAGCTCATCTCACAGGGCCACTTGAATTAATTCCCAGAAATGTCCTTAAGGAAGGAGTAACAGGCATCTATGTTTCTTTGACCTATGGAATCCAGTTCCATCTGAATTTTCTGGCTCATAATGGGGAATATTGCCTCCATTGCCAGAGATTTGCCAAATAGCTAAATCTGAGAACTGGCTTTATGGTGGATCAAATCTCTTTGAAAAATTTTTAGACATTTTTGAATCTTTGCAGGATCTCTATTAATTCCCCCAGCCCCTTCCCACACACACATAGAATCTTTAATTTTGCTCAGTTTCAGCTTTGATTAATAGTCTTCCATGTTCAACTATCCTATAACTGCAATAGAGTGATTTGGTGTTATTTTTCAGTAATTACTCTGTGTGATGTGCTTTGTCTTAAACACCTCCTTAGAAGATGTATAAATTATTAGTGGAATTAGGGAGCTAATGTGAAGGAATATTGCTATACAGGCTTAGGAATAATTGAATAAGATTAGAATGAATGAAGGAGTTTCAGAGATGTAAAACTAAGGAATGTTTGAAGTGTTATTTAATAGAATTGATCGTTAAAATACAGATCTTACTAGGACTAAATTTCCAAATGTTAATTTTCTGAAAATTATACAACTAAGATGTTTTCTCAAAAAGCATTCAGAGAGAAAATTGCTTATATAATAAAACCCTAGTGCTCTTTTGTCTGCCTGTTGCAAGTTTCTCTGTTACTCTTGTTTCTCATAAACATGTATCATCTATTTTTAAAAAGTCTCCTTATGCTTTACTTTTGAGTGCTTAAATTTGTTTCAGATTCTTACATATTTATTAATAATTCCAGAGAAAGAAGGTCCAGAAAAGAAGAAAACAAAAAAGGAAGCTGGAAATAAGAAGTCCACTCCAGTTAGCATTCTCTTTGGTTACCCACTCTCAGAGCGAAAGCAGATGGCACTTCTTATGCAGATGACAGCACGGGACAACAGTCCAGGTGACACTCACCATCATTGAGTACCTGTGTGTTTGTGGTTTTCTTCACATTGTAGCTTTGTCTTGACAGTTATTTTTAACTACTTTAAATGTCCTTTCTTGGATTTAATCAGTTTCTTATAAATTTATAATCTTAACATGTGTTTGTGTGACAGTTGTTTATTGTCTGTCTCATCTGCTAGATGAAAAGCTATACAGGAGCAGGGATCTTGGCTCTTGGCAGACATTCAGTAAATGTTTGTCAACTAAAATGAGTACAGTTGACCTTTGAACAACACAGGTTTGAACTGAGTGGGTCCAGATACACATGGATTTTTTTCAGAAGTAAATACTATACTGCTGCATAATCCATGGTTGGTTGAATTTGAAGATACAGAATTCTGGGTTTGGAGGGCCAACTCCAAACTTTGTAAGTTGCACACAGATTTTCAAATGTGAGGAGGGTGGGTACCCCTGATCCCTGAGTTGTTCAAGGGTCAACTGTAGTTTAGAATTGGATCAGTCCACATGAGAAATCTGTTGCAGAACTGTGTGTGCTTTTACCTTACTGCAGAAATTTTTACTTCAGTTTCTGTAAAGCTGCTTCTAGGTTTATAGTTTACTTTTATAGTTATACTTTACTTTTATAGTTAGCACTCTATTGTAAGCTGGTAATCTTATCACATGCTTTTCGAAGCAAGAGTATAGTTCATGTTTTATTGTTTAAGATCTGCTAAAATTTATTTTGGGCTTCCGTGTTGGCTCAACAGTAAAGAATCTGCCTGCAATGCAGGAGACACAGGTTCGATCCCTGGTCTGGGAATATCCCCTGAAGAATGGGATGGCTACCCACTCCATTTTTCTTACCTGGGAAATCCCATGGGTAGAGGAGCCTGGCATGCTGCACTTCACAGGGTTGCGTAGAGTCGGACACTACTTGATGACTGAACAACAGCAACAACAAAATTTATTTTCAAAAGAAAAAATATCTGCAGTGTATTATGTAAATTTATTTCATGTTTCATTTCACATTTCCATTTAAGATATTGTGCTTCTTGTGTGTGTGTTTGTGTGTGTGTTTATTCAAGTATCAATAGTTTGCCCTCCAGAAATGATTAAAGATGGCTTACCGGCAGGATAAAGACAAAGAAGGAACAAACAACCAACTTGCTCATTTATTAAAAGAGTTTAAAAGGTAGATAAGGTCCAGACCGCTGGGCTGGGATAGTTACTACATTGAGCAGTGAACTTAGTTATACATTCTGGTAGCTAAAAACAAGAGTTTTAAGTTGTATAAAGTTCTCATTGAGCAATGCAAGAAGAAAGTAAATCTCTTTGGAGAAATCTTTTTCTTTGGGAAAGAAAAGTTCCAAAAATTTGGAAGAAAAATTCTTTTCTTCAGGGCACCTTTGTATAACACTTGGGATAACATGACAGACCCTGTGGAAATGCATTGACAAGAACACAATTTTTCTAGTGAACTTTTCCAGTGTTGGCTCTTTGTTATTAAAAAATGGGACAACTTGGTAAAATTCTTGGAGTTTCTATAGATCATAGTTTCCATTGAAACGTAAGTGTATCTATATCTTTCGCTAACAAGAGTGTGTTAGAACTTTCTTTTTAAAGTGGGGCATGTTGGTTATTCTTCCACCTTTCCACCCACAACTTGGGGAGACTGGCCAAATCAAAGTTATTTACAATGTTAAACTTCATATGTTTCTGAACATTTGAAAAGTGTTAACTTTGACTCAGATTTAATAGCTAGATGGGAAAACTTTTGTTTCTTAAAAGTGTTATTTAATACTATGAACCTCTATCCTTAGAGTAAATTAAAGAATTAATACAGTAAGGCAAGAAGCTAAAAATCTTTCCTCATTTCCAATAACCTCTCCCTTTAAGCTGCAAGCCCTATTCATAATTTCTTCTCAGTTTTTTAGATATAAACATGTAAATGTATCTTTTATTGCTGTTTGTTTTTAAATATAAATAAGATTAATACTGTAATACTATTCTGCACTTTGTTCTTTTCATTTAAGGGTATATCGGTCCTCCTTATTAATACATGTATAGAGGGGAAAGCTTTTGAAGTATCAACCTGTTTGCCAGCTGATAGATACGGTTGTTAAGGTTCATAATCTTATCGATTATATAACTTACCTCCCACGTTTATTCTGATTGCCATTATGGGTATTACTACTGTTATTTTGTCTGTGTTATATTATTTTGGTATGGCTGAGAAAATTTTGTATGAGTTAATTTCTTGCAAGTTGTTTGAATTTAAAAATGCCTTTTTAAGTTCAATCACTAATTTCCTAAATAAATAATTTGACTATAAATATTATAATAATCATGTATTCACTCAACAAATGTTGTGTAAGTACACTGTGTAACAGGAAGTCTTCTAAGCAGTCGAGATACAGTGATGAGTTAGACAAGATTCATGTACTTCTGGAGTGTACGTTATAGAAATTCATAGATAAGAAACTGTTACTAACTCAATGTACTTTAAAAATCAAAAGGTAAACTTTAAACTTTTTTCTTACTGAGAAAAGAGGGATAATACTTTAACATTCCCATCGTGGCAGTTTGCAAGGAAGTCATTATATGATGCTGAAAAATTATTTTCTGTAGACTTTTTTTTTCCTTAGAGCTGTTATTTCTTTTAAATAGTTGTAAATTTTCAGAATTATTAACACTGTACATATGTCTTGAATCCTTAATTAATTAAGAAACTATTTTTCGTTTTGTTTTTTTCTTAGTTCTGAAATGGGGAGGAGAGGACTTTAAATGTCACGCAGTTTAACTTTCTTGTTTTTGAGAGAGAAACTGGAACAAATACCAAAAGATAGAAATCAAAGCAAAACACTTTTTTTCCCTCCTTTATCAGCTCATTTTTAAAGGCCTTTTTCTAGACTGTTCTTATTTCTTATGGATCATAAGCTTCATTTCATACTAAAATAATCTATGACTTTAATTTGTACCTAATATTGAAATACATACTGTGAGTCCAGTACTTTGAGTAAGAGGTGTAAACTCTAGCCTTCAATGTCATTTCATCTAGGTCTTGAAATAACATCATAACATGCCATGAAAAATGGGTTTTTTGCAGTTTATCCAATTATTCATTGAGCAAGTACTTTCAGGGTAGAATTGACAGAGTGAAACATTTTTTTCTTAGTTGGCACATGCAGTATTTGATAACCCTAAAGGAAAATCTACTCTGAGTCATTATCAGATTATCCAAGTCAAGTGTCAGATTGTTTGGGTGAGAAGGTACTCCCTCAGTCCAAGAAATTAGCACATTACCTGTAGAAACCTTTACATGAATGTTACAAAATATTTAGTCTAGAACTTTAAACTTTTCTCTTTCTTACAGATTCCACACCAAATCATCCATCGCAAACACCACCAGCCCAAAAGAAAACTCCCAGTTCCTCATCTCGACAAAAAGATAAAGTTAATAAAAGAAATGAACGTGGTGAAACTCCTTTACACATGGCAGCTATTCGAGGAGATGTAAAACAAGTCAAAGAACTAATAAGTTTAGGGGCAAATGTGAATGTGAAAGATTTTGCAGGTAAGACTTGTAATTAAAGACATACTCAGGAACTAAAATTTTGAGGTTGTCACCTAAACAGACTCTGATTACAATTTAATCAACATTCTTTGTTCCTCTTTCTGAAATAAAAGTGTTCTAAAAGTATACTTTAAAACTATTTTGGAGTTTGTACATGAAACCCTGATCCACGTCAGTAATCACTCAAATTCTTAAATATTAAGCTTCTGTATTATCTGGCATATTACCATATAATTTTTTATCTAATTTAGGATAAAATTTTTATCCATTTTTTTGAAAATCAGGCAAATAACCCTCCAAAAGAAAGATCCCTGATCCATTTACACTCCCATCAAGAGTATATGGAAAAAAGAAAAAAAAAAGTATATGAGAGAGCCCTGGGTAGGGGAAAGAGAGAAATTAGTAGGAATTTGGGATTACCAGTACTCTTGCCTGGAGAAGCCCACTGATGGAGGAGCCTGGTAGGCCATAGTCGATGGGGTTGCAAAGAGTCGGACACGACTGAGTGACTTCACTTTCACTTTCACTTTTGGGATTAACATATACACACTACTGTATATAAAATATTAATAGATAAGAATCTGCTGTATACAGGGAACTCTGTTTACTATCTTGTATTATTGTAAGACCCTAACAAGCTTATTTTGCCCTTTTATACTCTTCTTATTTATAATTCAGTTGATTATTATAAATTATAGCTAGTTTATATTCATTGGGTAAGCTTAAATGTTAGTTTAATACTTTTGTCAAATAATTTAGCCCCATGGGAAATAATGGGGCTTCCCTGGTGGCTCAGAGAGTAAAGCATCTGCCTGCAATGTGGGAGACCTGGTTTTGATCCCTGGGTCGGGAAGCTCCCCTGGAGAAGGAAATGGCAACCCACTCCAGTATTCTTGCCTGGAGAACCCCATGGAAGGAGGAGCCTGATAGGCCACAGTCTACGAGGTCGCAAAGAGTTGGACACGACTGAATGACTTCACTTTCATGGGAAATAATATTATTGTGGATGAACCTTCTGTAAAATTAGTGGTTTTCTTAGGTACTTATTTTCAGTAGCTTGTTCATCATTCCTTTTTCCTTGTATTGTGTACATTTAGAATTACTGTATCACACATGGGTATATTAAAAGCGTATGTGTTGAATTAGTAGAAGTGTACCATATGTTCAATTAATATTGTAACTTTAGGTTGGACACCACTGCATGAAGCTTGCAACGTGGGATATTATGATGTTGCTAAGATACTGATAGCAGCTGGAGCAGATGTTAACACACAAGGATTAGATGATGACACTCCACTCCATGATTCCGCTAGTAGTGGGCACAGAGATGTGAGTATGACAGGAGGAGCAGTAATACACATCTTCAAAAGATACATTTAACCCAGAGTAATTTAACTCACTTCTTAGTTGTACAGTCTGGTGTCATATTTCATTCATTGCCTGACCAGCTCATTTGTGTTTTATTTTCCCATTTTCTACCTTCTAATTGCTAATTCCTATTATGAGTTTAGCATTATCTTTTCATAAAATCTATTTAATTTGATAATTAAGCAACTTGGCAAAATTTTTATTTGAAGGGCCATTCTACTGTCGGATAATTAGATATAGAGATTAAAGCATATTTTACTTATAAAAATTTTACACTGTCATACCTTTTTTAAGACATTAATATTTAATGATTCCTTTGTATATAACAACTGTTCTTGAATTTTAGCTGACATTATTTATTTAAAGATACTCAGATGCTTATGTATATAATAAGACGATTTAATCAAACTCGATTATATATGCTTGAAAATTTAATGGCATCTTTAAATACCATGTTTGATTTGTTTTGATGCAATATTATGACCCATGCTGGGTTTTAAATTCCATTTGCATTTTCAGTCTCTGGCAAAGTCTCTACCCCATCTTTGTTGTAATGAAGCTTCTGTTTTAAGCATGTTTAATGCTTAGTTCCTGGAGAAGGCAATGGCACCCCACTCCAGTACTCTTGCCTGGAAAATCCCATGGACAGAGGAGCCTGATAGGCTGCAGTCCATGGGGTTGCAAAGAGTCAGACACGACTGAGCGACTTCACTTTCACTTTTCACTTTCATGCATTGGAGAAAGAAATGGCAACCCACTCCAGTGTTCTTGCCTGGAGAATCCCAGGGACGGGGGAGCCTGGTGGACTGCCGTCTGTGGGGTTGCACAGAGTCGGACACAATTGAAGTGACTTAGCAGCAGCAGCAGCAGTGCTTAGTTCCATTACTGTAACCTGCTTATAGCTGAAGCAGATCAACCTAGGCCACTGTTAGCTGTGTCTAAAGCAAAGGATTCTGTTCATCAAAGAAGTAGTTTCTGTTTTTCACTTAATTTTGACTTTTATTGACATACTTGTGCATAGTTTAGAAAGTTGAAAAGTATTACTTAGCTCAGAAAAATACCTAAATTCTCCCTTGTGTCCCTCCACCCTTCCCAGTACCATTAGCCAAAAGCAGCTGTTGTGTTTCTTCTCTTCATTTCTAACAAGGTGTAAGCTATTTTGCCTTATTAAATTTTAGTCTCTAGTTACTGACTCCTGCAAAGGATTTTAATATATATTGCTGCTCTGAGACTCACAGAGTGTACTCTAATTTTATTTTGCCTTGGATTTTATTTATTACCTTGGTTACTACTCAGCCTTGTTCTAATTTTTCTTATTTAGTTCTCTGTGTAAATATATATTTTGTATTTCCTTACTCTCTCTTTCATAACTCTAAAATGCCCTGAATAAGGTCAGACACATCCATCAGTTCATTGTTTTTGAGAGTATCTTTGTATACAAAATATCTTGTATCCTGCTTCAGGTGAGACTAGCTGCCCTAGATCTGTGGCACAGATGCTGTCCAAGGATTTCTCTTTGCCGTGAATTTCATGTGGGATTCTCAGTCTCTGTGAGATTTCCAGTCTCTGGCTGGAGTGGTTGTGAATTTGTGAACTACATTGCATTAACTTCTCACAGCAATATTTGTGTGTTTTCACTTGGAGATAAGTGTTGTAAATGATTCATATGTATTAATCACTTTAATCATCACAGTAAATGAACATCCTTTGGTGTCTGTTGTGGAAACTGTATGACCCACTACATTCTAGTACCTAGTACCCTTAGCTTCTCCCGGAGTTTGGCGAAACAAAGACACATGAGGTCACATTGGTCTGAGACACTCCTAAGTTTATTAAACTGATAAGAGTCCAAGTTAAGGGACTAAACAAGATAAATACCAATGTCTTCTTAAGAGAAAGTGAGGTAATGATATATTAAGCTGGAAGAGCTGTTCAATACACTGTCTCTGCTCTCTGGTGAATAACACAGGACATGTTTTCTAACACCCTAGCTCGAATTTTGGTGTCATCTCATACCTTTCTGCTAGAAAAATCCCCCTTAGTTTTTTCATTAGCAGCAAACATTCTCAGCCTTATTTTCTTTTTTGACACAATAAAAATGTCAGGGTCATGCTGCCTGCCTTTTAAAAGCCGCTTTAGTTGAGAAAAAAATGAAATTTGTGAAGATAGATACAAATTCAGTTCTGGTCTGGCCAGTTTGCCATATGTGTGGTCTCAAGTTACTTTTTTCCTTTCAACTTCCTTTTTCTCATCCATAATAAATAATACCTATTTAAAGGGGATATTTTGAAGGAAAAAAAGACACTGAGCATATAAACCTACCTTGAAATCTAAAATGTTACGGAAATTTCAGAGGTCAGAGATTAAAAGGCTACTATTGCTATTTTTCAAATATACTCAAATATTTTAGAAACTAAAATTCAGAAATTAAAAGTGCCATTTTCTCACTTAAATCTTTCTAAAAGACTTTTTCATAATTCTCAAGTTCAAATTTTGAAGAAAAATAATAATGTTATTTTTCCTAAACTGATCCTTACCGTTGTTCCAGTCTCATACATACCTATGGGATAAGCCCTTAACTATATTATTTTTCACTCGTGTGCTTTTCTGTTTTCTGTATTGAATATTGAGTCTCATACATACATAATTTGTATTCTGGGTGTGCTGTGTTAAATACTGTATTCACTTCCCTTTTTTAAAAAAAGGATTATTGATAGTTTTTCAAACATGAATAGTTTTTCTTCAAATGTTGCATAAAAAGATCTCTTGATTGCTAAATGTAATGTTAAAGAATTATGCCTTATGAGTAAGACATGTTTCTATGAATACAAGTTTCTAAATATGCACATTGCTACAAAATATTTCCAGAAGCTGACCTTTGAGCTGATGTACTTACAAGGATTCAAACACTATTTCCAGTCTCTTTCCAGAGGGAGACTGGCATGCTGTTTTCAAGAGACCTTTGCTTTTCCTCCTACCAACATGCCTAGGATAGTAGGAGTCATAATTCAGAGCTGTTGAGGGCTATTTTCTCCT
Source organism: Bos indicus x Bos taurus (assembly GCF_003369695.1). Taxonomy (NCBI): domain Eukaryota; kingdom Metazoa; phylum Chordata; class Mammalia; order Artiodactyla; family Bovidae; genus Bos; species Bos indicus x Bos taurus. Next base: position 41,669,239 of record NC_040099.1, read on the forward strand.
TATTCTTTACTTGTCCCCAAAGAGGAGGAGGGAAATGAGAGCCACCAAAAGCTCATTTGTGTTTATCTGTATCATATGATTCTCCAGCAAAGAATTAGATTTCTTCCAATGATACTCATGATGACTACAACCATCCATAAGACATTTCTAAGGTGAAAAAAATAGAAAGATAGCAGTTCTGTCCTAAATTATTTAGATTAAGAGAAGATTACTTTTCTTAACATAGCTTCAGTTCAGTCGCTCAGTCGTGTCCGACTCTTTGCCACCCCATGAATCGCAGCACACCAGGCTTCCCTGTCTATCACCAACTCCCCGGGTTCACTCAGACTCACATCCATCGAGTGACTCTTAAAAAAGCTCTTAGAAGTTAATAAAATGATAACAGGACGAAAAATACAGTATTGAAGGTTAAAGATAAAGTTGAGAAAACCTCCCAGAAACCAGGAAACAGACGGAGGAGGGGAAATGAGAAGAAAGATTAATTCAGGAGATCCAGTATCTTAAAGAGTTCTTAGAAGACAGAACAGTGAAAACACAGGACTTTATCAGATATAAAAGCAGGAATTTTCTCAGAACTGAAAGAGCAGGTGTCTTCAGATTGAAAGGGTAATTGAATGCTCAGCATGAATGTTAAAAAGATCGAGATCAAAATTCATTATCCTGGGATTTCAGAACCATAGGGGCAAAGGACGTCTTCCAGCTTACAGAGAGAAAAAGCAAGTTCCATGTAAAGGTAAAAAATCAGAATGGCATCAGACTTTTCAATAACAGCACTAGAAGCTAAAAGATAATGCTCATGCCTTTGAAATTGGAGGGAAAACTATTCTATGTCCAAAGTAAGTATTACTCAAGTGAGGATAGAGTAAAGGTATTTTCTGACATGTACCAAAAAACTCTCAGATTATTTAACCATTTCTCAAGAATCTCCTGGAGGTAGTGTTTCAACAAAACGAGGGCATAAACCAACAAAGAAGATATGATCTAAAGAATTCAACACAAAACTGAGGAAAGGGTGTTTCTAGGATGATAGGATGAAGGAAGATGACAGATGAGAAGCAAATCTAGACAGCAGCCAGTCCATTTTAAAGTAAGTGAGAAGGCTTGGAGAAGGACTTGAACAGAAACAGTGGTTGTGTGTGGAACTGAAGGGGTCTGTGCTTGTAGCAGAATGGGGGATGAGTTAAAGATAAGTATGTAGAACACTGAGCAAATGAAAAATGAAGATAGTTAACTCTGGGATCAGATGACTTGTGTAAGAATGAAAATTTAGTCATTGTATGCTACTTGGTTCAATATTTATATTAATCATAATACACACAAAATAATATGACTATTTTGGAAAGTTAGGAGGAGGGGGAATGATTATGTATAGGAGTACAGGGGTGCAGTTGGTAAACGAGAGCTGAGTCCCTGTCTTCCATTGTAAGACAGTAGACAACACCTAAAACTGAAAAATACGGAAGCAGCATGCTAGGTATGATATTTGAGCATTGAAGATAAATATCAGGGACAATTGTTTTTCACTAGCACCCTTGAATAGCTATTTGATCTTATTAAAAAATGCAACTTGATGAAAATTAATAAATAGGAAAATTGAACATTAACAGTTGATCATGAAAAAAAAAAAAAAATAGTTGATCATGGAGAAGGGAGTGGCAACCCACTCCAATGTTCTTGCCTGGAGAATCCCAGGGACGGGGGAGCCTGGTGGGCTGCCGTCTCTGAGGTCGCACAGAGTTGAACACGACTGAAGCGACGTAGCAGCAGCAGCAATTGATCATGAGTTATTTGTTTTCTTTTTGTGTTCTTACATTTCAAATGTTCTGTTTTGATGCTTTATTCTTCCATAGCCTAGAAACAATTTTTCATTTTTATTTCACTGTGAATCATTGTTACTCTTAAATACTTTCATTTGTTAGAAATTCCTGATTTGTAGCATCTTGTTTAATGTTTTTTGAAAAAGATGTGCTATACCAGAAAACATCATAGTTGTGTATTGAGAATACAAAAACGACAAAGATTTCACATAAAGTTTATGGTCTAGGACAAGGGCAGAAATGTGTTAATAAATTATAGTACAGATTTACCTATGACAGCACACACTCATGTCACTGGAAATAAAAGCTCAAAGCAAAAGAGATGTCATGGAAGCAGAATTAATAATACTTCCCACCTGTCTGACGAGGAATATGAGTGAAACGGACTTCGCTGGTGGCACTAGTGGTAAAGAATCCTCCTGCCAATGCAGGAGATGCAGGTTCGATCCCTTGGTCAGAAAGATCCCCTGGAGAAGGGACTAGCAACCCACTCCAGTATTCTTGCCTGAATAATCCTATGGACAGAGGAACCTGGTAGGCTACAGTCTATGAGATCACAAAAGTGAAGGACACAAATTAGTAACTAAACAGCAACAATGAATGAAAAACAAGAATCAGTGATGGCTCCCATCGTTCTGGCTTCAGTGACTGGGTATATTTTGGTGCTAGTCACTAAGAATAGAAAAGATAAAGGATAAGGGTGCAAGTTTAATGAACTCTGGGACCAATTGGGTTCAACGTTTGTATTAAAATATAATATATCGAAATTTGGTTCTGAAGCTGAGGAAGAGGGCTAAGAAAGAATGAGCATGAGAATGAAAATGGATGGATGGATTGCATAATTGTCATCTCATTCAGAGTGGGTGGTGAGCCCTCCAGGGAGATGATGTAGAACAGAGTATGAATCAAGGACAGAGCCCTGGGGAAATCACCTGTGGCTTAGATATTCACAGATATTAGAAGACTCATTTCACTGGACTGATGGCAACATAATTGTAGGTGGAAGGCTGAAGGGCCAGTAAGAAAGAAGTAGTCTAAGGCTGCAAGGGTAAACACTGTCCAGGAGCTTGACTGTTAAGAAAAGAAGAGAGGTTTAGGTGGAGGAGAAGAGTATAGGCTTAAACAGTTTCTTTTTTTTTAAGTCTGTTTCTTTATTCCCATTATTGTTTTAAGGCAAAAGAGAAATGAACTAGAAAGATTGGTTTCTAGAAATAAGTCAATCAAAAAAGGTTTTAATATAGAAAAGAAGTGGAATAGGAAGAAAGAAAGAAACCAAAAAAATGAAATGACTAGCCAGGCACATCTTGGTTTGTGGAGCCCAAAACTTACGTAATTTGTGGGGACAGGTTCTTTAAGAAATGAATAAAAAGATACAGGGCCATGTAAGGGGATCATGAAAGTCAGAGACGTTGCATTTTAAGCTTCATTAATTTTAAGTAATCTCATATCAGTTAGTGATAGTTTACATCCCAGGGAGATGGAGAAAAGAAGATTATTAAAGAGCCTTGGTGTAGGGCTGGTTGCCTTAAACAGGGGAAGTACTTCTTTTGAGATTTCCTGTAGCCTGTACATTGCAAGAGGCCAGGGAGCTTGTTACTCTTGTTCATTGATTTATCTGGAGAACTTGATGTAGTCCTTGTTAAAGGTACTTAGTAAATATTTGTCAAATGTTTGATGAAACAGATCTCAGAAAAATCATGAGATTCGGTACTAAGATAGCCCAACCTCAATTTTAAGGAGCAACTGTCTTGGTAGTAGATGCAGTCAGAAGGGGATGGCAGTGAAAATGGAACTTGAGAGTAATTATGATTTAGAATAGATAGTGGGGAAGGAGGCGGAATAGATGGAGCAGGAGGAGACTGTGTGTATAATCGGGAGAATGGTTGAAATAATGCAGTCAACAAAAGGACTGAGTCTTCCTACTGTTCAATGTTGCAGATTGTGAAACTGCTGCTTCGTCATGGTGGAAACCCTTTTCAAGCTAATAAACATGGGGAGCGTCCAGTAGATGTGGCAGAAACAGAGGAGCTGGAGTTGTTGCTGAAAAGAGAGGTGCCTTTGTCTGATGATGATGAGAGTTACACAGGTTTGTTCCACATGGTCTCTGTTCACCTGTTTACATGATATTTTAGTAGAATGTTGTACTTCTGCTTTGTAACACCTAGCACTCTAGCTGTTCAGAATGGTGAGTTCGGTAACCTCAGTTGAGGTCCTGTCTCCACGTCCTCCGTGTAAATGGGGTCCTGATGCTCTTGTCCTATTTCTGTGATTTCTTTTCCCCACAAATTGCTGATGTCAGAATCAAGCCTGTTGCAGACTCTCTCCCCATTAATAGTTACCAGCACTACTACACACTGCCACTGTTAGCTGTACCACGTCTGAATTCTTTTAATCCTTTTATTAATTAGAGCACTACTCACCAGACCCTTCCTGGCATTGATGAGTCACCTTTGCATTTTTATTTTTGTGTTTAGGTGGTTGAATTCTGGTCATTGTTGTAAAATTGCGACACAATTTTACAATCACAGTTTTTAAAAAGGGAAGATCCAAGAAGAGTATTTCAGAAAACTTTTGGCATACTCAAGAGTTTTTTTAAAAACCGATAAGTAAAAAACATACCTGCTCCAGGACTGGTTTCTGTCGTGGAGGGGGGAAATAGTTATAAAAGATATTAGATCATTTAGCAAGGAATATGGACAGTAGATTAGTGTTGTTTCAGTGTAAATTCACGAAGTTGGCAACTATGCTATAACAAATAATATCTTTATGTCTTGCAAAATACCCTCAAGTATATAGGGTAAAGAGCCATTATATATGTAATTTACCCTCATATAGTTAAGGAAGAAAATGTATTTATACACATATGTTATATATAGAAAGAAAGTATAATGCAAGAAGAGTAAAGTGTTAACAATAAGAAAACCTAGGTAAAGGATTTATAGTGTTTATTATTTTTTATTTTCTAACTTTTTGGGAGTTGAAATTATTTCCAAATTAAAACTAAAATACAAATTTAGATCTGTTGAAAAGATCTAAAGCTGACAAAGACAGTAGCAGTAGTCATTCCTGGTACCCAGATTATAATTGGGAAATATTTTCTCCTAAAAGAAAGCCAAACTTTGTTGGAAAACAATGGATGATGCTAAACTAAGTCTAGGGCAGGAAATATAGAACATCTACTTATTTCAGATTTTAGGTTTTGTCAGAAGGCCTTAGACAGCTTGGAACTGTTCCCCTCTAGCCAAAAATTGGAAAGTTTGAGCTTCAATAAGGGTGTTAATTGCAAAGATTTGAAACCCATCAAACATGTTTAAATTCATGAATTTTTCATGGTGAATTTTTAAATTAATTCATGGTCACCAAAGAACCAGTTTGTTATCTTTAAAAATCGGCAAAAAAGGGGGAAAAGTCAATCATTTATTTTGCTTCCATATTCCTGTATGAACTCTTACCACTGGGTAACCTCATTATGATGAGAAGAAATGTTTTCTTATAAGATTAATACAGCTAAAAGAATGACAAGAGAGACTGACCACTTTGCAGCCCCCTGTTAGTTGATGTCTGGGAGCATTGAGGATCAGTAGTTGCCAACATTAAGTTAGAAAGAGGATGAAACCCTTGCCTGCCCTCCTGCTGAAGGGACACTCTGCTCCCCTCCTCAGTCCTCTAGGTCGGATCCTGCTGCCATTGGCAGGAGGGGCCCAGACAGAGGAGTGTGCTGAGCTGCACCCAGCGTCTTCTCCCAGCTGGATTGTACGAAAAGAGGGAGGACCTGTAGAAAAAAAATAAAAATGACTTAAAACACCATATCAGACTTTAAAAAATGGACAAGACTAAAATTTTAAGTGTGTACTTAATAGGTACTTCTCCAGGGGAATTTTGTATAAAACTCAGTTAAGGTGAATAGCACATAAAAGGTTCAGGATATTGGGTTTTTTAAATACTAAGAAATTCTCAAGAATTGTTATGTTAGGGGAAACGCCTGATATGTTTTCAGTAGTTCTGAAAGGAGCCGGCAATAGTGATTGCTCTCGTATTCCACTAAGGAAAGGATCAAGGCTTCTGCTTGACTGTCACCCATCCAAAAGGCGGGCTGATTATAAGGAGAAGAGACATGGGGGAGGGAGGAATAGAGAGAGACAAACATGTTTTTTAAAGGGTTGACAGCAGTGTTTAGTAGTGGGAATTGTAATGATGGGAGCTAAAACTATAGGAGGAATTATAAAGGTGGCAACATTCCTTTTTGTGTATATTTTCTCTCCTTCACCCTCCAATAAATGTAGACTGAAGTGTTTGGTACAGACATTAACATTAACAAATATTTGTTTAATTGGAGGAAGGGGTAATTGGGCCTTAGGGATTATGCCAGAAGTTTCCATTACCCACAAATCCAGAGTCACTGAACCTGTAGACTGAGTTTGTCCGTTAAGGAGACTGGGTGAGTCTGGGAACACCTGGTCCGGCAACAGCAAGGTCTCCTCTGGTGCTTCAGCACGGAGGGGCCATCTGTGAGCTCAGAGGACATAGCTGGTGAAGGAAATGGAGATACTATCATGATTATCTCCTAACCCCTGTCACTTCTTTAATTTCAAAGTATTTGTAAATCCATCTGCCAGGTGCAAACTGAAAGTCAGTTGAACATCTTTGTGCTGTATGAAATAAGGATTATAATAACTGAATTACGTAGCTTCCATAGGAAAGTAAGAAAATAAGATTTGAAGAAGAGAAACATTTTATGTGATATGTAAATTCTCCCATTTATTATGCTTATGGACTTTGTAATCCTGGTCTCTTCAGAAAACAATAGCAGTGAAAAGCAGCTTTGGTTAAAAATCTTTCTGTGAGAAAGAAGTGCTGCAATAAATTTTTCCCATGGAAGAAGTTAGGTATTTTATTTGAACTTACATGTTTCATTAGAGTAAAGCACATCTTTTAGAACCGTTTTTGATTTTCACTGATACTGTTTCATGTGTTCATCAGCTATGTATTGATTTTTCAGCATACTTATTTTCCACATGGTGAATGTGCCTGAATTATTGCTTGATCAAAATCCCTCAAGGAATGATTTAAAAATCATCAGTAAAAATTATCCGTAAGTATCATACAAAGATTTTGAAGTTGCTGAAAAAGACTGATGAAAATACCCAAATTTATTGTTTAATTTACATGAGGTCCTTGTCAGACTAAACACCATCTAATCTAAATTTAGAATGTATTAATATTTAATCGAGTATTAATTTGACTGCCCATAGACTTTTGTACATGTAAAGCCTGACAGCATTGTTACCCATTTTGTATGTTACGTCATCCATGTGACAGATACACTTTAAGTGTTGCAAAGTTAGAGAGTATAACTGGCTGTGGATTTCAGAACTTAAATTTGGAGTAGATAAAAAGGCATTTTGTAGGAAGCATTTTAGAGTTCGGCTTATGCCATTAGGTGTTGTGCTTTGTGACAGTGCTGCTCAGAGGCACTGTTCTGCAGAGTGTCAGGTCCCCAGGGCACAGAGCTTGTGCCAGAACATAACGCCAGTGCACGGCTTCTTTCATCAGAGAGGAGGATGCTCTGACAAGAGGTGTCTGTCCGATGAGCTCAAGAGTGTGCTTGTGACATCGCTGATTTCCTCTGATATAAGCCTGTTACTTCATCATTTCATCACAGATTAGTAATAAACAATGTGCAGGGTGGCCCAAGTTCGTGAACCTCCTTGAGTAGTCATTTTATGTCATGCACATCAGATATTTATGATATTGCTGGAGGAATTCATGTCCTGGTCAGTACAACTGATTTGCATACAAGTCGACGACACTTATATCTGCATAATTCTGTGGTTTTTTTTTTTCCCCTAACCTCTGCCCTTTTTCCACAGTCTTATTCCATATTACCATCCTGACAGAAATTCTATCTGATAATAGGATTTGCTACAGATATTTGCTTCTTGCTAACCTGCTGAAAGCTGAGTCATATTCAGAGAACCAGACCACGCTCCTGAACCAGAATTACGGTAACGGAGAAGTGGGTGACTCTGTGTCTCACTGCGCCCCTCCTCATGCTTTCTGACACTCATTAATTGCCAAAGATTCTGCTGCAGGTTTGCAGACCCTGTTTTATTATGTAAACAAAGTGCCCAGCGGGTAAAGTTGAAAATGCCAGGCATTGTTAAAAATAATTGTTCACCCTTTCCTTACATTGCTTTGACTGCCAGTAATCCGGCCATATTTATTAAGCCACTGCTATAAGCTTTGCTCACTTGAATGCTTCAGATTAAGCAAGGAAATACTCCATCATAAGTAGGCAGTCTGTGTTTAGAGTCTACCATGAGACAGATTAAGAAACTTCCAAAAAGACAGTGATACGTTGTTTCCCTCTGGTGTTTGCTGAGTGCATTTCTGTGTTATAAAATACACAAAATGACCAGTAATTCAAAGCTTTATTTTCTTAATGTTAAAAGATTGTAACTATTCTAAGTATATTGTCACATTTGTTAAACTCATATCCTCAGTTTTATATTTCAGGAACTATGAAAATATGACCATTCATGCAGATACGGAACTATAACAGTTAATAAATCAAGAGATACAAAAAACAATCACATAAGTCAAAATAGACCAGAAATTTTTATTAAATGGATTATGTGATGTTAACAGTTTAATTGTAAGTAGGAAGAAGACACACCTGAGGAAGTTTTAAAACAAGCTTCTTTTAACCTTGGAAGCATAAAGACTACAGGTAGAGGTCACATAGAGTAAGCACTGTACTTGGTGTTCAGCAACTTTTATTCTTCACCCACCACTGTGGTATAGGTGCTTACAAGAAATGAAAAGGCATGTGATGTGCAGAGGGCTGAGCATACAGCATAATAGGCAATAGATATTCTTTAGTGATCAGTTAAAAGAAATTCCGTCACCATGTTTTGCATACTCTGCTTTTTCTCCTCTGTTTTGTGATATATATGGTACACTTTATACACAGAGTTCTGGTTTTAATTCTTCACACGTTTCTCTAAATATCACCAACTACTTCTACCTGAATCTTAAACAACCAAAACCTCTATAGTTCTCTTATTTGAAAGCCAATACTTTAAAATCAATACAGGTTTTATCATGTGTTTTATGTAGATTCATTATATCAACCTAACTCTAAAGCTTAAGAGTTTTAATTTCAAGATTGAGTGTCTTTTTAAAATTTTATTTGTCAAATTTTGTTAAGTGGAGAAAAAGGGAAAGAAATTATTATACCTAAATTACCATTTATTATAAGCATTTGCTCTTTAGTAGTGTCTATAAAAATTGCATAGTTCTATATTTTTTACTTACTCATATATCAAAAAAGTAAATGGGAAATTGTGACTACAGCTGGTATGTTGTTTGGATGTCTGCAAATGAATATGTCTTTAAATTTTTATGTTACATAAAATAATAATCTCAATATCTCTCTTTGAAGTTTATCTAAATATAATCAAGAAATTTTAAGTGTATTTGCCCGACATATATAAAATGGCTTATTGCAAATTCAGAATGAATCGATTTTTTGTTAAAAATATATTAGCTTGATGGTTTGTCTTATAAACTGCATTTCTACCAGTGCCTAGCAACTTAAAGTGAGTCTGTCACATTATTTTAGTCCTTGAGATATTGCTGAATATTTAAGACTAAAACTCTCTGAAGGGTACATTTGGGCAGAACTCTTAAAAAAGACCTTTGACTTAAAATATTGTATGTATACGAATAAATGAGTTTAGCCTTAGCTATATCATCCTGTTTTACCTACTCATGGTTTAAAGGACCTCCATGTAATATATATATAAATATATATATGCATATATATATATACACACACGTATTGATGGAATAGCCGAGACTGGGTGATTTTTGTCAGTTTCCTTTAGTGACATCAAATTTTTTGTAGTGATACCAGTCATATTTTCAGAGGGGGACAATCTTGATTAATTTATACTTTATAGACTTCATTTTTTTGTGACTGATACGTTGGTAGAAAGGCCATGTATAACTAAGGGAGTGTACAGAGTGGTGTGGTACTTGGTTTTACTTTTTATGTCAATTTCGCTTTTAGACATAGTGTTTTCACCTATTGATTATACTCTCTTCTCTCCCCAGCTCACCCCTAAATTCTTTGCTGTAACTCCTTTACCTGTACCTGTTACTGTAGAAATACAGTGAAAATATATTCCCATATAGCATACTTACTTCCAAATAAATGTACTAAACATGACTACTTTTTTCCTATACAGTAAAATTAAAATAACTAACCTTTACTTAGGAAAATTGAGGTTTATTTTATTTTATTTTAAATTGAGTTTTAGAAATGGAGATTTAGAAGAAGCTGTATAAAATTACCCAATATTTTATTTTCCTGTCTCTAGACTGCATTTTACAATCAATTTAGGGATATGGAAGCTATAAAGATATGTTTCCTAAAATGCGGTGTTTTTTTTCTAATGTTACTTCCTTGACTAGAATGTAAGTTATATTTATGTAATCAGGTTCAGTATACTGGTTGTGGTTAGGAGAGTATTGCGGAGCAAAGCAACAACTCAAATATCCCTCCCAGTGGAGCCCCGGGGGCTCTGAAGTTCAGAGCCAGCCTGTTGCAGGCGCATTCTAAGCAACAGACTGCGGTTCGAGGGACCAAGGAGCACACATGCAGGGGATGCCTGCTGTAGAGGTCCTCCATTAAACTGCTAAAAGAACCAGTTTTTCCGTTTATCAGTATGAAAAGAAATCCAGAGAGTTGAGGAAAATCAACTGAAAGACAAACAAGAAGGGCCAAAATGAACAAGCACAGCAGTTGATCTGGAGAATGAAAATTACGTAGGAAGCAGAAGGGTAAGTTCTCAGTGCGCTTGGAGACGCTGGGATGATGGTGGGGGCTGTCGATCCAATAACCCTAACAGAAGGCCACCTTGAAAAAGTTGGCCAGGAAAGTCCTTGAAATTCAAAATGTTTTTCATTACTGAAAGTAAGCATTCCATATAGAGTTAAAGAATAAACTGGACATCGCTGAAGATCTAATTTGAGATCTAAGAGAAGGGCAACACATAAAACATTGAAAAATGCATTGGGAATATGAGAAAAATGGTTTAAAAAAAACCGTACCCAGCATATCCAATATTATTTTTACAAAGAATAATAATTGTTGGGAAGAAAATAATTTTTTTAGTTGAAGAAGATGTCTCTTAACTGAAGAAAGATATTTATAGATCAAAAGGGAATGTACAAAGCAAAAACAAGCATGGAAAGGGAAAACCCCACATCAAGTTACATCACGACTTCAAGGATAAAGATTGTTTAAAATTTTACAAACTTCCAGAATCAGAGGCACAGAATCAGAGTCAGAGTGACTGATTTCTTGTTCTTAAAAGCTGTTGTGAGAAGATGGGTGCAGCTTCAGGCTCAACGTTGTATGAAAACTGTTTTGAACCTAGAATTTCATTTGCAACTAAAGTGCAAGGTTAAAAAAGTCTAAGAGGAAAATACAGACATTCAGATTTTGATGAAAAATTCCCAAGTGACAGCAACGAGCAATTGTCATACTTTAGAACAAGGTGTCAGAGATATTTGTGAAGAATTTATCAAGAAAGGAGTAGATTATAGTACACAGTGTGTGAATTAGATTTTGAGAATTCACTGTGTCATGTAAATATCCTCTTCCATTCTTTTGTTCTTGTAATTTTTTGTTGTTGAAAAAATCATTTGCCTGGTAATTTTTCTCAAAATCTGGATTTTGCTTACTGCATCTCCATGATTTCAATTTCAGGAAAACTATTTTCCAAATAAGGCCTTGAGATGTACAAGAGCAACTTTCAAATGTATTGCATTTTTAATCAATTAAGTTTTGTTATTTAGTACTTTTTCACAGGTAACAAAATGCTTTAATGAAAAATTTAATGCTTTAGTGATTGCTTATTTCTCACTTGTCTCCCTAATTTCCCAAAGAAGATTCTTGAGATGATAAACATAGTATTTTTTTAAGGAGCTTTTTTATCAGAAATAATTCAGTAAACTGTTTTAAATACAAATTCAAATCTAGTAACTAAATAGATAGTAAAAACAAAAAAGTTGGAAACAAATTGAAAACGGTGTCGTATCACAATGACCATGGCCATTTTCAGTACAGGGGCTTGAGGATTTGGATTCTTAGGTGAATTTCTCGCTATCCTAAGAGAGGTGGAGCAAACATGTTTGTTTTTACTACTGCGCCAGAATTCCAAAACCAGCTTTATCCATAGTCCTGGGTAAAGTAAATCAAAAAGGTTTAGGACTCCTTAGGGAAGAAAAGGGATTTGAACCTGGTCTGCCAGCAGAATGGCATCACAGAGAAGTAGAGTCATCGCTGGGGTCCCAGACTGGCCAGCTTTAGGAGAGCCATACAGGGTTCTGATTGGCAATACTGAGAGCCCGCATGCAGAGAATCGAGCCTGGTGGACGGGTACAACTCAGTGACCAGAGCCAGGCTGCCATCCTCCTCCCGGGGTAACTCCACACTGTCGTCATGGTATATCGTGATTACATATTAACTCCGTGTAACATGCAGCCCTGAAAAACAGTAATAAAGAAAATGCAACTTTAAAAGAAAATGTCTGCAACTATTGAATGAAAAAAAGCTGTATATGAAATGGGGCATGTTGTGTTTGAGCTGCCTTTTGTTACGTTAGTTGTTTTCACACCCTGAAGTCTGCCTGAAGTTCCTAATATCCTTCCCACCCCATTCGGTGCTGTTGCTGTGAGAAGCCTGCTCCCCTTTCCCAGGTACTGACTGGAGAAGGGTACCTGCACCCTTTAAACTGGGTGCCAACAGCCATCTGAGCCATCATCAGGCTGAGTCACTGTTACTCTGCAGAGCTGTGTTCTTTTCATCACATCACACCTCCTGCTGAGCACTTTGTGCCTAGAGAAGCATACTAAATGTTTACTTAAGATTGATTCTAGTGTTGACTTGAGGTGTTAAGAAATATACAAGGGAAAAAATCATTCCCAGTTTCCAGTTAAACTTACCTAATGGGAAAAAATATAAATAGAATAGTTGTATACAAACCATAAAACATCAACTCCTTAAAAACTGCAAGGGGAGAAAAGTCCTCAAGAACAAATTGTAAATAAGGTGCCAACAAGGAAAATAACACCTGTCATATAAGTACATATTCTTGTATTTATTTAATTGAGGAGCAGAACAAATACTACTTCCAAAACAGTTGTTCCCTTTTTTGCATCATAAAGTTCTACAGTTTGATGCTTTGTGTTGCAGTGTTAAGAACTGGGAATGGAGTTACGCTTACAAGCAATTGTCATTCCAGAAATGTTCTTTTTTTTTTTAATTCCACGTGTCTGGCACTTAATAGTATTAGAATATTACCACATCTTCTCCACATCTCTCCAGAGCTCTTGTCCAGTGCTCAGAACCTTACAGACACTCTAAAATGCGTCTGCAATTTGAATTTCCAGGTAAAGAATATTTGAGAGCTAGATCACTTTTAGGGGAAACTTGATGTATTCAAATAAATTGATTACCTTTATATTGTTATATATTTAGCCAAAAAAGTGAAGTTTGATGTTATCCTCTTTTGGTTAGAGTCTTCAGTTTTCTTTTAATTTTACAGGCCTGGGTTTTCTTTTCAGTTACAGGCTCCATGCATACAACATACATTTCAGCTAAGAAAAGATGCCCAACTAGGAAGGAAAAAAATCTATAAAAGAACTAAAGAATAAAGTAGCTTTTTTCAAATTATATATCAGTCTGTTACAATCTTGATTTTGTAATTGGGGGATATATTTCTTTTTTTCTTTCTTTTTTTTTTTTTTTTTTACAGGTGGTAAAGCTGACAATCATGTTTCTTGTATAGTTACAACCGTTCACCTTTATTCAAGTTCTGTCCTTTTGGGAATCATTTGATCATTTATGCTTTTAGTAGTAAAAAAAATTCTGAAGCATATAAAATAAACTAATTTTTATTAAACTTTTTAAGTTAGTGATTATTAATCTTTTCTGCATCAAAGAATTTTACTTAAATATCTCTCTCCAGGAAATATGAAAATGTACATATATATAAAATTTTATAGGGGACTTCCCTGGTGGTTCAGTGATTAAGTCTCTATCCTTCCATCTCAGAGCACCAGTTTGATCCCTGGTTGGGGAACTAAAATCCCACATGCCACATAGCATGGCCACAAAAGGATTTTTTTTTAAAATTTTTTACATTAGTAGCCAATGTTTACCTGAATCCAGTCCTTTTGGAGTTTTAATTATATTGTTCATACATTTTAATATTAGTTTATATATATATATAGTATATCCAGTGTATTGTGTGCTTTACAGGTGTCATGAGGTATCATACTGAAGCAGAGTCTCTGAAGCTTTTCCACAAAACTGTAGCAAAGCTCTTACATATTTTTCCATTGTATTATTTACATATAAATATGAAAAATTTTCAGAATTGAAGTATTTGCTGTATATGCTATGTTTTTCTCTCAGTATTATTTTCCTGACAGTTATCTCTTGACTAACAGGAGATTTTCTTTTTCATATTCTAGATTCTGAAGAGGCTCAGTCTGTAAATCCTTCCAGCGTTGATGAAAATATTGACTCTGAGACAGAGAAAGACTCTCTCATCTGTGAAAGTAAACAGATAGTTCCCAGTAAAGCACCTCTTCCATCTGCCCTTGATGAGTATGAGTTCAAAGATGATGATGAAGAGGAAATAAATAAAATGATTGATGACAGGCATATTCTTAGGAAAGAACTGCGAAAAGAGAATGAATCTGAAGTAGAAAAGAGTAGTTTATTTGCAAAACAGGAAAAAACCTTCTATCCTAAATCATTTAAAAGTAAAAAACAAAAGCCATCTAGGGTTTTGTATTCAAGTTCTGAAAGTTCAGATGAAGAAATTCTTCAAAACAAAAAGTGTTCTGCTCCATGTTCTGTCCCTGAAACATCAAATTCTGATATTCAAACCAAAAAGGAATATGGAGTTTCAAATGAACACAAACAGAAAGGCAAAGTTAAAAGAAAATTAAAGAACCAGAACAAAAATAAAGAGAACCAAGAGCTGAAGCAAGAAAAAGAGGGGAAAGAAAATACCAGAGTAACAAACTTGACAGTTAATACTGCACTAGATTGTTCAGATAAGACCAGAGATGAGGGGAATTTTAGGAAATCTTTTAGCCCGAAAGATGATACTTCATTACATTTATTTCATATTTCCAGTGGTAAATCTCCCAAACATTCTTGTGGACTCAGTGAAAAGCAGTCAACACCACTAAAACAAGAACATTCTAAAACCTGTTTATCACCAGGAAGTTCTGAAATGTCATTACAGCCTGATCTTGTTCGGTATGATAATATAGAATCTGAATTCTTGCCAGAAAGTTCAAGTGTAAAATCTTGTAAGCATAAGGAAAAAAACAAACATCATAAAGATTTCCACTTAGAATTTGGTGAAAAGTCAAATGCCAAAATAAAAGATGATGATCACAGTCCAACATTTGAAAATTCAGATTGCACACTGAAAAAAATGGATAAAGAGGGTAAAACATTAAAAAAACATAAGTTAAAACATAAAGAAAGGGAAAAAGAAAAGCATAAAAAAGAAATTGAAGGTGAAAAGGAAAAATACAAAAGTAGGGATGGTACTAAAGAGCTGCAACGGAGTGTGGAATTTGATAGAGAGTTTTGGAAAGAGAATTTTTTTAAAAGTGATGAAACCGAAGATCTATTTTTAAGTATGGAACATGAGTCCCTAACGTTAGAAAAAAAGTCAAAGTTGGAGAAAAACATAAAAGATGATAAATCAACTAAGGAAAAGCATATCTCCAAAGAGAGAAACTTTAAAGAAGAACGGGAAAAGATTAAAAAGGAAAGTGAGAAATCTTTTAGGGAGGAAAAAATAAAAGATTTAAAAGATGAGAGAGAGAACGTACTTACAGATAAAGAAACAGAATTCAGCTCTTTAGGTGTAAGTGCCACTGAAGAGACTATAGGGTTACATTCAGTGGAAAAGGAAATAGAAATTGAAAAGCATATGAAAGAAAGTAAGGAAAAATCTGAGAAACGATTTCAAACTAAAGATAAGGACATTGAGAGGGCTGACAGAAAAAATTCTGAAAAAGAGAAGAAGATAAAACATGAGCATAAGTCAGAGAAAGACAGATTAGATCCTAGTGAATGTGTCGACAGAATAAAAGAAAAGGACAAGCTATATTCACATCACACAGAAAAATGCCATAGAGAAGGTGAGAAGCTAAAAAACATTACTACCATTAAAAAAAACGATGACAGAGATAAAAGTAGAGAAAAGATGGATAGGAAACATGACAAAGAAAAACCTGAGAAGGAGAGACATCCAGTAGAGAGCAAAGAGAAGCACTTGATGGAAAAAAAAAACAAGCCATCAGATAATAGTGACTATACTAAATCAGAAAAAAGCAAAAATAAAGAAAAAGATAGGGAGGTAGATAAAAAGGACAAATCTAGAGACAGTGTAAATATAAGTAATTCCAAACACTTCCAGGAAGAGAGAAAGTCAAGTATAACAGACAGTAATAAAGCACAACATGAAAAAACTCTCTCTCTCAAAGAAAAAACAAAAGATGAACCTTTGAGAACTCCTGATGGAAAAGAAAAAGATAAAAAAGATATAGATAGATATAAAGAACGAGACAAACATAAGGATAAAATTCTGAGTAGTTCACTCAAACTAAAATCTGAAGCAGATAAGCCTAAACCTAAGTCATCACCAGCATCAAAAGATACTCGGCCCAAAGAAAAGAGGCTTGTGAATGACGACTTAATGCAGACCAGCTTTGAACGGATGCTGAGCCTTAAAGACTTGGAAATAGAGCAGTGGCACAGAAAACACAAGGAAAAGATTAAGCAAAAAGAAAAGGAACGGTTGAGAAATCGCAGTTGTTTAGAACTTAAAGTAAAAGATAAAGAAAAAACAAAGCATGCACTAGCTGAGTCCAAAAATAAAGAACTTACTAGATCAAAGAGTTCTGAGTTGACTGATACTTACACTAAGGAGAAACACTGTAAAGATGCTGTAAGTAATAGATCCCAATCTGTGGACACCAAAAATACGATGAGTTTAGGCAAGTCGTCCTTTGTTTCAGATAATAGCTTGAACAGGTCTCCTAGATCAGAAAGTGAAAAGCCAGGTCTCAGCTCCAGGTCTGTCTCCTTGATTTCAGTGGCTAGCTCAGAAGATTCCTGCCTTACTACAATGACAACCCCAAGGCCTCCAGTTGAGTATGACTCAGACTTTATGTTAGAGGGTTCGGATTCCCAAATGTCCTTTTCCCAGTCACCGTTTTTGCCAGTTGCCAAATCTCCTGCCCTTCATGACAGGGAGCTGGATAGCCTGACTGATCTATCAGAGCGGATTAAAGCATCGTATGCTAGCAGGCTTCTGACCTCCCATCTCCGGGCATCTTCTGTCGAAGATGCTAAACTAGTTACAAATGAAGGGAGATCAGCTGCAGAAGCCCGAAGATGTAGCATGCCCTCTGTCATTTGTGAGCATACAAAGCAATTCCAAACAATATCAGAAGAGGGCAGTCAAGATGGCTCAGCTGTGCCAAGAGAGATTTGTCCTTCTCCCAAATCTGAGGTATCCTCCAACGTGCCTGAAAGAGAACTTTTGAGCGTGTCTAACATACATTCCAGTTTTGCAGCCTCTCCAACTAGATCTATAAACAGCAAATATAATTCTACTGATACAAATGTCATCAAGGGCACTGCTCCCTTGGGCATGCTGATGGGCAGTCCTGTGCACTTAGAGTCCTCTAATCAGGTTGGTGTGATCCAAAGTAAGTCATGGGAGATGGAGTCATTAAACACCGGAGACTTTAGCTGCCCAAATTCTGCTGCACCTGATCAAGATTCTTCTGTTCAGGGTTTTTGTAATCCTGAAAACAAAGTATTGAGAGAACAGAATATTGATTTTGTGTCCGTGCACCAGACTGAATTGCCGGCAAACACTTGTGCTCAGGATCCAGCGTCCTTTCTTCCTTCCCAGCAACCTTGCTCTTCGCATAGCCAATCACTTTCAGATGCTGAATCTATTCCCAGACATACTTCTTTGTCCTATGTCACCACTCAAGAACCAGGTATTCTACAGCAGAAAAATGCAATTCAAATGATCAGTTCTGTTTTGGATACTGATACTGAACCTACAAAAGATATGGAAAATACTTTTGTCCTAACAGACGTTCAGAAGACAGATGCCTTTGTCCCAGTGTACTCTGAAAGCACTGTTGAAGAAGCAGCACCAAATTTTGAGAAAGCTAGTACTTTGCCAGTATTGCCATCAGAAAAGGACTTTAATGGAAGTGACGGGTCTTCCCAGCCAAATCCTCATTATGCATTTAGCAAGCTAATGTTTAAGTCTTCCAGTGGCCATGAGGCTGAAAAAAGCACTTCTGATACTCAGGATACTTCACATGAAAAGGAAAACAAACTGGAGAGTTTGGTTTTGACTCACTTAAATGATAAGTGTGATTCTGATTTATGTGAAATGAATGTAGGGGTGCCAAAAGGAAACCTGAGTGAACCAGATAATCCAAAACATTGTCCTGAAAGTGAGAAGTGTTTGCTTTCCATCGAGGATGAGGAGTCACAACAAAGTACTTTATCGAGTCTGGAGAACCATCCACAGCCATCGGCTCCACCAGAAATGCATAAATACGGACACTTAGTTAAAGTAGAACTAGAGGAAAGTGCTGAAGATGATAAACCTGAAAGCCAGATCCCTCAAAGGATGACCAGAAACAAAGGAAACACAGGAGCCAGTCAAAGCAAGCAGCTTCTGGCCAGCTGTGCACTGTTGCCAGACAAAGACAGTGAGTCTGCGTCCCCTCGAGGAAGAATAAGATTAACTGAGGAGGATGACCCTCAGATTCACCACCCGCGGAAAAGGAAAGTGTCCCGGGTGCCTCAGCCGGTGCAAGTGAGTCCTTCTCTGCTGCAAGCAAAAGAGAAAACCCAGCAGTCCCTGGCCGCCATTGTAGACTCGCTGAAGCTCGATGAGATTCAGCCATACAGCTCAGAGCGCGCAAATCCCTATTTTGAATACTTGCACATAAGAAAAAAGATTGAAGAAAAGCGCAAGTTGTTATGTAGTGTGATCCCTCAGGCACCTCAGTATTATGATGAATACGTGACGTTTAATGGGTCGTATCTCCTGGACGGAAACCCCTTAAGCAAGATCTGCATACCCACAGTAAGTAGCCTCGCTTGACATACACTGAGAGCCCCATTGGTAGGAATGTGATGGAGGTCACGTGTGTAGTCTTCACTTTTCTAGTAACCACATTTTAATGGGGACTTCTCTGATAGCTCAGTTGGTAAAGAATCCACCTGCAATGCAGGAGACCCCAGTTTGATTCCTGGGTCGGGAAGATATGCTGGAGAAGGGATAGGTCACCCTCTCCAGTATTCTTGGGCTTCCCTGGTGGCTCAGCTGGTAAAGAATCTGCCCGCAATGCGGGAGATCGGCGTTCATTCCCTGGGTTGGGAAGATCCCCTGGAGAAGGGAAAGGCTATCCACTCCAGTATTCTGGCCTGGAGAATTCCATGGACTGTGTAGTCCATGGGGTTGCAAAGAGTCGGAGACGACTGAGTGATTTGACTTTTGACGTTTTAAACAGTAAAAGGAGATGGGTGAAATTAATATTTCACCCAATATACCCACAATTCTATGTGAAAATATAATCAGTATAGAAGAGCTTTTGAGATAGTCTACATAAGTGTTTTTTTTGGTGCTGAGTATTTGAAACCAGGCTGGCTTGCAGTACATCTCAGTTCAGACCAGCCATGCATCAGTCAGTGCTCAGGAGTCGTGTGTGGTCTGTGCTGCCTTATTGAACAGCACTGGTCCTCGGTATTTTGTTCCTTACCCGCTGCTGCTTTCAACCATAAGGAGTTAATGCTTTTATTTCTCTGAAGGGTAACTCCTTTCCTTGTCGTTTTGATTCCATTCCCTCCAGCCTTCTTTGGAACCTTTCTGTATGAGAACACTCCTTGCTACTATATTTACAGTTTCTCTTTTCAGTGGCCATTACCCATCAACTGAACATATTTGGGTCTCCTTCATCCTAGGGAGAAAAAAGTTATCCCTTGCTTGTGGCACTTGGTCACGCCTAGTGAGTGATCTCACACCGCACCTTAGAGAGTGATCTGTGCCCAGTGTCCCCTCTGTGTCACTTCCTGTTCATACTCTTACTGTGTGTGCACTGGCAGAGATCCCCCATGAGCTCCGAATTGACTCATTGTTTGACCTCTCCCTTTTTCTTTCTGCTTGCTCTCTGTCACGTTCGACTTCATGACCATCTGGTTCTTCATAAACTCCTCACCTTCCTGGTTTTTCATGATGGTGTGCTCTTCTGGTTCTCTTACCTCACTAATTTTTTTCTGTCTTCTTACGGCTCTTGTACCAACCCGTTAAACATCAAAGTTCTCCAGGAGTTAATTCTTCAGTCAGCGAGGTCCTCTCTCTTTTTGTGGTTTCAGCAGCCTTCAATGCACAGTTAGTCCCAAAATGTCCTGTCGAGCTATGTCATCTCTAGAATCAGATGGCAGGCGCCTCCTGGGCACAGTCAGTTAAATGACCTCAGGCACATGTCCCAGGCTTGGTTTCCCAGTATGCTGACCCTGAGGGTTTTCCAGGAGGGTCGTAGGTGGGAGTTGTCAGGAGCTGTGCCTGCGTGTGTGCGGGAAGTAGAATTGAGGAGAGCAGGCAGGTGCCCTGAGGTGAGTGCAGTGACTGCCTGCACCTGTGGGAGCCTCAGGTGGGGAGCATGCCCTGGTGGGGGGTGGGATGGGGATGGTTATCTTGAGCTGCTGCGGAGCCTTGGCCTCCAACTCTGTTTCCAGAAGGCAGGTCTAATGGCACCCACTCTGACCTCAGACCTCGGAACAGGACCCCCCAACCACTCCCTGAGAAATACGTTATTTATTGGTGGTGACACCACAGTAGAAACCCATCAGTTAACCTGGTTCTATCCCTTAGATCTGAGGACTCATTCCAGAATCGACGTTCTCTGCTGCCTGTCCCAGGGCCCTTGTCAGTATCTCTCACTTCAGCATTGCAGCAACTTTTCCACTGCTTCCTTCTCCTAGTTTCTTTCTTTTGGCACTTTCCTTTTGTTATTAAACTTATGTCTCTTTAAAAACAATAAAAAGCTGTTTCCTTGTTGAAGTATCTCAGCTGTGATTTGCTGGCTCCCCATTGGCCACACATAAAAAAACCCACATCTGAGCACAGCAGCCGATTGACCCATCTCCCCACTCCTGCTTCATCATCTCACCACTTGTCCGAGTCACTCAGCCTTTCAGCCACACTGAGCTCCCTCTTCTGTGGAGTCTCTGCTCACTGCCTGGGTCCTTTGGCTGTGCTCTTCGCTCTACATGCAATGCTTCGCCAGGGCCATTTTTCTCTCCTCTTCCGTCATCGAGTGAGCTGTGATGTCACTCTGGGCAGGATCTTGTCGGAACAGAATTGCTTATATCTTCCTTAAACCTACCCAGGATGTTACAGTTAACTGTTTACAGGCCTGCCTCTCCCTTTGAGCTATAATCTTATGAAGGGCTGGGACACTGCAGGTCCCTTGGAGAATGATGCCTGCCTCTGTCTTCAACCCTGAATACACTACTGACTTCTGTAACTGTGTTCTACCTGCTTCTGGATGTCTTCTGAATGTCCCACAACATAGGACAAGATGAGGAGAAAGCAGAGGGAAAGTGTCCTCAAAAAGCCTCCACATACTCCTTCTCTACAGACGCATGTATTTTGAGAATTCCCAGATTTGTATATTCTGCACAAACCTCTCTCCTTGGCTTCTTTTATACTAGCTGGTCTACTCAACATTTCAGCACTGAACTTGCCCCTAACCTGCTTCTCTCTCCTCAGGTCCCCTCTTGTGGTCTCTGTTAGCAGCCATCCAGTCCTGTGAGTCCTCAGCTGCTCCCTCTTTTTTATCCTCAGTCACCCACAGTTTTAGACCCCATCCCTTTCTCTGCCTCCCCCTCTCACACCAGTGCAGCAGTGACCTGCTTCCTTCATTCCTTGCTTATAGTCGCGTCCCCCAATAGCTGTTCTCCAGTACAGCTGTGAGCTATTAAGACCTTTCCCTGGTTCCCTATTACATATAAAATTTACCCCAATGTGTTACACATAATGTGATCCACAGCGTGTTAATTAAATACCTTCTTCAGTGGGGAAAGAGGGATATTTTTCATGACCAAATAAGTTTGGGAAACATCATTAATCAAAAAATAGATTTCTTCACTGTAGGATTCCTAAAACTATTAAAATTTAATTTGTTAATTATGAGATATGTAAATAAATGTGTGTGTGTGTGTATATGTGTGTGTGTGTGTATCCATACACAGTGTTTCCCAACCTCACTTGTTCTCGGACCATTTCCTGTAAACCATGTTTGTGGACCCAGCGTTCTGTGAGTCACGCCTGGAGAAGCACAGTGTGCAGGGTAGACTACAACCTGTAGTACTGGGTCCTGCTGCTCTCTCCATACTGCCCTCTCTGCTCTCACACTTGATGCTCCAGGAACTCAGGCCTGCCTGTAGGTGCCTCCTGACACCAGACTGCTTGTCTCAGGCAGTGATCGTATTGTTCTGTCCTGTGTGAATTAGCTCCCTCCCTCCTTTCTCTTTTCCCCCACAACTAACTTCTCTGAACTCTTTACTCTGGCTCTTCCTTTAAGGTGGAGCTCGGGCATGACCCTCTCAGAGAAGCCTTCTCTGACACTCCAGTCTCAAAGGAGGAGGTGTTTTCCCTGTGCCACTTGAAGGATCACCTGTGTGACTTTTCAAAACTGAAATAATAGCACCAAAGTGTACTCTTGCCTCTTACTAAATTTAAAGAAGTTTTAAGACACAAATCAAATGTATAATTAGAGACCTGAAAAATGATCAGTCCCAATAAGCTGTTTTATAGAATAGTCTGCATTGACTCAACTGATTGAATCCTAGTGGTGTTAAACTGTTTACTGTTTATAGAGTCTTGATTAGGTCCAATTTTGCGTCTTCGGCAAGTGTTTCAGGTATAGTACTGCACTGTCCCTGCAGCCACATGTCAGTATCTCCTTGTGCCCCTGCCAAAAGAGTCCCCCAAAGTTATTGCTTTGTGCCAGGATGTTCTGAGAAACCTTTGTTTCTTCACTCGAGTACGTTGACAGTTAATAAAAGCTGGGGGCAGAGGGAGAATATGCAGGGGTCACAGACAGTTGCTGCCATACTTGGGTGTCTCTGTATTTACGCTCAAGAGTGTGCTCGAGACTGAGTCAGCTTTCTTAAGCTCCAGCATCTGTCAAAAAGCACAGTTCATGATAATGATCAAATCAGAGGTGAACTACCATAAGCTCTTTGGAGAATGGATACACAAAGTGAGATATCACATTTGTAATGAAGTTTGAAAACCACAGCTCTGTTAAAAGACAGTTTCATCTATTTTTATAAAAGTTAATTCACTAAATATAAGACTCTGCAGTTTTGTGTTTGGATTTTATCATGTCTACGGAGAGACTTTACCTACTGTACACTCAGACTGCCATCATCTTTAGGACTGTTGTGTGGTGTCTTTGTGTGTGTGTTATTCCTTCCTCCCTCTCTGTGAACTGTCACATACTGACGCTCTAAAACGTGTCTGCGACAAACAACTCCCTCCATCCTCATTTGTTCTTTGGGATTTGCTGTGGCCTCAGAAGTAAAATGTGTACGTTTTGCTTTCTTTCAGAGCATTTCAAATGTGTAATGTTTTGCTTTCTTTCAAAGAGTTGAAATTGAAAAGTAACAACCAGTTGTGAAATTGTTACTTACTGTATTATTTAATTCAAAGAATGTAAGAATTTATGTTTTCATTACGTTCTGCACTACAAAGTTTTAATTTTATAGAAATAGCTGATTATTGTAAATGTAATCTAATATTTTCAACTTTTTTTTTTAATTAGATTACACCCCCACCTTCACTGTCAGATCCACTTAAAGAGCTTTTTCGACAACAGGAAGTTGTCAGGATGAAACTACGTTTGCAGCACAGTATTGAAAGGGTAAGAAATGTTTAAATTCACTTATGCAAAAAATAACAGTAGATTATGATGGCCTACAGTTTTTTATTAGTGAATCTTCCTTATTTAGAACCATTTTGGGAAATGGCTTGATTTTATCTTTGTTCTTCTGCAGTTAGAGAATTTTTAAGCCTGTTTTTGGATAGCCATTCCTGTGTTACAATTTATGTTCAGTATTTATTTGATATACAGAAACCTCTTAAAATTTCTCAGTGGTATTTGCCTAATCTGCAGGCTGGTAGCAGTGAATTCCTGTATAGGTATATGGGTTTCCAGGTTCTGAGATTGTTGCTTGGTACCAGCTGCCATGGTGCAGAATCATACTGAGGCTGCACTCCTTGGTCCTTTTGGTCTGCTTTAGTATTCCAGTCTCTGGTGGTTAGTTTTGGCATGAATGACAAGAGAACAAACCTGTCTATTTATAGAAATCATCAAAGTAACTTGGATTGATAAAAATAATAAATTACCTTCTATATCTCTTCTGGGACGATCAGGGACTTTCTGAAAATGTGATGTAAGTTATGACCCTTCTTTACAGACACATAGATTCTTATACAAGTAAAACCTTGTATGTAATTTCTTCATTCATGATTGATTCTCTAGGGTAGAGGTTCTTAACCTTTTTTGTGCCATGGATTCCTATATAAAACCTTTGCTCAGAATAATGCTTGTAAATGAATGAAATAAATTTATAGTATTACAAAGAGAAAAGCAAATAAAGACGCACTCAAACAGCTCACAACACTGCATGACCCACATCAGTGAACAGTTTGTTAGCAGAAAGAAGGTAGGTCATATAACCCACATCAGTAGCCATTTCAGCCACAAGCTTGTGGTATATTTCATCTGTGCATGTAGCCATGTTACAAATGCCTTGCTGTTACAGAAGAGAAGCAGCCACCACGCCACCACAATGGAGTACCACTTCAGAACACTTAGAATGCATATAATAAACAGACAGATAATAACAAATGTTGGCAAGGGTTTGAAAAACTGGAATCTTCTACTTTGTTGGCAAGAACATAAAATGACACAACTGCTCTTGAATTAGTTCAGTCACTCAGTCGTGTCCAACTCTTTGTGACCCCATGGACTGCAGCACACCAGGCCTCCCTGTCCATCACCAGCTCCCGGAGTTTGCTATTGAATACATTTTGGCAATTTGTTAACAAATTAAACATAAACCTACCATATGACCCAGCAATCCCACTCATAGTTATTTACCCAAGATAAATAAAAACACACATTCAAACAAAGAACTGAGCATGAATGTTCATAGCAGCCTTATTCTCTGTGTCCCAAAGGAGCCATCAACTGATGAACAGATAAATAAAATGTAAAAATGAATGGAAGTGATGTGTGCTACAACACAGATGAACCTTGAAAACATGTGACATGAAAGAAGCCAGTCACAAAGACCACACACTGTTTGATTCCACCTGTATGAAATGTTCATAACAAGTAAATTCATAGAAACCAGAAGTAGAGTTGAGGTTGTCAGAGGCAGAAGGGGAATGCAGAGTGACTGCTGGTGGGCCCAGGGTATTTCTTCCTGGGGTGACAAAAATGTCCTGGAGTTAAGTGGTGACAATTGAATATCTTGGTAAATACAGTGAGCCCGCCATATCCACAGGTTCCATATTCATGGAGTCAATCAACTGTGAATCAAAATACTCAGGAAAAAAAATTCCAGAAAGTTCTAATAAGCAAAACTTGATTTTGCCACATACTGGCAAATTTACCTAGCGTTTACATTGTCTTAGGTATTGTAAGTAATCTAAAGATGACTTAAAGTATATGGGAGTATGTGTGTAGGTTATATGCAAATATGGTGCCATTTTATATAAGGGACTTGCACATCCATGAATTTTGGTATCCACAAGGGTCCTGGAACCCATCCCCCACAGATACCAGCAGATGACTGTATGTTATTAATGAAAGCCATCATTGTACATTTTCAGAAGATCATTTTTTAAAAGAGACTGCCAATTTTGGAAAGAAAATTTACTTTTAGAATTCTCAAAGTTATCAAATTTCTCAGCCTTACTATGAAAGAAAAACTGCTCTGAGATTCAAGTTCTTTTAACATTTTAAGTGATTTTTTTTTTTTTGAAAAACAAGTGGTTGAAGAGTTTTTGTTTTTTTTTAAATTCTTTGTTCAACTAGGAAAAACTCATTGTATCCAATGAACAGGAGGTTCTTCGGGTTCATTACAGAGCTGCAAGGACACTGGCAAATCAGACACTGCCATTCAGCGCATGCACGGTTCTCCTGGACGCGGAAGTGTACAGCGTGCCCCTGGATGCCCAGGTAAGGTCTCCCTGCTGCCTCAGTGCCCCCAGGACAGCAGCACCTCTGGCAGTTGGTATCCTCAGGACAAACCTGAGTTCAGCAGTCAGTAAAGCACAGAGACGAAAATGAGTGAAGCACTTCAGATCACCTGGCTCTCTGAACGTCAGGTTTATATCATTAAATCAAGACAATTACAGAACAGATACGTGTGTGTTTATGATAGCCTCATTTTATAGATAACTTGTAAATTGTTTCTGTCATGGATTTTATACCCCGATCCTGACCTTCAAGTAACTGGGAAGCTTAAAGCTGGAAGCTAAAAAAAATTGGCAGGTAGAACCCGGGTTGAGTCAGTGCTGAGAGAAGGCTAGGCTTTATTTGGATCTTGGGTGTTGGGATAAATTAAAAGAACTATGGGAAGCTGTAGCTGTAGTTTGAAAATATGTACTGCCACATATAAATTTCAGGAATCCAGAACCAGACATCAGTCATCAGAATTTTTTTGTGGTTCATAAACCAGAATGAAATTTACCCATCATAAGAGAATATAATAGTATAAACAAGACAATGAAGGATTATCACCAAAAAAGACTAGGAAATGCTGGATTTTTTTTAAAAAGTTATTTATTTGGCTGTGCTGGGTCTTCATTGCTATGTACAGGCTTTCTCTAGTGCGGAGAGTGGGGGCTACTCTCTGGTTGCAGTGCACAGGCTTCTCACAGGCAGGAGCTTCTCATGTTGAAGGGCCTGGGCTCTAGGCAAATAGGCTTCAATAGCTGCGGCTCGAGGGCCAAGTTACTCTGCAGCTTGTGGGAACCTCCTGGACCAGGGATCAAACCCATGTACCTTGAACTGGCAGGCAGATTGTTATCCACTGTACCACCAGGGAAGTCCCAGGAAATGCTGTTATAAATCAGGCCAACCATAGAAACACAAAGTATACACAGTATATTACAGAGAAAATTACTTAGTTCTTTCTGGGCTTTATTTTTCTCATCTGTTTAAAAAGAAAAAAAGGAGTCCCAGACAGGTCATAAAGAGAATTTCTGAAAAGAAGTGAATTTTCCTAGTAAATCCAGAATGATCAGAGACTAAAAAGGATCATGCCACGGTCAGCAGAAGAACGTAGTCATCATCTTGAGAACGACTGTGGGCCTGTTGCCTGTCCTTGTACAGCTGGCCTTACAGTTGGTAGACAGTCTCTCTCGACTGAGGAGCAGGCTTGTCCAGGTGAACAGAGCTGCAGAGGGTCTAAGGAACAAGTCCACTTGCTTAGGTAGGCTATTCTCTTATCAGACCTCTTCATTTTCCAGATAAACTTGTAATATTAAAAAGGATTGAATGACAAAATTTAAAATAGTCAACACATCTTTCCTGAAGACCAGGGCAAAAGTGGTCACAGCTCAGAATGCGGGCAGTGTGGTAGTGGGGCTGCCTGAGGCCTGGATACCCCTGTGGCGGTGCTGGTGGTCAGGTTGGGTGGGGCAGTCATGGAGGCAGCTGCCTGGTGGGCCTGGTGCTGCCTGTTGCCTGGGCATTAGAATGAGGCCTTCACAAGTCAATTCTCAAACAAGATGTAAAGAGATGCTCTTAACCCCATTTACAGAATAGAAAATTGAAGGAGTATGTAATCAATTTGAAATTACACAATAGGATACAAAGCTGACATTTGAATTGCCTATCTTAAAGAAATACCAAAACTGGTATTACTAAGAGTCGGTGTAGTATTTCCTTATAAACTCTTCAAAGAATAGGTCCTAAAAGGAATCAGTCCTGGGAGAAACACCAGCCCCAGAGCCCTGTGTGCCTCCGTGTTGTTGTTTCCTCCCAATGTGTGATAAGCGAGAGTTGTTAGTAGCTCAGTTGCGTCCAACTCTTTGCGACCCCACGGACTGCAGCACTCCGGACTCCTCTGGCCATTCCCAAGCAAGAATGGACTTCCCAAGCAAGAATACTGGAGTGGGTTGATATTACCTTCTCCAGCGATCTTCCCCACCCAGGGATCAAACCCAAGTCTCCTGAGTTGCAGGCAGATTCTTCACCAGGTCTGAGCCAACTGTCACATTAAAATGAGTTTCATTATCAGTTATATGTTAATAAGGTCACAGGCATTTAATACATCATATGACATGCCTTTTTGAGACATTTTTGACTCACAGAGCAGTAGGGTTCTCTCTAATTACTTACTAAAACCAACATCCTAATAATTCTAATAACTAATCAGCTCAGTATGGAAATATTTTATTAGCCTGTTTAAATACTCAGATTAGATGTTATCTTTCTTTGAAATATACTTTGATCATTCCTTTAAAAGTAGAATATACTATAAAAAGATACAATGGCATATAGATTTTTTTAAGTAGGTTATTTTATTTTGTAATATCCAACTATTTTATACTGTTTCAGTCTGATGACAGTAAAACTTCTGTGAGGGATCGCTTTAATGCAAGACAGTTCATGTCATGGTTACAAGATGTGGATGATAAATTCGACAAATTAAAGGTATGTATGTTTAGAAGTTCACTAACTGGATGCTTCCCCTTCGTCAGTAGAAACTGTTGCTGTGTGATAGAGGAGTGGTTAGGAAACGAAAGATGGTAGGCTGTGAATCCTCATGCTGGTCGCACTTTGGAAGATAAATGAAGAAAAGGATCCCCCCCATTTTTTGAGTCCAATTTAGTATCAAAGGTGCAGCTGCCACAGAAAAAGCCTTTTCTAAAGGGGGTCTTCGTGCTTGTTAGGAGGGGGGAAAACAGGGAGAGAAGAAATGTTATTTTGCCAGTAGTCTGTAAAGAAAATTGTTTGGCTTGAATTATTTTTAAAAATCACTCTTCCTTAGATTTTCATAATTCTTCTGATAATTTGAAATTGTATTGCTTGAAAGAACAGTTTCAAATTGAAGTCTGTTAGATGAGTATGAAGTCACAGGCCCAGAAGGATTTGGTATATGGATACAGATATAAGACAGGGTAAACCAGAAATGGACGTTAACTCAGAAACTTCACATACCCTAGTATATCCATCTTGCTCCCTAAAGAAACAATGCATGAGATTAATTTTTAAACAAAGCAGTTAAATAATCAATTCTTCTCTTCTCTTAAATAGACCTGTCTTTTAATGAGGCAACAGCATGAAGCTGCAGCTTTAAATGCCGTCCAGAGGTTAGAATGGCAGCTCAAACTCCAGGAACTTGATCCTGCCACCTATAAATCTATCAGCATCTATGAAATTCAGGAGTTTTACGTTCCGCTGGTTGATGTTAACGATGACTTTGAATTGACTCCTATATAGCAGCCGTTACTTCCTGATGGTGTCTTAAACAAATGAGGCTCAAGAGTGTTATGCTGTGGAATGCTGCCTTTTGACAAAAATACGATATTATGCCTTCACAATTGTTGGTAAAGTTCAACTAAAGTTGGTGATGTAGTAAACACTGTCATTTTATTAAAAATGAAAAGAATTATTTTGGATCTTAGATCCAAGCAGTTTCTAACTGAACCCTACTATTTATATTGGTGGAAGGTGACTCACATTAGAGCCTGTTGGCAGATGTCATAGTTGAGTAGGGAGCAGAGGGGCTGCTAATGGCGCTGGAAGCTGTTAGCGCTCTGTGTACGAGATGACTGCAGGTGTTCAGGTTCTGTCACAGTCTGCTAAAATAGATCAACAAACTAAAAGGCGCAGTTCCTACCAAATAGTTTCTAATGTGGAAGGAAAACTTGGCACAAAATTTCTTCAGTTTATTTTATCTGTAAGTTAATTGTATAGCTTTCTTTTCGAAAGTTTTAATATTGTCTTCCTTTTTAATAACTTATTTTATACATATTGTGCAGATGTAAATCTTGTAATTAATGGTCAAAATGTATACAAAGGGATTGGTAGTCAAAACATATACAAAGAGATAATTGTAAAACTGTTTTGTCTAATGTTTTATTGGACCAAAGTTGTAGTTTGTATGGTATGGAGTGTAGTGATAGTGTGTTGAGGTAGCAGGACCTTTAAATAAGGCATGCGTGTCTGCGTTAGCTTGTTGCCATCACAGAATTGTAGAGACTGTGACTTAGCTGCATGCTCCCTGTAACTTAACCCTCTCCACAGTGATGCCTGGCGGTGGTGTAAGGTGTTTCACACCAGTCTCCCAGGGTAGGGCCTTTGGCTTACTATGTTGGACATTTTATTTAGAATTAGTCATGCAAAGAAACAGCTCTTTCTTCATCTCACGATAGAGCCTATTCTCCCTCCCCCCAAAAAATGCCTTTGAATGAAAATTCTGAAATTATAAATGTCTATTTTAATACTCAAGTATGAAAGAATCTGTGAATATATGTAAATATGTTTAATAAATTTTATTGGTCATGTTAAATCATTGTAAAACTTTTTTACATTGCTCAAATATAATGTTTTAAGCTTAATAACCTTTGCACTTTTAAATAAAAACTGAGTACTCAAGAAAGAAATACTTGGTAGTCACAATAAGTAAAAACAATGGGCATATTCCTATTGACCTCTGCAGTGTTTATGAAAAATTAATATGTTGTATTTTTTCCTTGTATCAAGATACAAAACATATACTTTTCAGAATTTTATAATTAAAGTAAGATTTGGTATGCTGTTTTTTAGTAAAATAATTAGCAATATACGTAGAAAAAGTCCAGTTTCTCCTATAACATGATGTCAATTAAATGTTCAGGAATATTTCAGATTTGAAACCTGCTGCTAAACTTATTAAACATTTTTGGAAAGAAAATTAGGTTATATGTAAAATTGATCATAAGTATATGAAATAAAATTTACAGAACTTTCCATAATACCTTCTTGAATTATAATACTGGATGTTTTTTATTCCAGTAGAAGTAAAGAGAATATATAAGGAATAAAGTGATTTAAATTCAGCTAGCAAGTTGGAAGTCCCAGCTAATGGGAAAGAATGTAAAATTGAAGTTTTTGAGTGCAAAGGTATATATTAAGCTTAGGGGTTTTGAATTTTTACTTCAGTTTATATTTTAATTCATACTGTACTTGGCATGCGCAATAAAGCAGCACATGTGAAAAATACACAGTGCAAGGACTTTATTATAAAGATTGGATGTAGTAGTCTTTAGAAATTTAGATGAAAGATTTTGGCCTTTTTTATTGGATAAATGAGGCCAAGAAAGGCAGGGTAGATTTTAAAGCACTGGTTTTGTTGAAGTTAAGTTTATTAAGGCTGGGAACATTAAAAGCTAATTTATAAAAGCAATACTTTTTAATATGAAAAAATTAATGCAAATTTTGTTTATACTTTGCCTAAAAGTAAAAAAACCAGATTACTGAGCATTGAAGTCACAGAAAATACAAGAAGGGGAAGTTCATACAGCATTTTGTTCTGATGGTTCAACCAGAGATGGGGGACGGGGAAAAAAATGAAATCACTGTTTGGCCAAACAGAACAAGCTGCAGAAGAGAAAAACCAAGCAAGCGGAAATCTGGCATTTTTTAGTCACCCCAGCGTCTTAGTAAACAAACCACAGTTCTCTCCCTCTTCAACGGTACCTCAAGTTGCTGGAGCCTGTCTGCCATGATTCTGCCTCTGCAGATTTCCTCTGTAAAGTGACTCAAAGCTAATTGGAATAGCTTAGGAAAAAAAAAAAGTGAATGCCTTGTCCGGAGGAATTTATACTTAAGTAGTTAAGGGCTCTTGATATTAAAGATATTCTGAAGCTCTGAAATGCTAGAAAAAAACTTGGAATGAAGTCTATGCCTAAAATGATATAGGATTCTGAAAGAAATAAAAGGATGGTTAGTTTAATCAGTGATTTTTTTTAACTATTCAAATATCATGAACAAGATACTAAATTGTACCTAAGGATTTGTATTTCTTTAAATCTTGTTCTAAATCATATCTGTTTAATAAATGACTAGTTGATATTTGTGCATGTTATTTAATAAAGAGTTATATTTTTATAGAAAAAATAAGAGTGAAATGTGTGATAAATGATTTATTTTTAATTTTTTATTTTCCACTCCTACATGACTCCAACACCAGTGTTTACTTGAGCAGGTGGCAAAATGGTAAAATACTCATTTGGGGGGAAACAACCTTTTTCTAAGACAAAAACTAGCCTTGTCTACTCAGTAATGAGGTCTCAAAAAGTTAACAATATTTTTTTTTCTATCTCGGACACATAAAAGCCCAAAATTTTATGTAGGGACTTTTTAAAATTCATGAGGTAGTCTTGTCTTCTTGTATTTTTGAAAAAAAAAAAAAACATTTTCACAACTTCTTAAAAAATCCTTTTCAAACCTTAAAATTTAAATAATTCCCAATTAATCAGATGGCTAAAAAGGTTAGTTTAAGCATTAGCATTTAAACAGTGAAAAAGTACATTTGGAAAGACTGACTTGTCAGTCTTCAGTTTTAGCGGTTTTGACAGATATGTAGTGGTATCTTCCTGTGCTTTTAATTTGCATTTCTCTGATGACTGGGGAGTTTGAACATTGCTAATATGTTTAGTGACCATTTGTACATTTTATTGTGTGAAAAGTCCTCAAGTGTTCATTGTGTTGTCTTTTTATTACTGATTGATTTGTAGGAAGTCTTTATTCTGCACACAAATCCTTTGTCAGGTCTTTATTAATGTCCATAAGAGTTTAAGGAATGTGTGAATATCCATGCATTTAGGTTTTAGTTATAGGGATTTAAGGCAAAACATTGTATCATTGCGAACATTCTTATGTAAGCAGTTTTGCTAAAATAAATTATAGTAGTATATTTTTAACTATCACAAAATGCTTTAATTAAACTACTGTGTAACCATCCCAACTGGAATATTTGGAGAATACAAAAATTCTGTTTTCCTAAAAGGGAAAGAGAATCACAGCAATATGCTTTGTGAGAAGGAAATGATATTTTAAAATGAAAGAGATTAATGTGACGTCTGTATTTTATTGGAGAAGACTCTTTTTTTTTTTTCTCATTTCATACATGATATTTTACATGTTTCCATGATGTCTGTATTTTAAAGAGCTTGAAGGAAAGAAAGAAAAACCTCAGAACTTGTAAGTTTGACGGGCTTGAAGGCAAAAAGCTTAAGCCATTGTTGAAGGGCAGAGAGCAGAAAACCTTGAACGTACAGTCTAATCGGAGATACTTCAGATGGAAGCCCTGTTAAAGCCATCTGGTTCCCTGAACTAGTGACACTGCAGGCTGGATATGGTGGAAGGAGCAGTTTGTCCTCCAGAAAGCATCAAGAAGCTCTGGCTCTTAGAAGTAAGCACTGTGGTGGAAGTTTCATGAAGAAACATCTTAATTAAATGTGTACTCCCAACATGTAACCAGAAGTGGGGCCCGGCTGCTCCCTGCTCAGAAGGCAATAAAGAGGCAAAAGCTTGCTTTATTTTGGATGCTGACAACTTGAGGGGAGGATAGACTTCTGTCCAAAAGCCCACTCTTTCCTGACCATTAGTGGGCTAGAGCTTGTATAGGCTGAGGGTGGGGGCTATGTGCAGAAACAGCACAGCTCTGATAGTCACCTTGAAATTGGTCATCAGTGTGACAGCTAGTCTTGAATTCCATGGTCAGTTTGTTCCCATTTCCTTGAGGCCAGTTCTAGGAATTGTGACAGCTATGTCATGGTTACAGTCGGGTCGTCATATACAGTTTAACTTCTACCTGGTGGGGGTTTCAGTACCTAATAGACAGCTCACAGGATATAGCTCAGAATATTATCTGTAGCCCTGGAGGAGGAACCAAAGGTCCTTGACTATGCTTAATGACTAAACTATTATTATTTGGTGTCTCTTAACTGTTTTCCTTGTTTCTGCATATTCTCATTTCTCTGATTAACTTATTTTTTGGCTAGTTTTTCCACAGACAGAAGGAGGCAGAGGACATGGGGACAAGGACTGTAGGGTCCTGCTCCATTTCAGACAAAGAAGTAGACAAAAGTCCAAAAACGTCAGTAATTCCAAGAGTGTGAACAAGCAGATGCTGGCAAGCAGGTAAAAGTAGGAAACCAACTGCCTTCCTGTGGGTTTTTTGGCGTGGGTTGGTTTTATTGTTTTAATATTTTGTTGTGTTTAGCCCTCCCCAGTTCAAGTCTCGAAAGAACACTTGTCTCAGAATTGCGCTGTCTCCCCGTGGCATAAAACATCATCACAGCTGTGATACCGTCTTATGTCCCCTCTTACCTGCCTGGAACCATTCGCCTCTCAGTTCATACCCATGAGTTTCAGAGTGGAAGCAAGGTTTCCAGACAATGAAGACTGCTCATACTAAGTGAAGTAAGTCAGAAAGGGAAAGACAAATACCATATCATTTATATGTGGAATCTAACATACAACACAAGTGAACTTACCTACAAAACAAAACAGACTCGCAGGCTAGAGAACACACTTGTGGTTGCCAAGGCGGGGAGGGTTCGGGAGGGGTGGACTAAGTTTGGGATTAGCAGATGCAAACTATTATATATAGAATGAATAAACAACAGAGACCTCCTGTAGAACACAGGGAACTAGAGTCAATATCCTGTAATATCCTATAATAGAAAAGTCTGAAAAATAGGGATATTAATAATATGTATAACTGAATCACTTTGTTGTACACCTGAAACTTACACAACATATTGACACAACACAAACTCAACTATACGCCAATAAAATAAACTTAGAAAAAAAAGTGGATAGGGTTTATGCAACAAGGGAAAAAGAATCCTGTCCGAAGCCAAAGGAAAAATGTGCAGAATACAGGAGTGGAAAAGAATGAAGCATGCAAATAGAACACCTTGGCTTTATGAAGAGTATTTGTATAACCTCTAAAAAAAGATCTACATTTAGTAGCGTGAAAAGATGTTCTAGATATGCCAGGTGGGAAAAAGCATGTTGCAGTAAAGTATTCTTAGCATCATTTCATTTTTCACAAGCATGTCACTACATGTGACTTAAAAAAGAAGGAATACACATAAAATGAGGTGCAATCTCCAGAGGCTAAAATGGCCAGGGCAAGAGGTTCCATAATTTTTTAATTTTCTGTAATCAGAAAAAAAGGAAACAGTTGAAAAAAGTATTTTAAAGAAGCTACAGAGTTTGGACCTAATCTGGTAGGCAAGAGTGAGCCATGAGTAGTGTTTACTCATGATTTGAGAGGCCTTAGGAGCTTTCCAGAATGATTTGTAAATCTCTCAATAGCCCTTGATAGTGCTGTGCAAACATCTTCT
This sequence comes from Bos indicus x Bos taurus, assembly GCF_003369695.1. NCBI lineage: Eukaryota > Metazoa > Chordata > Mammalia > Artiodactyla > Bovidae > Bos > Bos indicus x Bos taurus. The sequence continues at coordinate 41,704,640 of NC_040099.1, forward strand.
GCCAAGACAGCATTTTCTCCCAGCAGGTGGGCCGGCAGCTTCCCCAGAGGTTTGCTGGGCCCTGAGCCTTTGAAGAGCTCCCTTGGGTGTCCTGCCTGGTGGATTCACAGCCGTTCATCACAGAGGGAATTAGGATCTTAAGAACTTGAAACAAAACAGAAATTGCCTCAAGATTTTCTACATTTCTTTATGTTTAAAACAGGAAGAGATGAGAGGCCTTTGGAACTCAGTGTTTTCTTTTGAGAGCTTCCTGGTAATTCCCATCACAAAGCAGGGAGGGAAGAGCAGGGCCAGGATGGGGGAAGGAGGCTTCTCCCCAAAGGGGCCTTCCCATCCCTAGATCTTACCCCCACAGGGCAACTGAGAGGCTTGTAGACTGGCTCCCTTCAGTTTAGATCCATAAATCAAATCCGCGAATTCAGCTGAGTGTCTTGGGTGCAAAGCATGAAGAGGGGAGTGGTGGATTCCAGACCGGAGTACCCAGCCTGGGGCAGTTGGCTGATTCCAGGACAGTGGTTTTCCTGTCTCCACTGGGCTGTGTGGTGCACAGGCTGGAAGCCTCCTCCAGGCAAGCCCAGCTTCCTCTTCCCATGGGCTGGACTGGGCGATCTGCCCACACTCCTGTAAGGAAGCTCCAAAGTGGAGACTCCAGACCAACTGGAGTGCTTAGCGGGGGCACGCAGCACTGTGCCTTGGTGACCCTTTTGCTCTCTGTCTCCTCGGGTGGATTGGTTGGAGTGAGGAGAGACCCGGAGGTAAGAAGCTACAATTGTCCTTGTTATCCCTCTATACTGGGCAGGACAACTTTCCCCTCCCCAGCCCACAAAGATGTCCACATCCTAATCCCTAAGAGCTGTGCATGTAAATTTACATGGGAAGAGGAACTTTGGGAACATGATAAAGTTACAGATCTTGCAATGGGAGAGTGTCCGAGAAGGAGATGTGTAGAGGAGCTGAGAAACAGGAAGAGAGAAGCAGGGGATTGAGGGAGAGTGAGTGTGGAAGAGAAGTGGGTTTATTCACCTGAAGATGCTGTGCTGCTGGCCTTGCAGATGGAGAAAGGGACACAAGACAGGGAATGCAGGTAGCTTCTAGAAGCTAGGTCACGGAGTCTCCCCAAGAGCCTCCGGAAGGAATACAGCTCTTCTGATCCAGCCTGAGTTTAGGACTTCCAGCACTGTATTAGACAGTGATTTGTTAACAGCAATAGGAAACCTCTTCACTGTGGTTGTTTGACAGTCAGTTGATGCATCTACATCAGATGATTGAATGAATCACCTTAGGTGAAGTGGTGACATTTGACCCTATCATCAAACCCTGTGCTGTACCAAGTCGCTTCAGTTGGGTCAGGCTCTTTGCGACCACAAGGACTGTAGCCTGCCAGGCTCCTCTGTCCATGGGATTCTCCAAGCAAGAATACTGCAGTGGGTTGCCACACCCTCCTCCAGGGCATCTTCCCAACACAGGGATCAAACCTGAGTCTCTTAATGTCTTCTACATTGGCAGGTGGGTTCTTTACCACTAGCACCACCTGGGAAGCCTATCAAACCCTACTAAGAGGCTATTGCATTGGTCACTGGTGAAATAAAATAGCCACTATAATAACCCTTGCAGCTCTCAATTCCGAAACAGGTCCAGAACCACCTGATAGCCACCTGGAAGCTCAACCGACATTTGGTCTTCTAGAGCATATCAAAGAAGGTCTTCAAATTAAAAAGAACTATCTTTTTCTTATTACCCAAGTAATGCAAGCAAAGATATGAGAAAATGCAGACAAGCACAAAGAAAAAAAAACAACACAAATTGCTCATAATCTCACCAAGAGACAACCACTCCTTACACCACAGTTCTCTTTCCAGGCCTTTTAAAATAATTGTATGCAGTTTTAAATATTAGTCATTTTAAATACATGCACTGCTGTAAAATGTTAACATGTCGTGAATATCTTTCTGGGCCAATGGTATTCATCTGCAGTGCTAGTTCTCCAAGTATGAGCTAGAGATCCTGGGAATTCCAAGACTTGGAGTCCCAAGACAGGTAGTTCCTGAGGTCAGAACTATCCTTAGTTTAATTCTAATACCTTATTTGCCTTTACATTCTCCTCTCACATTATATTTTTTTTAGTACATAATATGTGAAATAAGGAAATTTCTGAAGTTTCTTGGTTTTAATTTCAAAAGTTTTGAAAGATGTAGCACACATAAGTAAAATAACTTTGGAGCACTCAATAATTTTCAAGAGTGTAAAAGGGTACTGAGAATATAGAATTTGTAAACCTCTGATCTATAATACTATTTTTCATAGCTGGTTTAGCCCTTTGCACTGGAGTATCATAATCATTTAACCAGTAAGTAATGCCAAGAATAAGATCCTTAAATTTGTGTACACTTAATTATTGCTTTCAGATAGTTTTCAGGAATAGTTTTTGAAATGTATACTTACTTACTGACTGCATAAAAATGGACTAATATCAATAATGTAATCCACCCCGTTAGCCAGTCTGATAGGGACAGAGTAGGTGATTAAATAGTTAATCCTACTGTGCTTAGTTGCTCAGTCGTGTCTGACTTTTTGTGACCCCATGGACTGTACCCCACCAGGCTCCTCTGCCCATGAGGATTCTCCAGGCAAGAATACTGGAGTTGGTTGCCACGCCCTCCTCCAGGGGATCTTCCCAACCCATGGATTGAACCCAGATTTCCCTCATTGCAGGCACATTCTTTACCATCTGAGCACCGGGAAGCCCAGTTAATCCCACTCAGTTCAGTTGCTCAATCGTGTCTGACTCTTTGCGACCCCATGGACTGCAGCACGCCAGGTTTCCCTATCCATCATCAACTCCTAGAGCTTACTCAAACTCATGTTCATTGAGTAGGTGATGCCATCCAACCATCTCATCTTCAGTCATCCCCTTCTCCTCCCACCTTCAATCTTTCCCAGCATCAGGGTCTTTTCCAATCAGTCAGTTCTTCAAATCAGGTGGCCAGAGTATTAGAGTTTCAGCTTCAGCATCAGTCCTTCCAATGAATATTCAGGACTGATTTTCTTTAGGATGGACTGGTTGGATCTCCTTGCAGTCCAAGGGACTCTCAAGAGTTCTCCAACACCACAGCTCAAAAGCATCAATTCTTCAGCACTTAGCTTTCTTTATAGTCCAACTCTCACATCCATACATGACTACTGCAAAAACCATAGATTTGAATAGATGGACCTTTGTTGGCAAAGTAATGTCTCTGGTTTTAATATGCTAAGTGGGTCATAACTTTTCTTCCCAGGAGCAAGTGTCTTTTAATTTCATGGCTACAGTCACCATCTGCAGTGATTTTGGAGCCCAAGAAAATAAAGTCTGTCACTGTTTCCACTGTTTCCCCATCTATTAGCCGTGAAGTGATGGGACCGGATGCCATGATCTTGGTTTTCTGAATGTTGTGTTTTAAGCCAACATTTTCACTCTCCTCTTATACTTTCATCAAGAGGCTCTTTAGTTGTTCTTCGCTTTCTGCTGTAAGGGTGGTGTTATCTGCATATCTGAGGTTATTAATATTTCTCCCAGAAATCTTGATTCCAGCTTGTGCTTCATCCAGCCCTGCTTTTTGCATGATGTACTCTGCATGTAAGTTAAATAAGCAGGGTGACAATATACAACCTTGATGTTCTCCTTTCCCAGTTTGGAACCAGTCTGTTGTTCTATGTCTGGTTCTAACTGTTGCTTCTTGACCCACATACAGATTTCTTAGGAGGCAAGTAAGGTGGTCTGGTTTTCCCATCTGTTGAAGAATTTTCCACAATTTGTTGTGATCCACACAGTCAAAAGCTTTGGTGTAGTCTATCCCACTGCTGCTGCTGCTGCTGCTAAGTCGCTTCAGTCATGTCTGACTCTGTGTGACCCCATAGACAGCAGCCCACCAGGCTCCCCGTCCCTGGGATTCTCCAGGCAAGAACACTGGAGTGGGTTGCCATTTCCTTCTCCAATGCATGAAAGTGAAAGTGAAGTCACTCAGTCATGTCCGACTCCTAGCGACCCCATGGACTGCAGCCTACCAGGCTCCTCCGTCCATGGGATTTGCCAGGCAAGAGCACTGGAGTGGGTTGCCATTGCTGTCTCCAGTCTATCCCACTAGGGGATTGTAAATAGAAAAATATGGGAGACCCCTGTAATTTAATGGTTACTCAAGAAAGCAGGTTTGCTTAACCACAAAACCAAGCAGGCCTGCTTAGCAACAAAACCATGCAACAAAAGCATGGGACATGACCCCCAAGCAATAAAACACTGGTGGAATGAGCCCCACATCCTCCCCAATGAGCTCAGTAAGTTAATGACCCCTCGGACATGCTCTCTGCACACATAAAAAAGTAATTTGTGGACCTAGCTTGACAAAACTCCCCTGCCCAGCCTGAAGGAGGAACTGATGATGGAAGCATGATGTCTACTCAAGAAAGACAAAGAAGTTCTCCCTCTCCCCACTTTTCCTTTGATTATAAAACTATGGCCTAGGGATGTGACACCCTTTTGCCCACTCTTTTGTAAGCCTTACAAGCATCCTAGTCTAATAAAACACTTCTTATTGATCACTTTGCCTCTTCCCTGAATGCCTTCTGTGAAGAGAGGTAAAGGATTGTGTACCGGAGCCCTTTAGAGCCCCCGAACGACACCAAACGGTTTCACTCTTCTCTGGCCAAGCACCCTCTGGACCAGCACCACGGGGCCCCCCGCCCTCTTCCAGGGCTGAGCACAGGGCCAGGGGCCCTCCAAGGGTGCAGCATCCAGTGCTCTGAAGGCTCTACTCTTGGAGACCCTTATTCAGTAGGTGAGGGCAGACCCCAGAAGCCTGCGGTTTTTATAAATCCTCCCTCTGACGTCAACCTTGGGCTCAGGTGTCAGCTGCACTGGGTACCGGCGAGTTGCCTCGATGAGTTGGGCATCCCCATAACCAGGCGGAGACCAGCTCCCTCCCAGGATGGCCGTGAGGACTCGAGGAGCTCGTGCACATCACGTCCCAGCTCTGGGACCAGGACAAGTCGAGCCTGGAGCAAGAAGAGCCCGACAGCAGTGTCTGTGGGAAGAAGAAGCTGCCGGGCAGGGGCCGGAGATGCTAACAGGGAAGAGGGAGAAAGGACAGAGCGCGTGGGCCGGGCCCGTGTACCCTGTCGGGGGTGTGGCCTCTGGTGGGCGGAGCCCTAGCGGGGCGGGACCCCAGGCGCGCTGGGCCCGCGGGCGGGGGCGGGGCCTAGTCGAGGGGCGGAGCCGGGCCGCGCACTGACAGGAGCGCGGGGGGAGTGAGAGACGCCTCCTGGCGGGAGCTGGCGGCTGTCCAGGCGGGAGCCGAGGGGGCGGAGGGAAGCGGGGTGCGGGGGTGAGGCGGCGACTGGCCGGTCTCTGCCTCTTTCGGTGCAGAGGTTTGCGGGCGCCGCGCGGAGGACGGCGTGGAGGCGCGGCCTGCCTCCTTCCACAGCCCACGGCGCGCCCGCTCGGCCAACCCGTGGGGAACTGGGACCCGGCAAGCTCGCTGCGCACGGTGAGAGGCGGGGGGCAGGCGGGCGGGGGCGCTGCTCGGGGTCTGGAGGCCGCGGCTGGGCCGGCGCGGCGGGAGGAGACGGGGCCCGCGCGGCCTGGGCGGCCTGCGGGGGACAAGACGGGCCGGGCGCGGGGCGTCGCTCCAATCGCGGGCCTCCGGGGCCGCTGTCAGCGCCGCCAGCCGGGCCGCGGCGCTTTGTTCCCGGGGCCCCGGAGGCAACCGCTCCCGGCTAAGGAGCCGGCTACCTGCCTCTCGACGCCTCGTTCACCTGGACGCCCGCTAGAGGCGGCTCGGGGAGGGGCGCGGGGACAGCCGTGAGGTGGGGAAATACCCCCTGTTCAGTGGTTGGGGCTGATAACTAGTTCAGGAAGCTTCCATTTTCCTACGCCTTCTTGGGCCGCCACGAGTACGGGCCGGCGGCTCCGGATTCAGTGCAGCGGGCGGTGGGTCCGACGGTCCTGGAGGGGCCCCGCCTTGGCCCCGTCCCCGGGCTTTCTCGTCCAAAACCGAGCCGCCCGGGCACAGAGCCCCGGTTCTCTTTCTACCTTCTGTGGTTTTGCTTTATTGTTCTTCCTCACACTAAGGAAAAAGGTTTACAGTGATCTGAAAGGCCCATAAATGTACCTTTTATCCGTCTCACCTCACCTATTTATTTCATTGATTCCATTTTGAGTGTGTGTTTTAAACCCTAGGAAGTTTTATTTTCTCCTTTTTGAAAATTTAATGACCGTGTTGGTTGTTTTTACCACCGTCAGAATTTGTGCTGGTCTTTCTCGTTTTGGACTGTAGCATCTTTTTCAGTAACTTTGAAGAATCTCTGATAGCTAAGGTAAAGAAGTAAAAGAATATCGTCACATTTTGATAAATCAGAGTTCTTAATGCAGTCAATAATTTACTCTTCCCTTTGTTAATCGCTAAAGTATGTCAGGAACAACTGCCCACTCCTTCCGTTGAGCTGCTTCATTCTAGCTAATTATGTTAGACAAAATGAGGTAGTAATAAGTAACCACTAGAATAGTTTGCATTTTTAAATTTTATTTTAATTGTGGAAATTAAAATATCATTAAATGTTTTTAAAAATTTATAATGCAATATTAATAGTTTTTTGGGTTTTTTGGCTGGCTTAAAGTTGAATAGTAGGCCTGAAACTAAAGCTGAATAGTAACGGTGTAGTATTAGAACTACTTATTTGCTTTAACTTTCACAGTCACCATTTCTGGGTAGTCTGAGGAATTTCAGAATTGTATACATTTGAAGATGGCTAACAAGATGTTACTATATAAAACTGTAACTTTTTTTTGAGTGTATAAGTAATCTTTTGTTGAGAATAATCTTTATAAATGATCACTCAGAAGTCCTAACACAAACAACGAGTCTCGGTTTACTTACTTGTTTTGCATTTTTGTATTTGTTTTTACCTTAGTACTTGCCTTTGAATTAAAGTTTTTTGTTTGTTTTTTTGTTTGTTTAGCTTCCTGGGAGTTACTGATTGTCTTTGAAGAATCATGAAGTCACCCTCTGTTGTTATGCTTACTCTCACCGTTCTGGTGTTCCTGACATGGGTCCCTATGTCACTGAGTTGTAACAAAGCACTCTGTGCCAGTGATGTGAGCAAATGCCTCATTCAGGTAGGACTAAGAATACTCTTTTTACTACTATTAAAATTTATTGTATAGCAGATATAGAATGCAAATACACAGAGAGTGTCTATGTAATACAGTGTAAGAACCATTACACTAGTCTGGGGTTTTGCCCCCATACTTCACGAGCAAACTCAGACTCAAGGAGTTCAGTACAGGAAATAATATCCAGCTTTGTAAACAGGCCGTTACAAGGTGATGAGCTATCTATTCAGGTGAATTAAAGGGTTCTGTTGTACAATCTAGTTTACATAGCAAAGAGGCTCACTTACTATATTTAGGAAAAAAAATTTAGCTAGTCAAATCATAGACAGACTGTTCTCTAAATATAATGTACTAATTGTCTGTTCTGTGTAACAAGTTACCCCAAACAGAGTAGCTTAATGCAGTAAACATTTATTATTTACACAGTTCCTGAGGGTTGGGAACCTAGGAGCAGCTGAGCTGGGTGGTTTGGGGTCAGGGTTTCTCAAGGTCGCAAGTGTGGGGAGAATCTGCTTTCAAGATACTTGACAGTGATCTCTCTCGGCCGTCAAGGCAAGCCTTTCTGAAGAGAAAAGTGGGGTTAAGCGATTGACTTAGTTCATAGAGCTAAGAAGTGACTGTGGAACATGGCCTGTGTCTGAACACGAAGGCTATGGCCTTTCCATACGCATACTGATTATTACTGTCCATAAAGTTGGGTTAATTAGTGGTGAACTTCATGTCTTATATAGCTGTTCTCCCTTTCCCATCCTGTTAGACCATCAGCAGTCTTGTGTCTGTATTAATTAGCCTCTGTTCTAGCTGTTGGCTAAGAAATTCAGTGCACTGCTGAAACTATGTATATGTGAATTCTGTATGAAGTATGACTCAACCAACTTTTGCCTGTACTCCTGATACGAGAGCGTTTGTGCATATGTACTAGAAGTGATCATGGGTTTTGTAGATGAGAGGTATTCTGTGCTGATCTGTGACGTTTTGGTGCTCATTAAAAGTTAACATTCTGGGAAGCCTGGCCTTTCTGTGAGTGTGGTTACCACCATCTCATACTCCACGTACCATCACTTTGCATTTTAAACCAAAACTTTTAACTAGAGAGGCTGGTTGGTTGGTTGTTAATTTTTTTTTTTTTTTTAACTCTGGATGTTTTTAAATAGAAGAGAGAAGAGTATAATGAACAACAGTAACCATCAGCAGTTACAGCAGTCGTTAACCCAGGGCTTCGCTTGCCTCATCTCTGTTCCCCTGCACTGTTAGGGTCCCCATCTCTGTTAGTGTCAAGCAGACCCCTGACATTATTTTATCAAATTCTAATGTCTATCTCTGAAAGATAAGAACTCTTGAACACAGCTATCAGCAATTTAAAAATTAATAATTCTTTAATATCATATAGTTTTATACCTGGAAGTTTTGATTTGACACACTGGCTTAATGGTGGCTGAAAATTTTGTAGTCTTCTCGTGAAGTCCAGCTTTATGCTGTGGTCATAGGGGAATCCGTGCTACTTCCCATATTGTTTCAATGTAGCTTCATTATTCACTATTAGAAACAGTCTCATAAAAATTGCTATATTCATGTTTAGGTGGAAATCTACTTAAATCTCAAATTATTTTTTGACTCTCCAAGACTATGATTTCCATTATTCAGCTAATTAAAAATTGGATTTTATTTAAAGACCTTGCTTGGTAAGGCAGTATTTAAAGAAGAAAGCTTTTGGTTACTGTCAATAAACACTCTTAAAAGTTTTTGTTTTGTGATTTAATTTAAAAAATCTGTAATACAAATGCTTCCAAACGTAGGTTAAAAAAAATTTGTAAAAACTGGAAAATCAGGTGCAGCTTCTCCTATTAAATGGTGATTCTGGTAAACTCATTACAAGAACGTAGGACTCTTTAAAAAAAAAAAACAAACATGGTTCACTCATGTGAGCATTTCTGATTCCTGTTCCTTCAGAGCCAGGAATCATCTACTCCTTTTCTGGAATAGTGGAGATTGCCCTTGGTAGTACGTAGTGGCAGAGTGTGTAAGGTTAAAATGATAGAGGCCTTGAGTATTGAGGATTTTCTTAAAACCTTTTGAATTGAATTTTAAAATTTTAGCAATAACTTATTTTCTGCTTGGTAATTTTTCATATTAACACTTTTACTTGTATCGAATATGCCATTTTCTCAGATATCTCTGAGAATTACTAGAAGTTTTATTGATGGAGATGGAGATATGTCTCTCCCCCTCCCCCACCCCATTCTGTTACCTAGGTTTCTTTTTCTTCCAAGATAATTTTTTTCTTTCAATGTATATTTATTTCATGCAGGTGGCTTTCCTCAAATGTACAATATTCCTTTGATTCTTTTATAGTTAAGAATGAAGCGTAAAAGCCTGATTGGCCAGACTGTTTGTGGCAGGGCTGGCATACATAGACTGGAGGGTATCGCTTGAGAGTCAGAGAAGTTCTCGATGCTGGATCTGCTCTGAGGCTGATCATTTTCCTGAGGTGAAGTTTTTGGTTTGTTTGTTTTGAGTGGCTGATGTTTGTGCTGTGTTTGGGGTGGTAGTTGATTGGTAGATACCTGGTTCTTGTCTTTTTTGCCCTTGTGTGGAGGGTAGTCTGACTGGTCGGGTAGAAACTTGAACTTTAATGCCCTCTTCTATTCCTCTTCTCTTCACTTGAAGAATAGATTGGCTATTGACCTTTCACGTGTTAAGAATTGTCAGCTTGGGGTCTTTGGGCCTCTTAAATGCTTCTCTTAAAGGGAATCCCCAGAATTATATTCAAATTTGCATATGTACAGTTTTCTAAGAAGAGTCCCTAGCATTCAGGAGGTTCTTAGAGTGGTTGATGGCCCTGAGAAGGTGAGGAATTGCTGGGGCTTTGTTTGTCATCACACATACTGAGTTATTAAAATTCCACATTTCCATTCAACATAGATCAAGGCACGTTGACATTTTAGATGGCAATGATAGCTTTTCTCCTTAAACTTGCAGAAAAACATGCACAGAAACAGAGATGGGAGATAAGAACTTTAAGGAAGGCCATGCTGTAGAAGAAACTTCCTTCCTAAGAGGGCATTTAGCTTTGCTTTTTGTTCTTTTGGTTTGGTTTGAACAACATCTGTAGTGTTGAAATGATGTACTGTGAGGATAAGTTAGAACATTTGTTTATGTTTGAGCCCTCGGCAACTCATGAAATAACTAAATATAAAACATTTTTCCTGGAAGCTCAGAGTTGTATAAATGTGTTTTACCAACACAGTCATTCCTACCCCTCCTACAAGTTGCTGCGTAGAAGGGTGGTCCCTGTGTAAGTATTTATTTTGTGCTGACAGGAAAGAAATCTAATTTTAACATCAGGAAAGCAATATTGTCATCTTGGTGTATTCCTTTGTTCATATAATGGGTGGTTGAGCTGTCCTCTTTTAGGGGAAAAATGGTAATACAAGATTTTGCTTTTAACAAAATCTTTCCTGTTTTTTTCTTCTGCCTCTTTGAAAAGAATACTTAAAATTTGGATCAATATTATACTTCTACCACTGAAATCTCCAGACCCTTTTTGTTTTAAGAACTGAAAAACCCCTTATTGACTTGTATTTTTAGCTAATATTTATGGTCATATTTAGGATGATATAAACATTATATTTCATGAAGTATTCAAACTTGGGTTCAGAGATCACTGATGCATTCTTTTAGCACTTTGCCAGTTGTCTGAATATTTATTTTGCACTTTTATGAACTAAATCAACAGTCTGGTTTTTTTTAATTCTAAAAAGTGATTTAACTACTCAATAAATCTTAGATTATCTGAAATAAGTTAAAATTTCAAAGTAGTTTCTCACTAATAATTCTAGCTTTTTTAAATGTATTTCAAGTTAAAATTGTAAATAGTTCAGGTATCTTCAGGGTTTTCTTAATTACAGTAAACTAAAAAATTAACTTCCTCTCCCTTGTGCCTTAACCAGTGCTAATTAAATTCCATGTTAGTTTTTTCCTGCAGTTATCTTGCTTTATTACTAGACTAGTAATATTTGGTGTATAATATGCAGTGTTTTTTCTTTCCTTTTATGAACATTACTATGTTTTCCCTCTTTTTTTCCTACTTCTCTGTCTTTAAAGGTTGTGACTCTGACTTATTTTTGTCCTGTTTTGCTTCAGGGAACACCTCCTGAAAATCTTTGAAATTAATATCCAGAAATAATAAGTCAGACCTAATGTAATTTAAGGGAAGAATAAGTCATTGTTTCCCTTCAAAGCAAAGTTGCAGGGGACTTCCCTGGCAGTCCAGTGGTTAAGACTTCATGCTTTCCTACATGCTGCATGGTGGGGCCGAAAAAAAAAACACCCCAAAGATGAGGATTTTATCAGGACACTTGGAAGTTTTTAAATGTAATGTTCATAGGGAGAATAGTAAAATAACTCCCCATTCATCCATCACTTAGCTTCAGCAGTGGTCAGCACTGCTCCACCTCCTCCCATTTCACCTCATCTGGATGATTTTAAAGAAATGCTTTGGGGTACTTTTGAAGTAGGATTAAAGTTTTGTTATGAGGTTTATGTAAGAAATGGGTGTAATTTAATATATTTTGGTAGTTCATGTATATACATGAACTTGTATGTTGATCTATTTAACCAAAAGGATAAATTCTGTTTTCGTAATGTTAGTAGTATTTCACTTAAGTTTATATTATTTTCAAGGCAAAAGTTTGCCAATTAGAATTTAAACATGTTGATAAGATTTGGGTTAGATATTTCTGTCCCAAGTTTGAAAGTCTGTCTGATGTCCTCCTCAAAGAGTATTCGTATGTCAAAACAGATTTGTTGTAACTAACATAATTATAATTATGTTTATTCTTTCGAATAAAGGTTAATTATTTGAAGATGTGTTGTTTATATTTGGTTTTTAAACACTCATTTGACCTAAGTAAGGGTTGTGAAAATTGTGTCACCACAGGTACAGGCTGATGCCTTGTTGGTTACTGATGTTCCCACAGTGTTCATTTTCATAATTACCTTTGTTCTTACATTCCTGGGGGTTTTAGGTCATGATATTACAAATAGTTACGGTTTGTTTAGTTTAATATTTAAGGACCTTAGCTTATGTTTTTGAGTGTCTTTTTTTTTTTTGTACTGTATGCAATTAAACTATCTTAAGTCCTACTACTTAAATTTAAATTTATTTGCCTTGATAAAAATATTGTGTTCTCAAAGGGACGCCACAAAACACACAGAAGAAGAAAAAGGAAAGAAAGCAATTTATAGTCCTGTTTAGAATCTAAATACTGACTACTCTTAATATTTGATACAGTCCTTTTTATTCTATGTTTAGGTGATTTTTAACCCTTAAATATAGAATAAAGGTTGTTGTATATCAATACAACTTTCACATTCTGCATTTTTCACCAGCATTGTTTTATGTTTCTTTGTTTTTTAAAAAATATATGTTAGAGGAATTTAGTTTGAAATTAAAATAGAGAAATGTATTTTCAGAACTATCTTCTGCATTACTTTTTTTAATACCAGTTTATGTTTATATAATGCTTTATACTTTTCAGGTCAGATTTGTTTAATAAATTTATGGGCCTCAGTGTACTATACTGGTCCTTCAAAGATGAGATGAGATATTCCTTAGTCTCCCAAAGCTTTTGGGGGGTAAGATTGGTCACATATGCTCATGTAACCACTACAGCAGTTGAGATAGGAAATGTCTTCATCACCCTTAAAAGTCCCTTCTTGCCCAGGGAGTCGAGACTAACCTCCTCCCCATCCTCAGTACCTTCCCACCGCTGGATGATTTTTGTTCCTGTAATTTCACCTTTTCCAGAATGTCTGCTAACAGGATCGTACAGTGTGTTCCCTTTTGTGCCTATTGGCTTCTTTCAGTTAGCAGAGTGCTTCTGAGATTGACCGTGCAGCTGTGTGTGTGTCAGGGAGTCCTTTCTTGGTCTTGCTGAGTGACGTTCTGTTGTGTGATTTCTTCATCCGTTCACTCGCTGATTGACATGGATTGTTTCTAGTTTGGGGTGGTGATGAATGAAGTTACTTACTTTCATGGATAGGTCTTTGTGTGGATGTATGTTTTCATTTCTCTCATGTAAATACCTAGGAGTGGGACTGCTGGATCACAGAGCATCTGAGAAACTGAGACTTGGTGTGACATGCTGCTTTTTGCGGGCTAGGACTTGAATCCAGACCCTGTAAATCCAAGTCGTTGGCTGTCCACTAGACTCTAATGCTGTTTCCAGTGATGATATTTCCCTGTTTTAACAATGGTGCTAACAAATCTCTCAGATTTTGGCAACAGTTCAGGAGTGGAGATACCTTCCAGCGAATTTACATCAGAATATAAATAAAAATTTCCCTCAAGTGACCAGTTTCCATTTCTGACCTGGAAGTATGGAAGTTTATAAAATGAACTCTTTCATAAAGAGTTTATAAAATGAAACTGTAAGTCTTGGCTTAGTCTTGGATGAATAATGCCCCCAGTTTATTTTGCATAGAGGATTAAGATCTCACCAGCACCTTAGTCATACAGAGAATAAGATTTTCCACTAAAGATTAAATAATCATATGAAATCTGTCTTTTGGCATGAAAAAATTGAAATTCTTTGGAATATTCAAGATTTTCACTGATACTAACATAGTAAAAATACATTTTAAATTAGACTTGTCCCACAACTTTTCATCCTGCCATGTTTTCATTTCATAGAGGCTTTTGAAGCAGATTTCCAAATTATCTCTAAATACTCGTGCTGGTCAATGTCGGATAGCTGAAACGTATAAATTTCTGTTTTCTATTTAGTATAAGGTTTCAGTTTTTTCCACTGTAAATGTATGGAACGGTGTGATCGCCATGTACCAAGAACCTCTGCTGTGGTATTTTGCACAGAGGTGGAGATGCATGTCCCCTGGCTCTGGCTCGCGGAGGCCTTGGGGCTGGAGCAGCCCTGAGGCAGAAGAAGGACACTGGAGCCTTGGGTTGGGTTGCTGACCCGCCCCCTCCAGCCTTTCATCTGCACCAGGAGCAGCACCCACACTTTCCCTGAGACTTGCAGACCAGGGAGGCAGTGATGTGATCTTTAACTGGCTGAAGCAAAAACAGAATTAGGTATTAAATCCCAACTCACTGGTTTTGCAGCTCATGCCAATGATGCTTATTTTACCTTTACAAACAATGATTAAACTTGGGCACTAGCACTTGTCGTTATATTCAAGTACTGAGGGTGAAAGATGTAATAGTGCCTTTGATTAAGCAACCTGAAGGGTTAGCTGTTTAATTATGGGTTTGTTCTAAGAAAGTAATAACTATAATTACTGAAATGCTAAATTAATGAGAAGCTTTATATTATTATTTATATTAATAAGCTTTATGTTTTAAAAGCAGGAATAGCGATCCAGAACCGGGGTCAGATCTCAGCCACTTACTAATTGAATGATGTACAAATTCATAACATTATATTAAAATAGAGATAAATAATAACTTGATAAGGGCTTTATGAGCTTTAACATAATGCGTATAAAACTCTTACCACGGTGCCTGTTTATGTTACATAAAACCCACTTAGGAATTCTGGGGGAGGCAGTGGCGGGATAAAAGCGGAGGCAATAGGGCAGACTTTCTTTCCAGCTCTGTGGACATCCAGTTTGGTTGGGATCCTACATTCAGCCTACAGAGTGGTGCTCAGGGTTGGTCACGGGCAGTTTAGTGAACTAGTAAACAGCCAGTCCACATAGAAATCCCACATCTCAGCACAACCGGCTCTCTAGTTAAGATGGTGACTTTGAAGTAAAAGTGATGTAGAAGATAATAATCTTTCTGAAGCTGGTACTGGAACATGGACAAGCTGTGAAAGGGGTGAAGAATTTCAGAAGAAAAGGGAACTTTGTGCACTGTTGATGGGAATGTAAATTGGTGTAGCCACTGTTGAGAACATTTTGAAGGTTCCTCAAAAAATTAAAAGTAGAACCATCGCACATCACATGGTCTACCAGTTCCACATCTGGGGATATATTTGAAGGAAGCAAAAACCCAACTCCAAGAGGTATCTGCACCCCCATGTTCATAGCAGCGTTACATACAACTGCCAAGATAGGGAAACAACCTCAGTTTCCACTGATGAATAAATGGATAAACAAGTTGTGGTGTGTGTGTGTATTTGCATATATTTGTATACATATATATGCATACACACACACACACACACACACACACACACACAGATGTGGAATATTATGCAGCCATAAAAAATGAGGAAATCCTACCATTTGCAACAACATGGATGGACCTTAAAGGCATTGTGCTAAGTGAAATAAGTGCAAAAAAACCCCAACAAACTCATAGAAAATGAGGTCATATTTGTGGTTACCAGAAGTGGGTTCATTGGGAGGGGAAATTGGAGGAAGATCAAAAGGTACCAACTTGCAGTTGTAAGTAAGTCTTAGGGCTGTAATGTCCCACATGGCGACTGTAGTTACTGCTGCAATATGACATACAGGAAAGCTGTTGAGTGAGTAGATCCTGAGAGTTTTCATCATAAGGAGAAATCTTTTTTTTTTTTTTCATTTTATCTATATGAAATGATGGATGTTAGCTAAACCTACTGCAGGGATCATTTCACAATAAATGTAAATCAAACCATCATGCTGTACACCTTAAATGTGAGAGTTTAATGTGTGTCAGTGTTAATTACAGTGAGTGATGTATGTCAGTTACCTCTCACCAAAACTGGAAATATCATCTTGCAAAAAACTATGTCATATAAGAATGATGGACTGACTCTAATGGTCTAGAAACATAGTAAGATTAATAGGGATGAATACTGTGCTATGTTTATATATGTATATTTTATATATATATATATATATATAATGTCACCAACTGGAGAAAGCCAAGTAAGCCATGTGTTCACGGAGTTTCCCTTAGGTTGGGTTTGTTTAGCAGTGACTCTAGTGGCCAGAGGAGGGGTAGCTGCTGCTGCTGCTAAGTCTCTTCAGTTGTGTCCGACTCTGTGTGACCCCATAGATGGCAGCCCACCAGGCTCCGCCGTCCCTGGGATTCTCCAGGCAAGAGTACTGGAGTGGGTTGCCATTGCCTTCTCCAGAGGAGGGGTAGAGGAGAGGCTAAAGGAATTACCTTGAAGCTTCATGTACAAAGCAAGCTGCGTTAATTAGTTTCCTGCAGTAGCAAACCATCCCAAAGCTTTGTGACTTGAAACAATAACCATTTATTTTGCTTTTCTTTCTGTGGATCAGCAGCTTGGGCCTTTATCAGCCGAGTAGGTTTTCTGGGCTTATTCTTGTGGCTCTTGTCAGCTGCTGGTTGATTGGAGGATGGCTGAGCAGGGGTGGCTTCGGATGGACTGACTTGTCCATGTGGCCCTCTCTGGGGCTTCACATGGCAGCTGGGCAAAATTCTAAGAGAAGGAGAGGAAACATCCCAGGTCTATTCAGGCCCACACTCAGAACTGACACTAAATCACTTCCACCAAATTCTGTTGATCAGGGCAAGTTTCAAGATGACTTCCATTCAAGAGGTCTGGAAATAGACCCTTGTCTCTTGATCAGAGGAGCTGCAAAGAGGGTGACATGGGGAGGGGAAGGATTGCTGCCCATTTTGTAAACAGTCAGCCACGCCAGGCACGCTTAGATCAATGAAAATAGCTGTTAAAAGATGCTGTTAATTTACACTTTACATATTGAGGAGCCACAGCTCCCACTACAAGTCAACTGGCCATGCATTTGACAGTGAATCTAATAGCTGGAAAGTGGATTCTGTTCTTGTACTGAGTGTGTTGCGTTCATATGGGAGATGAAGTTATAGGTTATGAAGTAAAATCTCTTTATTTTGTTTCAAAATAAGATAAAAGGATCCAAAATGCATTCATTGAATGTGTCCAAAAGAAAATCTAAATCTCCTGAGATCTAAGTAGTACTTGAATCTAATTCCAAGTCTAAATATCTACTTTGTAGATATTTATTTCCTACAAATAGTTAATGATGTTAAATTAAACTAATGTGCCAAGAGTAAATGACTATAAATGCAGTTATTATGGAGTGCTTTTTTGCTGCAAAAAAGTAGCAGTTTTAAATGTAGTTATTTGGAATTTTAAGTCTGAAAGTCTGCTTCATTTCTAGGAGCTCTGCCAGTGCCGCCCTGGAGAAGGAAACTGCTCCTGCTGTAAGGAGTGCATGCTGTGTCTTGGGACCCTCTGGGATGAGTGCTGTGACTGTGTTGGTAAGTTGATGTTACGTTTCTTAATATTTCCTATCACAGAATCCTTGACTTTAAGAGACTTTAAATAGTATTTTATGTGCATAGACTAGGGTATGTATAAGATATTGTAGGTGTATAGAACAGCATTGCATTTGCTTGTATCGAATAGTATTTACATATATATGTGTTTGTATTTTTATAGAAAAGGTGTGGGAAGAAATTCTTGTGAAATAAGAGTGGAGGAACAAGTGGAAGATTTTTTTTTTTATCCTTTATTTTTTTTTTATTTTATTTTATTTTTAAACTTTACATAATTGTATTAGTTTTGCCAAATATCAAAATGAATCCATCACAGGTATACATGTGTTCCCCATCCTGAACCCTCCTCCCTCCTCCCTCCCCATACCATCCCTCTGGGTCGTCCCAGTGCACTAGCCCCAAGCATCCAGTATCGTGCATCGAACCTGGACTGGCAACTCGTTTCTTATATGATATTTTTCATGTTTCAATGTCATTCTCCCAAATCTTCCCACCCTCTCCCTCTCCCACAGAGTCCATAAGACTGATCTATACATCAGTGTCTCTTTTGCTGTCTCGTGCACCGGGTTATTGTTACCATCTTTCTAAATTCCATATATATGCGTTAGTATACTGTATTGGTGTTTTTCCTTCTGGCTTACTTCACTCTGTATAATAGGCTCCAGTTTCATCCACCTCATTAGAACTGATTCAAATGTATTCTTTTTAATGGCTGAGTAATACTCCATTGTGTATATGTAACATAGCTTTCTTATCCATTCATCTGCTGATGGACATCTAGTTGCTTCCATGTCCTGGCTATTATAAACAGTGCTGCGATGAACATTGGGGTACACGTGTCTCTTTCCCTTCTGGTTTCCTCAGTGTGTATGCCCAGCTGTGGGATTGCTGGATCATAAGGCAGTTCTATTTCCAGTTTTTTAAGGAATCTCCACACTGTTCTCCGTAGTGGCTGTACTAGTTTGTATTCCCACCAACAGTGTAAGAGGGTTCCCTTTTCTCCACACCCTCTCCAGCATTTATTATTTGTAGACTTTTGGATCGCAGCCATTCTGACTGGTGTGAAATGGTATCTCATAGTGGTTTTGATTTGCATTTCTCTGATAATGAGTGATGTTGAGCATCTTTTCATGTGTTTGTTAGCCATCTGTATGTCTTCTTTGGAGAAATGTCTATTTAGTTCTTTGGCCCATTTTTTGATTGGGTCATTTATTTTTCTGGAGTTGAGCTGTAGGAGTTGCTTGTATATTTTTGAGATTAGTTGTTTGTCCGTTGCTTCATTTGCTATTATTTTCTCCCATCCTGAAGGCTGTCTTTTCACCTTGCTAATAGTTTCCTTTGATGTGCAGAAGCTTTTAAGGTTAATTAGGTCCCATTTGTTTATTTTTGCTTTTATTTCCAATATTCTGGGAGGTGGGTCATAGAGGATCCTGCTGTGATGTATGTCAGAGAGTGTTTTGCCTATGTTCTCCTCTAGGAGTTTTATAGTTTCTGGTCTTACGTTGAGATCTTTAATCCATTTTGAGTTTATTTTTGTGTATGGTGTTAGAAAGTGTTCTAGTTTCATTCTTTTACAAGTGGTTGACCAGATTTCCCAGCACCACTTGTTAAAGAGATTGTCTTTAATCCATTGTATATTCTTGCCTCCTTTGTCAAAGATAAGGTGTCCATATGTGCGTGGATTTATCTCTGGGCTTTCTATTTTGTTCCATTGATCTATATTTCTGTCTTTGTGCCAGTACCATACTGTCTTGATGACTGTGGCTTTGTAGTAGAGCCTGAAGTCAGGTAGGTTGATTCCTTCAGTTCCATTCTTCTTTCTCAAGATCGCTTTGGCTATTCGAGGTTTTTTGTATTTCCATACAAATTGTGAAATTATTTGTTCTAGCTCTGTGAAGAATACTGTTGGTAGCTTGATAGGGATTGCATTGAATCTATAAATTGCTTTGGGTAGTATACTCATTTTCACTATATTGATTCTTCCAATCCATACTGTTTATACATATATATTTTTTTAAGTCATGCAAATTTTATTTTACTTTTAAAATTTATTTATTATTTTAAATGAGATAGGTCAGGAATAGGTGCCTGGGGGCCAGGGGTGGGGGTGGGTCAGTCTTGGCAGAGAGCAGAGTTGTTTGTTGGCTTTTCTTTTGGCTACACTGTGCGGCATACAGGATCTTACTTCCCTGATCAGGGATCAAACCTGTGGCCCCTGCAGTGGAAGTGGAGAGTCCTAACCACTGAATTGCCAGGGAATTCCACTGGCTTTCATTTTTAATTTCCAAGCGCCCTCTTCTGATTGTCCTTGTAAGGGGGCTTGCAGTTCTTGTTTTATAGATAAAATAGGTCTTCTGCTCCTGAATCTTCCCAGAGTTCCATGGTGACATGGGCCTGAGGGAGACTGTAGCGGTGACATTCAGCTCTTGGACTCCCAAATAGGAGTTAATGTTTCAGTGTCTTGTTCTCTTTTGCGCTGTACTGAGTTGAGACAGCTGCAGCCAATGTGCCTTCTCCTGCCCCTATATCTCAGAATCTAAGATAGTCCCTGGTACAGTGTCTGGTGCACAGAAGGCATGCCAGTGTTTTTGTGACTGTCAAATAAATGAGTTCTTACTGCATTGTCCTCCCAAAATGGACAGTTTATTCTCTGCCTTTGATGGGTGTAGTTTTGTGTGTGTGTGTTTGATGTTAACTGAAATAAAAGAAGTTTGAATTGTTTTAGAGCATTAAATATAGGTTAATTTAGTATGTGTAATGAAAGCAAAAAAGAGACAGTGGTATCAACCCCTGATAAACATGGAGAAGGCAATAGCACCCGACTCCAGTACTCTCGCCTAGAAAATCCCACGGATGGAGGAGCCTGGTGGGCTGCAGTTCATGGGGTCGCTAAGAGTCAGACACGACTGAGCGACTTCACTTTCACTTTTCACTTTCATGCATTGGAGAAGGACATGGCAACCCACTCCAGTGTTTCTTACCTGGAGAATCCCAGGGACAGGAGAGCCTGGTGGGCTGCCGTCTATGGGGTCACACAGAGTCGGACACGACTGAAGCGACTTAGCAGCAGCAGCAGCAGCAGCAAACATGTAAAAGCATTTATCATAAACATGGAGGCCATATACACGAATGTACTTTTATCATTACCTAAAATACTGTGTGAGTGAGAGAGAGTGTGTGTGTGTGTGAGAGTGTGTGTGTGTGAGAGAAAGAGGTTGTGTGTGTGTGAGAGAGAGTGTGTCTTTTAACCGTCACACAATAGTGCCATTAGGCTTTTCTAGGAAGAGTTCTTCCACTGAGAAAGATTAGTTATACGTGTTCATATCTCTACAATTTTAGAAGTAACTAGTGTGCTTCTTAGCTAGTTGCCCCCTCCAAAATAGTATTTACCTTTAAGGATTTAATGACTGGTTTTCAACTTTGAGTTAATTCATTACATAACTTCAACTCTCATTTTAACTTCAGCTGCTGTTTCTAGCATAAGGTTTAGATATTCCAGTTCTTTTTGTGCGGCAGTGGTCTCCTCCTTGTAGGCAGCTCTCCTCCAAGTTGGGCTCCCTTGGTGTCCTTTGCAGACCTATGGCTGCACCTCCCTTCTAAGTGGAAACACGTCCCATACTTTCTGTGGGTGGGGTCCAGACTTCTGAGGGGCCCCAAATTAGAGGGCAGACAGGCTTCCTGTCCCGTCTCCTACTGTGGACTTGAACCATGCACTTTGTCTGGCAAGCTTTCTCCTCCAGCTCCTTGTGTAAGAGCATCTGTTCCTCTTTTCTGATTTTCTCCTAAGAGGAACTGCCATAGCTTATTTCATCTTTGCTGTTCAACGTGCTCCTCAGATGCTATGGTGTTTAATCCTGGATCTCTACCCACAGGCTTTGTTTTGGGTATGTGTATGTTTGTTTTGTTTTTACTTTTCCAAATATACACAGAAATAGAGAGCACAGTGAACTGCTGTTTAATGGTCCCCAGTGCCATCAGCCACGCCTGCTCCCCCATCATCTGTCTGTGTGTCTGTCCCCGCCTTGTTTGCTTGGACTGTTAGAAAGTAAATACATAGTTTTACTGTACCTTCAAACTGCTTTAGTTATTCATCTGAAGAAAGAGCGAGCTTCCTGACGTAACATGGTATCGGTGCCACAGCAGCATGTTTACCAGCACTTCTCCGTGTCGGACCCCCAGCCCTGCTCAGGCTGCCCAAGTTGCCTAAGGGCTGTTTACTGTTGTTTTAGTCAAAGCAAGATCCATCAGAGCCCACTTAGTGTATGTGATTGTTAGGTTTCTTTAGTTTCTTTTATTCTAAAAAAGTTCCACGTCCCCTCATCACCTTTTAAAATTCCATTGACTTGATGAAGGCACTAGAGAGTTCTGGTGGAAGATGTGCCACCTTCTGGGTCTGACTGAGAGCTTCTTGTGGTTATTTAACTTGTTGCTCTGTCCTCTATATTTCCTATAGACTGGAAGACTAAAAGGAAGAACTTTCCCTTCTCTTCCATTTTTAAATTCATTTATTTATAAGGACTCATAGATCCCTATTTTATTCATAGAGTGGTAATCCATTATTTTCAGTATTTATTTTAATGTTAAAATTGTCAGTTTGGTCAATGGGAGCCTTTTCAGGTTGCCTCTTGTGTCTTTTGGCATGTCCATCATTCATTAATCACTTCCTTACTTTCTGGCACAGAAAGGTGTCCCAGGGTCATTTTGAACATTCCCTAACTCACCCCTGGAGTCACTCTTTTCCCCAAGGAGCTTTGTTCCTCTTAGCCAAGTATAGGTATTTAGAACACAAGATCTGGGCCCTTGGTGTACTCAATGTTACTAGGGTGTCATTGCCTCTAGCCCTCTTAGCCAAAAAGCTAAGAAAGGGTCTGTGTACAATGTTAGAAGGCACCTGACTACTATTTTGCAGCTTGGGTTTCAAGTTACTACCTAATAATATCTCAACGACATTTCAATCAGTGAGAAAAAGAAATTTTATTCTCTTTGCCTTCCTTCCCATCTCCCTACCCACACCGCCAGGTATGTGTAATCCTCGAAACTATAGTGACACGCCACCAACTTCGAAGAGCACAGTGGAGGAGCTTCACGAGCCCATCCCTTCCCTCTTCCGAGCGCTCACAGAAGGAGACACCCAGCTGAACTGGAACATCGTCTCCTTCCCTGTTGCAGAAGAGCTCTCACATCATGAGAACCTGGTTTCATTTTTAGAAACCGTGAACCAACCCCACCACCAGAACGTGTCTGTTCCCAGTAACAACGTCCACGCTCCATATTCTAGTGACAAAGGTAACTGCCAAAGTCGACTTTTTCTCTCTTGCCCGCCTTGCTTTCTGTGTGGTCTGTGAAGCCTGTTTTAACCTTTTAGAGCAGCTTTTTGGTTTTGAGTATGTATAGTCTTAAGTAAGTTATGGACTTTAATAACTCCATCCCTGAGTAAACAAGGAGTTGTTCTCACAACTCCTTCAGACTCTCAGTGATAAAGGCTACACTGAAAAATAGATAACCTGGTTCTAATTTTATTTGCATTAGGCTTTCGTTGTTATTTTCATGAGACAGCAGCAGGGTTGCTTACCTTATGCAGAGCTGTTCATCATCGGGTAACATCCAGAGCGTCCTAGGAGCCCAGGTTCCTGTAATAACATTGATGTCATGAATGATGCCAGGCCATCAGCTCAGTTTCATAATGAGCCAGCTGGTATTACAGACACCTGATTTCTGGGGGTAGCCTGAGCCCAGCCACTGCTCTGCAAGTGAGTGTTGTTGGTCAGCAGGGAAACTGAATGAGAGAGTTACGTGTAAGATTCAGAGAAGCGTGTTTAGGAACATGTCTTAGTGAGCAAAGTCATACCTGAACTTTGGAATGTAAGAGGGATGTAACTTTCATAAAGTCTGTGATGTTTCCAAATACAACTCTCCACACAGGTCCACTGTGGAAGGATAAGACAGGTTTGAGTATTACAGTTGTTTCTTAAAATTTGAGATGCGTTATGCACAAGCAGTGTAATTTGTGCTTTTTTGTTTGCCTTTCTTGTTGTGCCCTCCATTACAAGCCTACCTATCTGAAGTAGTATGAACTTCAGCCCTCAACAGTAAAAGCAGATCAGGTGTTGTTAATAAAGAGTAAGAATCCGCGATTCCCCTCAGGTTAAAGTGCTTTATAAGACAAATTCTGGGTCTTGGGAAACTTCAGAAATGCACGAATGTCTTACTACCACTTTCCCATCATTAGAATACAGATAATCAACATGCTAGATGTTAAATAATTCGTAAGTTTTTCTCAAAGATTATTCAAATTTATGAACTAATAATAAGCACGAAGCTAATTACTAGAGACACCAACCAGGGTAATTTCTAATAACCAATGCTGAGTTGTGCCACATTGCTAACCACACTGCATCCTTTGAATTTCTTAAGTTTATTTTATTGTAAATTTTCAGTATAAATTTAGAACAGTATTTCCCAAACTTGTTTTAGCTGGAGGATCCTCTCCTTATTGGAGGTGCCCAGTGATCTCCTTCCAGGTCAAAGTGAAATTTGAGGAAGCGATAAAGGAAGCCCTCTGTGTCTGAGCTGGAGCAGGAGACTCCCTTCTCGATGTGATTAACAGATGTGTTCTTTTCCCCACACCTCACCCACCGTCCTGGGCAGGCTCACAGCAAGAGAGCTTAGATAAATAACTTGTTAGTAGTGTTCAGCTAGGTGTTAAAGCATTTCCTGCTTTTCCTGCTTATTGCTCTGAAACCTTACTTAATCTTTGGTTTTTCAGAACACATGTGTACTGTGGTTTACTTTGATGACTGCATGTCCATACATCAGTGTAAAATATCCTGTGAGTCCATGGGTGCTTCCAAGTATCGCTGGTTCCACAATGCCTGCTGCGAGTGCATTGGTCCAGAGTGTATCGACTATGGTAGCAAAACTGTCAAATGTATGAACTGCATGTTTTAAGGAAGGAGAAGATGTACAGACAGAAGCAGTTTCGTCAGAGGTATGATAGGGAAAGCTATTCAGTGATGTCTACTGGTTGCATCCAAATGCAGCAGGTTGAGAAAATGTAAAGAGTTTGGACCGAGTTACTTTTAAAGTCTGACAAATCGAAGATTGTGCTGACTTCCAATTCTGACTGCTCTTCCTGCCTGCTGCTGGCGGGAGCCCTTTCTTCTAAACACCTACAGCCTTGGTCATGTGAGGAGCAAGTACACAGAGAATGCCTGCAGAGAGGAGAGGCTTCTAACACAAAGCCTCTTGTCGTTTTCTGCCACATTCCAGAAGCCTCTTGTGTCAAAGGTTTAGAGCATGTTAATGAGTTATGATTTCTTCATTGTACCACTCCTAGGACACTGAGTTTTTAGAGTTGTTTGCCATTTTCCACTGTGCCTGGTATTATTTACCCGTTCTGTGCGTAGGGTAGATATTCATATAGATCATTCTGAGATCTCACCAAAAGATCACCATAAAATGGTATTTTACAATGTAGAACTCTCTGGTTCTGGCTCAGTCCTGCACTCCACATATGACAAAGCTGTAGGGAGAGTCTCTCCTCCTCCAACCCAGGCCCAGAGTGCTGGTGTGGGTCATATGAAGCATCTTTACAAGAATTGCCTGTCATACCTGAGGCTTTGTGAAGAGAACGGCTCAGTAAACAGGAAGGGAGAGCTTTCTCTGACTTAAGGTACCAGCATAAAGAGCTCCAGGAATGGGAAACCACTGCCACCTGGACTCCAGGAACACAGCACCCCTTGTATGGAGATGGCAGTGCTGTGCTTGCTGGACAGGGGAATGAGCCCGCTCAGGCTTAGTGCCACATCCTCCAGTGGACAGGTGGTCGGAGGGGACAGAGCAGAGAATCCAGGTATGAATGGGGAGGGTTGAAAATGCCTGGATTCTAATAGAAACAAACTTAAAACTATTTACATTCATTATTTTGTTATTTTGTAACCTTTCCTTTAGGTTTGTATCTGAATCAAGTGTTCTCCTTAAACATAGGAAATCACACACTAGGAGGTTAAGATTATGAACTGCTGCCTGCCCCCCCCCAACCCCCAGGTAATTCTGTTCAAGATGACATTAACTCTAAATACACTACAGAACATTGTGTCAATGAAGATAAGCTTAAATAGTATGTGCCCTTCTTGGTAATAAAATCTTGATCTTCAAGGGTGAAACTGAAATGTACATGTTTATGTTCAGAGACTCTTAGCTTTACAAAATTATTAATTTCTCACATAGTATATATTTGAATTATAAATAACTTTCTAGGAATACCTCTTTGTATATCTAAATATTTTAGTATATAAAAATAGATAATGCTTTTTGTATTCATTATCTGAACAGTAGTTACAAGATCATATGTGATATTATGATTAATTTTCATAAAATATGAAGACTTGATACCTTTTCTGTCTTTCAGATAACTCTAATGAACACTCAAGGTACTTTAGCCTTTTAAAAAGTTGAAATTTAGCTCATGGATGTATTTTTCAGATGAGAAAACTTTGGGATGTCTTCTTTTACCTAGAATGCCTCTGTTTACAAGTGCCTTGAAAACAAACATTAGCTCCCTTTCTTCACTAATAACTATAAAACCGAAGTTTTTCTTGAACTTAAGGGAGAAAATTTTAAAGAAATCTGCAGCCAGCTGCTTCATTTCCACTTTACTGTTTTTCAGAGTCACTTATACTAAGGAATAGAGGAATGCTTTTGTGTTTATTGACAACATGCTTAATTTTCCATAAATATGTCAGCAAGCTTTTTTTTAACTGCATTTATCTTCCTTTTTTGGTTTTCATTATTAAACTCTAAAATATAATATCACTTATTGGAAGAATAATTTCTTGAACCATGTTGTGTTTTAACTGATTTTTCTTATCACTATTTCTCCCAATAGAAATTATCCCTAAATGTAATGGTAAGTTTTACATTCAAATTTACTTAACTTTTTGACTTATGAAGGAGTTAAAAGAAGGCATTCACCTAAACAATTCCATTTCCAGTTCTGTAATGTATTTCAGGTTTTGAACAATAGTTTTCCAAATTAAAAGTATAGCGTTTGGGAAACTGATAGCTCTATACCATCTATTATCATTCTAAGCACAATTCACTTCTATATTGAAGCTCTGGTTTAAAAAAAAATCAAAAGTCATTTTGGTACCTTTTTTATAACTTGATCCAAAAAAATTAAATCTTAAACCAGTAGGTGTTCTAAAAGTCATATATAAAAGTTTCTGTCCTTTCGTAAGACATGTCTGTGCTTTTCTGCCCCTCCATAACATCTAATTACTACTAAGACTGTGCTCACGACAGTAGTACCAAACCAAATGATAATCCAAGTGCAGTGAGATACATAGATGCTATAAAAGAGTCATTCATTTAGAAATATGATTTCTGAAGTTTCAGAAAGCAAAATTGATAAAATGTTAGGATATTTGAATAACTTTATTAATAGAATAGCATCACAATAGAGAAAAGAAACCAAGGCTTCTGGAAAATGAGGTAAATGTAAAAAGCCACATATTTAAAGTTTGTTTTTAATGAAATCTTCATTGAAGATGTTTAAAATCTATTCTTTCCCAAGAGTTTATGTTTATTGTATTTTACATGATCTATGACATATAAAATTATGTATTTTTTCCTTTGGTTGTCCCTATTAACAAAAAAGTATTTTAATAAAAAATTGAAATGAGTGTGCAGTGTTCTTTGTTAATGTTGACGTGGCAAAGCGGAATAAGTTTGCTATTTCTGGCTGGTGCAGTTATTGTTTAAGGGGTCAGCTGAGACATGTCGCCCTCTCTCTGGACGTCCCCACAGATCTGTTGAAACAAAGGCTTTTTCACAAGTTTGCTGTCTGCTTTTTCATGGGCTTTACTCCAACATGGGGAAACCTTGGAAATGAAATACATACATTCTCCTTGCCCTACGGGCCTTGTGAGGCCACACAGCCTCATGTGAACTTCCAAGGGTTGGTCGGTTGGTCAGCAGGAGCACTGGGAACGCCGTGGGTAGAGGCCTACCTATCGGCCCCACCCTGACTCAACAGGCAGGGCTGCTGGAGCTGAGTGCCCTAGGCTTCTCGTGCAGTGCGGTCAGGGCTGTTCCCAGACTCTGCGTTGTGACAGCCCGCTGGAGAGGAAAGGTCCAGGGGACAGGCTGTCCTTGCCCGCCTGCTTGACGTCAGGGGTGATGGACCTGAGGGGTAGAATCAATTTCAGGAAAGGTTATTCATTTGATCCAGAAAGCTGTTCTTTTGCTGATGGTGTCCAGGGCCGGCGGTTGTGAGGAGCTGACATAGCGGGGGTTGGAGTCAGGAGGGGGACCTCTGAATTTGAGAAGTTGATGGGGCGGACCCCAGGCAGCAGGCTTCTATCGAAGACCCATCAGCTCCAGGCCACAGTGCCCACAGACAAGCCTGCAGCTGCTGGTTAGGAGTTGCGGCTCTTGAGTTTTTCAAGGTTTTTCCTAACCTCCAAAAAATAAATTCACGTCTTTTTATTTTGAAGTCATGCTGGCAGGATGGAGGCAGCTACAGCTCTGCCATCTGGCTTCTGAAATGAGAGCTCGAAGAGCAGAGATGAGGAGAGAAGGGCCCCCAGTCGTCCTGGTGCTTCTGGGACTGATGGAGGAAGCTGGAGAGTGCAGAGACTCTCTACCTGAAGGTAGCCTCCCTCCCCCACCCCACCCCCATTCAGACATGGTCACCCCTGCATTGTCTTGATGGTTCCTGCCCCTGGAGCTCACTGCTTCACACTGAAGCCAGGGCAAGCCTCTGAAACTGTCTGTGTGGTCATCAGCACCTAATCCTAGCTCCAGTTCCAGGCTGAGAGCCAGGCCTCAGTGCTCCTGTGCCCCAGAGGGTTGAGGTGCCCAGGAGGAATCAGGCAGGCAGACTTCCTGCTTTTGTTTCCCAGAAGCCTCACCTGCCCCTGGGGATGCTGCTGAGGGGAGGGGAGAGAGCGCAGAGCAGGCTGCAGAAGGGGTCTGGGCCTCGCCAACCTTGGGGCCTCTGCAGGCCCTGGACAAGGCTGGAGCTCTAAGAGGGCTGCCAGCTCATGCAGAGGGCCGCCAGCTCATGCAGAGGGCCGGGCTCCTGAGCCTGCAGATGCCTCTTTCTGGAGGTTTCAGCCCTCATTGTTCAGGGCCCCCCACACTGGCCCCAGGGCTCTGTGAGACACAGGGCAGGTGACAGCCTCTCAGGCTGACGTTGGTTGCCACAGAACTCAGGGTCAGACTTGATTTAAAGAAGGAAAGGAGACATGAGGCGTCCCTGGGTCTATGACCGTAACTCCCTAGCCCCACAGCCTGCAGCCTCAGCAACCTCGTCGCTCAAACCACCTCTGTCTGTCCACCCCTGCTGGCTCTGCCCCCAGCCCAGCAGCTTCACTCCACCCTTGGGTTTTGTAGGAGTTGTTTCCTCAGCCACTTCTGCTGTTTGTGCAGATTTTGGTTCCTTGTTCTGACTCAGACCTCAGCTGAGGCCTCTCCACCTCTGTTTCTAAAGCAGCAACCCCTCCCCGTGACCCCCCTCCAGTTCCATTGTTTTAATAGGCAGTGAAAGTGCCGCCCACGCCCCCCCCCCAAAGTATCTACCCAGTCAGTCTCTTGTTACTCATCTCTTCTCACCCAGCATTCAGAGCCCATGAAGAAGGGGCCTTGTTTTTCTGTTCTGTGGTTGCCTTAAACACAGTACCCTGCGCCCTGGAGGTTGGCCCTGACTGGGTTATGGATGAATGAACTCAGCAGATCCTATCAGATGTCCGCTTAAAACGGTGGCTCCGCAACGGACTCAGATAAAGACCCAGCTCCTCAGCAGGCCTCTCATGCCTCTCAGTCCCCCAGTCTGATCCCACTGACCCCGCAGGCTCGCCTCATGCCTCTTCATCTCACCATCAAACAACAGAAAATCTGCATTAAAATGTTTTCACACCTCCAGTTTTTCATTTGAGGTCTGGCAATTATTTTTTATTTGCCTGCTAAGTCGCTTCAGTCGTGTCCGACTCTGTGTGACCCCATAGACAGCAGCCCACCAGGCTTCCCCGTCCCCTGGATTCTCCAGGCAAGAATACTGGAGTGGGTTGCCATTTCCTTCCCCAATGCATGCATGCAGGCTAAGTCACTTCAGTCGACTCTGCGACCCTATGGACAGCAGCCAACCAGGCTCCTCTGTCCATGGGACTCTCCAGGCAAGAATACTGGAATGGGTTGCCATTTCCTTCTCCTTTATTTGCTTAACAGTAAAAATTCTTACTAATATAATTTAGTAAATCAGTCAAGAAATAGTACTTTAGCCAAAGTACGAAAAGAACTTGTCTGAAAGCCAGTTTGACTCTCAAGCACGATACATTTTCTGAGGATAAAAAAAAAAAAAAATGTGCTTTGAGTTTCAATAAAGGACATTCTAAACATTAATCAACAAGGATTTACTCCTCCACTGCTACATCTGTTATTTTAAGCTCATTCATAATTCACAAGAGGATAATGCAGTAATAATTTGTTATAATCTTTAATTTTATAATTTAGTAGGTGCTAACTCTGGGGCTTTCCTGGTGGCTTAGATGGTAAAAAACCTGCCTGCAATGCAGGAGACCTGGGTTCAATCCCTGGGTCAGGAAGATCCCCTGGAGAAGGAAATGGCAACCCAGTCTAGTATTCCTGCCTGAGAAATCCCATGGACAGAGAAGCCTGGCGAGCTATAGTCCATGAAGTCACAAAGAGCTGGACATGACTTAGCAACTAAACACCCACCACAACCAGGTGGCTGACTCTTGGCAGCCAAAACATTCAGGATCGTACTTAGCGCCTATACTTCAGCCACAGGGAACTCAGGAAATACTAATATTTCTACACTCTCCATGTTGAGTACAAACACCTGTGTTGAGTATTCCTTCCATCTGCCAAGTCAGATCCTGTATTCCCTGCCTTTGGACAGAGTTTGGGGTCATGTTCTATAGTTTTTGTAACGCTTTTGGCTTTGCGCTTGTTTAAGTGGCTTTTCCCCCTGGATTGTTGCTGAGATTTTCCTCCAGGTACTGCTAGTAGGTTCCTCAAGTTTGGGGGGTTTTTTAAGAAAATAAATTGGAGTATTGATAATTAAACTTTTGAAACATGCCTATGGGCATTTGGGGAATAAAGCAAGTACTGGTGGAATTGATGTCTGTACTGATCTGGGGTACAGATCTCACTGACAGGAAGTGGTGGCATTTCTGAGTGTCTTTACTCTTAGGGCCCCTCAGCATATGTATGAGTTGGACAGACAAGGGGGGCGGCCAGTCGGTGAGGCGGCAGGCAGACCACAGGTGTTTGTAGTAGGTTTTGCCTAAAGGAGCATTCCGATGCGTTTGATTCCAGTGGTTACATCTAGTCCCATTTCCACTCACATTATCCTTTCGGATCAGGAGACCTGGGTTGCTGGGAATATTTTCAGGGGGATGCCAACTGAGGAACCCTAAAATGTATGGTATTGTACAATGTTCACATTCGCTTGTACACACGAAATACCTGGAAGGATTCACAGGATGAAAACCTTGGCTGCCTCCGAGCAGGCGAACGTGAGGCTGAAGGGCAGGATGGAAAGGGACCGACCCTTTTACTCCCTGAACTCTGAGCCATGAGCATGTGTTGCCTCTTCAGAAATGCATACCTAAAACTAAAATTTTCAAAAAGACACTAGCAGAATTTTTCCATAAAATATTTTTCCTTAAAAAAATCTATTCTGTCGCCCAGCAAAAACTGAGTCCCTCTCAATGACTAGCTACCTGATCTCTAATAAAGATGCTAACAACATATGACAAGGACAAAATTTTCTTTGTCAGCAGGAGTCTTGATAGTAACTGAAAACCCCCCAAACTGTTGATCTAGTCACCTTTTTGACAGACCAATGACATATATTCATTTCTCAAATTCTAATAAATAGTTTCCAAACGGGATCTAAGATTCGAGCAGTAAGATTTTAGGACAGATAGTCCTATGGTCTGTGTTTTTTCTTACCTGGGACTTACTTCATTATCCTTATAAAGGACTTTAAGAATATAAAGTCAGTATTCATTTAAACAGCCACATCTCAACTTCCTTAAACTAATCAGAATAAACAAAAACCTCGTCAAGAAACTCCAAACCTTGATTTTTAAAATCCAATGAGAACGATCTTTAAGAAGAATGTACTTTGATCAAGTAAAGCACACTGACCTAGGGCTCGCCTCTGCTGCTACGTCGACCGACCAGCTGTGGAACTGCCGCCTTCATGGCTATACTACATCCCCTTCCCTCCCGCCCAGCAGCGGGGCCTCCGTGACATTCTTGAGCTGGAGTGTCCTTGTCCATGCCTGTTTTCTAAAGAGCCCAGCAACTTTGGCAGCTCCAGTACTCTTGCCTGGAAAATCCCATGGACAAAGGAGCCTGGTAGGCTGCAGTCCATGGGGTCGCTAAGAGTCGGATATGACTGAGTGACTTCACTTTCACTTTTCACTTTCATGCATTGGAGAAGGAAATGGCAACCCACTCCAGTGTTCTTCCTGAAGAATCCCAGGGACGGGGGAGCCTGGTGGGCTGCCGTCTATGGGGTCGCACAGAGTCGGACACAACTGAGTGACTTAACAGCAGCAGCAGCAGCAGCAGCAGCAGCAGCAGCAGCAGCAGTGCCCTGGGGGGAGGAGGAAGCAGAGCCGTGTCATTGTTCCAAGGTGATTGCTAGTTTCTTAAAACAAACCTTTGTCTCCCAGAGTGTTTAAAAACCTCCTTTTATGCATCCTCTGAGCCAGGGACCTTCTGACATGAGTACAGACACAAAGAGCTCCTTCCACAAGGGCCCAGAGCACAGACTCAAGGAATCCCTGGGCTGTGGCAGGGCGCCAGGCAGGCTCCTCTCCAAGCTCCAGAAGTGGACCTGACCCCTTTA
Organism: Bos indicus x Bos taurus; assembly: GCF_003369695.1. Taxonomy (NCBI): domain Eukaryota; kingdom Metazoa; phylum Chordata; class Mammalia; order Artiodactyla; family Bovidae; genus Bos; species Bos indicus x Bos taurus. Next base: position 41,736,905 of record NC_040099.1, read on the forward strand.
AAGAATACATACTCACTGATCAGGAATCTTGAGTGATGTTCAGGAGGTGCAGGTGTTCGGCGACTCTGGAGACGGTATTCAAACAGCAAGGCCCCGGCCTTCCCACCGCCCAGAGGTGTGGGCTTTTGCCTCCCATCCTCCGCACTCAGGTCTCCTAACAGCCATGTCTTTGTGAACAAGACTCTCCCATTCTTTTTCTCTCTTTGATTTCTAGATAAAAAGAAAAGCAAACATCCACTGAACACAGGGCAAAGGAGAAAACTATTTACTGCTTGATTTTCCTGATAGTAATGGATTCACAGAATGGATTTGGGGTGGGGGGGGATGATTAAATTATTTCTCGAATTCAGATGTTTCTCCTGAGAAATGGGGACAGACGGGTCTGGGGCTCTTCTGGATGCTTCCAATCCACACTGAGCACAGAGCAAGACAGCAGCGGGAAACTAGCCTCGCTCCACACTCTGCAGGACAAGGGGTGTGTGAGGGGCGTCCACCTGCTGGTCTGGAGCCTGCGGGTGACGACCTCCCTCTAGGGGGCGCCACGGCACCATGCGGAACTGCGTCTTCTCCCATCATCCATGGTTAGGTCAACGTGTGTGTGCATGATCTGAGCGCACCTGGAGTTACCCCGCCGGTCAGGTGACCCTGGGACCCGGGTCCCATGCCGGCTGGACCAGGGAGCAGAGGTGTCCCACCTAAAGCAGCCTGCCTCCGAGCCGCGGTCTGACAGTGAGGCGGACCCCACGATGTGGGCCCCAGCTGTTCTCTCCCCTTGTGAGGTCCAGGAGCTGCTTGCAGTGGGGCCTAGCTGAAAGAGTGACGCCAGGAGGACCAGTGCAGCCCGGCAGGTCCTGTGCACGCCAGAATCAAGGAGGAACAGAAAGGGGTGTCACAGGCTGGCCAGTCACAAGACAGAGCGAAGCCCCCATGGCACGGGCTCAGGCCTGCCCGAAACCAGAATGATCTCAGCCTCATGTTTTCTGCTTTTCCTGTATCCTTGTGTGGGTGTTTTCTTGCAACAAGCCATTTTTCTTGAGAAATGTCAGTGAGTCTGTTCTTCAAAGCCCCAAAACCCAAGTAACCCAATGTTCTAGTGTTTTTATCTACCCACATGTAACTGTGTACTTTTTCTTACAGAACGGGGCCAATGAAATGCAGTCTTTTATTTTTTTTAAACTTGACAATATATTGTGAGAATTCTTATAAAAATGGCTAAGGCTTTATAGAATTTCCTTGACAGGCACCCAGACTTCTGAACAGCCATCATCATAGCCCAGTCCAGTTTGCTGCCCACCTACTGGAAACCATCTGCCACAGAAACCCACCTCCCAGTTGTGTGAAGTTGTCCCCTCCAGAGTCTGTCCAGCCCCAGTCCTGGCCACCACCTTCACCCTCCCCTGGCCCTCCCAAGACATCTAGCTACAGTTCTCACTGTCTCGGGCCAAAACCAGTTTTTCAAGAGCAGAAACATATTGGAACTATCAAAAGAATATGAAATGAGCCACAGAGAGGCGTAAACCTAACTTCCAGTTCTACTTGTTTTGTGACATTTTTAAAAGAACATATCTGTCATCAAGATAAGCTGCAACAGAAGCCATGTCTTTTGGTATCAAGTGCTGTCTATGGTGAGGATGGGCCTGGCAGTGACCTGGGCCGAGTACCGTCCTGACCCCTGCGTTTGTGGGACTGCCAGCATCACTAAACCCCAAGCTCCTGTCACCCCCGGCTCCAGTGCACATCCACGTTTGTTCCTGCCCTCCAGCCCTCTGCAATCTCTCTAGGGTCATCCAGATTGGAGGAAAAAAACTGCAAGGCTGTGGTGCTGGCTTTGTCCTCTCCCTCGTGTTTTCGGGACACGGCAGGAGAAAGGGAAGGAAAAAGGTGCTCACTCCCCCACGTGTTTGCACCTGAAGTCACTGGCCAGCCACCCTCCTTCTGCCCACATGGCTCTCACAGCTGTCAGAACTGACCTGGCTGAACACTGAATACCTGTCGTTTGGCTGTTTGTTCATTATATCTTAAATTTTTTCCAATAAAAAAGTGAAACCAGGGAATAGTGCCACATATTATTCTGCCTAATAACAATAGCGTGTGTGCATGCTAAGTCACTTCAGTTGTGTCCGAGTCTTCGCAGCCCCATGGACTGTAGCCCATCAGGCTCCTCTGTCCATGGGATTCTCCAAGCAAGAATACTGGAGTGGGTTGCCATTTCCTCCTCCAGGGGATCTTCCCAAGCCAGGGATCAAACCCACGTCTCTTAGTCTCCTGCATTGGCAGGCGTGTTCTTTACCCCTAGTGCCACCTGAGAAGCCCAATATCATTAGGATGCAAATAAGTCAGCATTTCCCATGGGCTCCCCTGGTTGGCCATGGGGTCTCATGTCCCGTCCTGCCCCCCTCAGCCCCCCGCCCCCCGCAGCTCTCACTTGGCCCAGGAGCAGCCACAGGCTACTCTTTCTGCCTCTGGTCCTGGCACCTTCAACCCGTCCTCCTCATAGTCACCACATGACCTTGGTAAAGTGCAAAATCTCCAAACTTGTGGCTTTAAATCCACAGTTACTTTTCCCCTACTCCCTAGAGGATTAAGAGCCAAGATCCTAATGGTGTATAGTCTACTTCCGAGAGTGACTCCTGCCCACCTCCCTAGTCTCTGCTGTCGCCCCTGCTTGGCTCCCATCCTGTGCTCCAGAAGCTCAACCACTTGTAATCCTGCACATGTCCTGCTTGCCTCCTGCTGGAAATGCCCTTTCCTGAATCAGCAAATTAGAACTGGTGCCAGAATAAACACATACTGTACTCACGGGCTTCCAACACCATGGACAAGTTTTCTATTTTCACCTTAAATCGGGACACGTGCCCAGCTTCATCTGTGAGCCAGACAAGATGTGAAGATGGTGCGCTGGGCGGGGCCTCAGGCCGTGGTTTAAGCCCCAGCATTGCCTGGATGTCCTGGGCAGGTCTGAATCTCATTCTCTTTTATGTAAAACCAGGGTTACAAGCACACGCCCAAAAAGAGGAGGAATCTGTGAACTGTTGGATGTAGAGAAACCTACAATCTTTTCAGTGCTACACAAAAGTGTTGTGAGCTTAAGGTGACCTACCTGCTGTGAGCCCAGGGACAGAAGCAGAACCCACGGGGTGTGGGGTGGGGGGGCCTTGGTGATGTTTCATCAGACGGGTTCTGTCGGAGAAAGTCTTGAGTCCTGGGAATAGTTGTCTGTGGCCGATTCTGCACATGAAACACACCATTAGCCGTTCCATCAAACGTTCAATGGCAGATGCTTAGGATTCCTCTCCAATGGCAAATTTCAGAGCCTGCAGCATCTGCCCTCAATTACAGGTCATTGCAATGCCTGTCACATGGACTGAATGTGCTCCGGCACGGACAGGCCTGTGAGAAGAATGTAGGACACTCGGTGGACAGAGAGCTGGACGTGGGAGAACCGGATTCTGAGCCCTCCTTTGCCACCAGCTGTACCTCAGTTTCCTCACTCGCTGGGGCTCCAGGAAACTAGTGCTGAGGCCCTTCTTGTTCTTACAGTTATCGTGCTGCTGAGGCAGAGGTGCACAGCGTGTGCTTTAAAACTCAGTTTTGATTAGTGTCTGTCTTCAGGTGATTCCAGGATCAGTGGAGTCACAAATATTGACTGATCTATAAGTATAGTCCAACCTGACATTGTCACCATGGGTGCCGTCAATGAAATATACCAAGTTCAGTATACTGATTCATATGTTGATTTCTTAGGTGAAATCTCCTTTTCATGGAACGGAGAGGTCCTCCATTTAAAAGAATTTAAAATTAGTTAGAAACGAGTTATAATCGTTGCCTCTGGGGGTGGGGCTTGACTGCAGGGAGGCAAGCATTGTGTCCAGTCTTCCTGACTTTGCTGTCTAACTTCTGAATCAAGTGCTTTCTGTTATATAAGCTGTTCCTTAAAACAATCACATGAGCAGTTACTGATGAACCGGTCCTGTATCTGAGACTTGCCAGATGGGGGATGAAAGCGAAATGGGATTGGCCATGTATGGAGAACTCTTGGCTGGGTGATAGTTACATTGAAAGTGAGAGTGTTGGTCACTCAGTCTTGTCCGACCCTTTATGACCCCAGGGAGCCCACCAGGCTCCTCTGTCCTTAGGATTTCCCTGGCAAGAATACTGGAGTGGGTTACCATTTCCTTCTCCAGGGGATCTTCCTGACCCAAGTTGAGTCTCTTGCATTGCAGGCAGATTCTTTACTGTCTGAGCCAATGGTTTTAAAAAATATTTTCAATATTTGTTTATTTTATGTATTTGGCTGTGTGAGGTCTTCAGTCTTCGTTGTGGCATGCGGGATCTAGTTCCTTGACCAGGAATAAAACCCAGGCCCCCTGCATTGGGAGTACGGAGTCCCAGCCATTGGACCACCAGCAAAGTCCCTGGAATATGTTTGAAACGTCCTCTTTTATTCACAAGGAGGTATTGTGTAGTCTGCATTTATTTCACAAAGTTATAAAGTGCAAGCTCAGTACTTACTTTCTAAGTTCATACTTCTTATGTAATATTTTTTATTTTTTTATTCAAACGTTGCCATGTTGTTACAGAGCAAGGACTCACTGCCCGGCTGCACAGGAGTTAGTACCGCGACACCAGCCTTGAGAAGAGAAAGGTTTACTGCCGGGTGGACCGGCACGGAGACAGAAGGCTCTCAAATCTGTCTCCTTGCTGGCTGACCCCACAATAAAGTTCTTTCTTTTCTCAAAAGCTGGTGCCATAACGTTGGCTTCAGTGTGTCCCAGGCAGCAAGCTGTTGCCCAGGAACAATTTCGGCAACCACAAAGGGAGTAAAGTCTTGTGACCACCTGCCCAAGGCACTGTAGCCCCCGGTGGGCATGGGCCCTCACCACTGATCCTGACCAGCCAACTCAGACTGAATTTGCCTGGATGGTGGGTGGTTGGGTTCCTGCTTCCCCGTCGTGGTGCTCCAGGTTTCTCAGAGCTACTTTGCTTTTGAAAAGAACAGCTCCTGGTTCAGCCTCAGGTGTCTGTGGGGGTGAGTATCCGTGTTAAAATGTATGTCTGCCTAAATTGTCTAATACCCTCATCGGGCTTGCAGATTAGAGTCCCACCCTGGAGAGACATGGTAAGTTCCAGGCGCTGAGGTTCTCAGAGGGTCTGGTTAGAGTCCCGCGTCCCAGGTCATGGTCCCAGCCTTTAGGTTTGTGCACTTGTCTGTGTTTGCCTATGTCTGACTTTTATTTGTTATGATAGGCATTGCTTCTTGAATGACTTTAGCAAAACTTTTAGCAAACCTGATATTAATGAGGGTCTGCTGAGTAGAAACCTTGCTTCATGGACGTGTCGGGCTTTCACCTAACCTAACACGATCACCTCGCGGGATTGATACAGGTGAGTATTCCTTTTTTTAATAGCTTACTTTAAATTTTTATTGTATATTATTTATTTAGTTAGTTTGTTATGCAACTTTCAGGATCTTAGTTCCCCCACCAGGGATTGAACCCAGGCTCTGACAGTGAAAGCGTGGGGTCCTAACCACTGGACTGTCAGGGAATTCCCAGTACAGGTGTGTGTTCTTAGTGGAACCAGACTTGACTATCTTCCTGGGGTGAGAGGGCAGAGGAGCAAAGAGAGCTAGGAGAAATCATCTATTTCCGAATGGGCGGTCACTATGGATTAAAAAGCACAGCTGTGCGTCTTTAGTGACTTAATGAAAGGCAGAGATTAAAGAGAAATGAAACAGGCAGGGCCATGTTATTAGATGAATAGGTATTTAAGGAAGATTGAGATTGTTAAGGCAGTAACAGAACAAACAGGGATTTTATATAATTACTTTCAGTTGAAATTAAAAATACAGTTGTCAAACTTGGCCTACATTTAGCCAAGGGTGAAACAAAAAAATCTTCCAAACACAAACAAAACTTGTTAAGAAAAATTTTAGTGGGGTTGGTGAAAATAGCTTCTAGGAGAAGGAAATGGCAACCCACTCCAGTATTCTTGCCTGGAAGAATTCCATGGACAGAGGAGCCTGGCGGGCTGCAGTCCATGGGGTTACATGACTGAGCATGTGTGCATGAGGGTGGACGGTGATGGGTTGGTAGCAATAAACTGGTAGAACTAAAAAAAAAAGAAAAGAAAATAGCTTCTAAATGTTAAACATGTCTAGGGAGGGACCTGAGAAGCTCTGAGTATTTTGAAGATGGAGGTGATGTGCCTGATGCGGGTCAGATCTAAGAATCCCGTAGCTGTGGAACCCCATCACCAAGTGTGCTCTTCGCTCTGTTTGTACCTTTTCTGCTCCGTTTGTGTCTTTTCTGATCACAGTGTGGTTCTTTTCACTGTGTGCTTTTCTTCTATAAGTTTTAACACTACGTTCTTGTTTTCTATGTCTTCCTACTATAAATGGCATACTGGAGTTATGGAAAAGAGAATGATTTTCTTTTGTAGTATTGCCTGGTCCCAATGTCAGCTGGAGTCGGGGCGGGGGTGGGCCGCGGGGTGGGGGGTGGGAAATGGTCCAAGAATGGGTCTTTGCATTGTAATACTGTTTTACAATTACACTTGTTTGCAAAAGAGAGGAGAAATCAGATGAAATCAGCTTTATCCCCATTTCCTGCCAGGGAAGAGCCTTCATACGATGGGACACGTTTTGGGTTTTCCTCACTGACAATTCTTTAAAAATTGTATTGAAGTATAGTTGATTTACAATGTTGTATTAATTTCTGCTATATTGCAAAATGACTCAGATATACACACACACGTATAGATATAGATATAGATATATTTTATATTATTTTCCATGATAGTTTATCACAGGATATTAAGTATAGTTCCTTGTGCTGTACAGGAGGACTTTGCTGCTTATCTTCACTGACAATTTTAACCCTTTTGTATGAGCCACACTAGCAGGTAGTTAACATTGAACTGCTCGTGTGCTTTTATATATATATATATATATATACACACACACACATATACATACACACCTGTGTATATGGCTTGCCTCATAGCTCAGTCAGTAAAGAAACTGCCTGAAATGCAGGAAACCTGGGTTTGATCCCTGGGTCAAGAAGATCCTCTGGAGAAGGAAATGGCAACCCACTCCAGTATTCTTGGCTGGAGGATCTCATAGACAGAGGAGCCTGGCAGGCTATAGTCTGTGGGGTCGCAAGAGTCGGACACGACTTAGCAACTAAACCACCACCACCTGTGTATATATGTACCTGTATGTATGGATGGATATAGGCTAAGTTGCTTTGGTCGTGACTCTGTGCAGTGCTATGGACTGTAGCCCACCAGGTTCCTCTGTCCATGGGATTCTCTAGGCAAGAAGACTGGAATGGGCTGCCATGCCTTCCTCCAAGAGATCTTCCTAACCCAGGAATCAAACCAGCGTCTTTTAAGGCTCCTGCATTGGCAGGCAGGTTCTTTACCACTAGTGCGACCTGGGAAGCCACACACACACACACACACACACACACGTTAAAAAAGAAAGCTTGCCGGAGGAAGAAACACTGGTCATGGTGCCAACAGCCACTGGCTCTATGGAGACCTTGGGCTGAGTGTACTGTACCTGGAAATTGCCCAGATGTCTAGGTCACCTTGTCTGTGACTCTGCTGAGGAGGTGAAATGTTTTGTCATCTCCCAGGAAGAGTATACCCATACAACCTCAGAAAGTAGGGGAGGGTTGAGTATCTCACCCCATGTCCTCCTGAATTCCTCTCTTGGATTAGGCTCCGAATCTAAGGCAGCCCCTCATCTGACTTTCTCTCAGGTCACACAGTCCCCTCTTCCACCCTCCTCACCATCTGAGGGTGCTGAGTGAGACCGAGCCTGGACTCTCTGACTGTGACAGGCCTCCCCGCCCTCAGCACACAGGGACTGTCAGAAGAGGTGACCCACTGGCTGCAGTCTTGGAGCCGCCAGGACAGACTGGCAGCCAGGTCGCACGCATGACCTTCAAGGCACAACTGTCAACAGTCTCCTGTGGGGAAGCTCTCCAGGGTCCCCTCCGCGAGCCCACAGCCGCACTGCTCCTCGTCCAGATCCTCTGTTCTCCTCACAGCTAAGCTGTGGACAGTCACCCCCGCGTCTGCTTGCTTCTTTCCAGAAACCACACTAGCAGACGGAATTGGTTGCTAAAGCCTAAGTTTCTAGTTTTGCCTCTACTTCTGGTGGGGAGTGAGAGAAGGCCATTTTCCAGAGATCTGCAGTCCACAGAGTGTTTGGAACCTGGGCTACTGACTCAGCCTTGACTTGAGGGCTGCTTGCACGCTGTCTCTCTAGTTGGCCGTATTTAGAGGGGCGGCTCAGCCCTCGAAACAGCGCTCTGAGGCCGGGGGTATGCTAGAGGGGCAGACCCCCTGTGCCCCGGTGCTCCCCACAGGGGCAAGGCGCCCCCTGCGGCGCGGATGAGCGCACCCGGCACTTCCCTCCGCCGCCACCCTGAATGCTCCCGAGGTGCAGCCAACATCGCGGCTCCAGGCAGGCCTCGAGTTTCCGATGAGATGTGGCTGACTTCGGCCGGATCCACAGAGGCGGGCAGGAGACAGGCGTCCACTGGAGAGTTGTTCCGGGCCGTTCTGTGCTTTTTGCCGCCAAGAAGTGAACCGTCTTGAGCACCGCAGTGGGGGAACCCCGGTCGGCCTTCAGAGGATGGACTCCGGCTGGAGAACGCAGGGCTGCCCTACTGTTGGCCGACCTCACGGGACCAAGTGTCACAGGAACAAGTTCTGGGCTCACAAGGCTTGACCTTGGCTGGTTTTTCCAGGTTGCTTTGTACATTTTTCAGCAGCAGGTGGGGGGAAGATCAGAAAGCACCCTTCCTGCCTGAGCCAGGGCCTAATGACCTTGACTTACGACATCTGCTCCTCCTTCAGGCCTCCCGAGATCCCCCATCCCCACCATGTGAAGGGGGTACCCTGCCCCTAGAGCCCAGGCTTCCACCAAAAGCCCTCCCAGGGCCCCAAGTCCTGCTGCAGCCCCATACCTTCCTTACCAGACAGTCAGGGGGAATTCTCCCCTCCATGAACCCGCCAGGGCGCGCAGGTCAGTCCAGGGGTCCTCTGCCCCAGGCGGGCCAAGATCCCTGGAGACAAGCCAAAGTCACCCCTCCTTCTTTTAGAAATGAACTTCTGAGTCAAAGCCCATATTGACTTTCTCTGTGACTTTCTCTCTGACTTGCTTTTTGCACTGAGGGTAGTCCATGTCAGCATATAAGGAGCTATCTCACTCTTTTTAACAACCATACTTTCAAAATTAGGAGGTGGCTGTTGTGTTCTTTCTGCTGTTGTTTTTGCTGCTTTTGACCTTTTTTTAAATGTATTAATTTATTTATGGTTGTGCTGGGTCTTCATTGCTTTGTGGGCTTTTCTCTAGTTTTGGCGAGCCTGGGCTACTCTCTCGTTGTGGCTTGCCAGCTTCTCATTGAGGTGGCTTCTCTTGTTGCGGAGCACAAGCACAGGCTTCAGCAGTGGGGGCTCGTGGGCTCAGCAGTTACAGCTCCCAGGCTCTAGAGCACAGGGTCAGGAGTTGCGGCGGCACACAGGCTTTGTTGTTCTGCAGCATGTGGCATCCTCCCAGATCAGAGATAGAAGCCATGTCTCCTGCGCTGGCAGGCGGATTCTGAACCACTGAGCCACCAGGGAAGCTCTAGTGACGATTTAGAATTAGGAGGGAGGTGATGTGACCGGGAGAGAGACTGGCAGGGCCTCCTACCTGGACTGGATGTGTGCTAACCTGTCCAGCAGAAGTATTCCTATAACCAGTCCAGGATGTGTGCTAACCTGTCCAGCAGGAGTATTCCTATAACCAGGCTGTGTCTTGGGGGTGCAGGGGTCCCCTAATATGGATTTGGCCTCTACATCTCTGCAGAGGAGGGTGAGGAAAGTTGTGGTCCTCCATTTCATTCTAGGTTTTCATGGCACTAGCCTATCACACCTTCAAAGACGTTTTTAATGATGTTAAATGGCCCTCCTTTCCCTTCCATTTCTCTTTCTCTTTTCTGAATCAAAGACGAACTTCAAATGTTTAGAGTGGCAGTTTCACCCAGTTCAATGCTTTTGTAAGTTTTGGCGAGAAAGAAATTCCCAAAGCAAAACATGTCAAAGTGATCTTTGTGAAATGGACATGGTGGAGAGTGTTTTTCAAATGCTGGCAATCAGCAGAATTCTTGAAATAGAATTACAGCCTTTGAAATCACGTCTTATAATTAATTGTCCCAAGATCACAGCTGGGCTTTTCTCTCACAGAACTTTCAAACAGCCACAAGTATAATGCTACCTGGTGCTTTGTTTTTCGTAATAACAGCACAGAATCTCCTTCCTAGTTAGCTCGTGTATGGTTATTAACCAGACACACACTGGTCGAGTGTGGGGCTCAGGGCAGGGCCAATGTTCATCTGAGGTCCTGGCTCTCGCCTGGAACTTATCCAGGGCCGTGCTGCTCCCCAGCCTCAGATTCCACTTGTTATAACAACTGCTGAGCTGTCAGGGAGACCCCTGAGCCAGAGACCAAGACTCAAGGTCTGAATCTTCCTCAGGTTAAAAAGGGGGTAATTCTTTTGGCAATATGCCGATATCATTTTTAAAATAATTTTATTTATTTTTGGCTGTGTTGGGTCTTTGTGGTTGCACAGGCTTTTCCCTAATTGTGTGCACCACATTCTCATTTCAGTGGCTTCTCCTGTGGTGGAGCACAGGCTCAATAGTTGTGACACATGCACTTAGTTGCTCTGTGGCGTTTGGGATCTTCCCGGACCAGGGATCGAACCCATGGCTCCCACATTGGACGTTGGGTTCTTTACCTCTGAGCCACCAGAGAAGCCCTGATGTCATCTTTAAATTCTAAAATTGTTTTTCCAAGTTCTCACCCATGTGGAGGTGACAGAGGACTCCTGTGAATGGCTCAGCGCACAGAGTCTGAGAGGGAGGAACTGATGAGGGAACAAGGGAAGCCTGATAATTCTAGAGCAGCTCCCACTCTGAGGAGGGCACCCAGTGAGTCCTGGATGATGTCAAAGCAAAGACATCAAAAATCAGATTCATTGTAGCAGGCAGTGCTTCCCAACTGAGAGTTCAAAAGATTTACTCTGTTGGAAGATAGAATGGCCACTGTTTCTATTTCAATTTTAAAAAACAGCACAGTATCTGCTTTTTAAAAATTTCAGCCTTAGAACAAGTTTGAGAGCCACCAAATGCTTAGGTGGTGCACAGACTAGCTGAGCTGGCTCTGTACCAGCTTCTAAGACGGCTCTTTGAGAGGACTGTTAAGTCCTTCTCAGGCTTTTATCCTTACTTCTGTGTCATTTACCTTCTGGAAATGAATCCCTTATCAGATGTGTGATTTGTAAATGTTCTCTCCCATTCAGGGGGTTTGCTGTTTTGTACAGGGCGACAGAAGATGAGATGGTTAGATGGCATCACTAATGCAATGGACATGAACTTAGGCAAACTCCGGATGGTGATGGACAGGAAAGCCTGGCGTGCTGCAGTCCATGGGGTCACGAAGACTCAGACACTTCTTGGCAACTGAGTAACAACAAAACAGGAAACCCACTGAATGGAAGCCCCCCAGAACCTATAGAGAACTCCTAAAACTTAATAACAAAAATGAAAAGCCTGGTTAAAAATGGGCAAAGGCCTTAAATGTACATTTCTGTGAAGAAAATATATGAACATTTTCCCCTAGATCTATGACGTATTTATCTGACCACAATTCTTATGCAGCAAATCAAATTATCTCTAATTCTTAAAAAATCAGTGTTAAAAGAGAAAACACAGTTTTAAAAAATCCAACTTGGCTTTTCATTTATGGAGGAAAAAAGTCTTCTATTTACAATATATGATTTCTGAAAGAATAATAACAAATAATTTGAAACTAAACAGAAAAATCATAAAAATAAACCAACTGATGTTTTCTAACCAAAAACAAAAAATTTAAGACAGCTGCTTTGGCCTATTTTTTAAAATTTTATCTTATGGAAGTATAGTTGGTCTTGATTTGAACTGTGGTGTTGGAGAAGACTCTTGAGAGTCCCTTGCACTGCAAGGAGATCAAATCAGTCAATCCGAAAGGAAATCAGTCCTGAATACTAATTGGAAGGACTGATGCTGAAGCTGAAGCGCCAATACTTTGAGGCCATGGGAGACAAGCAACGAAATTGCTGTTACTATATAGCAGTCTCTATGTCAAAGTCCTCTCCATCCAGTACAATTTAATGCTCCCTCCGGCTAAATGCCAACAAAGGTCTATGTTGGCAAAGGTATGGTTTTCCTAGTAGTCATGTATGGATGTGAGAGCTGGACCACAAAAAAGGCCAAAGAATTGATGCTTTTGAACTGTGGTGCTGGAGAAGACTTCTTGAGTGTCCTTTGGACAGCACAGAGATCAAACCAGTCCATCCTAAAGGAAATCAACCCTGAATAACCATTGTAAGGACTGATGCTGAAGCTGAAGCTCCAATACTTTGGCCACCTGATGTGAAGAGCTGACTCATTGGAAAAGACCTTGATGCTGGGAAAGATTGAGGGCAAAAGGAGAAGGGGACGACAGAGGATGAGATGGTTGGATGGCATCACCCACTCAATGAACATGAGTTTGAGCAAGCTCCAGGAGATGGTGAAGGGCAGGGAGGTCTGGTGTGCTACAGTTCATGGGGTCACAAAGAGTCGGACATGACTTAGTGACTGAACAACAACAATTAACAGTTGATTTACAATGTTGTTAGTTTCAGGTATACAGCAAAGTGATTCAGTTGTACATACATATACATTGTTTTTCATATTTCTTTCCTTTATGGTTTATCACAGGATAGTGAATATAGTTCCCTGTGCAATACAGTAGGCCCTTGTTGTTTATCCATCCTATATATAATATATAATAGTTTGCATCTGCTAATGCCCAATTCCCAAAACCTCCCTCCCCTGCCCTCTTCCCCCTTGGAAACCACAAGTTTGTTCTCTGTGTTTTTGTTTTGTAGGTGTGTCGATTTGTGTCGTATTTTAGAATCCACGTATAGTGATATCATATGGTATTTGACATTCTCTTTCTGATTTACTTCACTTAGTATGATCATCTCTAGGTCCATCCATGTTGCTGCAGATGGCATTATTTCTCTCTTTTCTATGGCTGAGTAATAGTCCATTGTGTATATGTGTGTCTATATGTATATGTATAAATATACATAGAGAGAGCACATCGTTATCCATTCATCTGTCGAGTGACACTTAGGTTGTCTCCATGTCTCGGCTATTGTGAATAGCACTGCTATGAACAGAGTGGTGCATGTATCATTGAATTATGGTTTTTTCCAGGTATATGCCTAGGAGTGGGATTGCTGGATCATATGGTAATTCTATTTTTAGTTTTCTGAGGAACCTCCATGCTGTTCTTCACAGTGGCTGCACTGATTTACATTCCCACCAACAGTATAAGAGGGTTCCCTTTTCTCTACACTCTCTCCAGTGTTTGTCATTTGTAGACTTTTGAAGGATTCTGACTGGTGTGAGGTGGTACCTCATTGTAGTTTTGATTTGCATTTCTCTAATAATTAGCAATGATGATCATCTTTTCATGTACCTGTTGGTCATTTTTATGTCTTTAAGTCTATGTAGGTCTTCTGCCCATTTTTCAATTGGATTGTTTTGTTGTTGTTGAATTTGTATATTTTGGAAATTAAGCCCTTATTAGTTGCATTATTTGCAAATATTTTTCCCAGTCCATACATTGTCTTTTCATTTTGTTTTCTTTGCTGTACAAAAGCTTGTAAGTTTGATTAGGTCCTATTTGTTTATCTAAGTGCTTTTCTATTCTCTTGTAAAAAAAAGAAACATACCAAAAAAAAAAAAAAAAAAAGAAACCATCTTCTTAATAGACTTCTGAGCTAGCTTCTGTTTCCTGTATCTTACATCTTCTAACTTTTTGCGGGGAGGGGAGTATATGTTTAATTTTTTATTGCTTTTGTTTTTTTCCTCAAACTTTAAGCTTTTTATCTTGTATTGGGGCATAGCCGATTCTCACAACTTTTTTCTTGGCTTCCACTCATCTCTCTGAAGTGTATCCTCCAGAACCTCCTAAAAAGTAATATGTGGAAGGTACATTTTAAAAAATTCTTCTATGTGTGCAAATATCTTTATTTTGCTTTCTTATTCAATGGGTAGTTTGTATATGGCATTTTTAATTGAAAATCATTTAAATTAATGTCAAGATAGCTTGACTTACCACTGTTGCTCCAAAATACATTTTTCTGTTTATTTTGGCACTTTCTTTTTTGCTGTTTATTTTCTGACATTTCTGGGGATCCTTAATTGTTCATATTTACTCTCTAAATAACTATTATTCATGAAACTACCCCTTGTGAAGAGTTGTCATTTATTACAGGATGGCAGCAGAAACTTTCTGATAGTCAATTTTCCATTGATAAGTTTCTCTGACAGAACAGATCATTCTAAACCCAATGTACTGGAAGCTCTGCGGTCAACAGGCCACGGCTTCTTACCTCTGTAGGTCACAACGTTTTTTTGAATAATAAGATAAATATAGTAACTGCTGCTGCTGCTGCTAAGTCGCCTCAGTCGTGTCCGACTCTGTGCGACCCCATAGACGGCAGCTCACCAGGCTCCTCCATCCATGGGATTTTCCAGGCAAGAGTACTGGAGTGGGGTGCCAATGCCTTCTTCATATAGTAACTGAGAATTCTGCTATTTCAAAACATTTCTAGACAAGTGAAATATTGTTTTCATGATACATTTTTCCCCCCAAGGGACAAGGAAGAAAATATATGTTAAGCAACTTTAGGAAAATAATAAATATTAAAACTGCATAAAATGAATTTTAAAAATTTATATTGACATTGTATATCCTGATTTTTTGTATCTAGATTGGCTTAAGAGCCACCTTAATTGTTAGTAGGCTTGATATTAGAGATTTTAAATATTAGTTTATTAAACCATGATTTCCAGGTATTTTCTTGCTAGGCTTTCAAAAGTACATGTTTTTAACATCTAATATTTTCAAAAGTTTTTCATAATTTTACTTTATTTCTGTTTACCAATAAACAAATTCTTTAGAAATTCTGCTTTAGGTTGGAGAGTCAAATATGTGTTATAATTAGGTGTCAATAGTGTAATGACTACTTGTTCCTTAATTTTTTTCATTCATACTCTTTCTAGAGCTTGACTAATCAGGCCACTTTAATCAGTCTAATCAGACTAATCAGAATATCCTATTCTAGAGAATCATACCTAACAGACATCACATTGACAGGTTGTTGTCATACATATTTCGTCCAGATAACTAAGTTTGCTGTTTGTTGAATGTCATGGACATCTTTCATGCCAAAACATAAAGATACATAGACTTTAAAAAAATACATAATATTCTACTGAAATGAATATGTCATAATTGAATTAATCAATCCATTGTTGATGGGTCTTTAGTTTTTCCAGTGTTTCATTATTAAAAACAGTAATACGTATGCATGCCACACTTGTCATCTTACAACCTTGGAATAAGTTTCCGGATCACATTTTATACACACTTTACATTTTGTTAGATGTTCTCAATTTCTCTCTCAAAAGACTGCTCCATTTACAGTTCCACCAAGAGGATGCGAGCTTTTTAGCTACTGCTTCAGCTTCTAGAAACCTGCAAAGTAAAATATTTAACAAAGGAACTCTTAAATATTCACTAGAGGGACATTTCTCATTCTTTATTTAGCAGAAAGACTCCCCGCCATTTCATTCAGACTCTATAGAGATTGTTTCAACTGATGCTTCTTTGTCGTAATTAGACCCACACATTAACTTCCCAGGGAAATGGTAACCCACCTTACATTTAAAAGTCTATGTAGCTCTAAAAGCTTTTCAACAGCCATAAGAAGAAAGTCCTTTTGATGGCAAACTTCAAAGCTTTGTTTTGCTTAAGGCTCTTTTCTTTTCTGTTGCAACCTCAGTGAAAAAATGGAACTCCTTTACTTGAAAACTTGATTTTCTGTCCTAAAGGCACGCTTCCATCAGCATCCCTGAATCCAACAGGATTGAGATGCTGCATTTATGATTAAGCCTGAGCCCTCTCCTCCTGTTTGGGAAGGTCTGCTGGCCACTGAAGGAAGGAGGAGGGGGAAGAATAGAAAGAGGCGTGTGAGGAAGAGGAGAAAGGGGGTACCGCAACCTAAAAAGTAAGCTACTAAGAGCTTCCAAAGAACTAGGAGCTAAAGTGAAGGTGTTTGGTTGAGTCACAAATGGCATATCTGTGTGGCTGGAACAAGAGCCAGAACCCCAGATGGATCAGTGAACCGGAAAGTCTAATGTACCATGAAACTACCTCGTGCAGTCCCAGCTATTCCAGGCTCTGTCCAGTCAGCCAGAGCACAAAGCAAGGAGAGGTTCAGCAACTTGCCCAAGGTCACCTGTAAGTAGGTGGTGACAGATCCCTGCTCCGGCCAGAATCTCTCTGACTTTTGGGCCCACTGCGCTGCGTGGTGCCTACTATTTTATACAAGTGCCAAAACAACCTTGTAAAGTAGTTAGCATTGTAAGCGTTTATGCAAATGATCTAACTGTGATAAACTAGTTCACAGAGCAGAGGTCAGCAAAGCATGGCCCAGGGGCCAAATCTAGTCCTTCATTTGTTTTTCTAAATAAAGGTTTTTGGGGGGAAGAGAAGTAGCCACACTCCTTTGCTGAGACGGTGTCTCTGCACGACAGAAGGGCAGCAGGGTTGGGTAGCTCGGAGAGAGACATGTGGCACCACCGCCCCGCACCCCCCGCCCTGGAGACCTGACAACATTCAAACTCAGTTTTATTAAATTAAAAAAAAACCTGTGCCCCATTCAATCATCTCATCATGCCTGCTCCTTGTGTAACAGAATTCTGCAGTTTGAGATAGTATTTCAAGTATCCTTATGGATGAGTTAGAGTCATGGATGACAGTACAATTAGTCACTAATTCAGAGTCTGTGGGGAAAGGTCATCCCGGTCAGTTACATGGAGGTCATACATATGCCATGGTCTTGGAACTGGAGGAGGTTCCTTAGGTGACTGCAGAAAACTTGACGGGAGTTCTTTTTTTTAAATATATATATTTTAATTTTATCAAAGTATAGTTGATTTATAATGTTGTATTAATTTCTTCTATGCAGAAGTGGTTCAGTTTTATATATTATAGTCTTTTGCGTCTTCTTTTCCATCGTGGTTTGTCACAGCATAATGAATACAGTTCCCTGTGCCACGCAGCACGACCGTGTTGTTTATCTATCCTGTATACACTAGTGTGCATCTGCTAATCCCAAACTCCCAAACCTTCCCCCCCTTACCCTCTTCCTCCTTGGCAACCACAAATCTGTTCTCTGTCTGTGAGTCTTGTTTTTGTTTTGTAGGTAAGTTGACTGGTGTCGTAGTTTAGATTCCACATGTAAGTAATATCATACCGTGTTTGACTTTTTCTTTGTGATTTACTTCACTTAGTAGGATAATCTCGAATTGCATGCACGTTGCTGCATGTGGCATTACTTTCTGCTTTTTATGGCTGAATCATATTCCATTGTGTATGTGCCACATCTTCTTTATCCATTCCTCTGTTGATGGGCATTTAGATTGTTTTCATGTCTGGGCTATTGTGAATAATGCTTCTGTGAACATAAGGGAGCATGTATCTTTTTTAATTATAGTTTTGTCCAGATATTTGTCCAGGAGTGGGATTTCTGGGTCTCTGGCAACTCTATTTTTAGTTTTTTGAGGAACCTCCATGCTGTTCTCCATAGTAGTTGTATCAATTTAATTCCCACCAACAGTATAAGAGGGTTCTCTTCTACACACCACCTCCAGCAGTGTTTGTAGATTTTGGTGATGGCCATTCTGACTGGTGTGAGGTGATATCTCATTGTAGCTTACTTCTACACTTTGAAATGTACTTGGACAGCCAAGACTCACCAAACATTTGAGAAAAATCTCTCATATGAAAGTCAGAGACCAAAACAAACAGAAACAACAGCCACAAAACTAAAAAATCACAACCTGAAGACTAGCCATAGATTATTCAAGGAATATACATACTTTCACTAGTCTCTGGAAGATCAGACAGGTTATTACATAAGAATAGAATAGGATACCATATAAATAATTAAGAGAAAAACAATAACAAAAAAGGCAAAACAAAAAAAGAGCCCTTGGAAATTAAAAGTATGAAACCAGAAATGAAAAGTTCAATAAACAGGTTGAAAACATAGTTGGAGAGGTTTCCCAGGATTTAAGTATAAAGACAAAGAGATAACAAATAGGAAGTAAGACCCTAAAAGCAGAGGAGAAGTATGAAGACTCGATAGAAATGACAGGAGTTACAAAAATAAAGAATAGAACAGTGCGGGAGGAAAATCATGAAATAAATACAGAAAATGCCACACAACTGAAGTGCATAAGTCCTCAGGTTGAAAGGGCCCGTTAGGCACCTCACCCACACAAAGAATAAAGCTAATCCCAGCTCAATTTATAAAAACAGGGACAAAATAGAGAATTTTAAAATATTTTTTCCTTAAAGAAGGGGGAAGTTGAAGTATTTTTTTTTAAAACAAGGATCAGAAATCAAAAAAGCATTGGCTTTTTTCATAGTAACACTAGACGATGGGAAGACAGCAGCTAACTTGTCAATATCTGAGGTAGACCTGTCCAACCAAGTCAATTAATTGTCAGCACAGAAAAAAAGATACTTTAAGATATGCAAGGTCTCCAAAAAGTGAATCTCCACACATCCATTCTCTAAAGGCTACTGGAAGATGTGCTCTGTGGAAAGGAAGGAGTAAACTAAGAAAGAGTAAGACCAGGAAAGAAGGGTTTGTTATGGGCTGGATTCACATGTTGGCCTCCTAACCCCCAGAAGCTCAGAATATGTTTGTATCTGGAAGCAGGGCCTTTAAGGAGGTAATCAAAGGAAAATGAGGTCACTTGGGTGGGACCTAATCCAGCATGATTGGTGTCCTGATTAGAGGAGGGGACAGACACGTACAGAGGGACAATCACGTGAGGACACAGGGAGGAGATGGCTGTCTACACGCCTCAGGAGAACCACCCTGCCCACACCCTGATCTCCGACTTCTAGCCTTCACGACTTTGCGAAACTAATGTGCTGCTGTTCACACCACCCCGTCTGTGGTGCTCTGTCATAGCAGCCCTAGAAACTAATGAAGGATCCAACATAGCAAGACAAAGGGAAAGCCCGGGATGCTGGTGAAGGAATGCCTGAAGAGGACGGCAGAGGCCTACAGAGAGCAAGTTCCTGGAGAGACATCTCAAGAAGTAACAGACATCTGGGTGGTTACATACACAGAACACACAACTCGGAGGAAATTACTTGTAAGTACATTGAAAACTAAATAATCAATCAAAAGTCAAAAAGCAATCACCAATTTTTCAGAAAATAGATGGTACAGTCAAGGCAAGGCAGTCCTGGCTCATTACATGGCACACCTGTGATTAGCCCTGGGCTAGACTCAGTCATCGGAGAAGGCAATGGCACCCACTCCAGTACTCTTGCCTGGAAAATCCCATGGATGGAGGCGCCTGGTAGGCTGCAGTCCATGGGGTCGCTAAGAGTCGAGCACGACTGAGCGACTTCACGTTCACTTTTCACTTTCATGCATTGGAGAAGGAAATGGCAACCCACTCCAGTGTTGTTGCCTGGAGAATCCCAGGGACGGGGGAGCCTGGTGGGCTGCCGTCTATGGGATCGCACAGAGTCGGACACGACTGAAGCGACTTAGCAGCAGCAGCAGCAGCAGCAGACTCAGTCATATAAATACTGGATCAGACCCAAATGATTGCATTAACTCTTAGAGAAATCTCAGCATCTAAAAGTATGTGAATACCTTCTGTGACATTTTCTAAAATTTCATTTTCACTTTTATAAATTATCCATACACAGAAGATATATACAGTTACAGGGTAGACACTATCCAAGACTATAAACTTAGTGGTGTGTCTGCTATCACATGGAGAGAGGCTGTCAGAAAATGAATCCAACACAAAGGAGAACCAAAAGATGGTAAGGGACAGTCCTCAAGATGCAGTTAAAGCCTAAAGCCAGCTGTGTGGTGAGTCAGTATCTTGGACTTCTTGCTTATGTGTGTGAATAAGTTCTCCTTTTTTGTTTAAGCAAATCTGAATTGGATTTCTATCACTTGCTACCAAAAAGAGTTTAGCAGCCTCATTGCAGAAAAATTTATTAAGCATCTATTATGTGCCAGGCACTCTACCAGTCATTAGAAGTAGAATGGTGAACATGCTTAATTTTTGCTCCTGTACTTACTTCCACAGTGTTAGCCAAACCTGAGAGGCTGGTTTAGCAAAGGTGTCAATCACAGTGACTTATCACAGATTCTTGGAGGATATAAAATCATTCCATAGGAGCCAAGGAGGTTCAAGAGTTCTTGTCATAGTTTGCAAATAAATGGCACAAATTCTTCCCATTGCCTCCCATCTGGAGGTGGAGTCTATACTCCATCCCTTGAGTCTGGGACTTGGTATGTGACTTGGTTTGGCCAGTATCCCATTAGTAGATGACATGCAAACATTTGAAAAGTGCTAGTGCACTGAGAATGCAGCCTCAGTGGGAAGCCAAGAGCCCGTAAGACAGGCTCACCATTGCAGCTGCTCCAAGTGAGCCCACCTCCACTTAACACTTACTACAGTCACAAGAAGAGCAGAAAACTTTAAAACCATTAAGCTGTGGGGCAGATTGCTGCAAAGAGCAAAAATGAACTCATACAGTTCTGACGCTTATTTTATTCAGTTCAGAGTTGCTCAGTCGTGTCCAACTCTTTGCGACCCCACAGACTGCAGCACGCCAGGCCTCCCTGTCCATCACCAACTCCCGGAGTTTACTCAGACTCATGTCCATTGAGTTGGTGATGCCATCCAGCCATCTCATCCTCTGTCGTGCCCTTCTCCTCCCACCTTCAATCTTTCTCAGCATCAGGGTCTTTTCCAATCAGTAAGTTCTTCGCATCAGGTGGCCAAAGTATTGGAGTTTCAGCTTCAACATCAGTCCTTCCAATGAACACCCAGGACTGATCTCCTTTAGGATGGACTGGTTGGATCTCCTTGCAGTCCAAGGGACTCTCAAGAGTCTTCTCCAACACCACAGTTCAAAAGCATCAATTTAACGGTGCTCAGCTTTCTTTATAGTCCACCTCTCACATCCATACATGACTACTGGAAAAACCATAGCTTTGACTAGACGGATCTTTGTTGGCAAAGTAATGTATCTGCTTTACCACACATTTTAAATATATACAAGTAGAACATTTCAATCATGTAACAGTGCTATGATCCAGTGAACTGTTTAGGAATCAAGACCCTAGTGCCACTCCTGAGGACACAGGCAACAGGCGCTGGATTCTTCCACTCTGTTCATTGAAAGGTATGGTTTTTCTTTAGGATATTTCATTGAACACTCACATCTTAAAAAAATATAATGGCATTATTAAGATGCAGTTCACATACCATAAAATCAATCCCTTTAAGATGTATAATTTATGAAGGATTTCCGTCTGTACTTCTGTATTTTCTTATGATGTTCTTGGTTTTGGTACCAGGGTGATTTGGCCTCCTAAAATAAACTGGGAAATGTTCCTTATTTCTCTGTTTTCTAGAAAGTTATTATTAGGATGAGATGGTTGGATGGCATCACCGACTCAATGGACATGAGTTTGGGTAGGTTCTGGGAGTTGGTGTTGGACAGGGAGGCCTGGCATGCTGCAGCTCATGGGGTCGCAAAGAGTCAGACACAGCTGAGCAACTGAACTGAACTGAACTGAACTAATTATTAGGTTGAGGGTTCCTCCCCCCTTAAAATACTGATAGAATTCATCTGTAAAGACATTTGGACCTGGGCTTTTCTTTGTGGTAGGCTTCCCTGGTGGTTCAGCAGTAAAGAACCCACCTGGCATGTAGGAGACGTGGGTAGAACATCCCTGGGTTGGGAAGATCCCCAGGAGAAGGCCATGGCAACCCACTCCAGTATTCTTGTCTGGGAAATCCCATGGACAGAGGAGCCTGGAAGGCTACAGTCCATGGGGTCACAAAGAGGCAGACATGGCTGAGTGACTAACACTTTTGCTTTTTTTTTTTTCTTTGTGGCAATATTTTATTTAGTGATTCAATTTTTTTATCTCAATATATAGTTGTTCAGATTTTCAATTTATTTTTTTTAAGTTTGGTAATTAGTTCTCTGTAGGAATGCCTTCATTTTCATCTACTTTAAAAATTATTGGAATTACGATGCTCATAATACTTCTTTATAATCCTTATTTTTCATTTCCATAATTTGTGTTTGTATTATCTTTTTTTTCCATCAGTGTAGCTAATGTTTTATCAGTTTGATCTTTCAAAGAATCAGCATTTGGGTCCTTTTCTCTATTTTCTTATTTTTTAAATTAATTGATTTCTATTCTGATCTTCACTATTTCCTTGCTTCTCTATAATTTAGGCTTGATTCATTCCTTTTTTGCTATTTTCTTGAGGGGGAGCTTAGTGGGAATATATACTGGTAATTTAAGTTTTTAAAAGACTATTAATTTCCTTCTAAGCACACTTTAGCGTGCCATGTCACTTCAGTTGTATCCAACTCTTTGTGACCCTATGGACTGTAGCCCTCCAAACTCTCTGTCCATGGGATTCTCCAAAAAAGAATACTGGAGTGGGATTGCCATGCCCTCCTCCAGAGGATCTTCCCGACCCAGGGATTGAACCCCATGTCTCCTGTGACTCCTGCATTGCAGGCAGAGTCTTTACTGCTAAGCCACCAGGAAAGCCCAAACACACTTATAGAGGCAATTAAATCTGACTCCCTTAGATTTGATGTTTTTCTTTTAATTCAATTAATTAGATATTTTCTAACTAAATCAAAATTAGATATTTTCCAATTTTCCCTGTGATTTCTTCTTTGGCCTGTATCTTATTTAGAAGTATATTAATTTCTAACTATTTGGAGATTTCTCAGATTACTTTTCTGTGGCTTTCTAATTTAATTTCTCCTTGTAGATGGAGAACATATTCTGTATGTTCTTAATCTTTTTCAATTTGTTGACATGTGTTTTGTGACCACCATATGGTCTATTCTGGAATATCATTTGCACTTGAAAAGAATGTGTATTCTGAGGCTGTTGGATGGTTTTCTATAGTTATCAAGTATTACAAGTTGGTTGATGTTTGATGTTGTAAGTCAGATTTTCTATACCCTTGTTGATTTTATCTTGTCCAATCAATGGCTAAGATTAAATCTTCAACTGCAAATGAACAGTCAATTTCTCCTTTCAGCTCTTATGATTTTTGTTTTATATTTGTTAAGCATTTCCTTCCTTTTAAAGGCTATACAGTGTTTCACTTTATGTACGTAGCACATTTTGTTTACCCATTCATCCATTAATGAACACCTGAGTTGCTTCCACCTTTGAGTGAAGTCGCTCAGTCGTGTCCGATTCTTTGCAATCCCATGGACTGTTGCCTACCAGGCTTCTCTGTCCATGGGATTTTCCAGGAGTACTGCAACAGTACTACAGTACTTTCCAAGAGTACTGGAGTGGGTTGCCACTTCCTTCTCCAGCGGATCTTCCTGACCCAGGGATTGAACCCAGGTCTCCCGCTTTGCAGGCAGACGTTTTACCCTCTGAGCCACAAGGGAAGCCCTCTCTACCTTTCGGCTATTGCAAATAATACCTCAAATATGGATTTACAAATCTCTCTCTCTCTGGTTTCATTTCTTTGGGGTATGTACTCAGAAGTGGAATTGCTGGATCAAGTGGTAGTTCTATGTTTAGTATTTTGAGGAACCACCTCGCTGTCTTCCATAGCAGATGCACTATTATATATTCCCTTCAGCCATCAAAGCCATGGGTTTTGACCTCCCACAGCAAATCGAGTCCATCCCCTCTGGGAGCAAAGCTGCTAGTTTTCTTGGCTAGCCCCACCTACACAAGTAAAATTTCAGTTCTGGGGCAACAGGGCAGCCTTGGGCAAGGTTACAGGTATCTACTCTTCCTACTAGAATCTTCAGCAGTTTTTCAAGAATAGCTGATTCTCAAATTGTCTGTGTTTGATTTCCAATGCTCTGAAATGGTTGTTTGACAATTTTGTCCAAGTTATACTTGCTTTGTGTGCAGAGGAATTGTTGACCGTAACATATAACCATAGCTGAAAGTCTATTCCACAGTTTCTCTTCAAGTAGGAACCTGTATTAGTCAGGGCCTTTTAACATCATGTAAAAGAAATCCAACAGAATCAGTTAGGACTTTTAGAATTTTTAGTTACAGAAAACTCCCCAATGTAAACATGTTGAATCAACACGGGAAATTCTAAACAGTCTACAGGACTGTCTATAAGACAGGTCAAAGAGGTGAGGTTTGACAGTGCAGCTCTAATGATGCAACAGGGCACATTTGACAGTACTGACCTCATTTTCAGGCCCGACTGTTGCCTTTTCACCTAAACCTTTTCCCTCCAGATTTTCTTTTTGTAGGAGCTAAATAGCTGCCAGCTGTCCAGACTTCACAAATGTACACCCTGCCAGAAGAGCAAGGCTGCTGCAGTTTACTAGAAGCCCCAACCCACATCCCATTGGGTCTCATCAGGTTCTGATTGGGTTACCACCTCTGAAAGGCTCAGCCACCAAAGGGAATGATTATGCTGCATGGCTTAAATGGGAGGAATGACTCTCAAGAGGCAACCAACAAATATGTTCCATAACCACAGAGTAATTGCATTGGCTCACCTAGCTAGGTTCACATACTCAAAGCACTTCAAAAGAGCTATACAAACCATGGCTTCTGAAGCTGAAGCCAGTCTGCCTAGTGCCAGCTCCTGATTCCTCTCCCCCTGTTCCCTAACCCCCAATGTTTTTAGCCTCTTTCATTGCTGCTGCAAAAATGCCTCTTTTTTTTTTTTTAATGTATTTACTTACGGCTGTGCTGGGTCTTCATTGCTATGTGTGTGCTTCCTCTAGTCTCAACAAGTGGAGACTAGTCTTCCCTGAGGTCCACAGGCTTCTCACTGCATTGGCTTCTCTTGTTGCTGTGAAGCACAGGCTCTAGGCATACGGGTGTAGTTCTGGTGCATGGGGTTGCCCCGAGGCATGTGGGATCTTTCCCAACCAGGGACTGAAACTGTGTCCCCTGCATTACCAGGCAGGTTCTTAACCACTGGACTACCAGTGAAGTTGAGAAAGGCCTCTTTGTGAATAACATGACCATCAATAAGATGCTATCTTTCCTCCCTTTTGTGTGTCCATATAGCAACTTCCAACAAGGGTTCAATAGCCAACATGGTCAGTGCCCATCCCTTGGCCCAATCAATGTTGCCAGAGGCAGAGTACTGTAATTGGAAAGATAACATGCCCATCCCAGTGGACAGAGGACACCGTTCTGTTGCCAGAAGGGCAGTAAGAAAGCTTTTCAAAAAGTCAGAATACAATGGCTACCGCAGACCATCTTGGTCTGTTGTGGGCCAGTTGTGGGCCCTTCCTGGGCGTCAAGCCAAGGGGGCGGAACTTTTGAGTGGGAGACGCAGGGTACAAGGGAGGGATCTATTGTCAGACTTGAGGCGGGCTGATTCGGAACAGGGTAGGGTGGATCACAGAGGTCAGTCTAAACATGTAATGAAGTTGTAGGAAGAGGCGCACAGGCAGGAATTGAGGTGATAGGGAAGAGCTATCTATCCCCAATCTTGGGGCTTCCCCGGTGGCTCAGATGGTAAAGAATCTGCCGGCAATGCGGGAGACCGGGGTTGCATCCCCGGGTCGGGAAGATCCCCTGGAGAAAGGAATGACAACCCACTCCAGCATTCTTCCCTGGGAAATTCGATGGACAGGAGACATCCCCCAAGTCAACCGCCAAACTTTATAAGACAAGAACATTTGCAGGACAATTCCTGAAGCCTTTGTGAAGGGTTTCTGGAGGAAATGCAGTTATTTCCGTCTTCCTTCAGATCTAGTTCTGTGCGCACGCCTGCCGTGCGAAGGGCAGCTAACTCAAGAGCTCCTCGGTACAAGGTGCAAGGATCGAGGGAGGTTCTCATCGACCCCTGTTTAAGGAACGCTGAAGCCAAGGCCGACACGAAATTCTAGCAGGTTCCTCTTTAGAAGCCCGGGGCGCTTCCTTTGTCCAAATCCCCAGCAAAAGTCCCCACCCCAAGCCAGACTCCCCACCCAGCCCGGGATGAGCCCCACCCCGCGGCTGCTGGGCCAGCCTCCGGGCCGGTTTAACTGGTTGGGACTGAAACCCGCGGTGAAGATGGTCTGCGCCTCGGGAGCTAGGGAACAAGCTGTGCGGAGCGTGGACAGGACAACTCCTGCCCTTCTCCGGAGTTCGGCCGACACTGCCCGCAGCAGTCCTCCCGGAGCCCGCGCTGGATAAGTTCGCGACCATCCGACCCCCCACCACTGGGAACTGCGCAGGCGCCGGCAGCGCTCTGGCGCGACGCGTTTTCTCGCGCGCTCCCGGGTCTCCCCCGCGGGCCCCTGGGCCGGGCAGGCGTGATGCTTCCTGGATGTTGTAGTGCGCCTCCCGCGGAGGGCCGCCTGAGGACTGGGCACTAGGTTTCCGAAGACTACTATTCCCAGCGTGCCCCGCGCGGGGGTCACGGGGCGCTTGCCCTCACGGCCCCGGCCGTCAGCGCTGGGAGGAGGAGCCGGGAAGCTGGCTGCGGCGGGCGGAGGGAGTGCGCGTGCGCGGTGGGCCGGCTCGCCCGGTTCTGTCCCAATCATTGTAAACAGGCGGAGGCTGGGGCGGGGTGGGAATGGGGCGCCCGAGGCCGGCCTGGGGCGCAGCGCAGGAGGCGGCCGCGGCGGCAGCAGCGTGAGAGCAAGGAGGCGGCGGCTGCGGCGGCTGGCGGTCGCGCGGCGGCGGCGGCGCAGGTCAGTGGCGGGCGGCAGGGCCCGGTGCCTGCAGCCGTCCGCGCGCCTCCCCGTGGCGTCTGTCAGGCAGCGGGCCGGGCTATCGCGGCCGGGCGGCGAGGCGGGGGCGTGGCTGCCGGGGCGGCTGGGCAGGGCGCTGGTCGGCGGCTCCGGCCCGCGCAGCCCGTTCCTCCGCTCGCCGGCCTTGGGTCCGGTCGAGGAGGGTGGAAGCCGGGCCCTTCACCGGGGCGCGGGCCTCGGATGGCGGAGAGGGACTCGGGCTTTTACGTAACCGCGGCAGGGATGCTGGAGGGTCTCCGGTGCGCGCCCGGCGCGGAGGGAGGCTGGTGGACGCCGGCGTGCTCCAGGGGCGCCGGCAAGTTCGAGCTGGGAATTCTCAGAACTCCTGGTCAGGTGGGCTTGTGCCCACAGGCTCTTGTGGAGGTCAACTGGGGGGTGGCTTTCAGTTTTTTTTGTTTGTTTCTTGTTTTAAACGTTGTGAGAGTGAAACAGGTTTCCTCGCATACCACACACCCGAGCCTCCCTCAAGTCCTCACGCCCCTCGGGTTTGGGAGTCGTGACTCCAGAGCCTCCCCCCGAGCAAGCAGAGAATCTTCTCCTAAGGCCTGGTTGAGTGCTCGAAGGTGATCAAGTGTTAACTCGAGCGGTTTTGACGGTGCGGGTGAAAGTGCTGTGGTTTGGACGCCGCGTTCGCGTGGACGCGCCGGGTCTGGAGCCGGTCACCGCGGGTCTCCGCCCTGCGGCCCGGGTGGTGGTGCAGGTGCTCGGCGGAGAGGCGCTCACGTTCTCCGGAAGGCGCCGGCCACGGGCGGTTCGCTGGTCACGGAGTCTTGTCTGGAAATGAGAAAGATAATCCATTTTCCGCCTTCCGAATTAGCTTGGCCACTTGGTAACTCCTTTTTGAGTGTCTTCCTGAGGACGAGTTAATTGCTGTCAGCTGTTTCGGCAGATGGTGCCGGCAGGAAGGAAGTTGGTTAGCAGAGGGGCTTCCACTTTTCAGAGTGACCCATAAAAGGAAGCGAGGTGGGCTAGCTAAACAGGAGCCGCTGGGAAGTAATTTTTTAAACAAAGTATCTCGAAGCTGCGAGAGATAATTATCTCTTTAAAATAGTATTGCTCCTTTTAGGTCTTATAGGGACTATTTCTCCCTAGATTTAGAAAAATAGAAGTGGTATCTGAAAGTACATAATAACTTTAATTACGGTGTTTCCTTTAGAAAGAGAGATTGGGCCCAAAATGTAACTCAAAAGTATGTTCTTTCTTTTTTAGAAGAAAATCTCCAATAAAGCTTTTGTTAGTATATGTAGAGGAAATAAGTAAAAGTGCAGGTCATTTAGTTTAATTTCTGTGTAGCAGGTACTGTGAAGACTTGCAGATGGATAAAGTAGTGCCCCTGCCTTCAGGATGCTAAGACTTTATCTCTTACTTGAACTTCCATGAAGACAGTGTGTTTTTTAGATTGCTTTGACTGGAGGAAGGCCAGGGGCACAGTGGGTATACAAGGGAGGTAGTGGTCAGTTTTAATGGAGCAGGGAGGAGAGTGTAGAAGGGGGCAGTGGTAGGGAAAAGTGTATGGGAAGGGCTGAAAACAGTGAGGAGACAGGCTCAGACAGGATGGGCTCTTTGGTAGGAGGATCTGTTTGAGAAAAGCCAGGAGTCCAAACTTACAGAGTGAGTGTGGGATCTGCAGGTATGGCCCACAAGGGTGGAGGGTGGTGGCAAGCTGTGAAACCCAGGAGGTAGGCAGAGGCCACCTTAGGAAGAGTCTTGTAGACAGGTGAAGTAATTTCAGCTTTAGCTTGAAGCAGAGGGGAGTCACTGAGACAGGATGAAGAGGCCTAAGCCTCTCTCATAGGGAATAGAGTTACAGAGTTACATTGTAACTCTCCCCTATGTGTCAGGCATTGTATTAGGTGTTTTAGACTTGATGTCCTTAAACTTGAAGGCTTTGGCATGAGGGAGGCAGAAATTGCAGGAGAAGAGGTTAAGGCCAAGCGAAAGTTGAACCAGAGGACTGTGAGGATGGAAAGTCGTTCTCTGCAGCTGTAGCATTGGGCTTATGGGGTCAGTAGCAGAAGGTGAGGCTGCACAGATCGGTCCCCATGCCATTCTAAGGGTTCTCGAGGGCTTTTTCTCTTGGTAATAATAGAGCGTATGGATTTTAACCAGGCAAGAGACATGATAAGGTTTTCATCTTAGGAAAATCACTCTGGTCTCTTATAGATGTCAGAAGGGATGGAGGGAAGACAAGGCAGGATATAGGAGGACAGTGAGCAGTTTTTGTAATATTTGAGGTGACAGATAAGGGCCTAAAATAAGGTAGCGTCAGTGGAGATGCAGCTGCTGCTAAGTCGCTTCAGTCGTGTCCAACTCTGTGCGACTCCATAGACGGCAGCCCACCAGGCTCCCCCGTCCCTGGGATTCTCCAGACAAGAGCACTGGAGTGGGTTGCCATTTCCTTCTCCAATGCATGAAAGTGAAAGGGGAAAGTGAAGTCGCTCAGTTGTGTCCAACTCTTCGTGACCCCATGGATTGCAGCCTATCAGGCTCCTCCGTCCATGGGATTTTCCAGGCAAGAGTACTGGAGTAGGGTGCCATCGCATTCTCCGGTGGAGATGCAGAGGAGTAAGTTAATAGCACAAATATTAACGAGGTAGAATTAACAGGATTCAGTGAGAATTGGATTTGGGAAGTGAGAGAGAAACAGTAGGACGAAATAACTGGATTTTAATTTGGGTGATTGAATAGACAACAGGAAAGTACACTGAGACAGGGAATTCAGGGAGATGAGCAGGTCTGGGGAAGAACAGTATTTTGGCTTTTGGATACATTGAGTAGGAGTTACCTATAGAACATGCAGGTGGAAATGCTACAGAGTCAGGTGTGTCTGGGTTTGGAGCACACGGGAGAGGTCTTGATGGGAGAGTCATCAGGATCTATCATAGGTGGTACCTGAAGCTTTTCATTAGGTAACACAGCATAGGAAGAGTTTCCGGATGGAGAATAGTCGCATTTGAAGCCAAATTGAAGAAGAACTGAAACAGGAAATTCCTGTGTGTTTAGAAATGTCGAGAAATTGTGAGAAAATGGTGTAGAAGCCCAAATGGGATCATTTCAGAAGGAAGCTGTACTTCACAACTGCCTCTCCAGAAAAAAAAATAATAATAATAAAGGAAGCTACATGCTTCCTTTGAGAACTTGAGGAAAACTGGGTTGTTAGGAGTTTGTTGAGTTTGATAACTGAGAACACTTTCATAGCATCCTACTTGGTGCTGTCATCTGGGGAGGGAGCTGTTCAATTGAATTGAGGTGTAAATGGAAAGTCAGAGTGGAGAAAGCCAATGTAGGTTATTTCAAGAATAAACAAATCTTCAGCTGTGAAGAGAAGAATAGGAAGAAGTGTTACCAGAGGTTAATAAAGGGATAGGAAGGAACTTTTAATTTGGCAAAGACCTGAGCCTGCTTTTTCCTTGTTGTTCAGTCGCTAAGTCATGTCTGACTCTTTGTGACCTCATGGACTGCAACACGCTATGCTTCCCTGTCCTTCACTATTTCCCAGAATTTGCTCAGATTCATGTCTGTTGAGTCAGTGACGCTAACTATCTGTTCCTCTGCTGCCCTCTTCTTTTGACTTCAATCTTTATGAGCATCAGGGTCTTTTTGAATGAATTGGCTCTTCTCTTCAGGTGGCTAAAGTATTGGAGCTTCAGCATCAGTTCTTCCAATGAATATTCAGGGTTGATTTCCTTTAGGATTGACTAGTTTGATCTCCTTGCTGTCCAGCGGACTCTCAAGAGTCTTCTCCAGCATCACAGTTCGAAAGCATCACTTCTTCAGCACTCAGCCTTCTTTGTGGTTTAACACTAATATTCGTACATGACTAATGGAAAAACTGTGGCTTTGTCTATATGGACATTTGTTGGCAAAGTGTGTATGTGCTTTTTAATACTCTGTCTAGGTTTGCCATAGCTGTTCTTCCAAGGAGCAAACGTCTTTTAATTTCATGGCTGCAGTCACCATCTGCAGTGGTTTGGGAGCCCAGGAAAATAAAATCTGTCACTGCTTCCACTTTTTCCCTTTCTATTTGCTATGAAATGATGGGACCAGATGCCATGATCTTAACTTTTCATTCCAGTCCCAAAGAAGGGCAGTGCCAAAGAGTGTTCAAACTACTATAAAAATGTGCTTATTTCTCATGCTAGTAAGGTTGTGCTCAAAATCCTTCAAGCTAGGTAGACTTCAGCAGTACATGAATGGAGAACTTGCAGATATACAAGCTAGGTTTAGAAAAGGCAGAGGATCACATTGCCAACATTTGTTGGATCATAGAGAAAGCAAGGGGAATTCCAGAAAAACATCTGCTTCCTCGACTACATGAAAGCCTTTGGTTGTGTAGATCACAAGAAACTGGAAAATTCTTAAAGAGAGATGGAAATGCCAGATCACCTTACCTGTCTCCTAAGAAACCTGTATGCAGGTCAAGAAGCAATAATTAGAACCTTACATGGAACAACTGACTGGTTTAAAATTGGGAAAGGAGTACACGAGACCATATATTGTCATCCTGCTGATTTAACTTACATGTAGAGTAGTACATCATGCGAAATCTCAGGCTGGATGAATCACAAGCTGGAATCAAGATTGCCGGGAGAAATATCAACAACCTCAGATATGCAGAAAGCAAAGAGGAACTAAAGAGCCTCTTGATGAGGGTGAAAGAAGAGCATGAAATTGCTGGCTTTTTCCTTATGCTACCTTTTTTGAGATATTCATATAACATAAAATTGATCCTTTTAAAGTGTACAATTCAAAGTGTTTTTACTATGTGTAGGGGTGCAGTCACCCCTACAATCAATTTTAGAGTCTTTCATTTCTGCTCTTCTTCGTTATCAGCCACTCGCCATCCTCCCTGCTTCCACTCACTAGCAACCACTAATCTACTTCTACTCTGTGGGTTTGCCTGTTTCGGGCATTTCATGTACATGGAATCATCTATGTGATCATCTGTGACCAACTTTTACTCAGCATCATGTTTTCAAGACCTGTCCATTTTGTAGCAGGTGTCAGGACTCCATTCCTCGTCATTGCTGAGAATATTCCACTGGCTGGAATATTCCACATTTTGTTTATTCATAAGTTGTTCAACATTTAAGTTGTTTCTTTGTTACGGCTATTTTGAATAGTGCTGGTGTGAATAATCATGTGCAGCGTTTTTTGTAGATACGTGTTTTCATTGTTCCTGGGTACATACCTAAGAGTAGAATTGGCCAGATCATGTCCTGAGTTTTATGTTGGAACAGTTTGAGGAACTTCTAAACTGTTTCCCAAAGCAGCTGCACCACTTCACTCTCCAGTGCAAAGATTCTCATTTCTCCATATCCTCACCAACACTTGTTATTTTCTGGTTTTTGAAAATTTAAGCTATCCTGGTAGATGTGAATTGGTAACTTATTGTGCGTTTGATTTATATTTATTTCCCTGGTGGCTGATGATGTTGAACTTCTTTTCATGTGCTTATTGGCCATTTGTATATCTTCTTTGGAGAAATATTTATTCAGGTTCTTTTCCTAGCTTCGCATTGGGTTGTTTGTCTTTTTGTTGTTGAGTTGTGAGAGTTCCTTTGTATATTCTGGATGGTAGACCGTTATCAGTATATGCTCAGTTGTTTACTACTGTTTTGTGACCCCGTGGACTGTAGCCCACCAAACTCCTGTCTATGGAATCTTCCAGGCAAGAATATTGGAGAGTGGGTTGCCATTTTCTCTTACAGGGATCTTCCTAACCCAGTGATTGAACCCACATCTCCTGTGGTTCCTGCATTGCAGGAGCTGAGCCATCTGGGAAGCCCCTTACCAGTATATGTGATCTGCAAATCCTTTCTTTCATTCTTTGGGTAGTCTTTTTTACTTTCTTGATAATGCCCTCTCATCTACAGAAGTTTCAAATTTTGATGAAGTAGAATTTATCAGTTTTTTCTTTTGTTACTTGTGATTTTGGCGTCCTGTCTGAATCCATTGCCAAGTCCACAGGCATGAAGATTTACACTGTGTTTTCCTCTGGAGTTTTATAGTTTTAGTTCTTATATGTAGGTGTTGGTTCATTTTGAGTGAATTTTTGTATATGGTCTGAGATAGGGCCTGTTTTTTGTATGTGGAAATCTAATTATCCCGTTCCTATCTGTTGAAGAGACCATTTCTCCCCCATGGAGTAAAAATGGACACATTCGTTGAAAATCAGTTGACCATAGATGTTTGGGTTTATTCTGGACTCTTCAAATCAATTCTGTAGGTCTGGAGGCTTATCCTGATGCCAGTGCCACATTGATTTGGTTACTCTAGTTCTGTAATTGCTTTTGAAATTACGAAGTGTTGAGTCTTCCCCCTTTGTTTCTTCATTATTTTTGTGTGGTTATTCGAGGCCCATTGCGATTCCATACTGAGGATCAGATTTCCATTTCTGCAATAAAGTCTTGTTGAAATTTTGCCTTGAGTCTATAGATCATTTTGAATTACAGCAATACTTTGTCATCTTAACAGTACTGAATTGTCCCATTAAAAAGGAGTTTATTTAGGTCTACTCTAACTTCTCTCAGCAGTGTTTTGTAGTTATCAGTGTATAAGTCTTTCACCTCCTTGGTTACATTTATTCCTGTTTTATTCTCTTGGCTGCTAATGTCCAGTCATTAGCAGACCAGTAAGCTACCAGGACAGCTGTGTATCTCTTGGGTGTAGCTTCAGCACTCAGCCACTTGACAGCTTTGGTCTTAGCCTTTGTTTCTGTCTGTGCACATGTCAAGATCATCCAGAGGTGAGTGGGGAGGGCTTTCTTGGGTGAGATGAGCTCAATGAGATCCACCTAAGACACTTCTTAATCGACTGGTTTAAAGACAAAGACAAGGAGAGAATCTTGAAAGTAGTGAGAGAAGTGGCTTGTCACATACAAGGGATCCTCAGTGTCATCATCAGCTGACTTCTCATCAGAAACCACAGGAGCCAGAAGGCAGTGGGATGACACAGTCACACTACTGCAAGGAAAAATGATGAGCCAGGGAATTCTGTGTCCTGAGCATGTGCATGGTGCTGGGCATCCACATTTCTCCTGATTTCCAGAAATTTGTTGCAGCAGTTCAAGGTCTTTGTTCCCCAGAACATCTCCCTGCTCAGCCTTTCTTCTCATGGTTTGGAGGGAGTGTTCACTCCAGCTCTTGCCTGATGCTTCAGGGGGCAGCGCGGCTAACACCTCTCTGGCTGCCCCCTAGCGGCGTAGCCCTGGGCGTGGGGGGAGTTCTGAGGTAACTACATTTAGGTGAGATAAGGCGGGCTGCTTCTGCACGTAGGTCTTCCAGAGACTGGAATAATTCAGTTTGTTTGCGAATGAGGTTTGTTCTGCTGTGCCAGTGCTGGTAATGTGGGCTGTTATTTTCAAGGCTGCCGCTGATCTGGGAAGCCCAGGATAGGCTCAGAGTGAGTTAAATATCATAGAATCCTATGTTCTCACTAAGATTCAACTGTTTTTCTTGAATAAATGCTCCCTGAATTGCTACAGGCTTCTGGTTAGTTT
This sequence comes from Bos indicus x Bos taurus, assembly GCF_003369695.1. Lineage (NCBI taxonomy): Eukaryota > Metazoa > Chordata > Mammalia > Artiodactyla > Bovidae > Bos > Bos indicus x Bos taurus. The sequence continues at coordinate 41,771,358 of NC_040099.1, forward strand.
CCTGGGTTAAAGTGGATTCTGACTGATTTTAGTTGGCTCTTCTGAGGGTGAACTTTTGGAGTTCCTTAAGCTATCATTTTTGGAGAAGGAGATGGCAACCCGCTTCAGTATTCTTGCGTGGGAAATCCCGTGGACAGAGGAGCCTGGAGAGCTACAGTCTATGGATTTGCAAAGAGTTGGACACAATTTAGCAACTGAGCACTCAGGCTATCATTTTAACCTCACTCCATCTGTTTATTTAGCACTCCATTCATTATTAGGCTGCCTCTGTTACTATAGTTGACGTGAATCTTTTGTAGACAGCCTATAGTTGGGTTAGTATTTTTCTCTGTTCTTTGCTTTTTTCCTAAAGAATTTGAGGTGCTTGTAGAGATGCAGCATAATAAAGGTTTTTTGGCCGTCAAAAACAGTGCTTAGCTACTTTTGTCTATTTGGGGACAAGGTTTAACAGTGAATTTGCTAGGTCAGAGTGTCAATTTTTGGTAGATGCTGCTGAATTGCCTTCTGAATGAATCAGTTTGCACTTCTACCAGTAGCATGCAACTGGCTCATCACACCCTCCAGTGTTGGGCATCAGACTTTTCCTCTTTAGAAAATTGGTGGGTGAAAAACAGAATCTTTTAAATTCCCTGTTTTTTCATTTTAAAAGTATTTGCTTCAGATTCAAATCCTCAATCGCTTTTTGTTTTTATTTATTAGTTTGCAAAGTAATTGTCATGTCTAGTGCCAGTACTTTTTCTCCAGGTTTCTTCTTGGCTTCTTACATTTGTTTATGGTTTTTTTTTTTTTTAACAGTGCACTTACGATTTTCCGAACGTTATTTAAAATGGGAGTCAAGGAAAGAAAAAGCAGTAAAACTCTTCCTTTTTCACACTTTTATGGGCGGAGGATATAGTTTATAAAATCTCAAGTTTTGTCCAGGAATTTTATATTGTTGCTTTTGTGTAGTTACTGTTGTTGCTGCTTACTGAGTGCCTGCTGTAGACCATGAATACTCTTTTGTTTAATCTTGGCAGTGCTGTGGCAGGTCTCTGTCAATATTGACAGATAAGGAAACCCCATCTATGAAGAGTGATGGTACTTAGACCTGCAGCTGTGCCACATTCTCTTTCCCCATCAGGGTCTCTCCCAATTTCTTTACTGAGGACTGGGGGCCTGGGTGAGCCATTAAGGATAACACTGAAAAGATCACAACTTAATCTTTTCTGGTATATTCCTCCAGAGGTGTTATATACACATACGAGCAAAGAACATATAAACATGTATACCTTCTGTTCTAAACGATCATTGTGTAAATCGTGGAATGAGGCTTTTATTTATTGAGTGCTTACTCGACACCAGGCGCTAGGTCTCTTTCTTTGCAGTTGATCAGTTTGAATGAAGTCCATCAAACTGATCACCTGGAAAGATTGTATAGATATTTAAATGTAAAGCTTTTGCCTTAAAAGTAATTAAAAACAAAAATACTAGCTGAACAACAAAAATGCTAGCAGAACTTGTTTGGAGTTGCTTTCAGAGTGATACCTTGATAAAATGAAGCATGATCATAATCATTTGGAGGCTAAATTAAATCAGAAGCACTGCAAATTGAGAGCCAGATTTGATATTTGTATATATTATGAAATGATCACCACAGTAAATCTAGTTAGCATTCATCACCACACACAGTTATGAAAAAAATTTTTTTAATCTAGATTTACTTTTGTCACGTTTACTGCTGTTTTAATTTGTAATTCCCCAATGATATATGATATGGAACATCTTTTCATATGCTTATTTGTCATTTGTATCTTTTTTGGTGATGTTTCTGTTCTGGTCTTTTGCCCATTTTTAAATTGTTTTGTTTTCGTATTGTTGAGTTTTAAGAGTTCTTTGTGTATTTTGGATAGTGGTCCTATATCAGGTATGTCTTCTGCAAATGTTTTCTCCTAGTCTGTGGCTTGTCTTCTGATACTCGGTCTTCAGTTCAGTTCAGTCACTTAGTCGTGTCCGACTCTTTGCGACCCCTTGAACCGCAGCACGCCAGGCCTCCCTGTTCATCACCAACTCCCGGAGTCCACCCAAACTCATGTCCATTGAGTCGGTGATGCCATCCAGCCATCTCATCCTCTATCGTCCCCTTCTCCTCTTGGTCTTAAGTCTCAATTTTTATGTTCATTCTTCCACTCTTCTTTGTTCCCCTCTTTTTCTTTAATATTAGCTAAATAAACTAAATTGTATGTCCCTATATTTTGAGACTTAATCAGAATCAGGTTTTATCAGTTTAATTTTTCCAGGCCAGTGTCTCTTTTTTGTCTATGATATTAACAGCCATTGTTGCCAGTATCTATTTTTAAATTGCTTGTTAAGTGGTGATAGTCTTTTATTTCTTTGTTTATTACATGGAAGATTTTGATAAAAGGAAACTTGGCTGAACTATACTTTGTATAGGAGGGTTCAGAATAAATGCTCCCCCCCCCTTTATTTGCCAGTTATTCCAAACAACTACTTGGTTCTCTAGTTCTCATATCCTCCAAAGTGATCAGTGAATTTTATTTTTAAATATTTTTATGAACTCGTGGATTTAAATATACTTGATACTTCAGTTTATGGCAGTTATTAATTTTATTGGTTCTCTTTGGCATCTTTGACCAGTGGGAGCATCTTCTAGATGACTTCTGAGTCCTTTTGTCTTGATTCCAAGCATCTTTCATTTCTCTTATGACTTGATATTTCAGCCTCATACATATCTTATGTATTTGACCTGGTGTCAGCCTAACAGAAATGTTTAATAGTATGTTAAATTGTATTGTTAGGCTCACACAACTAAATATGTATTTATGTCTTAGCAACTTTGAATTCAGTTCAGTTGCTCAGTTGCGTCCAACTCTTTGAGACCCCGTGGACTGCAGCGCACCAGGCTTCCCTGTCCATTGCCAACTCCCGGAGCTTGCTCAAACTCATGTTCATCAAGTTGATGATGCCATCCAACCATCTCATCCTCTGTCATCCCCTTCTCCTCCTGCCTTCCAACTTTCCCAGCATCAGCATCTTTTCCATTGAGTTAGTTCTTCACATCAAGTGGCCAAAGTATTGGAGCTTCAACTTCAGCAGCAGTCCTTTCAGTAAATATTCAGGGTTGATTTCCTTTAAGATTGACTGGTTTGATCTCCTTGCAGTTCAAGGGACTCTCAAAAGTCTTCTCCAATACCACAGTTTAAAAGCATCAATTCTTTGACACTCAGCTTTCTTTGTAATTCAACTCTCACATCCATATATAACTACTGGAAAACCATAGCTTTGACTAGACAGACCTTTGCCTTTTCTAAATTCAGGTTGAACATCTGGAAGATCATGGTCCATGTACTGTTGAGGCCTGGCTTGGAGAATTTTGAGCATTACTTTGGTGTGAGATGAATGCAATTGTGTGGTAATTTGAACATTTCTTTGGCATTGCCTTTCTTGGGATTGGAATGAAAACTGACCTTTTCCAGTCCTGTGGCCACTGCTGAGTTTTCCAAATTTGCTGGCATATTGAATGCAGCACTTTAACAGAATTGCCTTTTAGGATTTGAAATAGCTCAAGTGGGATTGCATCACCTCCACTAGCTTTGTTCCTAGTGATGCTTACTAAGGCCCACTTGACAGGCAACTTAGTAGCCATTTGAAAAAAATAATACACATAAGCTGAAAGAGAAAATCATTTTTATCTTAAAAAATTAGTGGTTTCTGTGTGTCCATTAAACACTGCAGCTTATGATACTTTGCAATCAGATTGAACATCACCACCCTTATTTCTTGTTCCATGTTGATTTTTTAAAAACCCCTATAAAGCCCTGCTGTATGAAGGTATGCTGTTGAAGGGGATGTGCACAGTCAAGTGTTGAAAGCCACCTTCTTTTCTGGTAGCTGTGCAGTGTCTGACAGGTGTCGAGTAGCACTGTGCTTCCCTCAGTTTGAGCTACCTCAGACTCGTGGAGTTTGCTCACAGTGCCCTGGGTCCCTCTGCACACTGTCGGGGAACAGTGGACTAGATGCTTTTACCCACTGTCTATTGTAACCGATGGTGTGCATTTTAAAAATTATTAAATGAGGTTTATTGGGCTCCCCTGTTTCCAAGCCAAGTTCTGATTTAAGATTTGCTTGAGACTAGATCATGTGATTATATGAGATGTGGCAGGAAAGATACCACCTGTCTCCCACCTGTTACTTTAAAAATGTGCTGTTTTATTGTTACATTCCAAGTGATATTTATTAAGTTTTTTAAATGTTAATTTTTATTGCAGTATAGTTCCTTTACAGTGTTGTGTTTCTGCCGTACAGCAAAGTGCATTGGCTGTATGTATACACATACCCCTCTTTTTTGGATTTCCTTCCCACTTAGGTCACAGGGTGTTTTTATAAGAAAACTTTTTTTGGTCCTTGGTGTTTGTGACTGCTTATGATATAGCACTTCGGATTT